>NC_089839.1:243162948-243800448 GCF_035609145.1 Eleutherodactylus coqui | reverse complement strand
CGCCCACCGGACACCTAAGCATAGAAAGAGCAGTCAGTTAAATGGATAAATAACATGTTCTACTGATTCTTTCCCCATAAAACTATATATTCATCTGTTCAGTTCCTCCTCCACCATGGTGGCCGCAACTCTAACTGCATGTTCAACGTGACAGGTTCCCTTTAATAATTGATGACTCACCATGTGCTTGCTTCGAAAACCCAGATAATATAAATCATAGTAGTTTCTCCATAGTAAATGTTAGCACACGGTACAGCAGAAAATCATCTGCATCAAAACATCTGTCATTTTGCCTTATGTAGCTATCTAATAACGAATCTCAGCTGAATATGCAACACGCATGGTGACTTTTTCCAGAAATATTGTTATTACTTTCCATTGCACACATTCAATGAATGAGGATGAGCTCAATAACCAGGCACAACCCGTGCACAGGATAGGCACTGTTTCTTTAAAAAAAATGTAATCTTAGTCAAAGCCTTCATCGTAGATGTAGTATTACAATTCACCCAGGATCAGATAGGGGAAAAGTAGGAAAGGATATTATCTCATCCAAGCTATAAAACGTACAACAATTGGAATACACTGTTTCAGCCGCAGAATAAAGAAACACATTGGGGCAGATTTACTAATACAGTCTAATAATTAGACAGAGCAAATTTATGATCCTTCTACATGGAACGATTAGCGTTCACAAAACTCGTTGGAATGTGCAGAACGAATGATAATTATTCAGAGTAAGCACGGCTAACGATTCAACGACAACACATAATTTGCCCGTTCCTTTCATGCGGATATAATTCAGTTGTTTGCAAGTCGTTACGTGGAAAAAAATTGCTTAGTTGTTCCCATTCACTGGCAGAGTCTGCTGAAAGACAAACAATGGAGTGAACGAGTAAGTGGCGAAAAAGTTTAATCCTTTCCAATCCAATTTGTATCCTGGTTTTCCTAGGTGGCTTACTCTTTTTCTGCCATTATACAATGGCGCTATCTGCTGGCTAAAGCCAGTACTGCATGAGGTGACACGTTGGATAGGCTCCGACAGCAGAGAGGCTGGCAATAATACAGTAAGAGAACCCCGACGGACATCTTCCAACATCGGAGCTGTACAGCCTTAGATCATAATGTCTTCAGACGTCAGACAGTGGATTGGAAAGGGTTAAACTGTTATCTGCGTGTGTAAATTGACTGCATTTTAAAGCAAAAGACTTGTTGGTGTTTGCTCTCTCTAACGATATTTCGCTCCGTGTAGGAAAGCCCTTGGCCTAGACAGTCTTGAACATAGTGGCCCATTCTGGATCTTAAATCTGGTGCAGCTTTGGGCTGTCTAGTCTAACTTTATACCACCTACTAGTTGTCAAAATTTTGGCACAGATCTGATGCAATTTTCGGTGACTTTAGGCCATACCGCCTTTACAAGAAGCCACACAACCTTTGTTGAACTAGCCACAAAAAGTTTTCTGGTGTAACTTGAAACTGTCCAATTTTAATTAGTAAATCTGAGTATATTAGAGCCTTGTGTGATGCAGAGTGCTAAGGCAGCAGAAATGCAGTCCTCAGCTCTCGCTCACGACCTGAAGGTTGCAAGTTCAATCCCTGCATGGTTCAGGTAGCCGGCTCAAGGTTGACTCAGCCTTCCATTCTTCGGTAAAAAGAGTATCCAGCTTGGTGGGAGGTAATAAAATAAATTTCTTGAAAGCGCTGCGGAATAAGTTGGCGCCCTACAAATAACAAGATTTGTTTTATATTTTATTTTATATTCAGTAGCAATGCAAAGTCTTGGTATGTGAAGCAACATCTCTACATCCTGACTTTATCTTTATCTTGTTTACCAGTTCCGTTATACTGCAGATGGAGAAAAAGGACCACCTATATCTGCTCAGGAGGCTCAAGCCCAGGCCATCCTCCAACAGGCTCGTGTGAGTAAGAGACTAATTTCATCAGGTCACACTGTAGAAAGAAAAGGTGAACTGAGAATTTTACTTATATTATACATGCTCTACAACAAGTAACGGATATTATCTGTTGTTTTTCTTTAAGATTGCCATGAGAGGTCCTCCTGGTCCAATGGGTCTTACAGGAAGATCTGGTCCAGTGGTATGTAAGCTTTTAGTTCTTTTGTAAGAGGACAGCTCATTGCTGTAATACTTCACTTGTCTGCATCCATACACATTGGCACAGCCGTATTATACTCTGAAGGAATATTCACATGTAGGAAACCGAGATACTAGGAGTTAAAGTATAATACGATCAACATATTAAACCCAACTTAAACCATATGATCCTTTCATAAGAGTCTGGGGCCGGCTTACTTTTCTGTTGCTCACCCTGTACTATGAAAAGCCAAACAGTCGTCAATAACATGGCAAAGAAACGTAAAGACTAGAGATGAGCGAACGTACTCGTCCGAGCTTGATGCTCGGGCGAATATTAGGGTGTTCGGGATGTTCGTTATTCGTAACGAACACCACACGATGTTCGGATGTTCGGGTTACTTTAACTTTCTTCCCTGAGAAATCATTTCTATATGCGCTCAATGGGGCCGGCGGCAGCAGTGCCAACCCCATTGAGAACATATAGAAGACAAATCCTTCTTCTCTGCCACAGCTGTAACAGCTGTGACAGAGAAGAACGATGTTTGCCCATTGAATTCAATGGAGCCGTCAATACAGCCGACTCCACTGAATGCAATGGGCTGCCGGAGATCGCGGGATGAATTGTCGGAAAGGGGTTAAATATATAAGCCCTTTCCTGCAATTCATCCAGAAATGTGTAAAAATAAAAAATATATATATACTCACCTGGTGCCGACAGACGGAGTTCAGCGCGGCAGGCTGCAGTTCTCCTGAACTGCTCTGAACAGCTGTTAGTAGTATTCAGCAGCCGGGGATTTAAAATCCCCGCCTGCTGAATAAGATGCCTCTGAATGGTCACAGCCTGACCAATCAGAGGCCAGCCCTCACTCACACCCATTCATGAATTCATGAATGGGTGAGTGAGGGCTGCCTCTGATTGGCTCAGGGGCACTCTCCTGCCCCTGAGCCAATCAGAGGCAGCCCTCACTCACCCATTCATGAATTCATGAATGGGTGTGAGTGAGGGCTGGCCTCTGATTGGTCAGGCTGTGACCATTCAGAGGCATCTTATTCAGCAGGCGGGGATTTTAAATCCCCGGCTGCTGAATACTACTAACAGCTGTTCAGAGCAGTTCAGGAGAACTGCAGCCTGCCGCGCTGAACTCCGTCTGTCGGCACCAGGTGAGTATATATATATTTTTTATTTTTACACATTTCTGGATGAATTGCAGGAAAGGGCTTATATATTTAACCCCTTTCCGACAATTCATCCCGCGATCGCCGGCAGCCCATTGCATTCAGTGGAGTCGGCTGTATTGACGGCTCCATTGAATTCAATGGGCTAACATCGTTCTTCTCTGCCACAGCTGTTACAGCTGTGGCAGAGGAGAACTTGCTGTGTTGTTCCCATCATTTTCTTGAATTGCCAAGATTTTCACACATGAAAACCTTAGCGAGCATCGGCGAAATACAAAAATGTTCCGGTCGCCCATTGACTTCAATGGGGTTCGTTATTCGAAACGAACACCCGAACATCGCGGGAAGTTCGTTTCGAATAACGCGAACCCGAACATTTTGGTGTTCGCTCATCTTTAGTAAAGACATCATTTTAATTGAAGCCTTAACTTAATTATGTATAATATATTATTAACTTTTTTATTATTAACCCCTTAGTGCAACTGGAAGTTTACATCCTGGCAGGGTGGCAATTAACGCTGCAGGATGTAAACCTATTTCCCATGGATTGTGCAGGCTCAGATGATGAGCCTGCGACATTCTGCAGCAGGAGTCGGCTGTGACTGACGGCCAACTTCCCGCTGCAGCAGTGGGGATCGGTGAAAACACTGATCCCTGCTGTTAACCCCTTGCATGCCATGATCAATGTAGATCACGGCACATAAAGAGTTCACAGAGCGAACGTGCTCCTTAAATGACATCACCGGCCCGCCACTATGCAATCACAGAGGGCCAATGGGTTGGTTGCCATGGCAGACAGATGCCAGACAAAGTTATGGCTTTTGAAAAATAGAGATGAAAATCCCCCTAAAATTGCTGCATTTTTATTGCCAAAATAGGCCATGTCATTAAAGACTCTCTGTCACCATCATTTTGCACCCTTTTCTGAGGGATGCACAAGGCAATGACAGTCACACTGATATGTCTGCTGTGTAGATCTGTGCTGTAGTTTTCGAGAAATCAGCCTTTTATCAGTAGCAGCAAATGCAGAGAGGACTACTTAAAGTAGTCCTGGATATTGATGAGCTACAGGCTACACCAACCCCCCCCCCCCCCCTCTAGTCACAGATTGGCTACTATGTGCCTTTTACTGTGCTGAGCCAATCATTGGCTGGAGGGTGGGATGGGAGTGGCTAGCCTACAGCTCATTAATATGCAGGACTAGTTCTGTGTCTGGCTGCTACTAATAAAATGCACGTTTCTCCTAAACTACTGCACAGATACATACAGCAGACATATTATTGTAATCAGTGTGACATGCACTACATTGTGCTGCTCTACAGTGAGGGCTGCAAAAAGATGGTGACAGATTCTAATTAAGGGAATAAATGGGTTGTCTATTCTTTTTATTTGTAGAATAGGAAATTGTACAATTCTCTAATATAAGTTTTGTTCTCACAGCTTTCTTAAAGTAGTGCAATGACCTTATCTGGACAGTAGAATGGTATAGCCCATAGACCAGTCAGTCCATAGTAAACATGGTGTCATTCATGTGACCTATCAAATCTGCCATGTGACACCTGGTAATCAGGGGACATTGTCCAGGTACCTAGCTGGTGAATAATAGTTTATGGAGGAGCAGAACTCATACAGCAGTACTAGCTGCAGCAGTATCGTCTCATGCCTACAGTACCTGTGTAGATCATACAAAAGAAACAAAGATATAGGATTACATGTGCATTACCAGAGATGTCCTCATTAGAGAGCCTCAGATAGTTTTACGCTCACCTTAGTCTGCTGTGCTTGTCAAGACACAATGCTTGTGAGAGCTAGTAGTATAAAAGAGTCTTGCTGCCATCCCAGTGAAGCCGACGCTACCAATCAGATCTGTAATAGCGCTAGTAAAAGGGAAGTGAATGCTGGCAGGTGCCAGATGGGGCTGAGAAATTTGTCTGCACCTCACTGCACAGCAGAATAGGATGCTCCAGCTGTTTCTGTACTCTTCTCTATAGAACAGCTGCAGATACAACTGTTCTGTTCCCATATAATAGTGTATTAGGAAGTATCTCTATTATATATCATTTATCTTCACTAGCCTTGTGCACAAAATCTATCCCACCATTCCTGGTGTTTTTTTTTTCCCTTTCCTGTCCTGCTCATATGCTGCAATCCTTTGGCGCTGTGAAGGAGAAGCTGTTCTATGCTTCCAAGCTCCCTTCCGGAACCAATGCACTGCTATCAGTGCATTGGCTTTACACTACTATATATACAGATATGAACCCATATCAGTACATCTAGTCCTGTGGGGAGCGGACGTTGTGAAGGGTAGGAGCAATCTGCAGCATGGAATGGCTTCTCCTTCACAGTGCCAGAGGACCATGGCATATGAATGGTACAGGAGAGGAATAAAACACCTGGAGTAGTGGGACAGATTGGGGGCACAGGGCTATTGAAAATAAATTATATATTATAAAGACGTATCACAGAAAGAGTAATATAAAAACAAATTATCGCTGTAAACGGCCATATACTGACTGATACAGGAGGGCAAATATGTGCACCAACTCAACATGCAGGCAGCCTGCATGTTGAGTTGGTGCACATATTTGTCCTCCTGTATCAGTAAGTATTTCGCCATTTTCATATATAATAAAGACATTTATTAATACACTGTTATATGGGAACAGAACAGTTGTGTCTTCAGCTTTTCTATAGAGAGCAGGTGCATACACATGTGGATGCAGCGCTCTCTATTGTTATGTAGCTAGGTGAAGATTGATTTCCCAGTCCCATCTTCATCTAGCTGCATAGCAGAACAGGGTTTTTTTTATTTAATGTATAGAATAGGTTAATAAAACCTATTGCAAAATGCTTAGAATCACCTATTCCGTACATTAAGTAAAAAACAGTGCATTTGCTCTTTAAGACTGGCTTCTATGCAGAGAATAGAACCCATTGATTTCAATGAGTTTTTACACATTTCCATATTTTTAAAAAAGTGCATTTCGGCTGTGCAAAAAAAAAAAAAAAATGTTCTATTTTTCTGTGTATTTGCGCACCAAAGGCCCCCTATAGAAGTCAATGGGGGGGGGGGGTGTGCACAAATGCTTGCGCAACATGCAAGGAGGTGCATGAAAAATCGTATTTCCACAGGAAAAAGAACACCTTCAGAACTCAGATGAATTTGCCATAACAATTGGTGCTCTCTTTGTCTCCCGTGTGCAAATTAACATGCCCTGCAGGCACAAAACCACTGTAAAATACGCCAAAACGTGCAAAAAAGCATCATTCATAATGTAAAAATGATGCACTAAGGCGGCACAATTGCACATATGCTAGTATGAAGCCAGCCTAAAGGGTATATTTACAAGAGCCAGTTTTGTTGGGATTTTTGTGGAGATCAGTTAAAAAATCCGTCACATATGCAAAACTGTAGTAGAACCCTGTCATGGCATTTTCTGCAGCAGTTTTGCATAATTACTGTGATAATTGCAGCAAAAAATGCCGCAAAACCGTCTCATGTGAATAGATCAATAACTGCAAACACAGACCCTTTTAATTAATGTATTTAGGTAATAATAAAATCTAAACTTTTTATTAATATTAACTCTAGCCCCCTAGTTACATTATATCCTAATGAAAAGTTTGTTCAACTTTCTCATACTTTTTATGTTGCAATAGAACCTAAAGCGAGCCATTTCTAATTCTTAGCATTACTAAATCCCACTATATGGCTGCCACATTGTAGCTGTTTAGTAAACATTAAACTGTCACAACAGATAATTTTGTCTCCTGCCACCTAGTTAAACACAAGGATAATCTGAATAAATATCCCATTGCCTTCTATGAACTGAATGAACTATGCATTCAGCTTTGGCCTAGTTTCCCTTTGCTTTGCCATGGCCTATTAACTCATAATAGAAAATTTATTTTCACAAAGTTTTAATAGGTCTGTATACATCCAAACAAAATATATTATTTTTGGAGCCCTCTCTATTTACAAAAGATAGTTATTGATTGTGGTCGTTAGATGTGAAATTAACATTTTTTTAAAGAGCTGTTTAATTAACACTTTGGTAAAGCGTACATTGCATTGCATATTTTATCTGAGAGAATCTATTGTATTGAAAACAATTCCATGACCCATTAAAGTGTAGACGTGCAGACCGCATTGATTGCAGCTACAGTGTTATGATTAGACATTTTGCCTAATGAAGTTTATGAGCTTGAAAGAAATGAAACAAGCAATCGAGTGCTGAGAAAACATGCTAATATGGCTTTCAAATAGCAATACACAACTCTCATAATGTAGCAAAACTTTAGCGGGTGAAATGGAGTTTGATTAAAATTATGCGAGTAGTGTTGTCATTTGGCTAACTGGGATCAACAGAGTGGAGGATGTAGTGTGCAGTCGGTAGAAGACCAGTTTGGAAAAATAATTAGTTACCGGTACACAGAATTGTGAAGAATATATCATTAGTAAATGAGGGTCACTGTGTTTGCCTCTTTTGTATCTTGGTTTATGAGTAACATGAGTAATAACCAATATGGCTGCCACTATAGCTGCCATAGGCCTCGTTCACACGAGTGCTGTTTTCGCACATTAGAGGCTCGTGAAAAGAACGCTTCTACAAGAACCAATGATTTCCTATAGAAGCGTTCGCATGAAGGAATTTTAGACGTGCTAAATACTCGCACCAATCAAAGATAGGACATGCGTGGCTACAATGCCCGCAACTAAGGTCCACACTGCGAGAAAAATAGGACCTGATCTATCTTTGGTGCACGATGTGCAGGAGTTTCCATAGACTCCTATGGGAGCAGGAGTCTATGGAAACTCCTGCATGGGAAAATGAGATTGCAAATCTCATTAGGAGGATTTCTGCTGACAGAAGGAATTCCCAGCTGCTTACAGCGGGACATTTAAAACGTGCTGCCCAGAAGCACATTTTAAATGTCCTGCTGTAAACTTCTGTTAGTCCCCGCTGGGATGAGGGGAAGCCCCAAGGGTTCCCTTAATCCCCGCAGGGACTAACAGGAATTTACAGTGGGACATTTAAAATTTGCTTTGGGGAAGCACATTTTAAATATCTCACTGTGAGCAGCTGGGAATTCCTCCAGCCCTGCTGCTGGGCAATTCACCAGCAGTGGGTGGCAGTAGGGGACTCCCTCCACCTCTCTCCCCAAGGGATTTACCTATAGCAGGTAGAAAGAGTGGGGTGGGGTTTCAAGGCTTCACAGAGAGCTTAGGAAGAGAGGGCGTGGCTAGGGGGATCCACCCTCTAGCCCGCCCCATTAGCCTCCTCTCTTTGCTATGGGGAATCCCTGTGAGAAGCCCTATAGCTCCACACAATCACTCTATCCCCACCCCCTCTCTCTGCGCTATGGGAATATCTCTCAAGGATTCCCAGAGCAGGGAGAGAGAGAGTGGGGCTATGGGAGATTAGCCATAGCAGGGAGAGACAGAGCAGGGCTATGGGTTAATCCCCCATAGCCCTGCTCTCTCTCTCTGCCTGCTATGGGAAAATCCCAAAGCCCTGTGGGGCTGCTTCACTCTCTCCTCCAGCTGCCTGTTCATGTGATTTTTAGCGCAGCATAGGCATGATTTTTTGCACCTATACTGCGTTAAAACCATGTTTGTGTAAACGAGGCCTTAGATTGATGTGGGCAGATCCTATTGTCTTCAGTGGTGTCCACCAATCATCTAATGTTTTGGGAGGTACAAACTCTCTCTAGAAAGCCATGTTAGACTTTTTGCTAGATTTAGAGTTTACATGTGGCAGATTTCATATATTCGTATCAATGGAGTTTTTTTTACAGCATTTATACAAGCTGCATTCATAAGTTTCTGCAACAAATCTTACAGGTGTGAACATCATCTTAAAGCGAACCACCAGTTCTGGAAATCAAAGATGGCCCCACCACTTCTCTGACTGCCTGATACACACTGTGTATTAGTACTCATGAGTAGTCTAAGACACTACATGCTGCTCTGACTGACCAGCGCTACTCACCTGGGCAGTAATGGCCAATCAATCAGCATGTAATGTCTTAGATTACTGATTCATGCTAATGCACACTGTGTATTAGGTAGTCAGAAAAGCAGTGCGGCCATCTTTGTTTGATCAGAACTGGAAGGTCCCTTTAATTCTATCTTCTGAAACTAGTAATGTCAGATGTGCTTTGACAATTAACATGGCTTTGGCCTATGGTACTTGGAATTACTTGCCATACACTTTTTGGCTGTTGGTTATTATGCATTAGCTAAAGCAATTCCATGATGCATTGACCATAGTCCAGTATTAGTTTATGTTGATAACTAATGCTAATAGCACAATAGATATGCAGATGAGATGTAAATATTTGAAAATAAATAGGAACCCTACATGCAAAATCATTTTCTCAATTAAACTGGTCACAGAAAATGAGCACAGAGCTAGTGAATATGATTGATGATCATCCAGCTACTTCTTCAATTTATCATGTACAAAAGATGACCTAAAAACAGCGTTAAGCATGGAAGCTTTCTGAATTCCGGGAGTGACCATTAGACTAGTGTCTTACATGAACACTTTGAAATTGTATTTTTAAATCATCCTTGACATTCAGTAGCAGTGAATTAAGGGACATCCTTTACACACACTACACATAATCACCCACTGAAACATTGCAAATCTTAAAACTATGACCATGTTTAGATGATATCATTAGTGAGGGTGAGACAACCAAAAAGAATCCTAAAAATTGGAAGAGGCGAGTTAATTCAGGTCACTAGTTCCCATAATAGAAGCTGTGTATTGATCCGCTACAAAATCTGTGGATATCTTCAATGCAGGTTTTTTTAAAATCTACTGTAATTTAAATAGTATTTTCTGTTTAACGCAGTTTACAGCATTGTAGCATATTGTAGTTAAATTAGCATAAGGCATTAACCCCTTCAGTGGCAGGTTTATTATTACCATGTCAGCGCAGCAAGCCCCAAGGAGATTTTCCTAAGGTAATTCAAAGTGGCAAACGTGTACAGTGGCACGATAACTGTGTGTCCTGGCCAACATTTCAGCACTAGAGCTGTCTACAGAAATCTTCTGGTTAGTGCAGCAAGCCCCAGAGATTTTCTGGGTGTGCCACTAAAGAGGTTAAATGTCAAGTTAAAGAGGTTTTCTATTTAAACTCCCATTGGCGGCAGTGGAGGAATATGCAGTATTTAAAAAAAATAAAACAAAACAGTATGTCATCTGTGAGGTCCTGTAAAAAGGCCAAGGCCTCAACATTAGAAGCGTATGTGACCTATTTACGGGATATTACATGGCTCAGAAAACTAGTGACATCACATGAATGGCAACCCAACACCACATTTAGCATATTGCTAGGGGAAGGTGAACAAAAATTGAAAAACCTCTCAAACCTCTTAAGGACATGACCCTTTTTTTTATTTTCGGTTTCTCCTTCCCACTTTCAAAAAATTGTAGCTCATATTTTTTATTGATATAGCTGTCTGAGGGCTTGTGCTTTGTGGGACAAGTTGTATTTTTTAGGGGTACTATTTATTTTATCAGATAATGTACTTTACAACATTTCTAAGTGAAGTGAAATGGAAAAAAAATGCAACTTCGCCATCTTTGTAGGGGTATTATTTTTACGGCATACAAATTGCGGAAAAGTGGCATCATACATTTATTCTGTAGGTCAGTACAATTATGATGATATCACATTTATTTACTTATTTTTGTTGACCAGCAACACTTTTTTGTCTTTCTATTTTTTGTGGGATGACCTGTGTGGTTTATATTGGTGTCATTTTACAATGCGTACAGCTTTCTTTGATGTCCTTTTTTCTTTTTTTTTTAAGATAGGGTGGAGGGGGCTTTTGGGCCCTCCAAACTCTGATTGGGGCATCTAAATGTACCCCCTATGTATGGGGCAGGATCAGCTCCTTATAAAGCGCCATACAAACCCTGACGCCAAAAGGTGTAAATATGTGGCCAAGGGCGTCAAGGGATTAAAGGTGTTTTCCTGGCATTTACTATCAATAACCTGTTCTCAGGACAGCTCATAAGTTGATCATCGGGGGCCCACTGCTCAGGATCCCCGCCAATCTTCTGATTCTCCAGTTGGCTGTCAGTGCAGCTTAGCTGGACATCCGCAATGCTTTCAAAGCTGGAAGTGTAACAGAAAGCTTTATTCCCATTGCAGATGTCTAGCTCTGCTGCACTAACAGCCAACCGGAGAATCAGATAATCAGCAGGTATCCTGAGCTGCAGACCCCACTGATGAACTGTTGATGACTTCATCCTAGTAATAGGTCATCAATAGTGAAGGCTCGGAAAATCCCTTTAAGGTTTGCTACATCTGTAAGTCTTTGAGTTGTTCTCTTATGTCTAGTGGAGAAGTTCTGCTACTTCTCTGGTATTTCTACTTCTGAGAATAATGAGTGACACCTCATCAGAAACAGAAAAGGTCAACTCTAGTAATTAAGGGGAACATGTCAAGAGACTTATGCTGTCTTATCTGAAGCTTGGTATGATAGAGGGAAAGATGAATACCTCCATGATACATAAATTTATATGATTTGGAGCAGAATTTTTAAATAAAAGGCAAAGTATATCCTAACAGGACTCTTAGGTGAGACATTGAGAGTTCTACTTCATTCACTCACACTGGATGATTGATGGTTTTCTCTATACTCACAACACAAAGGGTACATTTACATAGGATGACTTAAACGGGTATTCCGACGATGGGGCAATTTTTACCATTTTCGCCAATGCACTAGATGGATGAAAATGATGAATAGATCAGTAGGGGGCTGGCCACTTTGATCCTCACCAATCACAAGACTGGGAACCCTTGTCCCCCCCATTTCACAGTTTGCAATCCATTCAACCATTTCTGTTGTTTAGTGGCGAATGGGCTGCTTGTCATACATGTGCGGCTGTGGCTTCACCCTTTTCAATGGGGCAGACAGAGATAGCCGAGGACAGCGCTTGGCTATTTCCGTCAGCTCCATTGACATTAATGGAGCGGCACTGCTCCATTATTTTCAGTGGCGCTAACAAACAGCCCCAATGAAACATCTGCCTGTACCATTAAGAGGAATAGAGCTGCTGCCGCACATGTGTGACAGCGGCCCGTTCACCACTACACTGAAGAAATGTGAGAATGGATCATGAACTGTGAAATAGCGAGGACACGGGTCCCCAATTATGTGGATTGGCGGAGGTGCAACTGATCAGAGCTCCACCGAACTATCAGTTTTCATCCATTCAGTGGATGTGGGAAAACTGAAAAAAAAAATGTCTTATGACCGAAATACCCCTCTAAGTGCCCAACAGCGTTTCCAGCAATTATCGTGCCTCTGCTTTTATAAAGGAGCGATGAACACTCATAGAATGAAGGTGGAATGATCTGTTCTGGACAACTGCCTTCACTCAGAGTAAAGGCAGTCATTCATAGATGTCTGTTTAGGCTGACAGTCACTTGTCTTTAAGGTGAGCTGAAGGCCAAGCAATTTTGACAAGTGAGCGATTCTTGCTCCCTTGCCCTGTCAGGTCCCATGTTTATACGGGATGACAGTTGAATGTGATCGTTCTTTTGAGTGGGTGACTATCAGTCCTTAAAAATATCCTAAGGACTTAAACACATGGGTGTAAAAATCATTGCCGCATAATGGGCCGAAACAAAACCATTAATTTCAATGGTTTAGATTTAGAGATGAGCGAGCGTACTCGGCCACGCCCCTTTCTCGCCCGAGTACGGAAGTACTCGAAAATCGTGGTACTCGGGCGAAAAGATTCGGGGGGCCCCGTGGATGTGTGGGGGGTTGCAGCGGGGAGTGGGGGGGAGAAGGAGAGAGAGAGGGCTCCCCCCTGTTCCCCGCTGCTACCCCCCGCTCTGTCACGCCTCCCCCCGCCCCCCGGCGCCCCCCGAATCTTTGCACCCGAGTACTGAAGTACTCGAAAATCGCGGTGCTCAATCGAGTAATTACTCGAAATGAGTAGGTTCGCTCATCTCTATTTAGATTCCATTATCGGAATTCCTGCACGTTATTACCACCTGCAAGAAAAGATCAGACTTGCCCTGTCCTTCTCGCATATACTTAATACTACATGCAAGAAAGATTAGGCAGGATCTAACTTGACACTTTTTTTTTTCAAACTTGCACCCACTATCACAGAGTTTGAATACTCCGGAAAATCACAGGTTCGTGCTTTGCGATGCGATAAAAAGGAGTCTCCATAGGGAAACATGAGAGATAAGAAAAAGCAAAACGCAGAAATAAAGTACAAGTCGCAATTATTTTTCACACAACATTGCATAAGTGAAAACATCGTAAAGTGAAGGAAACCATTAAAAAGCATGGGTGTCATAATTCTGCGCTTTTACCCACTCTCGCATCGCGCCAGTGTGAAGGCGCCCTTAGGAATTCTCCACTATCCCATGCACTGCAAGAAAGAACTCCCTTTGCATTCTTCATCTTTCTTCCTTTTTCCTGCCAACCAACCGGATGGCTCCTCATAATGGTTGTTTGTTGATCTGTAATTGTAATATACAGAATTCGGAATTATTCTGCACCCGCTCATGAGTATCCAGTATAGGTCAGACTATGAATAATAGTCAATACTGCTTAAGACTGGAAAGATAACCTGAAGAGACATGGCATTGCATAAAGAAGCATTTCTTCATACCGTGGCTGTAAGAGAGCAGAAGGCATTACAGATAGAGAGACAAAACACTGGAGCTCTTGGTGCATTAAAGAGGCGTGAGGGGTTTTGAATATTAGTTCTGCAGTTTTACTGCCTCTAGCTGCCGGAATATGAGATATTAATACATGTTTAGTAACCGGTGAGCTGTTTAGCTCTTGCACCACAAGGAGGCTGTAGACGTCCAGTTATTTTATGAGGTGGAAGCATGAGCAAAGCCTCTGGACCGGAGAACAATGCAGCTGTGTTAGTGGGATTTTAGGGCAAATGTAATCAGTTTTTAATCAGTATTGTCCTGCATTACTAAATAATAAACATAGTCCATACAAAGCAATTTACTGTTAGTATTACGGAGCTATAATAAACTCAGCTCTTCTACTTTGGAATTTCATTTGTGGTAGTAATGAATGATTAAATCTATTCTTCTTTCACAATAACAATGCTATGCTTTACTATGATATTAAGGCCCTACTTTATTATAATAAACTACATTTCCAAAAGAGGTGGAGGGTAACCACCAACTATAACTTCTGAGCAAGTGTCGGATCATTTCTCAGGCATTGTACTGCTTCACAGTACAGTGATAATGGTCTGGTGACTATGGAAGTCACTCTATTAGATTTCAACTCTTCTTCTCTTTTGTCTTCCATCATAGGGTTCACCAGGTGCCCCAGGAATTAAGGGTGAATCAGGAGATACAGGCCCTCAGGTAAGTGATTCTCAGATAAGTTGAGAGCATTATCTGTCTGTTGTTGTGATCCCTATGCATTCAGTACATCATTCCTGTACATACATTTCTTTCCTCTACACACTGCACTTCCAATTCTATAATGTAGCTGCACGGTGAAGTTAACATTCAAGCTTCAATAGTTTTCATAGGCAGTGGAATGCATTTTTTTTCTGTTTTGCAGGGTCCTAGAGGAATTCAAGGTGCAGCTGGGCCAATGGGTAAAGCTGGCAAACGAGTGAGTAATGAGTTCTTTATTCCATAATGCACCCTCAACATATGTTATATGGATAAATGAAAATTGCATTAGTCACAGTAAATAGCGCTTAGCAATGAGACGGTTAAAATACAAAATACTGGCGAATGAGCAACTACATGAAATAATGGAATTTAGCAGAGCTCTTTCGATTTCATTTTCTTTAGTAATAAATAGAGATAGATAGATAGATAGATAGATAGATACGAGATAGATAGATAGATAGATAGATATGAGATAGATAGATAGATAGGAGATAGATAGATAGATAGATATGAGATAGATAGATAGATAGATAGATAGATAGATAGATAGATAGATAGATAGATAGATAGGAGATAGATAGATAGATAGATAGATAGATAGATAGATAGATATGAGATAGATAGATAAATAGATAGATAGATAGGAGATAGATAGATAGATAGATAGATAGATAGATAGATAGATAGATATGAGATAGATAGATATGAGATAGATAGATAGATATGAATGGGATAGATAGATAAATAGATAGATAGATAGATACGAGATAGATATGAGATAGATAGATAGATAGATAGATAGATAGATAGGAGATAGATAGATAGATATATATGAGATAGATAGATAGATAGATAAATAGATAGATAGGAGATAGATAGATAGATAGATAGGAGATAGATAGATAGATAGATATGAGATAGATAGATATGAGATAGATAGATAGATATGAATGGGATAGATAGATAAATAGATATAAGATAAATACATAGATATGAGATAGATAGATAGCTAGATAGATAGATAAATACATAGATACGAGATAGATAGATAGATAGATAGATAGATATGAGATAGATAGATAGATAGATAAATAGATAGATAGATATGAGATAGATAGATAGATAGATATGAGATAGATAGATAGATATGAATGAGATGGATGGATGGATAAATAGATAGATAGATAGATAGATAGATAGATAGATAGATAGATAGATAGATAGATAGATATGAGATAGATAAATACATAGATATGAGATAGATAGAGAGAGAGATAGATAGATAGATAGATATGAATGAGATAGATAGATAGATAGATAAATACATAGATACAAGATAGATAGATAGATAGATATGAATGAGATAGATAGATAGATAGATATGAATGAGATAGATAGATAAATAGAGAGAGAGAGACAGGATAGATAGATAGATAAATAGATAAATAAATACATAGATATGAGATAGATAGATAGATAGATAGATAGATAGATAGATAGATAGATAGATATGAGATAGATAGATAGATAGATAGATAAATACATAGATATGAGATATATAGATATGAGATAGATAGATAGATAGATATGAGATAGATAGATATGAGATTCTGAAGTCATGTAGACCTTTAACTTTCTATAGCAATGAGACATTACACCATTCATTATGTAAGTAAGATTCCAATCTCAGTGCATAGTTTACAATAGTCTTTGAACTGCATGACTTCATATTTTACAAACTGCTATGCGGTTTTATGAGACTTATTTAAAGCGTACCTGAGTTTCCAGATAACATTTCATAATAAGCTGCCATGTATAACACGCTTTCTGGCCCTTTTATGGCTCATATCCTTAATTTTCCTCATTTCCCCTGTGCTGGCTGTATATCTGATTTTCCATCCTGTTACAGCTGCTGCTGTGCTATGTGTGTTGTGTTCTTTACACTGTACACATAGAACTACAGAGATCCTGCTTTCTAAATGCCTATTAAACACACAGAAAACCTCATGAATCAGTAGTGTACAGAACAACGTAGCAGTGTTTAAACAGCTGAGAATTTTACCATTAGCTCTACTTGCAGCTCTCTGTGCATGAATGTCTTTCTCTACCCCTCCTCTCTGCTCTCTACATTCAGCTCAAAGAACATGATAATTCATTCCCCTGCTCTAGTGTCCTAGCATTCCCTTGACAGTTAAGAGCTAGCAGACAGTAGATATAAAGCTAGGGGGCAGGGAGACAGCACTTTGGATGGATTTTTAAGCACAAAAACACTATTTTATGTAACTAGAGTACAAAGCAGTTTTGCTAATTATAAGACTGGCTATCATATAAGCACAAGTTGTTTGAGATACTTAGTGCCCATTTATTTATTTTTTTAGCTCTGAAAAGGGGTTGGTCAATCAAAAAAAACTGTCCCCTATCCCTAGGTTAGGGATTAACTAACTGATTGGTGGGGTCTGACCACTGGGTCCTCTGCTGTTCACAGGCATGAGGGTCTTGAAGGTCCATGAATGAATGGAGTGACGATTGAGCATGTACACTGTCACTCCATTCATTTCAATAAGACTGCTGGAGATAGTCAAGGGCAACTGGTTGGCTATCTTCAGCAGTCCTATTGAAATGAATAGAACATTAGGGCACATGCACAAGGTAAATATACATAAGGTAAACTCTTCATTGTGCCAATAGAATTAATATGACTTATGTATTCATTTCAGGGACGTCCAGGATCTGACGGAGCCCGTGGAATGCCTGGAGAACCTGGGTCCAAGGTATGATTACATCTATGTCTACTTTACTCAATGTGATTGTCAGGTATGGCAGATTGATACCAGTCGTGCCATAGAATTCAGTAATGTTAAAAATGACTATTAATAGAAATATATGTTTAGGAGTAAAGCTACTTATTTATTGCTATACGTTTACTGCATTGAGCAGGAGGTTGGACCCGATGACCCTGGAGGTCCCATCCAACTCTACCAGTCTATGATTCAACTATTGTATTTAGTTGTACTAAAGAAGCCATTTTCAGCACAGATACTTAATCATTGGAACACATTTTCATCATTTTACAGGGAGACAGAGGGTTTGATGGCCTTCCAGGTCTTCCCGGTGAGAAGGGGCACAGGGTGAGTCACTTCTTGGCTTGTCAATATAGCCTTTGTTTCGTTACCTTCACATCCTTGATTTTGTGCTTTCTTTTTGTTTCTCATGGTTATCCAGCAGAGGGCGCTTTCTACTTTGGCCTTGTATTTTTGACATTATAGTCTAACAAAACAAATTAAAAAGACAGATTTTTCAGCAATTTGTAACTCCAATGCACAGACATTTTATACATTAGTTTATGAAAATACTACAGCCCATTGTATATAGTCTATTGATATACCGGTACATTATGTATTTGTTCTTCCAAGTATAAAGTATACATCATTATTTATTGTAATTTAGAAAAAAAAACACAATTACTTAACTTCAAAATAGAATAATGCCCTTGTATCCATATGAAATACATTCTTAATACGAGAAAAATTAGGTGGACTGCCATGATTTATGGAGCATGAAGAATGGCTGACTCAGAAGCTTAGCGTGCTGCTTTTTAGTTTGCTACAGTAGGTTGACGTGCCTCATCAAGTTACTCTTGTATATACCGTCTCTCAGATATTCTCCTTTGCAGTGTTAGGAAAAATTACAGCAGCAAAGGATTCTGGTATATATATATATATATATATATATATATATATACACAGTATATATATATTTTTTTTTTTCAAATTACCTAAAATATGTTGCTTTTTTAGGGTGACAAAGGTCCACTTGGCCCACCTGGTTCTCCTGGTGAAGATGGAGATAGGGTAAGAACACAGGAGCGGAGATTCTGATCAATTTGTTCATTGTTTTATCCAAACACACATTACAATTAGAATTCTAGAACAATTCTAAATGGTATTATCAGACCAGTGCAATGATGGACATGTAAGTAGCCAGATATTAGGAACATGTTAAACACTGATAGATGTGTACATTAGAGCCTCTTATGGCGCAGGGTGCTAATGTAGTTCTAAGCTCTCTCTCATGACCTGAAGTTCAATCCCCACGTGGGTCAGGTAGCCAGCTCAAATCAACTCATCCTTCCAGAGTTGGTAAAATGAGTGCCCAGCGTGGTGGGGGGTAATAAATTACTTGAAAGCGCTGTGCTATACAAGATTTATTAATTTTTTTTACTAGACTACATGTACCTGAATACTGCTTTACTATGACTAAAAATACTTCCGTCAAATACCCCTGCAATAGAGCCACTCAGTACCCTGATTACACCCCCTAACAATAATACATCTATACTCTATCCAAATTATACTACCATATAAACTCTGATTTGACCAACTTCTTGAAATGACAGTGGAATGGGAAGTTTTTTTTTTCACTTCACTCTCAGTTTGCTGCTTACCTTATGATATTAGCCCTTTGCAATTCAGTTTTGGATTCATAGTTTCCTAGGGGTTTTTCTCTTTCTGCCATTATACGATAGCGCCATCTGCTGGCTAGAACCAGTACTGCAGTATGGGACATGCTGGAGAGGCCCACCACAACAGAATGGCCAGTAATATACAGTAAGAATATCCTGACGGACGTTTTCCAACTTCAGAGCTGTACAACCTTCAATCAGAATGTCTGAAGATGTCAGACAGTGGATTGGAAAGGGTTAAGGCTCTGGGCAGTTGACAAGTTTACCACCCATAAAGGGGTTTTCAAGTTAGATTAAGTTATCCTGAATCCACAGAATAGGGGATAACTCGCTGAACGGTGGAGGTCCAACTGCTGGAACCCCAAGCAATCACCAAAACAGAGGTTCTGTATCCCTCTGGTAAAATGAAGGGAGTGAGAGTGCTTGTGCTTGGCCCGTCGCTTTAAAACTGGCCTGGAAAGTTCAGCATCTTATGATGGAGATCTTTCCATGGCTTAAACACATTACGACATGAGAAGATCCCACATAGCCAATGCAGCTAGAAATTTGCTGCAGCCACATTTTGATCGTTTCTGGTGACATCTATGGAACGTCCTTTTACCTGCCTCCGAAAATATTTTGAAGTGATCTAACTGGATCCCAAAGACTACAGCAACATAGATCTAGGCTTTAGGTATTGCTTCCCCAGTCAGAAGGTGTTCTGGTTTCTAAAACCTAAAAGTTCTAATAACAGATGATTTAAGGTAGTTTCCTGCAGCCGTATCTGTTGCGCTACTGATAACTAAAGCTCTCGGAGCGCATTAACAAACTGCTTGCTACAGGTTTTACATAATTTAGCAACAGTGATAGATGTCTGTTATTAGGGCCATATGCAAATTGTATGCCCTTGAAGTCCTACTATATGGCTTCAACATTTAATGGATTTGACTCATGGCAGAGCATCTTACTATACATGGAAGATGTAAAGGAATGTCTCCAGCAGCTGATATCATGTATTGGCCAACGATGCATTGATGTAAAAAATGGGTGAATCCTGTCCTTGGACATAGTGTGTGAAAGTTATTCTGCGGTAATGATGCTACTTAGTTATATGTAAATATGAAAAGGTCATTTGGGCATGATCAGAAGAGTTTCCACTCTCTGGAGGTAATCATGATAAATTCATGGGAAAGATCTCTGCTTGTTGTCAGCGAAAGGGAATATATTTGAATTTAAAGGGAAATCAATGGGGAAGTTTTATTTCAGGACTTTTAGGAAAGTTTTGAAATGTTCTATAAATATATGTTCTATTTAGCTAAGCTCCTATTTATCAAACACATTGGTAACAAGGATGTGGAAACAGTAACAGATAATCAGTTATTGCCGTTCATCCCCATTAGACTAAGTATCCTTATGCTGCTTCTTTACAAAAAAGTCATTTTAATGCAGTTAATTTATCACTTAAAAAACATGAGTCCTCTATGAAGGAGTCTGGGAAAATGGAGGAGTCCGAGTCAGAGCTTGGCTTAAAGACTCTACAGCCCAACTGTATTTAAGCTATGAGCTTGGTTCTGGTGCTGTACTTATGTTAAAAAGATACATAAGTTAAGGATCGAAGGATACAGTGGGACTGGCCGAACCTAGACAGGCCACACCCACCTGTGGTGGCCAATGGCCGTACAATTTGGCTAGAAATTTGTGTGGCTATGGTTTGGCTGTGTGTGACCTGTCAGACTATGTGTTTCCTCAGGTTTTGTTAAGGACTTTGGTGTGGATCTGCAGCAGATTTCACCCTTTCAATTGAATTATAATTTAAATCTGCTGCAGATCTGCACCAATATTCGCAGCAAACTAGCAACGTGTGAACGAACAATTAGGGGGATCCAATTCCGCCTCTAGAACCACTGCAAATATCATGACTATTGTGCTGGATCGGTATGTGGTTTTATCAATGTCAATATGCAAAATTCACATGCGGGACTTCTGACAAGTTTCTATGCAAATCCATGTGAAGGAGTGATACATTTCTGCGTAGTTTTATAGGCAGAATCTCATTCCACCCTGTGAATATACCCTTAGGGTGGGTTCTACTTATGGGCCAGTGCTGTATGCTTGACCCTCAGGCAGAGATTTGCCAGCCCACCCCTGCATATGGGTTCAAAAAAAAATTATATCACAAATGTCATTTGCATACAAGAGTGATGCGTTTTTCTCTTTTAACTATTGGAACAACATGCAATTTTTTTCATGCATGCATTCCTATGTAAAATTGCAGCCTTACAAATGCAATATTGCCCTGATTTTCTCAGACCAATATCACAGTCGCCCGTGGAAATACTGCTAAGTAATGGTGCTTACAGTTTTGGTGAGATGAAGTCTGAGGAGTCTCTTTTTATGGTAACCCGGTGCTCTGTGCCTGCGGCATCCCCCGATGAAGTGGCGGTTGCACCGCCAGCTTGACTCTTTTCAGTAGTCTGTGTGTAGTTACTCCCATAGAAATGAATGGGAATACTTGCACACAGTTGTCTAGCTGTCTGTAAAGAGTCAACTTTGCTGACTGACTTTGGTGAGGGACACCAGAAGAACAGAGGATCAGGTGAGTATAAAACACATCTCCTCGGAATCCACCTCACCTAAATTATAAGCACCATAACTTAATCTATGGTGACTAAGATTCCCTTTAAGCCCAAAAGAAAACAGAAACCTGCAGTTTTTTAAATTATAAAATACTTGGGCCTAAATATAAAAAAAAAAACTATTAAGCCCCAAAGAGCTGATTTTGCTGAGGGAACCTTGGAAAGCCAGGCATTTTCCCAACAGGGGTCGCTGCAGGCAAAATGCAGTAACCTATGGCGACCATTCAGATGAATGGCCATACATGTAATACAAGCAAGGCTTGCGTTCGCCAGAATGGAAACTGATCTCATAGATTAGCTCTCTCTTATGGCTCATATGACTTGATATGGCTTAAATAGTCCCTAATAGGGCACTGTTCATTCCATCCAGAACCATTCGGCCCCTGGGTATCCCCTTTTGGGGAGCAGGAAAGCAGAATCCCCAACACAGATGTGAAACCACCCAAAGTTGTATGTGTATAACACTATTATTGCACACATATTGGGGGAGATATTAATGGTATTACCTGTGTAATTTACTAGTTTTAGTTGATTTTCTCCAAAGTAGGTACCATCCGGGAACTGGGAGGTATACCAGGATGACTGGTTTAGTCAGTTGCACCTGTTTTAAGAGCCTCGTTTGGCGAAGAGTGTTAAGGCAGCAGAAATGCAGTCCTAAACTCTTGCTCATGACCTGAAGGTTGTGAGTGCAATCCCGATAGGTTCAGGTAGCCAGCTAAAGGTTGACTTAGTCTTCCATTCGTTCGAGGTCGGTAAAATGAGTACCCAGCTTGCTTGGGTGTCAAAGATGACTGGGGAAGGCAATGGGAAACCACCCCGCAAAAACAGTCTGCTAAAAAAACGTCCCAATGTGATGTCACTCTAGGAGTTGGTCATGACCCAGTGCTCGCACCAGGGGACTTTACCAATGCCTGTATTTTTGGAAAGAACAAGAACATTGCAAGGTGTGATATGTCTATGCCATCATGGAAATTCCACAGAAACCATTTTACTAGCTCAGAAACGTGGCATGGTCCCGTCTCTAGCATTTACTCTGCGGGCACATTTGCATTCAGTTCTCACGGTGGATTTCGACAATTAGCCTTTTTCTGTCTATCATGGGAAAGGTTAAACAACACTACATATATTTTACAATTTGACAAACACAAACACATTGGTTGCTTGTCCCGCTTTACGTGCCGTGTGTTTAAATAACAGGAGAAACAGCTTTTTCTTTTGTGTAACAGGGAGAAGATGGAGAGGTTGGACCCAGAGGGCTGCCCGGTGAACCTGTGAGTGACACATTAATCTGTGGTATACGGAGCTCTCACTTTATATCTGTACAATTTCTCAACACAGCATAACATACTGCAATGTCCCTGAATGAGGAATCATTTGCAGCTTCCATGTAACCTCTACCTTGCCGGAGGGCCCAGAATATCTCCTCCAAGAACCTGTTGACATCGTTGGGTTCTCAGTACCTTGTGGATTCTTCTGCCTATCCAGAAACTTAATTAAACAATAGAAGATTACCGTCTCATAGCATATACTAGGCATTTCCCCAGACATCTAGTTTTACTGAGTCGCAATAGTCACTTAATGTATCCTGAGCTGCCGGAATATTTGCAGCTGTCATCTCAGATGACTGAAATGACCTTCCACTGTGTTATCGCTTCCACTGCAAGACTATAACAGAATACAGAAGTTGTAATATATAATATTATTGACCCTTGAGGCCGGTAGACGTATATGAATGATAGACAGCACTTAGAAGGCAAAAATAAAGTAAAGCTTTTTGGATCACATTTGATCCAATTTAGAGTCTTTTATTGTCAAGGTAATTTGGAGGGGTGGCTATTTGTACAGTACATAATGCTGTAGAGTTGCAATAGTAATATAATTCAGTTTAATATATGCAAACTAGCTATCTAGCTGCTGTTCCTGCTCAAATCAGCTCTTTATTAGTATTTTACGACAATATGACTGAGTAGCTGACATTTCTCCTTATAGGGTGAACGAGGATTGTTGGGACCAAGAGGATCTCCTGGTCCTCCGGGCCAACATGTAAGTATATGATAAGTGTAACTTACTTGTTAATAAGAATAATGTATATAGTGTCTATAAAGAATGGATGCAGAGCAATTGAAACGTGATATACTGTGTCTTGAAATAGACTCATATGCCTAAGGGTGGATGCACACGTGCGGATTTGAATTGTGGAACCCAGAGCAGGTGACCGCCTCCGGATTATACTGCCCCAATGCAAAAAGTGATTCTTCATGCACACGAGTGGAAACCAATTGCGGTTTTCACTCGCGGATGAAAAATCGTAGCATGCTCCTTTTTCCTGCAGATTCCGCACAGACAGCTTCCATTGAAGTCAATGGAAGCCGTCCGACCCGCGGCGCATCCACAATTGACATTGTGGATGGGCCGCGGATTCTGCAGAAAAAGTAGGAGTTTTACAAAAAAAAAATCTGTACTGCTCATGTCCAATGGCGAGCCATGCGGATCATCCGCAGTACAGAAAAGAAGAAGAAAATACAGGTATGTGCGGATGCCGGCTAGGCACAGGGTCGGATTCCACTGTAGGCTCCCGCATGCGGAATCCGACCCGGTCGTGTGCAGCCGGCCTTAAAGTTGTTTATGAAATGTATGTTAAAGGTTGACCAAGACAGACTTGGTGGTTAACTTACCTCAATTTCTGGCACTCTTTATGGTCAAGAATCGGTGCTATATCTTATGTTCAAGCAGGGTGCAAGTATGGCACCCCTCACGGATGTCACCAGCACCTAGATATAAAAAATGTCTGCAGTGGACATATATAGATATTTATTATAACAACAAAACATGGGGAACACAAAATAGGGCAAGCAATGGCAACAGGAATACAAGGATGGGAACGCTATCCATAACCAACTTTTGGGGGGCAGATCCTGCCTAGAAGAAGAGCAATCACCCCAATTGGGGTTGCCCCACATGAGGAACCTAGGGGCCTTGTCTAGATGGAAGATAGGGAAGATGTTTAATGCATATGGAAAGAGCTATGTATACAGCACAGTATAAGATAGAAGTGAATAAGTCCCACAAAGAACAAATAATCACAAGTACTTAGCTGACAAGAGTCCACTGCCTCATGAAACACATCAAGCAAAATAAAAAAATGGCGTCCATGAAGGGACGGGCTTATAATAAATACACTTCCATAAAGGCTGATACGTCTCGGTTGACCAGTCAGTGCATACACAGCTAGAGATGTTGAAGCATAATAGAGAAGAAGGGAACATAAAACACTCAGGCATTTCTGACAAACAACACCTAAGGGAACTTCTGCAGTAACAGGAGAGAGGCACTCACTGGTGCCAAGCCCCGGATGACAGGGCACATGTGCCAAAGGCATGACAATGTGGACCGAGACTGATGCTATGATGTCACCCTGGCT
The DNA here is from genome assembly GCF_035609145.1 of Eleutherodactylus coqui. NCBI lineage: Eukaryota > Metazoa > Chordata > Amphibia > Anura > Eleutherodactylidae > Eleutherodactylus > Eleutherodactylus coqui. The sequence continues at coordinate 243,775,251 of NC_089839.1, read as the reverse complement.
TGACTTCCTAAAGGTGTACAGCTGCTACAACACTATCTTTATAAATGGCTATTGGGAAGTGACTTTTCAAATCATGGACCTATTTTGGCATATGGATCGTTATTCAAGTCACCAAATAATCTTTATTTTATATGTAATAATCATATTTCTCTATCATGTTAATATTTCACATGATCATTGATCTCTCATTTGCCAGGGTGTCGCTGGTGTTGATGGTCCTTCAGGGCCCAAAGGAAACCTGGTATGTATATTTCCAGTCATTTTCATTGTGTAGTGTCTATTGACCAAAATGCCACCATAGAAATCAAAAACTTAAATGCACCCCCCCCCCCTCCTACCCCTTTTGCATCCCCATTACGGCATCTGGTTTTGCCTCCTAGGACAGTAGGTGGTTTCTTTCTTGCGCCAAGCCCTTTAAAATAACCCTTGGGCAAATTCTCCACCTCCTTGTTTGCTAGCGATGTAGTTCCCCCTGCATATGATCTCGCTACCCAGTAGAGAAAGGGATGTTGCAATCATAGCTGGGGCCCCTGTCTCCAAGGGCCCCATAGCAGTCACATGGTCTGCTTCTATGGTACCAGTCTTTGGTTTATAGTAAAGTTTTAGTTATAAGACACACCGGCTATCTTTCTGCTGCCATGGAAACATAGATGAAGATAATGAAATGCAGGCCTCCAGAAGAACCTGATATTAATAAGGAGCAGTCCCATGAGTGCCCCCAAAATGATGTGCTTCCTCTAAGTAGAGCAAAATGGATGAGAATCTGTTTAGATTAAAAGCTAATAGTAATAGAATCATTAAGATGGAAATATATGAGCAGAGCTTCTATTCTTGTGGTGTTGTTCATACCGTAATAATGATAGAATGATTTCATATGGCACGAGTGATGGATACATCTCCAGATTACTGCCAAGTTAATGTAGCCAGTCCTCAGCACTACCGTTTTAGCACAGGGAGGGAAGTAGGAAGAGGGATAGTGTTATGTACAGTCATACCAAAGTCTCCACAGGAAAACTTCATTCACATGCAACCGTATGTGCCTAATGCCAGAACCTTCGGGCTAGACATAGCAAAGGGTTGTTTTTTGGAAACACGTAGTTTTCTTTGAAGCAATGCTGCTTCTTGGCCCCACGAAGGGCAATGGGAGACCCATCTTCCAAACGCTTCTAGAAATTCTTTTCTTAAGGTTCGGGGCACACTGATATTAAAAAACTTGTTTGTGTTGCGTCCATAAAGTAGGACATTTTTGCATCCGTGTTACCTTCTGTATGCCATCCTATGCATTCGGTTGTCTCTTTTTTACTTCAGTATAACATCTGTTTTTTACGTCTCCAGAAAAACTAAAAGACTCATTTATTTCATTCCAAATTTCTTAAGAAAAATGGATGGCACATGGTCTACGAACAGATGGCATCCATCTGAGTGCTGTCCAGTTCTTTTGGATCCCATTGACTTGGATGGGCGAGTCTCATCCGTAAATGGGATCAGAATAGTGCATGCCATGAGTATTCCTTGCAGTCCATGTGTGCGTTAATAAACTCTGTGGCTTGTCTTGCCATACTGACTAATATGGGACCGTATGCTTTCTGTGGACTCCACACAGACGAATAAAAACACTAGTGTGCTGGAGGCCTAAAGAAAAGAATAGGAATGTGCAAACAGATATCCGTAACCCCATTGACATTACTTTGTTGGCAGATTTTGAAGAAAAGCATGGCCACCTAGTTCTAAATACAGTGCCACACCTGTCCACGGACTGTGTCTGTTATTTCAGCTTACTGCCATTCGATGGACATTGTCTTAATTTGGCCTAACATACTATGTTACTATGTTACTTCAGTGGAACTGAGCTGCAATACCAGATACAACCCATGCATAGATGGGGCGCTGTTCCTAGAAAGAAGGAGACATGTTTTTCTAATTCCGTACAACCTCTTTAATATTTTTATTCGTGGCAGTCAGGCCAATTTCAGAGAAAGACAGTTAAAGTGCTGTAAAATGTATTAGGAATGCAGGTTGAAACCAGAGTTCTTGGAAGAGACACCTTATGAATTGAAAGTGGAAATACCAATTCCATAGAGATACCTCACTAGCTGAATTCATTTATACATCAGCACTGTAAGGCATTAATCCTAACTACTGTATGGCTGCTTAAAGGGGTTTTCCAGGAGAATACTATTTATGACCTTTTCTCAGGATAGGTAATAAATAATGCTTGTGACCCCAGCTGATCAGGCACCCGCTATCAGCACCACACTACACAGGGGTACGGAGCTGAAGCTGCTGCTCTGACCCCTGTTTAGTGGCCAACGTTTCATTGATTCTAATGAGAGCTGCACCTGCAGTTACAAGCATCGTCCACTACACAGGGGTTAGAGCAGTAGCTTCTGCTCCCTGTGTGTAGCGGTGCTGACGGCAAGTGCCCACTCAGCTGATTGGCTGGGGTACCGAGTAGCAGAATCCAACCGATCAACTGTGGACCTTTCCCGTGGATAGGTCATGAATAGAATCTCTTCTTTAATATTTATGGCCAATAGGATTGATTGTGACATAGATTTGCTCGCAATAACTAACAAGCTATTAGTTTGACAATTTAAGATAGTTAGACGTAACATAAATTTGAATTTGAAATGCACAATATTGTAATTAGCATTTCTGTATTTTAGGGACCTCAAGGTGAACCCGGACCAGGAGGTCAACAAGGAATACCAGGACCACAAGTATGTGCTACATTACATTAAGATGGTATAAGTGTCACAAGCGATTTGTTTTATACACTATATATATATATATATATATATATATATATATATATATATATAAAACTGTTTGTTAGGAGCGCACTTATATGTCCCTAATATGGATGAGCGTCCCAGCCAAACCACGTGTTTGCTGACCCAGACTCAAGCATCTTGGGAATCTATGATGCCCTGAGACACTTGTCCATAATATAGGCACATAAATGCCCCTGCAATACCCTAGTGTGAAATTGGCCAATTAGGGCCCATTTAGACACAAAGATGATCACTCAAAAGATGGCTTTTGAGCGATCATTTTGCATAAAACTACTACTTGGTACTAATGCCTATTAGTACCAATTCGTAATGTGTGAGCTGCGAGGAGCTGTATTCAGGGAACAGACGCGCTGATTACAGCTGGTGTCAAATGGGCCTTTACTGTTCTCTTTCCATTGAGTTTTCATTAGAATATGTATGATTTCTAAGTGTAATGGAATCTGTTGGGCCACTATTGCTGTCACTTGGTCTTTTCCATGTGTTCCACTAATGTCTATGTATCTGAGGTTGTTTACTATAGTATTACACGATTTTTTCGATCAGTTGGTTCATAAATCATATTAATAATTTAGTCCTAAATGATTATAACCTTTATTGCACCGACATATTCTGCAGTACTATCATTAGAGGAAGTTGCAATCATACAGAATGATACAGAACGAAGTATGATAGTGTAGTAGTATTCATATAAAATTGTCTGGTTTTGCACTTTTCATAGGAAATTTATTACAAGCCCACAGTAAGACTTTGCATGAGCTATCAATGCAGTAGCCAGGGGTTGACTGGCAATAGGGTAGTGCACAGTGGCCCATAACCAGAAGACACCCACAGTCGCATAGCCACTTACAACAGTCACATGTAGCAATAAGTGCTTTTCAAATTAACCTAAATATCAAATTACATCAAGTCACTAGTAGTTGACAATGGATCCGTAATCTTCAAAGTCTGGGAGTCCGTAGCTCTCAGTCTGGTATTAGCAAGAACCATTTTAGTTTAACCCTTTCCAATCCACTGTCTGACCTCTGAAGACATTATGATTTAAGGCTGTACAGCTCTGATGTTGGAAGACATCCGTCAGGGTTCTCTTACTGTATATTGCCAGCCTTTCTGCTGTCGGAGCCTATCCAACATGTCACCTCATGCAGTAATGGCTTTAGCCAGCATATAGCGCTGTTGTATAATGGCAGAAAAAGAGTAAGCCCCCTAGGAAAACCAGGATACAAATTGGATTGGAAAGGGTTAAAGGGTTTTTTTACCTATTACTCCCCAGGCAGTCCTCTTACTGCATCTTCACCTTGCTGATCTTCTAGCAGTTCCTCCAGTTCTCCGGGTCACCTCACCTCCAGCCGGCCGGATCCTCTTCTTTCTGTCTTCGAGCATCTATTAGCTGCAGTTCACTTCCTGTAGGAGTGATGTAGCGTTCTCTGCTTAGCAGGGAATGCCGAATCCTCGGCAGTCTGCTTTAGCATGCATGGGTGATATCTCGCCGCTAGTGTTTCATATAGTTTATGAAACACTACCGGCGAAACATCGCAAATGCGTAATCATGCTAAAGCAGGCTGCCGAGGATTCGGCATTCCCTGTTAAGCAGTGAACGCTACGTCACTAGTGATGTGGCATACATTGCCCTACAGGAAGCAGAATGCCAGCAATGCATGCTTCGTCACAGGAAGAAGACTGGCTGGAGGTGACATGACTCGGAGGACTGGAGGAGCTAGGAGAAGATCAGAAAGGTGAATATCTGGTAAGAAGACTGCCTGGGAAGGAATAGGTAAGTATAGATTTTTTTTTTTTTTAATGAGAAATAAAGCCAGTCCTGATTCATAATTTCTCCTTAATTGGAAATATACGAGATTAGATTATTTATAGCTCAAGCAGAGAGTAGTCATGCAACAGAAGGCCTAATTGCGGTAACTCTTCGGTAGAATCATATGCGTTTGAAGCTCATTAGCAGAATCCCGAAAGATTTTGCTACTTTTATAAATCAGTGGTTCTAAATGCTGTTAAAAGCTCAGAACAGACAGTCAGTATTAACAAGTGAGAGAATCGCTGAGAGGTGGTAGCTGTCCCTCATCCACACAACGGCACCTTCTCTCTGCACAGGTTGGAGCAGTAGGAGTGGAGAATAATGAGGGATTGTAGGTCTGCCTCCTGGCTGCAGAGCGTGGGTTCAGGAATGCCGCGCAGTATGGCAATGTTATGAAGCGCAGGTCTGTTCTCTGCTCACAGTGATGAATGAGATACTGAGATATAATGTTTTCCTTTCCACAGGGTCTCCCTGGTCCACAAGGTCCGATTGGGCCCCCTGGTGACAAGGTAACCTTTCCTCTGCTTAATTATTGTTGTAAAGACTGGCTCATTTCATGGATTCTTCGTTTGCATAGAAAAATGCAGACTAAACCATAAACTGAAAACTGGTATTTACTCGTAGAGTATAAGTAGAAAGACATTGAAGCAACGTGCCCTTTTTATATATAAAATTAGTATACAATTCCAATAGAAGTAGTCATTCTAGAACAGATATGGATGGATAATATCACCTGGAGCACCTATAAAAACACTTACCTGAGAAGGTTGATTGTATGATTATATTCATACAATTATATTTGCTGGGAAATGTCACTTTTAAGTAAATGCAAAATATAAAGTTACACTTTTAGGAATATGTATAGTTTTGACATAATTGGACTTGAGGGCATCTGGTATATGCATGCCTAGGGGGGGGGGGGGATATATGACTTGTGTCTTGCACTTTTATAGTGTGGTGCAAGAATCTAAAACTCCAATTATTTTTGCTTATTCCTGAGCACATTTATAAAGAGGTTTAAAGGGAATCTGACAACGGGTTCATAAAGTTTGGCGCTGAGCTTCAAGTTACGGATGCAAGCCATACTGGCCTTTCCCTGCCCGCAGCATGCAATGTGACAACTCTCTCCCTATACGCAAAAGAGGAGAGAGCTGTCTGCATGATGTGGGCAAGAAGAAGCCAGCATGGGCGGCCTCCGTGACTCAGAGCTCAGCTTTACGAGCCTAGTGACTGAATCCTTTTAAAGGGGTTATATCAAAAGGGCAAGATATGTCCTATTCACTGGATGAGGGGATAACTTAATGATCCGTGGGGGTGTCACCACTGAGTCCCCCACTGATCTTGATAATGGGGATCTGCGTCCTCTTCTGCTTGTTTTTCCGGTGTTGCTTCTCCTCCCATAGTGACATTAGAATTAATGGAGTGCTGGCTGAGCATGCATGGTTGGTGATTCATTCATTTCAACGGGGCTGGCGGAAATACCTGATCCATTACCGCTCAGCTATCTCCAGCAGCATATTGAAGATGAATAAAGCACCAGCACACATGCACGACCAGCACTCCATGCAGTCTCCTCCTTACTGAGGGGGTGCAGTAGGTCCGCAGTGAGGTGATCTGGCGTGCAGTAAGCCCGCAGTGAGGAGGACTGAGGTGCAGTAAGCCCGCAGTGAGATCCCGCCAATCAGCAGGTTTTCCCCTACCTGGCGGATAGGGGATAGCTTGTGAATTTGCTACAATGTTTTTGTAAATTAATGGCTAACCCATTAGTCATCATTAGTAGCCACAACATAGTCAAAAATAAATCCTCTACATATAGATGAAGTAGAGCTAAACTTGCCAAGTATCTATTAGTGGCTACTGTATATTGTATTAGTATCAGGATAGCTGTCTGAACTTCCTTGCAGTCCCATGTCAAACCCCAAGTAGCACATCATAAAATGAGAATTAATTGCGGTAAAGTAGAAACATTGCCTTGCTACAATTCAGTTCTGCTGCGTTTGGAAACCCGCGCTTGTACCTACTGGAAACTAAAGCTTTTATTGTAAAACAAGATATTTCTGTTTAAGTTCAATGCTGCTTGATTGCAAAATGTTACAAATTCTGGAAAGTTTTGCATAACATAGCAAACAAAAAAATAACATAATGTAACAAAATGCCATGAAAATGATTTCGTTCATTTCCATAAATGAGGCAAAAACTTTCTGTGGTAGCTTTGTAGCAGATGAAAGAAGGATTCTATATCTGTGCTACAGCAGCATCTTCTCTGGATTACTTACTGTATTTAATTGCTTCATAACTCTATATTACTTCAGTGAAATATCTTATGGAAGAGAAGATGCTGAGATGCACGATTATGCAACAATTCTAACTTCTAATGAGCGTTTGATCTATTTTCTTCAATGAACCGTGATCTGCATCTCTGCCATCCATACATTAGCCTAATTTGTGTACTCTTATGTATATAGGGACCACAAGGAAAGCCTGGTCTGCCTGGATTACCTGGAGCTGATGGACCCCCAGTAAGTAAATAACATTGATTGGCGGTACAAGATGTAATTATCAGTCTCCTTGCTGCATGACATGCGCATACTGTTTTAACATGAAAAACATATTAAAGGGAAAATCCAAACAAATTATCTTCTGAAACAGTATCACAAATAAAGCAGGATTGATTTGACTGGCTCTTTGCTTAGCATTGAAATTGGCAGAGGTCTCAGCTTCTACAAATCCACCAGAGACAGGGATAATAGTTTTAGAGGGTGCCAAGATAGCAGCTGCACCCATTCTCTGGTGCTAGAAAGCACTTGAAGGCTCTTCTGCCACATAGAAGGACATCAGTATTACAAATGGCACATGGTTGGCCCTATTACATATTTTGCATTGGCACCCAGATGCCTCAAGTTACGTCTCTGACTAGAGCTTCTTTTAGCAGTGTAGTGTTTTAGTTTCTCACATTTTTCAGCACAGACCCTTGCCACTCACAATATTGGAATGGCAATAATGGAAGTTATAAAACACTTAATGAAGTTTTGTCCACTTTGACACTTATTTCCTATCTACAGAATAGGGGATAAGTGTCTGATCAGTATGGTCTAAAGACCAGAACCCCCACAGATCATAAGTAGTGCTGAGCAAAACAAAAGTGTTCAACCCTGTTTTGGGACGAACTTTGCTAAAAAATTTGGTACAATCCTAGAACTTGAGTGGTTTATCTCAGCTAAATCCGCTTAAAATGACTTCCCCAAGTTCCAGTTTGGTTCAAACTAATTTGAACCAAACTTTTTGCCAAGTTTCTCCCAACCAGTTGAACCGAGCTTTGAAAAGTTTGTTCATCGCTGATCATAAAAACGCGGTTCCTGCATACTCCCAGTTGAATAGATCGGCAGTTGATCATGTACACTACCAATCTATGCATCTCTATCGGACTGCTGAAGATTGCCAGGTGCTTGTACTTAGCTATTTTGTGTGGCACAAAGTGTTAAGGCAACAGAAATACAGACGCAGGTTGTGTGTTCAATCCCTGCATGGTTTAGGTACCCGGCTCAAGGTTGACTCAGCCTTCCATCCTTCCGAGGTCGGTATTTATTTAGCTATTTCCATCTGTCCCATAAAGATGAATGGAGCAGCATTGCGCATGTTTCATTAATGCTCCTTTCATTTGGGGGATACAGAGTAGCCCCATTTTTGTGATTGGTGGAGATCCCAGCAGTTGGAATTCCCACTGATTAAACACTTATATCCCTATCTTGTGGATAGGGAATAAATGTAAAAGTTGGCACAACCCCTCTAAGGTGCGGACTAATTGATGGGCAGACTCTAAAGTGGCAGAACATGTTGCCTATAGGCTGCTGAAGTGTAAATCCACTCCTGGCTCTCTTATGTGAAATCATGGCTCCTCGTCTATGCTGGGATGAATAATTTAGTAGATTACCCACCGCTTCGTTAACGTCATTGAACATATTCACTGAACAAATAATCTTTCTTAATTGTAAAAATGACTGAACTCCTAATAGTAGCAGATATTCAGTAACTGCGGTAATTAACTCTTAAAGCTACCTGCACTTCAGATAAATGTAATAAAAATGCAATTTATAGAGCCATTTATCCGTTTTAGGGAGCAGTATTAAAATGCACGTTATTAATGCTGATTTTAGATCATAATTATTGCTTTGTAAATAAATACAACGACGACATGAAATATCAAGTATGCTCCATTCTTTCACTCAGGAAGGTTTTTTTGCAACATTACCATAATTTGTTATTCACTTTCCATCATTACGGCTTGGCTTTATTCTTAGTGCCAGTAAGTAATCAAATGACAATAAGAAACAAAACGCAGGAATGAATTAATATGTTATTGACCTTTTGTGAATCGTTCCCAATTCCCTCCTCCTATATCTGTTCTTTTGGTGTTTATCCCAAGTAGTCTAGAAAACATTACTTTAATATGACTTTAATTGGAAATGCCTGCTATTAATTCTGGCCTGCAGTTTTCTATTTTCCTCCATTTCTCATAAAGGACTCTATAGAGGGATACATTTGCTGGGCATTGAGTTGAAGTTCTCTTTTCAGCAGACTGCATGCCCTGCAAGCTCGAAACATCATCTAGTACTTTGCCTATTATGGATCTTTGATTATTTTTCCATTATCAAGAAGGTAAAGGAAGAATCTGTTCTACAGTGACTTAACTTGTCTACTTATTTTGCTTAGGGACATCCTGGAAAAGAAGGGCCGCCTGGAGAAAAGGGCTCGGGGGTAAGTTTCAAGCAAAGATTTACTTTGCTACTACAGTATAGAGGTTGTTTTTTAGAAAATGATACAATTTATAGTGTTATGTTTTAGCATGTACTGTAGTTGGATGGGAACTAAGACTAGTTGAATGGGAACTAATACTAAGAAATACACAAGTATATCCATAACCAGGGGCGTAACTATAGAGGATGCAGGGGATGCGGTTGCACCCGGGCCCAGGAGCCTTGGGGGCCCATAAGACCTCTCTTCTCCATATAGGGAACCCAGTACTATGAATAAAGCATTATAGTTGGGGGCTCTGTTACTGGTTTTGCATCGGAGCTTCAAGTTACGCCTCTGTCCATAACCCTAATTTCAGTCAAATACCAAGATGCCATATTGTGCTTTTACAATTCATTGATGCTCCTAGTGTATACCGGTACGCAAAATCTCACTACAACATACCAACCTTTTCAGTGTGATCTCCCGATATTATACATCAGTGACAGGAAGGACTGTATAGTTCACTGGATCTCCAGAATTGGACCAGGTTTGGCAGTTTTAGACTGGATCTGTATTACGGATGTGTGACAGATGATGTTGCAACCGTTTTCATCAGTATTTGCCATTGTATGTTTTATTTTCTACGAATCCGCATTTACTGAGTACAGAAGAATAGCAGAAGCAAATACAGGAAAAATAAGTCATGCTGTGTTTTAAAAAAAATGGCCTTGATAAATAGGGCCATGTGAATAGAGACAGAGATTTACATTAGCTTCGTATAATGGTCTACAAAGGATGTCTGACAGCAGCCTTAGGGCTCATTCACACAGGGCAAGATGCGTAGCTAACTTACATGCGCAAAAAATGCAACTATTAGAACCAATGGTTTTCTATGGAAACATTCAGACGAAGGAATTTTAGCCACAAAAAGAAATGCACCTAAAAAGATAGAACATCAGCGGCTGAAATTCAGCAACTGAAATTCCATGCTGCATGAAAATATGGGTCATGACCTATCTTTGGTGCACAAAACGCAGAAGCCTCCATAGACTCCTATGGGAGACTATGCGAGCCAGCCAGCAAAGGGAGCAGAAGGGATTCCACAGCATCATGGATGGAGCGGTTCCCCTGCAGGGGGATGGAGGGATTCCCCAGCAGTATGGATGGAAGGGTTCCCTTGCTGGGAAAATGGAGGGATTCCTCCATCTCCCCTGCAGGGGAACCCCTCTATCTGTGCTGCTGGGGAATCCATCTATCTCCCCTGCAGGGGAACCCCTCCATCCACGCTGAGATGAAGGGAGTCCCTGGCAATGAAGGGAAGCCCCGAGGTGCCCCTTCATCTCTCTCTTCAGCAGCGCATATTTTGAGCTCCTCCCATTAGGCGTGGAAAGATCGCGGATGAAGCTCAGGATTTCAGCATGGTAAAGTCATCTGTTGAGACAACTTTTATGCAGCTTACAGCTGCATGAATTCCATGCCCATGTGAAAGAGCCCTAAATATGTATTTAACTTGCATTTGGGATGAACTTATTCATAGATCAGGCACAGGCTGACCATTTGGGCATTAGAGCAGTGCATGAGGGTCCATGGCTAGAAGGGGCCCACAGCCCTTTGATCAATTGTTGTTGTTAGCTGTTTAGTCGTTCACGACCCTCGCCAACCCTAAAGGCAAGCTCCCTCCATGTTTCTTGGCTTTGCACTGCTTCTTTCAGTTGTGTGATGGAGGATCCGCTGCAAAAGGCAGACATTGAAAAGCACAAACTTCCACAACTTTTTTTGTTCATATTTGCGGATTCAAGATGCATATTCCATAAAGGAAAATTGCAGCATGCTTTTTTTTTGCTGCAGACTCCACGCAGACGACCTCCAGTGAAGTCAATGGAGGCCACCCAACCTGCAGCCCATACACAATTAATATTATATATATTATATATACCTTCTGCAGCAACTATGACAACTATGACTCTGTAGCTCCACCACTACCAATTATAAGAACACGCATAGGCATCCGCATCCCCTTTGCAAGCTGCTTTAGACAGTTTATCTTGGCAACAATGTGGCTATAAATGCTTTTTTTATTGATCGCTAATTGCCAACATTTACAGATGTAATTTGGTATTTGGAAATGAAAGTGCTGAAAGCCCCATGTCTCTAGGTAGGAGCACCTGCTGGTTTAACTGACTAACTTGGCTGAAGAAACAGCTACAATGGGCTGATTTTATATATTTACATTTTGTAAAATAGCCCAGTGATATTGAATATATATATATATACACTCGCCATACATTGTGTCTTTATGATACTGAATATTGCTTCTATTGCTGTAAACATAAAAGCTACTTTGCATTCAGATCTATTAGGTGTATGACATATAGACCAATAGACTTTAGATAGTACAATTACTAGCAAATTGCCTGCACACTGATTTAATTTCCCAACAACGTAAAGGCAATACAAGTCCTACTGCTGTGTAAATACAGTATACATGTATAATGGGGTCCTAGAAGGCTCTTTCTGCCTAGCTGAATTAACATATGTTTTGGAGAGTTAGGCTAAGTTCCCGGGTTGAGGATTTGCCAATGGCAAATCCAATGTGTATTTACAAGAAGATCCACAGATGCGCCACTGCCAGCAGAGCCACACAAGGGTTAGCCCCATTCAAAAAGGCTAATCAGTGGCTTTTTAGTGCAAAATTCGCAAAAATAATATGCATGCTCCTTATTCTCCCAGATTGTGTTCTGTGGTACAGGCAAAACTGCATAGCTTTTTTCTAGAGCATGTGTATGGGGCACAAAATATCCATTCGCTTAGGGCTTAAACAGGCAAACGTACTCTGATGCTATTTTGCATTTCAATGGTTCATTCTCACTTCTTTTTTTTGCACCCATTGTTTTTACAAGCACACAAAAAAATATAGCACCTGTGCTACCAAATAGCCCCATATAAATCAACGGGAAGTGCGCAAACATGCATATCTGCCCACGGGGGTATGTGCTAAATGCAGCTTATACCCGCAATCATTGGCAATGGATTGGGCCTCCTTCACATGACTGCCATTGTTCACGTTTTTACATGTAGAAAATCATGCTTTATTTTGGGCCACATTTGCGCACCCAAGGCTGCATTGGAGTCCATGGGACACGCAAATGGGCCCTTGTCCTGAACCAAGCTGCTCTATTCTCAGTGCAATTTCACAATGTTAATCGATAACACCGGAGGCTAATTAGGCGGGCCCACCCACTAAGTAGGCTGGCCCACCTACACAGTAGAATGCCCCAACTGTTCAAATGGTTGCGGGTGTTTCCCGTGCCGATGTGAACAGGGCCATCAGCGGGGTAAAGAACAGTAAGGAGCGTGGCTCGTCAGAGGATGGGATCGGACTCCATTCATGTAATCCTCTGGCAAGTGTGATTACGCCCCACTGGTGGGAAGGAGGCCTTAAGCCTCCTTTAAACATGTGCTATTGCACATGTTTTTGTGCATATAAAATCGGTTTCAATGGGTGTGCTTACATTGGTCAATTTTCTGCTCCCCTTTCATGCTCAATTTTGGGTCACATTTGTGCACCTGAGGCTCCACCTGAGGCACTGAAATACACCTTTGTCCTGAACAAAAATACAATATTCACAGTGCAATTCTGCTGTTAATTACTAACACCAGGGACTAATTAGGCTGGCCCACCCACTAAGTAGGTTGGCCCACCTACCCATTAGAATGCCCCGCCCATTCAAACATGGCATGTCTCCCACGCCAATTTGAATAGGGTAAGCAGAGCAGAAAAAGATACTTACCAGCGCCGGAATGCTCAGAAGAGGATGTGCTTTGGATCCATTCGGAGCGCTACTATGTCATGCTCTTGCAAGTGCGAGTACGTCATGCTCACGGAGGCCTTAGACTAATGAGCCTTTTAAATCAGGGTTAGAGGATTCCCCCGCCTATGTGAACGAGCGGTGCCTGTGCAAATACGCTCACTAGTTGCACAGTCATGATGGCAAAATACACTCGTTCAATGTACAAACAAATTGCGCAGGAGCGAGCGTACTGTGTAACATGCTCTTCTGTCGAAGCCCTCACACTGATTGCAGAATGTTAGTGGATGTAATGAGGATTTAGACATAGAATCCGCACCTAAATCCTCATTAAATGTCTAGAAATAGCTTAACGTTCGCACCTCTGCCAGTCTCCTTCCCATAGGTTTTACTTTTGAGAGTTTCTTTGATAATGGGGCCAGCAAAATCCTTTTGTTTGTTTGTTTATGGCAAGAATAGAACAGTAGACTATGAGATTCTTGCTGCAAAAACTAAATATATCTTTTATCGCAATCATGTTTCTGTCGAGGAGGGAAGCTATTTCTCTGAGTAGTTGGCTGGACGTATGCATGTTTGTCTGGACTTCTGTTTGCAATTCACATTACACTTCCTGCTATAATAACAATGTATTTCTTCCATTTCTAGGGTCCAAATGGTCCCCAGGGTCCTATTGGTTATCCTGGTCCTCGTGGTGTCAAGGTACGTTACCTATGTCTGTTTTATTAATTTTGCAGGATATTTATTAGTACTAGCATATCGGTAGCGCTCTATATACTCACTTGTGTAGTCATTTGCCAAGCTGAGATCTCACAGCATGAACATTATGTGTCTAATTTCCCAAGTAGTTAACTCACTGTTATATGTAATGGTTAGAGCTCGTTCACACGAGGGAATTCGCACAGCTAATTTATATGCACAAAAAAATTGTGACTATTAGAACCAGTGGTCTGACCTATCTTTGGTATGCGATGCGCTGCAGTTTCCATGGACTCCTTTGCGACCTGGATAGCAAGAGAGGAGGGGGGAGAATAGCTAAGCATTCTGATTGTTTAGTTTAAACTTCTAAACAATAAGAATGGGAGAGAAAAGGAGATAAGGGGGGAGGTAGTGCTGCTGTGCCACTAAACCCAGAAGCGCATTTCAAATGTCCCGCTGTAAGCTCCTGATAGTCACTGTGGAGATGGGGGACTCCCCAGGGGGTTCCCCTCATCACCCTAGGGCTTTCCCTCTTCCCAGCGGATACTAACAGGAGTTTATAGTAGAACATTTTAAACTTGCTGCTAAGCTGTCCCTGAACTCCAAACAGCAGCACATTCTTCCACTTAGCTGCGTTGTTTATCAGCGGAGAATGAGGGAATCCCCATAGTGGGGGGAAAAGGGGGGTGGAGCTAGAGGGCTTCCCAGAGAGCTGGGGGGGAGGCTAGATGGAACCACTCTCTAGCCCCACCTCTTGCTATGGGGGAATCCCTGGGAAAACACTTCTAGCCCCACCATCTCTCTCCCCCCACTATAGGGGAATTCCCCTGTAGGATGTAATTACACTGACTGTCATTATGCCTTTTATCCCTTAAACTACCCAATGTGTCGATAACGGGTAGTTTAAGGGATAAAAGACATAATGACAGTCAGTGTAATTATGTCCTGCAGGGACACCTTTCTCTTCCGGCTACAGGGGAATTCCCCCATAGCAGGGAAAGAGAGAGGGCGTGGCTAGAGGGAACATCTCAAGGTATTCCCCCATAGTGGAGAGAGAGGGCGGCTATAGAAGAGTTCTGGAAGGGAGACAGAGGGTGGGGCTGGAGGAATTCCACTGTAGCAGGGAGAGAGAAGTTTCCCTGCAGGGGAGAATAAGGAAACCCCTGCAGCAGGGGAATCCCTTATTCTCCCTTGTAGGGGAACCCCAGCATCATGCTGCTGAAGATCTCCTTCTTCTCCCTTGCAGGGCAACCTCTCTCTCTCTCTGCAGCGGGAATATCTCTCCAGCCCCGCTGAGATGAAGGGAATCCTCAGCAATGAAGGAGAGCCCTATCTCCTTCTGTCCTCCCGCAGCAGCAGCGCTTGTTTTCAGCAACACGCAGCTCCCAATCTTCTGAATGGGCAATTTTACCAAATTAAGCTTGGGATAGCGGGAAAGTGTCAGTTCACATGATTTTTAGCGCAGTTAGCCACAATTTTTTTGCATCAATCTTGCAAATAGCAGCTGCGACGTGCTCGTGGTTGCTATTTATGCATGCGATTTAACGCTCAAATAGCCGCACTGTTATAGCACAGCTATCTGGACAGCGTGAAAGAGCCCTAACTCAAAATTCCTTAATACGGTATATGTAATTGGGTTTTAATCACCCTTTAATTGGAAATAAATCAGGTAAAGTGTGTTTCTGAGACACTTTATGTTCACCTTGGTTTAGCAAAGAAATATTTCTTTGAAGGCTGCACAATAATAGCTTTTACTTTATATTTTAGGGTGCTGATGGTGTCAGAGGACTGAAGGGCGGAAAAGGAGAAAAGGTACATAATGACTATATATATTGTGTCATTGCATGTGGGTGGCAATGTGGAAGAATAATTCTAAATTGGATCATTGTTTATACTGATGCTGCTTTCTCTAGAGAATACTACAACATTCAAACACCAGAATAATCTTGTTGATAGTAGAATGATGTGATCTCTTCATAGAAATGTCCACAATCCTAAAAGTAATAAAGCTTTATACTCTAGAGGTAGCAATAACCACATATTTATATACTTTAATGTCTACTCTTAGATACTTTCTATCCCCTACTATTCTCTAATAGTATTCTCTACTATGTTGTTGTTGTTAGCTGTTCAGTCATTCACGACCCTCGGTGACCCTAAAGGCGAGCTCCCTCCATGTTTTTCGGTTTTGCACTGCTTCTTTCAGTTGTGTGATATCCCTGCCAGTATCAGCTCTGACAGTATCAGCCATCATGTTCTTTGGCGGCCGGGTCTTTTTTTGCCTCTGATCTGTCCAAGCATTATAGATTTTTCTAGCGACTCTGCTCGCATTACATGGCCAAAATACGTGAGCCTGAGCCAGCCATCCTCCCTTCCAGTGATATGTAGGGTCTTATATGATTCAGGACTTCTCGGTTTGTTACTCTTGCCATCCAGGGTATACGCAGCAGCTTTCGTCAAAGCATCAATCCTCCTTCACCAGCTTTGACAGTATCAGCCATCGTGTCCTTTGGCGGCCAGGTCTTCTTTTGCCACTGATCTGTCCAAGCATTATAGATTTTTTTAGTGACTCTGCACGCATTGCATGGCCAAAAATACGTGAGCCTGAGCCTCTACTATGCACATTTCTCCAATTTGCAAGAAAAGGAGCAGATGCTCAAAATTGGAATATTTCTCAAAATAAATGTGGGAAGGAACCTTCTAGTCTCATTGTGTTATAAACAGCACTGAAGTACAGAATGATTTTTGTCAACAATTATGGTATAGTTCACACAATTTTGAGTGGGGATTAGAGATGAGCGAGTATACTCGTTTTGAGTAATTACTCGATCGAGCACCGCAATTCTTGAGTACTTCAGTACTCGGGTGAAAAGATTCGGGGGGCGCCGGGGGGCGGGGGGAGGCGTGGCGGCGCGGGGGTAGCAGCGGGGAACAGGGGGGAGCTCTCGCTCTCTCCCTCTCCCGCTCACTCCCCGCTGCAACCCCCACTCACCCACGGCACCCCCCCGAATCTTTTTGCCCGAGTACGGAAGTACTCGAAAATCGCGGTGCTCGGGCGAAAAAGGGGCGTGGCCGAGTAGGCTCGCTCATCTCTAGTGGGGATCGGTTTGCATATTTTAGATTGAGAATAGGACATTCCAAATGGATATGAACCAAGTAGTTTGTCCCATGTTTGGATGTGAATATTATGTGGCCTGTACAGGAAAGGGCCAAGGTACATCCATGGTATTGGCCAATGTTACATCTCATATTCAAGTCAACAACTGTCTCAGTTGGGACCTCTTAATCTAAATGATTTCACTGTAATCGCAGCAGGGCTTTAGAAGGCTATTCTGAAATACATTTTACAGTAATATTTTAATGTCCCGATATCCTGATCTCAGAAGAACAAAGCCTATGGGGTATTGATGACAGTGGTCCAATCTACACTTAGTACTAATGTATAACTGAGTAGTCCAATTTCGATCTGAGACAGTCTGTCCTTTAATGGTCACTAGCTTTTACAGTCCTCCCCAAATGAAGGCTTACAGAAGAACACTGCAAGCTACAGGACCATTAAATTCATGAAATATCAGGATGCCCTAACATTCTTTCCTGTAAGGCATAGATAACTGTAAGAGAGACTGCTGCTAGCATCATATACCTTTGAGAAATGTATAAGTGTTTTGCTGAAAGTGCATTGATTGAATGCGGTACTTTTTAAAATTCTGCTGCATACACCGAGAAACCTTCCAGACGTAACTATATTTTCCTAATATATATACTCCTGAGTGTTGTTACATTTCGGTCCAAAATACACAGGATAGATTTCATAATTAAAGTATGGATATGCTGTATATCATATCAATAAAAAGCAGAGTTTGCAAAAATCATTTTCATTTATATTCGTTTTGTGATAACAGTTTGCTAGACGCACGGACATACTCTCAACTGCATTATTGCCATCGGTACTCCGGCTTCCATTAGGAAGCCAGTTATATAATACTTGAGTAATTAACAGTGAGGGTTTTCTATTGCAGTCATGTCTGGTCAGCACTCCTGAGTTTATTTTGTTATTGTTTGAAGACTTTCATTGACTGCTGATTGCACAAAGACGTGAGGAATTCGGGGCTCTTTACACTTCGCGTCAGTAATGCAAGACAAACTGCAGAGCTCTAGTTTGTTAGCAAAGCTAATAACACTTAATCTCGAGATGTGCTCTGTATGGCTGGCAGGTGCTCCGCGCACTATTGTACTGATCCATCTACAAGTGGTCATTAGATGTGAGCAAACACACCATAATCCTGCTAGCGTTTCCTCTCTATATTAGTGTTATAGCTGTCCTAGCAACTGCGAGCAAGGACTTACTATTTGAGATGTGTTATTATCTGCGACATTCAATTATAAGCCCAGGTTATTAGCTGCACTTCATCATAGACCTTTCAGACTTCTTCTGTTTATGGATCATTTTAAGATTACCTCTCACAATAAAAGTGGACTGGAAAGTTTCTCCATGGACATTCAATCAGGCAGGCTAATAACTGCAATGATTGAATGTAGTGGAGATTCTTCATTAATATGTGGTGAGTAGCATAGCATTGTATGAATCGATCCAAGAAGACTGATGGCACATATACCAGTAGAAACAGCTATTTAATGCTGAGAATTTGTTACAGAAGCTTGGATATCTGTACAAATAGCCCCAGCACACTTTATCCACCTGTATTCCATGTATCCTGATAAACGTATTTTCCCTAAAGCTATGCTAAAGAATCAACAGGAGTAAACAAACTATAGTAGTAACCCATGCAGGGACTTGTAAGTAGGTGAGCATAGAAGCTGTACCAATGTACATATTGGCATAAAATTCTAAAAAAAACTATGGAGGAGTAACCATAAACGCCATCCTTCTCTCCTGATTTTTACTTTTTTTACGGGCCCCCTCCTCTTTCACTTAAAGAGGTTGTTCAGTTCTAAACTATTAATGACTAGAGATGAGCGAACTTACTCGTTTAGGGTGTTTTTGCACTCAAGCACCGCTTTTTCCGAGTAACCGACTACTCGGGGGAAAAGATTCGGGGGGCACCAGGGGTGAGCGGGGGGTTGCAGAGTGGAGGTGGGGAGAGCTCCCCCCTGTTTCTCACTGCTACCCCCCGCTCCACCACGCCGCTCTCCGCCCCCCCCCCCTGGTGCCCCCCGAATCTTTTCGTCCGAGTAGTCAGTTACTCGGAAAAAGCGGTGCTCGAGTGCAAAAACGCCCTAAACAAGTAAGTTCGCTCATCTCTATTAATGACCTATCCTCAGGTTAATTTTCCACTGAAAGGGATGGGAATTTCAGCTGTAATACCAAACCTGACCACTACAATGAGAACAGTGCTGTCTGCTTCCTTCAGAAATCAGCTAAGTGCACAAACACGCAGACCTGGTGAACAACCAATCAAAGGAAGTTTCAGGTGACAGACCTATTGGGTTATCTTGAGCATTTTCTATCAATAGTTTACAACTTAACAACCGCTTTAAGTGGTTAAATTTTTTATTATCTTACAACTCCCACAATTTGGCTACTATGTCACAGGTAGAGACATAGCAAAACAGGATTCAGGTTGTGAGGCAGCAGATGGAGTAACCAAAATACATAATATTTATTTAAGATTGCAGAAATAAAAGTGAACAGTAGAATAATAATGGTTAAGCAATTGAACTTTTACCTTCAAGTACCTAAATGCTATCCACTGCTAACTACAATGTACGATTAACAATACCTTGTGAGCAATCTATAGTAAGAGAAAAAACTTTGTGAACAATCTTTAATAACACTCGATTAATAACAGGTCTGGAAAAAATACAGTTAATAGAATACACAGATTTCTTTGAGGCTAACACTCCAATGCACTCTATTAAAAAGGACTCTTATAGTATACACTTACTGTGTCTCTTTAAGGCTTGCTTGACACTACAGGTAACATTTGACTCTCCCTTTACAAACAAACAACTTGGTCTGTAAACAGAGGCTCCAGCACCCAAAACGTGCCAACAGTTCAGGGTCCTTAGTGTAAATTTAATTTCCTACAGCAGACCTGCTGACTAAGGCCTCATGTCCACGGGGAAAATCAAATCTGCTCCGGATTTGTAACGCGGATTTGGGCCGCGGATGCAGTGCGGATGAGCTTAAAATAGTATTTTATTGCATGCGGATGACACGCGGATGCGTTTTTTTTCACGCGTGTATGCACGCGGATGGCATTTTTGCATCTGCGCGTGAAAAAAAATGCAAGGCCACTGAAAAAGAAGCCAAACTTGTAATCCGCATGCAGATTTCACGCACCCAAATAAATGGCATTTAACACCCGCAGCGGATTTCCCGCACCCCATAGAGATCAATGGGGCCATCCGGAGCGTGATCCGCACCTAAATGGAGCATGTCCATTTTTTTTCATGCTCCATGATTTTTCTAATTCACATTTATTGACCATCCGCGGGTATTTAGCTACCCGCGGGTGGTCAATGCATTCCTATGGGGCGCGGATCCGCGCGCGGGTGATCCGCTGCGGATTTTAATTATTATTTTCCCCGTGGACATGAGGCCTAAGTATACTTTAACTCTTCCTAGTATGCATACCCTGTGTCCCTTATGAGGCCGGCCTCACTTATGGATATGTTGTCCAGGAGTTGCTACTATTGCCAACTCACATGATGCTACAGCATTGGTTGGGACTACTACTCTCTTCTTCTCTTTATGTCTTTCTCCATTGAAGACTGGCAACCCTCTGCGTACCTGAGCAGCACTGTCTCCAACTTCCTCAATCTTAGTCTTGCGCCTCCCCAGTGCTGCTCTCTCTTTGCCTCTCTGGCCTCTTTCTCACAAGCCAACAGCCTCCTCTTTCTCTGCCCAGCACCTAATCAACTTAGTTCTGTGGTGCAGCTTTAAAATGTTTTTATATGGTTCCTGAGGCACTTAGAAAAGTTTCCCAGCATTCAGGCAATGGGTGGGGTTAAACCTTTTCACTTCCCCATGCAGAGCCAGTCTTTTCACAGTGGTGATGCAATATCCCATCACTGCTGACATCAGCAAGAGTGGCTGGTAGAGTGGCTGTGAGCCAATGTAGCAAAAGGGGAGCAGGGCACTACTCACCCTTCTTACAACTGCCTTATATGGATTGTTTTACCTTCATCTGAATCAACACTGTAATTATAATGACTGGGTGAGCTGGATGCATGTGTCTTTTTTTATCCTTACTATATCACTATGTTAGTCTTCATCATATTAACATGCTTACTGTTTTCAGAACATTCAATAAGTACATATGTCTGATAAGACAATATAAAGTTTTGTGTTGTAACTGATAATGTATGATGGATCTGTGTCAACATTTGATTTAGTGTTATTTGCTTACATCTTAGGGAGAAGATGGGTTTCCAGGATTTAAGGGTGACATGGGACTGAAAGGAGACAGGGCAAGTATTTCAACTCAAATTCCAGTTTCACTCTATAAATTATTAAGTTTTTTACTCCATGAATGCTACCATTATTTCAAATCTATAGGAACTTAGTCTCTGGAAGAGTTTGTTTAAAATATTAGCAGCTTTACAGTTCTTCGTCCAGTCTGAGATAGATATGTGTGTGTTTTTTAACTCATTCCCTCATTTCCCCTTACAGGGAGAAGTTGGTCCTCTTGGCTCACGAGGAGAAGATGGCCCTGAAGGTCCAAAAGGAAGATCTGGTCCATCAGGAGACTCTGGGTCTGCAGGTCCAGCTGGTGAAAAAGTAAACTATCTTTTTATCAAGTTTAGTCTAATGAGTACGGCCATCTTTAAATGGGGTATATAATAACGAACTCTACATCTGGGGATATGGGGGCACAGGTGATATAAATAAAAGTGAAATTATGATGAAATATAATAAAAAAAATGCAAGATGATGCAACTGCTATAAATATATTCAATCTATAGTGTATCCAGAGTAGATCCTATAGAACATGATGTCATTTCCATGTCCATAGAGGGCTTGTGTCCTGCTTTTGTTATGGTGGTCCAGGAGGATTTAGCTGCAGTCTGGCATGTTCAACATAAAATCCATATCACTGGCGTAACTATAGAGGATGCAGGGGATGCAGTTGCACCCGGGCCCAGGAGCCTCAGGGGGCCCATAAGTCCTCTCTTCTCCATATAGGGAGCCCAGTTCTATGAATAAAGCATTATAGTTGGGGGCCCTGTTACAGTTTTTGCCATGGGGCCCAGGAGCTTCAAGTTACGCCTCTGATCCATATACTGTCATTGTGAAATGACTTGAAGTTTTCCTTTGCTTAGATCTTTAATGGTTAATGGCTTCATCTATTGCCGACACTAGCAGTATATATCAGGGAATTCATGTGCTTTTTTTCTTTGTCTGCTTTAAACATTTAAAATAATCATTTAAGTGCCTACCTCAAACATATAAAAGAGTCATTTGAATTACACACAGGAATTGTACTTTCGGCTTTTATGTGAAATGGTTGTATTTTCTTCCTACTGAAAAGTTTGAATGACTTTCTGTATGTCTTAAAGGGGTTGTTCAAGACTTAAAAATTTTCAAGAAAGTAGAAAACTGTGTAAAAAAAAACACGGGAAAAAATCATTACCTTTTAAATGTCCTGTCAATCCAGCATTGCTGCTCTGGTTTCAGAAGTTCCTGCAATAGTCAAGTGCCGTTCATTATTCACCTGACTGCTGCAGCCAATCACTGGCCTCAGCAGATTTGCCCTTCATGCAGGAGTGACTGCTAAGGCCAGTGATTGACTACAGTGGTCACATGAACAGTGAATGTGACATCATCTCAGCAGGAACTTCCAGGACAGGGGTTGCAGGACACTTTAAAGGTGAATAATATATTTTTATTATAAGGAATTCTGTGTGATCAGCTTACTCATAAAAGTTTTTTGTTTGCTTACCCTAGGGCAAACTCGGTGTACCAGGATTGCCCGGTTACCCAGGCAGACAGGGTCCAAAGGTAAGAAATAAAGCTAGAGTTATGAGGAGTTCCTCAATTTGAGGACCTCTTTCTAATTTCTATAGGTTCCATATTATATGAATCTGACCATGTGTAGTGATGAGCAAACTGTTCAAAAGTTCTATGTCATCCGGTCGACGAATCTCTACAAAAGTTCAGTTTGGTGTGAATTTGTTCAAACCAAACCAGAACTTCACCAACTTGGAAAGTGGGTTCAGCCGACACGAACCATCTGAGGTTCAGGTTTTCCCCGTGCTGAACTTCTAGAAAAGTTTGACCCGAAACAAGGTTTCACTGTTTTCATTTGCTTAAGGGCGCCCACCCACTGGCGATTTTTTTTCCCTGTGAAATTCGCAGCATTTTTTTCTCTGCAGGGGTCTATGGGACTTGTAATGTTAAAATCGCGATCGCGCAAAAACGCGATTTCGCGGTAAATTGCGATTTTGCGCGATCGCGATTTTAACATTACAAGTCCCATAGACCCCTGCAGAGAAAAAAATGCTGCGAATTTCACAGGGAAAAAAATCGCCAGTGGGTGGGCGCCCTAACACTAGCTATATGCATGAGACCTTACAACCAGTGATACATTTGGCTTAGATTACTTATGATTACCACAACCCTACCATTAAAATACATTTCCTAAATTTTCCTTTTTTTAGTTAAAAACGTTTCCCATGGAAAATGTAAAACTCAAAACTAACAAAAAAAACTCACTAAAACCATCTTTGATTTGTCCATTTCTTTCAATTAGTAAAACGTAGAGAGCTCGGAATGATAAATCTGCTTAATTATGCAGAGATGTGTCCCTGGTTCCCATATCTCTATATAATGGATAAATTGCTATGCAAGAAACTAGAAAGCTGCTTGACAACTACCGTGTTTCCTCAAAAATAAGATCTACCCCTAAAACAAGTCCTACCCTGATTTTCAGCTATTTTCGGGGAGGCTTAAAATATAAGCTCTACCATAAAAATGAGCCCTAATTAGACTACATTAAAAAAAATGAAAACATTATCTAGCAGCGACAGTCCGGGTCCCTC
Organism: Eleutherodactylus coqui; assembly: GCF_035609145.1. NCBI lineage: Eukaryota > Metazoa > Chordata > Amphibia > Anura > Eleutherodactylidae > Eleutherodactylus > Eleutherodactylus coqui. The sequence goes on along the minus strand of NC_089839.1, from coordinate 243,751,405 downwards.
TCACTGCTCTCTGAAGTTTTGTAGCCCTGCGGCGCATCCTGCACTCCGCGGCCGCCGACAGAAGATCACTTCCTGGTCGCAGGGATCATAAATCCTGCCTCCAGGAAGCGATGGCTCTGATTGATTTAGTGAGTGTTGCTCTCAGCCAATCAATGCAACGCTCGCTCTAGCATTGCCACGGCTGTGATTGGCTGAGAGCAGCGATCCCTGAACCAATTACAGCCATTGCATTGGTTTATTGAATGCTGCATTGATTGGCTGAGAGCAGTGCTCACTCAACCACTCAGAGCCATCGCTTCCTGGAGGCGGGATTTATGAACCCTGCGACCAGGAAGTGATCTTCTGTCGGCAGTTGAGAACTGCAGGACGTGCGTCGGAGCTACGGAACCTCGGAGACCAACAGGACCATGAAGTGATGTTGTGTTGCTGGCCGAGGAGTGCAGGAAGTGCGGCAGAGCTACAGAAATTGGACCGCATTTGCTAGGTAAGTAAAATAAGCCATACCTTGAAAATAAGACCTAGTGCCTCTTTTAGGGCAAACATTAATATAAGATAGGGGCTTATTTTTGTGGAAACACGTTAGTTGTGGTGTTTAAATGGCAGCAATGTTAGTTTTAACCCAACTTTTCAGGAGCAGCTATAACTAAGAAAAAGTGGAACAGATTTTTGAATTACACAGATGAAGAAAACCGAAGTCTTGTTACTTATGTAATGAAACTGAAATTCCCTGCAGAGTAAAGTGAGACTTGTCCTGTAAATGTCACGTTTCTAGAGCATTAGGTGACTCTGAGTTCTACATGTCCCCGTTTGGTCTTCTCTGTATTTGTACATCCACCTGACCTGCTGCAAATCTGCCTCATTTTCACCATGACTGTCACATCGATTGCTTTCCATTCTGTGTTTGTTCTTCAATAGTCTGCAGAGATTTTCTGCCACATCCTGAGATCAAAGTCTTTCTGCTGTTTTGCTATTGAACAAACAGATCTGTGTATCAGGAGGGTTGCTCCAGATGCTTCTGTTTTACATAAAACAACACGCTGAATCCTTTCTGCCGCTTCGCAATCATGTTCTTACTTGAGAACAAAGCACTTTCTTCTCACGAGTCTGCCACTTTTCTTTTTGTCCCCAAAGCTTAATTTACTGCTTCAGTTATTGCAAGACTAAGGATGAGTTGGATAAAGTGCATTCCTGTTTCTACATGTTCTGCCATCTTAGTCCACCGGGGCTTTAAGACAGAGTCCATTACTGTAGTTGTTCTATTGGAAGTAAAGTGCATGTGTCATCATGAATTATCATTTTCTGATTCACTACTGTATTACCAACTGACCATGTACCATTTCACTGAGACACCATTATACTTTTTGTATGTCCACTGGTTTCCGTTAACTACTGGTATGAGTTCTACATTTAAGGCCCTTTTACACGTAACGATTATCGCTCAAAATTAGTTCAAATGATCAAAAACAAGCGATAATCGTTACGTGTAAATGCAGGCATCAGGCACTTTTCATCTGAACGATGATTTTAAGGTGAACTTAAAATCCATTGTTCAGCCGCAGAGAGATGTAGTATCTCTCAATAGACTGTATGCTGTGTTCTCCATGGGAACTGAGAGATTAAATTGTAATTATATATTGTATATACATTGTAATTGCAAAGAGAACAATACAGCTGTTTGCAGAGCTGGGCGTGTCATTAATTACACATTGGGCTCTGTAAACAGCTCCTGGAGGCCCTTTACATGCAAATGAAGATAATAAAGTGTTAATGGACATTAGTGGCCATTAACACTTTATGCAAAAAGTTTGCTAAAACTTTTGATCATTTGAAAGATTATTTTGCATTTAAATGGGCCTTTAGTGCAACTCATAATGATATAGTGTGTGGGGTATCATAGGACTATAGGCAAAGAGTATCTGCTATTATGCAGTGTTGGCTTATTTTTGGAGCAGAACTATGACCAATGAATCCGGACTACTAGGTGTCTTATCTTGTCTACCGGCCATACTACTAGTATCACTGCTCAGTAATGGGAGTCATGTTGCCAGTGCAGCCGTTTTAGGGCTTAAACAGATGGGCGTGTTTTTGTCCCATTATGCGGTTGTAAAAATCACAGCCGCATTACCGGATAAACTTTTTTCCCACAGGATGGGATAAATTGGCTTCTGCCTCATTGCTTTTTTTTTTGCCTTCCTCTGGATCAACATGGGGGGGTAGAAACAGGCTGAACTGAATGGACATTTGTCTTTTTTCAGCCCAACATACTATGTTACTATGAGACTATTGATTTCAATGGTTTCGTTTTCACTATTGGGATTATCACACATGAATACTACTTGCCAGAACGATAGGGCAAGACTTATTTTTCCACTTTTTTATTCAAACTCGCGTGTAATAGTTTGAATAGTCAAAAAAAAACAACCCAGTTCATAATATGCTCCGTAGCAGAGAGCGTATTAGTGCATGCACCATCTGTTTTTGCCCTCAAAAACATTTTCGCAAGTTAGCTAACTCCTTAAAGGATGCGCTCCCATGTGGCGGATTTTTGGTGTAGATCTTCACCATAATCCACAGCATATTGTGTGCTGCAGTTTTTAGTGTGGATCCACAGCAGATTTCACCCTTTCCATTGACTGGAAGTCTGCTATGGATCTGTGTGGTGTGTATTTTCGAGCAGAATTTGATACGGATTTTGGTGTGGATTTTTCCCTTGTGTAAAAGCCGTGCCAAATCCAGTGCGTCTGAACACACCCTTAAAGAAGAAGATGAGAGCATGGTCAGAATTTATGAATTATTCTATATGCTTATAGATAGAAAGGAGGCATAGCGTATATTCTGAAGCCCAAAACGTGTAGCTTATTGTAAAATGTGGATAAATGACTTGACAGCCGTTCTTATTGACCATCTTAGATGCTTTTACACAATGTATTTGAATTCACATTCGAAAAATTCAACTTTAGAATAAAATCTATCCTTTGTTAATGAGTTTTTTGGAGTAGCATTAAGTGAAACATTCATTGATTCCACTGGCTTACAGCAGGCTTGATGAAATGTTCTGATCTTTTCTCTGCTTTCGGGATCTGAAAAGTTCTGGTAAGAGATTATGTTAACGTTCAGGATGCAGATAGAGATATGGTTTTAGATTACATGAAACGTTGTCAAAGCACGTCTGCATGTTCCTCTTCAGTGAATGCACTTCTTGTAGCAGCCCGTATAAACACTAGATGGAGCATCAACCAGTTATCCGAGATTTTTCTTGAAGACTATATGCATGAGTTTATCTTCCTATACCATAATCCTATTTAATAAGATCTCATATACTTACTGCTTCAATTGGTGAGTCAAAATGTAATTAGCTTACCATTATGTTAAATTGGGCAAGTTGATTCGAGAGGTTCCTCTCGAATTGAAGCTAAAAAGCCTGCTAATGGATATTGCCATTGTATTCTGTGGTTCACCAGATAAATCAATCGCTGCATAAGGTCAACCCTATTATAGTTTATGCAGATTTAGATTGCATACTGTATATGCAGAAATTTTAGTTAAGATTAATATATTATTTTGCCTTTAAATGTTCTCAAACCCGTGTATCTTATTTGCATTTTAATAGGGATCGACAGGTTTCCCTGGATTCAATGGAGCTAATGGCGAGAAAGGAGCTCGGGTATGGTTTTAGAAAACAATTTTTTTTACCATTTTTATGCCAATTTTAATGCCGGCGGAGCAATGCATTTAATGCAATTCAGTATACTGTAGTATTATCAGCTGTTTAGTTGTCATTTCTAGAAGTCTTCTGACTACTGAACTGATTTGGAAAACAATGACTACATTTGACTGTATAGGAAGGAATTTGAAGATCAAACTTCCTTGAACTTTTTGCAACTTTTAGCTGTATGTACCGAACACATAGCCCTTTGGGCCTTTGACTTTCTGGGTTACTAGAAGTTGCCACTGCTGGAAACAGTTTTGTATAATGTAATATATAATATTTAGTAACAGGCATCTAGTAAATGCAATAGCATTGTATGTACTATAACATTTGGAGTTCCCACCACAGCTGAAGAGCAACATAGACCACAACCTGGACTAGGAGAAGTTTGATGTCAATCATACTAGGACATACAACGTCATAGTAAGACTATCTGTATTCTATTAACATTAATATTTGTATTCCACTAGGGTGTTGCTGGCAAACCAGGTCCAAGGGGACAACGAGGTCCAACGGTGAGTGTGTTTCCGAGTTACTTCCATTTTTCCAAGCACATGAGTAGATCATAAACCTTTGCAATCATATTCTTTCCAATGACATCGTAAATGACATAGTAACAATGTTCAAAAGAGTCTCATAAGGTTACTTTGCTTCTTCACTTAGGGTCCACGTGGCGCTCGGGGTCCTAGAGGTCCTACTGGAAAACCAGGTCCTAAGGTAATTATCGAGGCTATGTCATAATATTGATGGGGTTATAGTGTTATAAGTCATTTATACTGCTTTAAGGTATTAATCATAGGCACAAAAAATTATACCACATGGTTGGGAAGATATTGCCATGTTGCATGTCACACAAAATGCATATGCTGCAGTATAACACGACACATATCACACTATTAAGAATTATTTTTAAATCTGCAAAACAGAATCATTGTAATGTATTGTAATGTCTCGATTGTTATTCTTTATTCCACATTCGCTGACATATACCCTTTTTTTTCAGGGCACATCAGGAAGCGATGGTCCTTCCGGCCCACCTGGTGAAAGGGTAAGTGGTACCTGGAAGTTTTCAGTTGCTGCTGGTATTGAAATTATGCGTGAACACTTGTGTATGTAGAAGATCTATACATCTGAATTTGTCAAATGGATCAGAGTTAGGTTTGTCTTTTGACACAATTGAACACGTGCCATGTTCGGTTCTATATGGGACTGCAAGTAAAACTACTATTTTTTTTACTTAAAGAGATATCATAATGGATAACCATAATATAAGGATTTGTTGGACTTTCCAGGATAACGAGGGGTCAAGAACTAGGTGAACAAGTTTAATGGGGTTATCTGAGAGAAAGTTTTTATTCGAAATCCTACTCACACCTCCGGCACCATATCTCCTTTTTCCCATCCAGCACTGTGTTAAGAGACAGCAGTCAACCTGTTGATGGGCCATCACCGGCTGCTCCAGTCAATTACAAACTTCAGTATTCTTATTCGCTTTGGTCCTACTGGAAATGCTGTGGATTTTTCATATCCACCTGGAAAATCCACTATGGATCTACTCTTTGTGACCCTGCCATTAACCCTTTCCAATCCACTGTCTGACATCTAAAGACATTCTGATCGAAGGCTGTACAGCTTTGATGTCGGAAAATGTCCGTCAGGGTATTCTTACTGTAGATTACTGGCCGCTCTGTTGTCAGGGGCCTCTCCGGCATGTCACATACTGTAGTACTGGCTCTAGCCAGCAGATGGCGCCATTGTAAAATGGCAGAAAGAGAAAGCCCCCTAGGAAATCCTGAATCTAAAATTGGATTGCAAAGGATAACAGTCATATTTGGGGTATATGTACAAGGCTTTTTGTTCCATCTTATTTGGGGACTGAAAAATCGGGATGTCCATGTGTTGTCCGATCCGAGTCATGCCCGAGAATCTCAGGAGCAACTCTTTTAATGCCTGTGTGCCTTTACCCTTACATTGTGGTATAAATGTGCCAAAGAGATTGGTATGGTCCACATGCCAGTTGATAGTCCAGAAAAAATACCACTGAACCGCTGGTGATACGGTGGCTCATTTTGATATGCACATGATTCTGATATAAATCTCAAGGGCTACAATCTCTAAAAATGTCTGCATTCTTCCTTCGTTGGCCTCTTGATTTTCCTTTGTTCAGCTCTGTAAGTTAAGCACTGAATATTGAACCTGCACTAATGTATTTATGTCACGGGATACACTGCTTTTCCCTTATCGAGACAGAAGGCTTTGTAATGTGTTGTAGCTTCTTGTGTCACAGAACAGTTTATCTGCTCCTCCACAACAGTTCTCATTATAATGCAGAGTATTGTAATTATCTGCACAGTGTTCAGTGACACACTAGGAGACAGCAACTTCCTGCAGGAGTCTGATGTTAATACTGAGAAGCAGCTGAAAATAGACATTTTTCTGTGTATGTGGAAATCACGGCTACTTTTCAGCAATTTTTCATGCGCACCTCAATTTCAAAGTCAAAAGCAGTCATGAAATAATGAAGTTTGTTCTTATTTATTTCCATTTACATTGTAATTTCTTAGGCTGCCCATGTATATTAGATAACTGCCTGCTGAACACTTGTTCGCCTGTCAGCTATCTTGCTCAACACCCTTATACAAATGCATTTTCAGCTGAGCGTGCCTGTATTTTGAATGCAGAGCGAGGAGAAAGTCGCTACCAAAAGCACTGGTAGCAGCTTATCTCCCCGTAAAAAAAGGATCGGGCAGTTGAAGTTCAGCTGCTCGATCCTTTTCTCTCAGTATAGAAAAGAGGCCAAGAGCACACACTGACAAATCCAAAATTAAGGCGAGGTGGCTGTAATGCAGAGCCACATTGAGAACTTGAACCACGGCGCCCTTCAGTAGTCCAAAGAAAATGAGAAGAATGTGGCAGCATAAATGGTGAAGATCAAATCAATAAATCATTATTCCTCCATGTTTTTTATGAAACAGATAAGCTATGTTTTGACCTTTTTTCGGTCTTTAGCAAGCTTGATAAAGACCGAGAAACGTCAAAACGTAGCTTATCTGTTTTATATGAAAAACATGGAGGAATAAAGATCTATTGGTTTGATCTTCACTAGAGATGAGCGAGCTTACTTGGAAAAGCACTACTCGCTCGAGTAATTTGCTTTATCCGAGTATCGCTGTGCTCGGGTCTGAAGATTCGGGTGCCGGCACGGAGCGGGGAGCTGCAGGGGAGAGCGGGGAGGAACGGAGGTAAGATCTTTCTCTCCTTCTCTCCCGCCCGCTCCCCGCTGCGACTCACCTGTCAGCCGCAGCGGCACCCGAATCTTCAGACCCGAGCACAGCGATACTCGGATAAAGCAAATTACTCGAGCGAGTAGTGCTTATCCTAGTACGCTCGCTCATCTCTAATCTTCACCATTTATGTTGCCACATTCTTCTCATTTTCTATGATCCTTTTCTCCATTGACACCTGTATTCAGGCGAGAGTGTGGAGGCCTCATACACATTAGATGATTGGACCTGCTGAAATTGGTGGATTTAACTAATGTATTAGGCATCTAATATCTATAGCAACCTTAAAATGGGTTGGCCATCTTATACAGCATGAGCACAGGGTATTAAATACTGTATATTAGAATGCATATTTAGTCTAAGATACTTTACCTGCTTTGATTGACCAGTGCTGATAATGTGGTATTTGGGCAACTTACTAGGCATTCTGCAGCATTCTCTTGTTTCATGAAGCCAAATCTCTTTTATACCAAGTCATTCCCCTGTGCGCTCAATAGCTGCAATAGAGGGGTTTGGGATGTGACTCCATCCATCAACCTCAAGCTCTGCCACTACACAAGTTTCCTTCCTGGATGCATGTCCAAATGGGCTGGTGCAAGCGCAGAGCAAGAGACGCTGGTGGACAGGGTTGTATCACATGCCCCGACATTAATGGTTATTTGCAAGACTGAATTGTCGCACTGTTCAAGACGCCAATTTTGATGGGAAAGGAGTAAGGCTTAATAAAAAAAAGAGAATGGTACAGAACTCCTAATTACATTATATTAGTAAGTTGACTCCAATCTACTGCCCTGTACTTATACTGTATAAGTTGGCTAACCACCTAGTAAGCAAAACCTACAGTAACTACAGTTTACCTACAGTAAACATGGTCTTTCACCTGGGGCAATGTTTCAGTTTGTTGTCCTTCTTCTGTATCTGAAGACCCTGGGCCATGCCAGGGTAGCTGGAACCAACTCTTTCCTCCCATACTAGGGCCCCTGAATTATGACTATATATATAGTAACCTTCTGTTCCTAGACAAACAAAGATGGCCAGTTCTCTGACTACCTGATGCATACTGTACCTTAGTATGCATCTTTATTCTAGGACACTACACCTGATTGGAATGACCAGTGCTGCCCATGTAAGCCGCACTGGCCAGGCAGAGCAGCATGGAGTGTCATAGAGAAGTGGTTTAGCCATCTTTGTTTGTCCAGGACTAGAGAGTCACCTTAAGACTCAAAATATGACTCAATATGATATGCCTTTGTTGCCAAAAAGAAGGTTCCACATGCCGTAGGCTTGCACTAACTGAACATATGCATTGGTTTTTCAAAACCAATGCATTTGTCTGAAACAAGAACTCAGATTCCCTTTCTCATTTTGCAGAGGCAACATGAAAAGTAAAAATTGCAAACTAATCAGTTGCTGGGAGAATGTGCTTAACTTTTCCGTTGCATTAAGTATTGATCTTCTCAAATGTATGTCTGTCATCACAGAAGTTCATGCCACATAGGCTAAAACTGGGTCGCTTTAGGGGAGATATATCAAAACAAGGTTACTTTAGGTTTATGTTTACATCGACAACGTTCTTGAGCGCTCAAATCTGGCTGCTTGTGCCTTGGCACAAGTTTCAAATTTTAACTATCATAGTTGTTTCATCCTTCATTTATTTTAATTACCAGATCCATTACTTATAGGAAATAAAATCATCTACTTTATCCAAACAGTGTAAAAAACAAAACAAACTAGCTATGTTGTCCATAGCAACCAATCACAATTCCGGAGCAGTTTAAATAAATGTAGGTTGAGCACTGAGTAGTTACTGAGTCCAACAAGGCCAGTTAGACAGCTTTGATAAGCTAAATCATTTTTCGGACTCTTGTAGACGTCAATATAATTCTTGGGAGACAATCATATGAAGCTGATCTCTATTCAGGAAAAACAAAGATTACCCAACTCCACTGTAGGGAAGGTTGAACTGGAGATGTTTGCTCGAGCGAGCATTGCCTTTACCGAGTACCTGCCCGCTCGAAATGAAACGTTCGGGTGCCGGCGGCGGGCAGGGAGCGGCGGGGGAGAGCGGAGCAGAACAAAGGGGAGATCTCTCTCTCCCTCTCCCCCCCCTCCCCTCTCCCTCCTGCTGACAGCCGCTGCTCACCACTCCCCCGCGCCGGCACCTGAGCGTTTCATCTCGAGCGGGCAGGTACTCGGTAAAGGCAGTGCTCGCTCGAGCAATTGCCTTTACCGAGTATACTCGTCATCTCTAGTAATGATCAATAATAATTTCCAAAAAAAGTGTAGTGGTCTGTATGACCTTGTGCAATTGTAGGGATTTTCCTGGCAAAATAGAAACTCTTTTAGAAATCTGGATAGAAAGAAGTCATACTCACCTGATACCCTACCACTCCCATTCTATTGTTACTTGATCCCCCACTGCTCTACTATCTGCTGCACTGATGACATCACCGATAATGGGACAGGTGTTCTCCACAGCCAATCATCATCTCACTTTGGCCGGAAATGTACTGCAGCGGTCCCATATGCCTGTGTCAGGATGCCATCACTGCTGCAGCAGGCAGTCGAGAGCAGTGAGTGACTGGGGACTGGTGGAATGGCATCAGCGTAGGATTGGTTGAGTTGAGTGTGTTGAGTGAGTTTATTAGAAAACAAATTGAAAATTTCTAATTAGAAACAGACACGCTTTATGGTATAAATTGCATTATGAAAAATTAAATAAAGTATATTTTCCAATTCACTAACGCTATCACTGTCCTATTGCATAGGACGGCATACAAGCTATTAAACACCCCAGGCGGAGGGTGATACAAAGATCATTTGCCCTTATATGTTCTATGCTGTAGGTCACCACAAACTGTTCTGTGAATTAATGGTCAGATAAGATGACACGGTGAACCAGTTTACCCTTATTCCCTGTGGACACATTTCTGGATCATCAACCATAGCGAATTCCATACTTTGATCTGTAAAATGTATATGTAAATTGTATTTTCTGCTTTCTCTGGTCCTTTTCATCATCCTTGCCGTGGAGCATGGTTTGTAGAAATCTAATAGAGCAGAACAGATTATAGAGGGCAGTTCTTGGAGTGTGCAGCGCTCTTGTCTGTTTCATTGCAATACACATTACTGCTGTTTGATCTTTCATTTACTCTAATTACTGCAGTGTCAAGGGCATAATTTACTTTAGTGGTTATAAGGAAATGTTAACTATAGTATCATTCTTTACTTGATACGTTGATTATTTGCTGGTTTTACTAACTTTATTGCAAGACTTTTAGACAATATTTAAATGTTCTCTCACTTAGCAAGAACTTTCTTTTTTGCATTGCATCATAGGGACCTCAAGGACCACAGGGCCCAGTTGGATTCCCAGGACCAAAGGGCCCCCCTGTAAGTATATGAGCTTTCTAAATCTATAAATTAATTTAGATTTAGGTGTATCAACAAATAGTAATTGTGTAGGATAGTATATATACTACTGTATGTTGTATGTCAGCACTTGTAAGAATATTCAACAAATGTGAAAGTCCATGGAACAAGATGACCCTTAATTTTGTCCACACAGTAGTAAAATAAGATACAATCTTGTGAATTGGAGCTTTTTCTAAGTTGTGCAACCATAATATGGGCTGCCAGATGTCTTCTTCTGGCTGCATATAGGAAAAACTGGCCATAGGGTTGGCTTGATGACCAAATATAGGGCCAACGATCTGATATCACTACTAACGATCTGATATCACTACTATTGTCACAGATTCTTCTAAGTAATCTATCCTAATCGGTATGGAAAATTTCAGGCCATTATTCTAGACCTGATACTCTACTAGTTGGTACAAAAGCTAAACATAAATTGTTAGGCTAATATAGCTATAACCAAACTGGTAAATATTTTATAAAACAGCATATTCACAGTGTAGGTAAAATATGGAATATGTAATACATTTTTGACAGCATTAAGGTCTAATTACTAGATGACTTAAAAGTTTTCAGATTATGTTAAATTTAGAAGCATTTGCTAGCAGAATTCTTAAAAAGCTTATATTTGATGTTTTTAAGGGTCCTCCTGGAAAGGATGGGTTGCCCGGCCACCCTGGACAACGTGGTGAGACTGTAAGTATGCCAGTTCTTCTCTTTCTGATGAGCTGTTCCACAGCCAGTTTACCCTCTGGACGTTACTTCCTCTAAACACTTGTGGCCAGGTAGGAGAAGACACTTCCCAGGTTAATATGAACGTGTGTTCTCGTACCTGACTGGACCTGTTTTTAGCAAGTAGCAAATATTTGAATACAGAGGTGTGTCTGTCAAACAGCTCTAAATATTCATGGACATAACTAGGCGCTGTAATTATATATTCAGCTCATTAAACTAGGTTACTATGTCCACTCTATGTGTGTTATGTGAGCTGTCTAATAAGCTGATTATATTATGCTGTTGACTTTAATGGAGTATTCCCACCTTAGACATTTATGTCAGATCCACAGAATATGTCATAAATGTCTGATTAATGTGGGTCCCACCTCTGGGTATGTAATCTATCAGATGTTTATGGCATAGCTTGTGGCTATGTTATAAATTCTAAGGTGGAAATACCCCTTCGCTATAGATGTAGCAAAGTTTAACTTAACTCTTAATATGTTGAAAAAAAAATCCGCCACAGTTTATTTGCCTTTTCAAACATTTTTCAATGGCTTTTTTGTGTAGTTATCCCATAAGATAACTTATTGCAGAGAGTTATCACTGTTAAGTTAAACTTTGCTTTATCTGTAAATGAAATGTTTGATGGGTTTAGTACATATACAGTAACATATATATATATATATATATATATATATATATATATGGGTTTTCTAAAATTGGTATAATTTCAGATTTAATTTACTACCTTGTACAATGTCCATATAAATGCTGACATTCCTTCACCATCATATTGCTAGAGCTCCAAAGCTAGACTACCTGCCTCAGCTATTAAACTTGCTGCAGACGTTTCTCTAGAGTTGCTTTATAAGTTTGGCATATTGCAAGAACCCTCAATATGACAATTGAAATTAAATATCACTAACTATTTGCTTTCCCATACTCAATATGTTGCCTGTGCTGCTTTAAACCTAAAATTCCCTTGCAGGTGCACATATGGATCATCGCTATTAGCTGCACCCAAATGCATAGTCTGGAAGTTTTTCACCAGCCTTCCACCCTTTTAGAAACCATCATTATTATACATTTCCATCATTTATATGTAAACCGATTTGTTTCTTGAGATTTCACAATCTTTCATATTCCACTTTGAAGCTTTATCACCAAATAAGAACATTTTTAGGCCTAAGGCATTAAATTGCATCAGAAATGAAGTAAAACCATTCTATCCTGACAAATAGCGATTCACCATTCTGTTAACATACTTGTGATTTTTATAGATAGACTTGCAAATTCCTATTATGTAAATTGGATTTGAAATCCAAATGTGTAATTTAATGATGGTTTCTATCTACGGACAATCATTAGACGCTAATAGATTATCTGAAAATTTGGGTGCCACTTCTTTGCTTACATGGATCTAATTTGGGGACCTATTTGGTGAGGTCCTCACATTGGAGAAATATTCTTCATTTGACTTAAGATTCTTAATACATTCAGAGTCACTATTTTGTTAGAGGAAGATAATCACTGGTGATCATTGGTGATCGGTAGTTAAACCTTTTTTAAAGGGGTTTTCTGGGCAAAAACTATTGATTCGCAGCATAGGTCATTCATAGTGAAGCGCCGGGACTCACTGCTCAGGATTATCATGATAGGAGATGAGAGCGGAAGTACGATAGCTGGCTTTACTCTCATTGATATAAATGGAAGCTGAAGCGGCTATTACACTTCCGCATCTGACCCCAGTGTCAGAACCAGAAATGCCAGAAGTGTATTAGCCGGCTTCATTCTGCATTGATTTCAATGGGATTTAGGCCAACTATGGCACTTCCGCTCCTATGATGATGGGTGATCAGGTCATTGTTGGGGATTTCGAGTCGGGGGTCCCTGGTGATTAACTATTGATGATTACCCATCCTGAAAACTTCTTTAACTCCCATTATCTTATCTTCTTGGACCACTATAGTAAACATTTGTATTACTCCAGTGTATCTAAAATAAACATTGAAATTAATTTGCAAACAGTCTTGATTAAAACTATCTTAACCTGTTCCCATTGCAGCCCTGTTCCATTTTTCTCTTTTTTATTTTTTCCACTCCACTTTCAAAGAATCATACTTGAAAATAAATTTGCATGAGGCCCTTCTCTATGAACTATATATTGGCCAACAACTACTGCGCAATCATCAATCTTTGTAAAAATCAAACGAATGACTGTCATTCATACACTTCAATGACTTTCTGATGGACTCTCTGGTACCTTTTCCATGTTGCATCTACAGCTCCTCTGAAAACCTGCATGTTTCCATGGTTACAAAGTGCAAACAAACCTTGTGTGTATATTGAAAAAAAAACCCAAAAAGGAATAAATCGCCAAAGTTCTAAAAATGTACCAATTGTATTAATCCACAAAGAAATATATAATAATAATATAATACATGTACTAAAAACACTGAGAGAAGACAGAAGCAATGCTAACAACGGTGGGACCAAGAGACATTACTTCATAATAGTAATATATAGGTCACTCTGTTGGGAACTTTAATAATCAATAAGAATTCAAAAACAAAGTGCCCAAAGTAAAACCGGCTTCACACAACCAGATCCCTATTGCGGAATCCATGATTGGCGACCGCGCGGAAGATTCGCAGCAAATCGCATGCATTGAAAGGTATGTAGTTTAGCTTTTTCCTTCACACTCATGGATACAAATTGTATATTCCACAGGTGGAGGAAAAATGGCAGCATGCTTATTTTTTGGCAGACTCCACTGGACGTTGGCTATTGAGGTCAATTGCATATGCCCCGTGGGTACCCGTGTCATCGCCTAGCGATGGGGCAGGAAAAGCAAATATTGAAAAGAAACCTGTACTGCACATCCCCACCTGCAGCTTCTACAGTCATCTACATAACAGATACTACAATTACGCGGGGTCTCCGGCATGGGTCACAGATGCATTCTATTGTGGGATCCCGCATGTGCAATCCGGCTCACCCATGTGCAACCGAACTAAATAGTAGATGTAAAAAGTAGAAGTGAATAGTAGATGTTTAAAGGCTATCTTAAATATGGGGCATGGAGAGCAATAATAACCAAAATCAAACATGCATGATATTAACCCCAGCCATAAAAATCATCCATCCTTGCCAATGTTTGGCCTGACTCATCTTAAAGTCCCAGGTCGAAAAAGCGCCAGATCCAAAAAACTAAACATGCCCCAATGCGTGTTTCGCTGTCCTCAGCTCCATCAGGTGGCAGTTGTGTGTAGTTTGATCCTACAGTTATTTGTTACTTCACTGCCTCGGCTTCCCCATCCTCCTAAGCTGCAGACAATAGAAGGGCATGCAGGCTAAAGTATTTAAGGCATGACTGGATTATGCACACATAGACTTCCAACAGGGTTTGTTTCTAGTTGGTTTCCATGGAGACAGATAGGTTTACATAAAGTTGCTTTTTTATTTTTTATTTTTTTTTTGCATTGGAATAATAAAAGCAAACAATGTAAAAAGTGTGCAAACCGATGAACATGGCAAGAAAATTGCAATGGGACACTTGGGTTAGTTTCAATCAGCCCTAAATTTTCTGGTTCAAGCTGAAATGGGCATTACCTCCCATCTACCAGGAGATAAGCTTTATTCCATTTTGCAGTACAGTTATATGGCTGAGAAGTTATTTGTAGGATATATAATTTATTTGATAGAAAGACATAGCTCATTACCATATCTACCGTTATTTTGTTAACTAAGGTTTGATAATTTTCCAGTTTTCTAAATAATTTTAATGATATTCATTATATCTCTAAGTACCTGATTATAAGATTTGAGTAGTAGTTACCGCATATTTGCTGCGCTGCTGGAGATGCGGCTATAAATGTATGGCTTACTGAAATTCAGGGTATCTTTCCTAGCTAATAACTATTCCTTCCCATCTGTAACTAGCCTCTCGGGGAGGGTAAACCAGTAATTTTCTCCCCAGTGATTATTTGATGCCCATCAACTGAATGGGGGTATAATTACAGCATTACATATGCGCAGAAGACCAGATATGTCAAGTGCTGATGTCTCTTCAAGTGAGAGAGAATAACATAATGCTGAGATAAACAGCTCTGCTAAACAATAGACTATCAGGCAATCACCTTTTAGATAAAAATGACACATATCGATGTGATCACTGTTAAAGGTGTAAGAAAAATTGACTCTAAGACGAGTTTACATTTTTTGGAATATCTATGTTGCCTATGGGGTAGGGTTTTATTACAAAAAAAAAAAACTAACAAATTGCAAACCAACAGAGCCCAAAGCAATTAACTGGCACTTAGTTATGTTGAATTTAGTGTTTATTTAGCAATAGAAGTAAATGTGTAATGGTTATGGATAAGACATTGCACATATGAAATGAATATAATAATTAAAAACCTTAGTCTAGATCTATAGGATTTGTGCCTTTGGATATTCAGCACATTTAAAGGGGTTGTTCGGGGTTAGAAAAACACGACTGCTTTCTTGCAAAGACAACGTCACCCTTGCCCATAGGGTTGTGTGTGGTATTGCAGCTCAGCTCCATTAAAGTAAATGGGAACTGAGCTGCAATACAGGACACAACCCATGGACAAAGGTGGCACTGTGTTTGAAAGAGAGCAGGCAGGTTTTTCTAACCCTGGACAACCCTGTCAAGCTGGGCCGTAACTAAAGGCCCAGGGGCCTAGGTGCAAAAGTTCAGTTCCACTCCCCCTCCATCTGTACCCATACCCAGAGGCGTAACTTAAAGATTCGGGGCCCCAATGCAAAATCTGTAACAGGACCCCCCAACTATAATGCTTTATTCATACTACTAGGCTTCCTATATGGAGAAGATAGGCTTTATTGGCCCTCTAAGGCTCCTGGGCCCTGGTACAACCGCATCCCCTATAGCTATGCCCCAGCCGTCAAGTACACAGCTTCTAAGTAGAGTGTAGAGGAAAAATGTATTTCCACAATATTTAGGAGGGGCGGGGGGTGTTTTTACAGCATGCATACTGTGTCAAAAATGATGTAACAGTATTCCATGGGTCATTTAGTTTTGCTGTGCTACTATTAAAAAAATATCTTTAAAACAAATTATTATTTTTTGTTGCCATCTTCTGAGCACCATAATTTTTCTGTCGATGGCGTTTTTCGAGGGCTCATTTTTTGCAGGAAGGCTTGTAGTTTCTGTTGGTACAATTTTGGAGTACATACAACTTTTTGATCACTTTTTTTTTAACGTTTTTTTTTAGACAGGGTGACCAAAAAGGCGCAATTCTGATATTGTGCATTTTTTTCTGATGATGTTCACCATCTGGGATAAATAATATGTTATTTTTATAGATCAGACTTTTACAAACTTGACGGTGCCAAATATGTTTTAGAGAGTTTTTTTTATTATATTTGATAGAAAGACATTTTTTTTTTAACTTTCATATATTTGTTAGGACAATCAAAAACTTTTTTTAAACTTCTTTTTACTTTCTTTTTAATTCCCATAGGGGACTAGGACTTGCAATTGTTTGATCATTTATATCATATATTGTCCTGGGCTTCCATGAGAACTGAACGGCACTTCGCAATATCATTATGATGGGGCATTTCAGGACTCCAGAATGTCAATTGGGGCATTTAAAGGGTTATAACTGCAATCAGCACTCACGATAATCGTGGCTATTTCGAGCAGGTGTCAGCTGTCAGAGACAGCATCATACACCTGCTCCATACAAATTTCAGACTCGGAGGGTGTACATTTACGCCCTTAAGTGTGAAGGGGATAAATACTCAAGACACCCAATGCAGTGTTCAACTTGAGCAATGTACTATTCTACATTGACTTCTGTCATTACTGTATTTCTGCCATAGAGTAGTGCGGTAAATCAACTAGACAATGACCTTTTTAAGTGACTCATACATGCATATACTCCAACACACTGTGGGACGCATTGCATTCTACACCTTCTACAGTTCTGAGTTGACTTGACAAATTCACCATTTGGCCCTAGCCTAAAGCGGACCATACTCAATTTCATATGTGTAATGGCCTTCCGACTATTCCCTGTTGGCTGATGCATTGGTAAAGTGAGAATAGGCATCTTGGATTTCAACATGACCTATCCTTTGTTTCTAGTAAGATTGGGTAATCTGGTAAATATTGACAATTCGAGATGGGAGCATCTAAGGTGTGATTTGGAAAATCCAACATAGTAGCCAATTATTATTTTTGCTTTTTTATTACCTAGCTAGAGATATTGCATCTGTTACAATTGCCAGTAAAATAAATGACTCTGCAATGTGTTTCTTATTATGCTGCCCTCTATTAACATACTGGATTTGATTGCTTCCTAACAAGTAGCTGTGCCCTCCTGACGCACAGGTTATCTTGCATTTCATAGCGTTTTCCCCATGCCATACATAATAACTCTTATTTCTAGGCGGATTAAATGCTTTTCATTTTTTTAACCAACCATGAAGCTGCATTATGTACCATGCTGACAGAGATCATGTAGCTTGGCGTGAGCTAGATGCTTCAGCTTGCTAGTACGTGCTCTAACTGTGTTGGAGTCTGGGTAAGTAGACACGTAAGGTGATGTCACTGATGCTTTGATACATATAAAGATCTGTACCTGTTTCAAAGCATAACTGATATATCAACTGCACTAAGTTCTTCTTTAGAGATGAGCGAGTATACTCGCTAAGGCACATTACTCGAGCGAGTAGTGCCTCAGCCAAGTATCTCCCCGCTCGTCTCTAAAGAGTCGGGGGCTGGCGGGGAGCGGCGGGGGAGAGCGGAGAGGAACGGAGGGGAGATCTCTCTCTCCCTCTCTTTCCCCCGCTCCCCGCCGCAACTCACCTGTTGCCCGCACCGGCCCCCGAATCTTTAGAGACGCGCTGGGAGATACTCGGCTAACGCACTACTCGCTCGAGTAATGTGCCTTAGTGAGTATGCTCGCTCATCTCTATTCTTCTTACATATGCCTACACAATAAACTGATGTCAATTCAACTTACAAATTGTAAGACCTAGCATATAATTAGCATGATGTGCCTTTTTCAGTAACTATTGCCTATGGACATTTCTTGGGGAGTGGGCTCTCTTTAGATGTTAGGTGGCGGGTGGGACTACCTTGTGTGGTATTACACAGTTTTCCTGCTATATACATTTATTTCACAGATATTTATCAACTGCCAAATTCATTTTATAGGGTTTCCAAGGCAAAACTGGTCCCCCAGGGCCTGGAGGTGTCGTAGGTCCACAGGTCAGTATAAAACACCATCACCAAACCTGTGTTTTGTGCAAATGTCTTTCTCGTTCTCTCTCAACATCCCACAACCTCCTCCTCTCCCTCCCTGCTCCATATTGCTATGTGCTATACATATTTAACATCGGGTTTAGGTCAGTTTTATTGTTAGCCTTGGGCATGGGATAACAAAACATTAATGAAAACACAAATCAACCATAGAAAACACATTTTTTCTGTAAGAACATAGGATAGATACTCTGAACTCCCAACACTGTAATTCTGTTTAAACTTAAAATCAATACAAAACAATATCTCCGCCATTTATTTCATACTACACATCCTCACAGCTCTCCCCTATCTTCGTAATCACCATAAATGAGGAGAGCTATGCGAGATTGTTTATTATACCACAATATAGTTTTTGTTGAAACCTACAGTTAGAGGATTGAAAAGACTAGTAGATCATTATCATTAGTTTGGTTCCTATCTGTCTCACACATTAATAGTAACCCTTGTTTTACATTTACACCTATTTTGCCTAGGGTCCAACTGGAGAGACTGGTCCTATTGGAGAAAGAGGTCATCCTGGACCTCCTGGTCCACCAGGAGAGCAAGGCTTACCCGGGGCAGCTGGTAAAGAGGGTGCAAAGGTGAGTTTATTACTAAACGATAGCGATAAGTACCGCCACTTAGCAGTAATGTCTTCTTAATGTTCCCACTCGGTAATAATATCCCCTTTTACCTCCAATCAGTAATACTGCCCTTTTTTTCTCCATTCACTAATAATCCTCCCTTTCAGAAATAATGCCCCCTCTTTCCCCATTTAGGAACAATGCCTCCCTTTTCCATCTTTTAGAAATAATACCTCTAGTTGCCCCCTTTAAAATAATAATGCTCCCATAATCTATTTGTATGTATTAAAAAAAAAAAACATTTTTTTTTATTAAACACACTTAAACTATAAATCAGGGGGGCTGACTGTTATGCCTGAGCTAGCAGCCCAGATGCCCCCTGCAAACCATATCTGGTGGTCGGCATTTGAAGTGGGCCCTCCCTCCCAGCTTGGTGGGCTCTGGCATTTGCCCCGGTTAGCTGGGTGCCGATTCCTGGCGTTCCCGCAATCTATGGAGGATCTGAATAATAATTGTTTAGTCTAAAAGTGCTCTAGTGAACCTCATTCTATATGACACACATAACTGATCATAGCATTTTACATTGTTTTGATGGAGCCCAACAGGCCATAATCAATAAAGGTAGATTTTTCCGTTGGGTCAGGCCCTATTTTCTAAATATCATGGCAAAAAGTAGAAGCATTATATGTACACTCATTCTTAACAAATGCTTGTAAGACTCCAGTGGGTGAGGTAGTTTCTAACTGGCTATTTTCTGACAAGCATAAAACTAATCAGTTTAATGGGTTTTCCAGGTCGCACCTGCAATTACAAGCACAGGCCTTTACATAAGGGTCAAAGCAGTGGCACTGCCTGGAAAACCCCTTTATGGTACTTTTACATGAGATGACTGTTTTGCACATAAATGCCCAACAACCGTCCCATGGGCTACTGCCAGACTATCACTCTGGTGCATTTAATAATGGAGAAGGAGTTGACTGGGATTGTTCTGGCCCACTTACCTTCATTCATAGTAAACAGGAGTCACTCAAACATCGAGCAGCTCCTGTTTACACCGCCCGATATTCAATTGGTTTTTAGTTTCCTAAAAACTAAGCGACTCAGAAAAGTGAATGATTTTTCCGCTTAGTGCCCTGTCGGTGGTCATATAATGGAAAGAATTCAAACAATATTGGCCCCGTGAAATGGTACCTTTAAAGTATGTTGCTAAAGAGTCATTTACATAGACCAATGATTGGAATGAACCTTTATCTGAATATTCATTCAACTTATCATGACCCCATATTAAAGTGTCAGTGATTAGTTGAGAAACAAACAAATACTTCTCTGTTGGGTGAGGCACCAAAAATCATCAAGTAAACAGGGATGTGCTGTCAACAATGGAGAAAGTGTATGGGGGACAAATGACCATGTTAACGATCATCCATGCAGTTAGAATCGGCCGGTATAAAGGCTCCTCAAACCAGTGCCGATATCATCAGCTTTGTTATCGTTCAAAAATCGGGCAGATTTTACAAAGGAGAATCAACTAGAAATTGCCTTAAGTAGTAATTTATATCAAAATGCCTCCTCAGCTTTGCCTTACAAACTACTGGAGGAACCTTACCAATAAGGCCAACCTTACAGTTTAAGAAGCAATGTTCTAACAGGACAACCATGTGCCTGACATTTCTATTAATTCACCTTTTCAAAAATAATTTATTTGAATATTTTACAATTACTGATCATGGAACTGGGCAAGCCAAGTCAATCGGACTATTTAATACTATTGGTTGAGGCAGGCAGAAGGCAATCTTACTTAAACATCTTAAGGTGAAGATTCAAAACTCAATAATAAAAATTACTATTCAAAGCATAACCAGAAAATCATTAATTTGTAGTACCATCAAGTAATACATTTACTAGGCTGCATTATATGCTCCTTTGTATGAATATAACGCTAACAACTAATACTGTATTAATCAATCTTATTTTTTTCTTTAAATAGGGAGATCCAGGTCCTTCAGGAGTTGCTGGTAAAGATGGTCCTCCAGGTTTACGTGGATTCCCAGGAGAGAGAGGACTTCCCGGAGCATCGGTAAAACTCTGTCCGATCATAGTAACCTGCATTATATAGATTAGTAAATAACATAATTTTAACAATATGATCATAATCTATTGGCCATTTTTCCACTTATAACCATCAAGTACTAGTCGTACTGTACAAAATAGGAAAGCCATTAAAAATTGAATATATTTTATACAACTTTGCAATCATTTACTTATAGCCAACAGCCGATTGGTTACATAGAAATAGTCATGCCATGTATGTAAGTTATCATATAGGATCTGTTACCATGTTCCACTTATGAAATAAACTAATGGAATACACTGACATGCCAGTAGTCATGGGACAGGAACTAATATTGTGTAGAACCCCTTATACCCCTGTAAAGTGCAGCAACTCGATATGGCACCGATTCCAAGTGGGCACAAAGCATCTTGGGGGATGTTGAGCCATGTTGTTTGGATAGCCACTCATAGCTCCATAGTATTTGCAGGTGGAGGATCTCATGTGAGAATAGACTTCTCCACCACAACCAAACAATGCTCGATTGGACTCATGTTGAGTGAACGTGCAAGCCACAGCAAATGTAGGAACTCTCCTGAATGCTACTCAAACTAATTCTGGACAACTTTGGCCAATGACACAGTACATTAACCTGCTGTAATATCGCATCATTGTGGGGAGGACATAAAGTCAATGAAGGGCTGCAAATGATCACCAAGAAGTGAAACATAGGGAATTGGTCAATTACATGTATAGATGGACCCAACCCGTGCCATGAAAACACACCCTATACCAGAATAGAACCAACACCAACAGCCTCCACACTGCCTTGTTGACAACTGGCGTCCATGACTTCATAGAGTTTTGCCAGCGTTTAACCTCACTATTTCTGTTGATCACATAATATAGGCAAAACTTTAAAATGTATTTAAATCCTATTCATCATCGTGTTTCTCTTGAAAGGTACAGCCTATCAGTGAATGTAGTTTTCCCATTTCCTTTGTAATAACTGAAGTTTTAGAAATGCCTAATCGTGCAGTCTTACCAGTATCTCTATGACCTTACAGTTGAACCAGTGTGTGGCAACAGCTATTAAACTTGATGTAAAACCATATATTAGTTATATATACATGTATTATTTGATATGTTCATGGTTTATGTATAATCTTATTTTATTTTAGGGGCCTGGAGGCTTGAAAGGTGGAGAGGGACCACCGGGCCCACCTGGTCCACTTGTAAGTAATCATTTTCTTTATATTTCCTTCTATACCTCACATGAACACACTAGAAACTTTACATGATATTCTCCTTGCCTTGATCATACTAGAAAAAATAGGTTTGTACTTATATGTAGGAATAGTAGAATTAGTTCACTGGGCTCACGAATCTCAAGGTACGACAGGATACAGAAAATCAATGAAGAAGATAATTCCTAAAGATTTGCTTATGTTTGCATACATTGTATATATTCATAGACTTACTATTTGTTAGGTTTGTAGCATAGAAAACATGTGAAATTAAAACATCACTAAAGAACCAATTATGTAATTCCAGTCCTCTATTTATGAAGTAATACTTTGTATTTAAACATATTTTTTACATAATGCAAAACCTAAGCAATCACTGTACCTTGAACATTTTGTGTCCACTCTATTAGCTATCACATTTAAACTTATCTATATCATGACAGCTAATTTATGAATCTGTTCTTGTCTTATTTTCTTTAGGGTTCAGCTGGAGAAAGAGGACCAGCCGGTACTGCTGGACCTATTGGTCTTCCAGGAAGGCCTGGTCCTCAAGGCCCACCAGGACCTGCAGGAGAAAAGGGAGCTCCTGTAAGTATCACATTGTATATGAATATCATTTGTGAAATTAAACCCACGTAAAGTATGTGAAATATAGTATAGTATAATAGAACCATCAAAAGTGGGAGGCTTAGATCTTTAAAGGGGTGTTACCAGAATTACAAGTTATTCCCTATCCACGGGATAGGAATAACTTGTAGATTAGTGGGGATCTCTACTGAGACCACCACTAATCCCAATAACAGGTCTTGTGTCGCTGTTATAGCATCCCTGGATAGAGTGCCGGTTGCCCAAGCATGCTGCAGCTCCATTCATATTCATTGGGGCTGCTGGAGATTACCCTGCAGCAAGTGCTCAGGTATTTCTGTCAGCCCCATTGAAATGAATGGAGTGGTGGCTGCACATGCTCAGCCGACGCTCCATTCATTTGGACATCACTGTGCATGAAGCAACCTCGTAGTAACAGGCAAAGAGGGATATAGGACCCTCCTTCTCAGGATAGGTAAGACACCCCCCCCCCCCCCCCCAGTCAGCAAGTTATCCCCTATCCAGTGAATATGAGATAACTTCTGGTACAACGTAACTATCCACACAGGCAGAGCATACTGCAGGTATTTCTAAAAGTGGACCAAATTAAGAGTTAACAAAGCTGCTATTTATTTCAAGGCTATGTTTATGCTTAGTCTAGATAAAAGTGCAATTAATTCTCCCACATGATTAAGACTTTTAAGATATGTCGAAAAATCAGAATCCAATTTATTTAGCGGAGATATGTCCTTCATTGTATTGCTGTTTAAGTCCCATCTCTAGGCAACTTTTTTGTGTCTGAGCTTTTGGAGTCTTGCAGTTATTAGGTTCTATAATCCAAACCATTCTGGGAAGACTTTAAGAAGCCTCTAGGCAGAAACATCAGCTTTATTATTCCAAAGTGTTGCAGAAAGTGACACATAATTTGTTAGAGTAAATATCCCGGAAAGTCCAAGAGCTGTGGTATCCTAGCCTATGACTTAGAAGGTTGCAGGGTTAAATATCTGCAATATTTCGAAAAATAGGTTTAGCATTAACTGTGAAATTAGCCTTAGGGTGCATTCATATGAGTGTGTGTGCGTACATAGGTGCGCACAAAACACACACTCACATACGTGCACAAACACACGTGAATGCAGGTCTGTGCAGCATTGCTTTCAATGGAGCTGTGTCTGCTGTAGGCAGCCCCATTGAAAGCAATAGGATGCCAGCAACCCCTGCAGTGATTTTCAGGGAAGGGCTTGAAATATAAACCCTTCCCTGAAAATCATCCCTGGTTTGTGTAAAAAAAAAACAAAGAAAAACCAACAAACAAACAAACAAAAAAAATAATATATATATATATATATATATATATATATATATACTTATGGAGAGTCCCCTTGTCACTGAACACTGACAGCACTGTCACAGTGTTCAGTGACAAGGGCACTCCCCTATGGGAGTGTAGAATACCCTGCCACAGCTGTGAGAGCTGTGGCAGAGGATCGCAATGTTCTCCCATTGCTTTCAATTGGGCCGGCGCTTCTGCAGCCCCATTGAAAGCAATGGGCTGCTGGCAAGCCCTGCAGGGATTTTCGGGAAAGGGCTTTAAACATAAGCCCCTCCCTGAAAATCATCCCTAGAATGTGTTAAAAATAAAAAAAATATGTACTCTCCTCTCCGCAGCTGCCGGGCTCAGTCACGTCCAGCCTGTCTTCTCCCTTCTCTGAATCTCTTTAAAATCACCGCCTGCTAAAAGGGCTGTATCTGATTGGCTCAGCACTCAGCCAATCATAGGCAGCAGTCAGCCATTCATTGAATGACAGCTGAGTGCTGCCTGTGATCAGTCACAGCACTTAGCCAATCACAGGCAGCACTTAGCCATTCATTGAATT
This sequence comes from Eleutherodactylus coqui, assembly GCF_035609145.1. Taxonomy (NCBI): domain Eukaryota; kingdom Metazoa; phylum Chordata; class Amphibia; order Anura; family Eleutherodactylidae; genus Eleutherodactylus; species Eleutherodactylus coqui. The sequence goes on along the minus strand of NC_089839.1, from coordinate 243,726,635 downwards.
CAATGAAGTGCTGTCACAGTGTTCAGTGAAAAGGGAACTCCCCGCTGGGAAATACTGACACGCACCATGGACCTATGGTGCAAGCATGTCCTATGTTTTGCAGGTACGTGCGTTTGCACGCCTGTAAAACACGGACATGTGAACACACCATAGGGAACCAATGGCTCTTATAGATGTGTGGTTTTGTGCGCACCTATGTATGCACACGCTCATCTAAAAGCACCCTTAGTGCGTATGTGTGAGACTGATAGAGTGATAATTATCCCTGTGCAACGATATGAGTCAGAAATGAGGCCCATGCACCTGGCTAATCTATGCAGTCTTCCTCTACATGGTGGCACCTGAAGACCATATATGCCACTGTATGGTTCCTCCTTGAGATACCCAAAGAACCAAAACTTCTAGGGAATCACAGAGAATAGTTCTGTAATATGGCATGTGTTGAAACATGTATCATTATTTCTCTCACTGAGTGACACAAACCCATAGGCACTCTGTGTGCTTCCATATGGTATCTCCAAAAGGCACTTATATGGCATACATTGGATTATGCCATAATTAGTTTTCTTGAGCTCTGTTATATGCATCCTAAGAACACAGATCAATAGTATGATCATGCCCATAGGTCTTTAGCATAGCCAATATTAGAGTCAGTTGTCCGCCTACAGCAAAATTCACACATACAAAAGAAGAAAGGCAAGAAAAGTATATAGACTGTATATTATGATCAATAGTGTGCTAACTGAATGCTAGATACAATTATTCTGGTCTTCAGCAGTCCTATAAAAATGTACTGTGATGACCAGTTATGCAATGCTCTCCCTTAGCTAAACACTGACCTGTGCTCCATCTGTCTAGTTTTATTCATTTTATACAATGCTATGCTGACACATTCATTCAATCTTCAGTGCTTCTTCACTCCAGAATGCATTATATGACATATAAGGATAGTATTTTATGAAAATTGATGATACACAGATTATTAGGATTACCATTTTGATTTATCATAATGATGGATGCTTCCTGTTGACAAGAAAATGAAACATCCTTTCAGCCACTAATGTATTACATTGAGCTGAGCGTCGTCTAAATAGCTGTATACATAGAGAATATTAGCATTTACCAGGCATACTGAAGAGCATAAACAAAAATAGCATTTAATGTGTTTTATAGTCTATGAGGCTCATTTTGGTTTATGGAAACCAGCGCCCATTGTCAACCCAAACAATAACTCAGTGTTTATTAGAAGGCATCAGATGAAAGTTTTGAGAAAGCTTGTAATATCTTCCACAATTCCTGCAGTACAATATAGAAAACATGTGGATATATTATGTCAATATAATCAAGACTCAAATCTTTCGGGTTGACAGTTTATGGGTAAGAGTTGCTGAGAAATATTGAGCAGTCTGTATATTTATACACAAATTACAGTAATAAAATAGGGAACTTTGTGGTACATAGTCAGTTTGTTGAAGACTTTTGTTCTTTATTGTTATCCTATTACAGGGAGAGAAAGGACCTCAAGGACCTGCTGGCCGAGATGGAGTACAAGGACCTGTAGGACTTCCAGGACCTGCTGGCCCACAAGGACAACCTGGTGAAGACGGTGACAAGGTGATAACCTTAGGCTGTAGACTATATTTAAACACTCCTATATCCATGAACACTATATTGCACATACTGTATTACATGTATGTTGGCTATACATATTAGACATAGACTGTCTGAACCTGACAATTTTATCAGTACTTGCTGATCATATGATAGATATGGCAGTCGCCCAACTCTACCGTGATGGCACATGTTGGGGAAGATATGGAATGTACAGTTGGATTTCAACTACCAGTCTTTTTATTTTTAGGATACAAGCAGCTGGCAGAGGTGTCTGCCCAAAGATGGCTATGTCACTGCCCTACATTAACAATAGAAGCCAAACAATTATTTGCATGGTTGATCAGGAGAGATAGTTATTAAATGGGCAGCTTAACAGTCAACCCTACTGTTTAAAATAGTTTTCTGCGACTAAGATGATGGTGGCCCATCCTCAATATAGGTTATCAGATTGTTGGGGGGCTACCAAGCTGATTGAAGAGGTTGCGGCCTTTGGTAGCTTCCAGGACATCTTCTCAGGCCTGTGACATCACTTCATCAGTCACATGACCTGAGAGCAGCTCAATTGCCTTCAAATGAATGGGACTGACCTGCAATACTAGGCATAACTGCTTTGAAATGTAAGGCACTAGTACCAAGTATGCGGTGAAGTAACACTTTAACACCGCAGCCACTTTGATTAGCTGATTTTGTGGGGGTTCCCAAGCAGCAGACTCCCACCGATCCCCCCAAAAAACCCTTTAAGTAAATTGGCTCCATGAAGGTGTCACCCTGTACCGAACCAGTTGGACAACAATCAGCAGTAATTGCCGGAGCTGTCATTCTAATTCATTCATTAGATGATGCATTTGGCCAAGTTTATATATCGCTTTTTCATATCCCCTGGCTTCATGACATTGAAGCTACATGTGCCAACAAAGTCAACAAAGACAATATGGATGAAGCTTAGCAAACACATATGCAGCATTGTATGTTTCAGGGTGCGGGCAGACGAGCGCATAAACGGCGCGTTTTTGCGACCAAACGTATATACGTGACCATCTGAGGCAATGGTTTCGAATGTATTCGTTCACATGGGCGATTTTACGGCGCGTAAAAACGGCAATTCGAAAAAAAACGGAACATATGCGACCGAAATACGCGCCAACGCATATTCGATCGCCGAAAAGACCGTTTGCAAAGTAGGAACAAACGAAAATACGCTTTCTAGCTCTGGTCGTGATCGGTGAAAAACGATCGCTCGGGCGATTATACGTTGCGCTGGTGCGAACGTAAATACACCTACGCTCGTCTGCCCGCACCCTCAAAAATACATTCTTTCAGTTTTATTGATTTAAAAAAAACCTGATAATTGTGAAATTACAAAATTGATGTAAGATACAATGAGTAAAAATTGTACATTATTACAATTAAGTGTGAATTTAAACCTGATTAGAAAAAAAAAGAGATTGAAAGCTTTATTAAGTTTAATGAAAAATAGTTTTAATAATGTACCAATTTACAGAACCATAATTAACTCATTACTGTTGGGGTGGTCTTACTAGTGAAACACATCTGATGGCGGTACAGAAGTGTACCTACGAAGGGCTTTATAATCCACCAGCTTTGTCTGAGTGGCTGCTATTTGTGACTGAATCTCCGAAAAGTGACTATATGGTGGTTGTGATGTATCGTTGGCAAACCCAGGGGTAGTCAGTGTATGGTATGCTGGGGATTAATGATGACATTTAAATATAATGACAATGAAATCTGTTATGAATACATTGCCTTATACTTCATACTGAAACCTTTTATATATGTACGGTGCCTTGGAATTAATGGCATAATAGTAATACTTTTGCAAATTAAATTCAGTTTGTGGAACTGTCACATATGGACAGTCCTGTAAGCATGGAGGTAGGAACCAAGGACATCCGAAATGCACGGGATAAGTTATCTAATTTGTATCCATAAACTGCTGATTCCTCTAGAGAGGATACATAGTAAAAATACTTTAATCTGCTAGTAATGGAACCTGACAGATTCCAGATTGTCAAATATTCTGCACTGTCTGTTATAAAAAAATGACATAAAACATAATTGTAATGGTTGAGAATTTTCAGGAAATTAACAAATAAAATTTCAACACAGAACAAGCTGTTTAACATTTTACCAACATGGATGGCGCAGCAAGAGAATATTTTTTGCATCTTCCATACATGCACAGTGTTAGTTTGAGGTGGTTCCAAAGCTGAGCCCCTAGTAACTGACAGCTAGCTCCAATCCCAGCAATTTATCCCTACAAATGCCACTGGTGATGCAGATCACTACATGTAGGCAGTTAGGAGTGGGAGGGGGATCCCTCCTTCACACCATCGGCACCCGTTATGTTATGCCAATGGCTCCATTACAGCTGAAGGTGAAATAATGGACTTCAGGTCCGCCATGTATGGTGGCCTACGGTAGTCCCTTTCTCCACTCACAGTAATAGGGCTTACTGTAAGGGTACTTTTTGACGAGCTGATTTATCATGAATGAGCAAGTGACATAATTGGTAGCTCATTGACTCATGCAACCTGTTTAGACAGACAGATACATTGTTGGCTCCTTCAAATGAGAAATCATTCAGAATCATTCTGCCTTTCACATTGGCTGTGTAAGTGAATGAGAAGGACTGAATGAATGCTGTTTAAACCAAATGATAAGTGAATGAACAATGATTTTTATGCCTGCATAAAATGAATGACAAATGAAAAGTGAACTTTTGTCACTTGGTCATTGGCTCATGTTTAGTATAAACAATAATTGTTCCATCTAAAACCACCTTAGGCCTTAGTCACATGGGCGTTTTTTCCCGCGATTTGCGGATCGCATGACAGATGCGCATCCGCAAATCGCATGACCGGAGCCGAAAAATCACCCGAAAAAACTGCTCCTAGCCGCGTTTCATTAGAAACGGGCCGGAGCTGTCCAGCGCATTGAATTCAATGGAGCCGGCAATACAGCCAGCTCCATTGAAAGCAATGGGCTGCGCGATCTCACAATGAATTTTCGGGAAGGGCTTAAAAATATAAGCTCTTCCCGGAAATTCATCAAGAAATATGTAAAAACAAAAAAAATATATATACTCAACTAGTCCCGGCAGACGGAGTTCAGCCGTGGCCGGCCAGCAGTTCTCCTGAACTGCTCTGAGTAGTATTCAGCAGCCGGGGATTTAAAATCCCCGCCTGCTGAATGGGCTGTCTCTGATTGGTCACAGCCCTCACCAATCAGAGGCAGCTCTCACTCACACCCATTCATGAATTCCTGAATGGGTGAGTGAGTGCTGCCTCTGATTGGCTCAGCGCAGGGACCAATCAGGGGCAGCTCTCAGCTGAATGACAGCTGAGCTGAGCCAATCAGTGTCAGCACTCACTCACCCATTCATGAATTCATGAATGGGTGTGAGTGAGAGCTGCCTCTGATTGGTCAGGCTGTGACCAATCAGAGGCAGCTCATTCAGCAGCCGGGGATTTTAAATCCCCGTCTGCTGAATACTACAGAGAGCAGTTCAGGAGAACTGCCAGCTGGCCGCAGCTGAACTCCGTCTGCCGGGACCAGGTGAGTATATATATATATTTTTTTTTTTTTACACATTTCTGGATGAATTGCAGGGAAGGGCTTATATATTTAAGCCCTTCCCTAAAATTTATTGTGCGATCGCCGGCAGCCCATTGCTTTCAATGGAGCCGGCTGTATTGCCGGCTCCATTGAATTCAATGGGCTAACATCGTTCTGCTCTGCCACAGCTGTTACAGCTGTGGCAGAGGAGAACGATCATTATGCTGACAGTGCGGGGGGGGGGGGGTGTCTCACTCTTGCCACTATTGTGGCTTAATAGTGAGACCTCGGAGCCCGAAATGCAGCCCTGCATGTTGCTCCTCGCCTGTCCTATCAATTTCTGTGTTTTTTACATGACTTTGGTGATTTGCTAAGATTTTCACAAATAAAAACCTTAGCAGAGCACCAGTCATATACAAAAATGCTCGAGTCGCCCATTGACTTCAATGGGGTTCGTTACTCGAAACGAACTCTCGAGCATCACTGAAAGTTCGACTCGAGTAACGAGCACCCGAGCATTTTGGTGCTCGCTCATCTCTATTAATGTATCATTTTTATTGCACAGTGAACAGTGTACAAGGAAAAATAAAAAGCAATGTCAGAGTTGTAGTTTTTGTTTGGTTTTGTTTGGCTCCTAAAAGCACAATAAAAAGTAACCAGTGACCCAAAATGGTACCAGTGAAAACATCAGCCCCTCCTGCAAAAATCAAGCCTTCACACAGCTTCAGTAATGCAAAAATAAAATGTTATGGCTCTCTGAATATCGTGATCAAAAATACTTTTATTGAGCAAAGGTAGCAAAACATTAAACTAATTCTATAAATGTGGTATTGCTGTGATAGTAGTAACCTGAAGAACGCAGTTAACCCTTCATTTATATCACAAAGTGAATGCTGTAAAATTGGTACCTGTACTACCATGTCAAACTGCTGTTTTTTTTATCTCCCCCACCGAAAAAAAAAATTATTAGGCCCCAATGTACTTTGCACAGTTTACATATGCCCCCACATTCTAAACTGACATACCAGTAAAACCCCAAACAAAACTACTACTTCTTATATCCCTAGGTGAATACCCTAAAGGGTGTAATTCTCAAAATTGAGTCAAAATAGGGCACTTTAGGGGTGTATATTGTCCATTCCAGCAAAATATGTGTTGTGCCTAAACAACAGTTTTTGACCACATTCGGGGTATTTCCGTACACAGGAGAATTTGTGTAACACATTGTGGGGTACTTTTTCTCCTATTGCTTCTCTTGGAAGTGAAAAATTTGGTGCCTAAACCTAGGTGTTTTTGGAAAAAATTGTACTTATTCGTTTTCAAAGTCCAATTCTGAAACACTTGTGGGGTCAAAATATTCACAATACCCTTTTATGAATTCCTTGAGAGTTGTAGTTTCCAAAATGGGATTTTTTGAGGGGAGTTTCTTATCTCTTGGTACCTCAAGGCCTCTGAAAACCTGAAATAGTTCCTGGAAAATGTCCCAAAAATAGGGAAGTTCTAAAATCCAAAAGATATGCCTTTATTTCTGAGGCCTGTGTGTGAGACACGGTGCACATTAAGGCCACATGTGGAATATGTTTTTAAAACTGCAGAATGGGCTAATAAATATGAAGTTTTGCTTATCTGCTAACTTCTGCTGTGTTACAGAAAAAAATTATTGCAATCAAAAATGTGTAAGAAAAATTAAATTTCCAATCTTTCCTCCACTTACCTGAGAAACACCCAAATACTTATTAAACTTTATAAATGCCGTTCTGAAAACTTTGAGAGGTGCTGTTCAGGGGCGTAGCTAAAGGCTCATTGGCCTGGGTGCAAAAGTTTATCTTGGGGCCCCCCGACTTCTCTTAATCCCTTAACGCAAAAGCGTAACTTGAAACTCCTGGGCCCCAATGCAAAACCTGTAACAGGGCCCTCGACAATAATGCTTTATTCATAGTACTGGGCTCCCTATATGGAGATGAGAGGCCATATGGGTCTCCTAAGGCTCCTGGGCCCGGGTGCAACCGCATCCCCTATAGTTACACCAGTGGTGCTGTTTTCAAGATGTAGTGATTTCTGAGGGTTTAAAATTCAGTTTCAAAATGGTGAATTTTTCAAAATTTTCTGTAAATTTTGGATTTATTAAAAAAAAAAAAAACACATAACATATCAACGAAAATTGACAACTAAAGCCGCCTGCACACAGGCAGGTTGGATTCCACATGTTGGAATCCCGCAGCAGAATCCGACACTGACAGCAGCAGCGTCTGCGTGTACCTGCTTTCTTTCTTCTTCATCTCGCTGTCGGACATGCCTAGTGCCGTTTTTTTAAAACTCCTGCTTTTCCCTTGTCATTGCCCAGCAATGACGTGGAATCTACGACCTTTCTGCAAAGTCAATTGCGAAAAGGGCCGTGGATCAGACAGCTTCCATTGACTCTCCCATAGTATGCTTTAGATGGTATTTGCTGCGGAACCAGGAGGCGGATGCTCAACCGGATTCCACAATGCAAATCCGCCCGTGTGCAGGCGGCCTAACATAAAGTACAATGTGTCATGAAAAAGCAATATCAGATTTGAAAAGTAGTGCTTGATTAGAAAAGCCAAGACTCTGCAGTGGGAAGGGTTAAAGATTATAAAATATGCATTATATATATATATATATATATATATATATATATATATATATAATGGACAAACATTAACTTGGTATTTAATGCAGTTAAACAATAACTACAATGTACTACAATGCTGTAAATTGACTTATTACAATGCACCAGTCATGTTAACGATTGCTACATCTGTACACAGAGGTATTTCCTGATTGTTACATCAGCCTTGTATTGGCGACATACGCTAGACTATCAGACATTCTAGATTTTTTTTTCAATTTTCCTTTAAAACTAAATTTTCAAAAAAATTATTACCCGTGTAATGAGTTCTATCATGGCTCATAAAACGTACTCGCAGGTGCTGTTTCCTTCTGTACTTGCCAATCATCTTGTAAACCACTAATGTCAGTTCCTATGATCTTATTAGTAATCACCTCCTGCCCTTCTTACTGTCTCCCATCTCCCACTCAGTGATCATCTATTTAAACCTCTGGGAGAATTTGCTGCAAATCCCAGCGAGTACCATGCTAATCAATGCTGGGATTAAGCTGTCAGAATATGAAGAGTAATCAATACACACAATGCCAGCTCCGTCCCAGTAATGTGACATTCACACAAGCTGCTGGGAATCCCTTGAATAATTCACATTTTTTCTGTCTTTTTTATAGGGTGAAATCGGAGAGCCTGGTCAAAAAGGAGGCAAAGGAGATAAAGGCGAGCAGGTGAATATGGAAATCTGCTTCGGTGAATGGTCTATCAGAATCAAAAGTACAAATGAATGCGAAGAGACTGCTAATGACTTGCCGGCTTGAAAGCTTCACCAAGCTCTGTATGGACTCTGATCTTCATGACTCCTATAATTATATATTTGGAGTTTATAATCTTTTTGTATTCGTATTTATGCATTCGACTTTTTTGACCATCGTAGACCCAAGAAGAAATATGAAGGCGCATGATGTCTTCTGTTTGACCTTGACACTTCCCTCCCGAATTTCTAATGTTCTTCAACACTTTGACACTTTATTTTGGAGGCTGCAAAACCTTTATTGTAGTCTGACTGCAGTGGATTATTTCCTGTGCAGCACTTAGAAAACCATCCAAGTAATATCTTGATTTACTAACCACTTTAAGGTGTAAATTAAATTACAGTAGCAACATTTCGTTCTCTTTCCCTCTTTCTAGGGTCCTCCTGGACCAGCTGGTTTGCAAGGCCCAGTTGGAGCTCCAGGTCCAGCTGTAAGTAATTTAAAATTGACATTTCTGAATGTGAGCAAAAAGAATTACTATTTGCGGAACTGAAGATTTATGGAATACAGAATATTACCAACCTGTATGTTACTTATTGTACTCCAGAACAAAATATCAAGAAAGGCACATAAGATGTGAACGCTATTAATCAGAGTATGAATAAAAATGGGAAATTGATTAATGCAGGATGTTGAAAGTCAGTTATGATAACATCTTCCATTACATACACTGCTACATTTATATGCTAGCTCTGGGTACACCGAGCTAAAAGTTTCCCAGATTGAAAAATTTTCAACCGTACTCACCAATATTTCCCAGCTGTGGGTGGAGTGGTAATAGTTGCCCGCTCACATCGGATGAGACCCCAATCCCAATAAATTCCAGAGAGTCCAACATACAAAGAGCAGCATCAAAGGGGGTATATAAGTAACTCAGATCCACACAGCAGGTCTGATCAGAATACTCTTGGCTTTTAACTTTCCTTCCATGGTCATGACAGCATAGCAATGTTTCAACCCGTCACTTGGGTCTTTCTCAAGGTTCTGAGAAAGGCCCAGGTGGCAGGTTGAAACGTCGCTATACTATCATGACCATGGAAGGAAAATTAAAAGCCAAGAGTATTCTGATCAGACCTGCTGTGTGGATCTGAGCTAAAAGTTCCGGACTGCACACGGACCAGTTATAGTCAATTGGGCTATTCACGTAGGTGTTTTTTCACACAGACCGATGGTTCATGTGATAGAAATCTCAGCATGTCTTTTTATGGTCCATATCACAGACCAGAATCAGACATGCAATGTCCACTGCCCATGGGTATTGGACACACGTGTGTTTTTGTGCTGTCCAATGTGAGTTGTGCTTCAGAATCTTGAGTGTAACTTGCATACACCGATGTGAATCAAGTCCAGCTGACTGCGTTATTTGTTGCATTGTAAAAATGGAAATGAAATGGAAATATTTCCATTTTTTTTATAAAACCCATTAAAATCAATGAGGAACATTCAATTTTTATTTCCGTTTCTCTGCTCCTCAAATGGAAAAGAGCAACTGAAATGGTTAATTGTCTGTAACAGCAGTGTGAATATGCCCTTTAAGGGTGTTCCCATCTTAGTCAAACATGGCCACGATGGGAACACCACTCTGTATGGGGTGGCTGGAAGGATGGAAACAGATGAGTGAGGCTGGACTACACAGTTTCCGTAACTCCCATAGAAGTCAATGGGATTTACATAAACAGCATAGCACAGGGAACTATATTATTCCTGTAAATCAAGAGTTACCGAAATAGTGTAGTCCGCTGTTCTATGCCGTTCGCTAAAGTCTCATTGTTTTTCCTAAGAGTTATGGTAACAGCGGAGAAAAGCCCGCTTTATTGTTTCAGTAACTGTGACCACAAAGACATCCAAAATTTTGGATGTTTCAGTAACTGTGGCCGAAGATGATGGGGACCAAAACTAAAGACAGTTTGAGTCCCAGAAATGGGACCCACACCTATTTGGCTATTATGGCATATCCTGTGGATATTTCATAAAAGTCTTACATGGGAATACCTTTTTAAATTCAGGGCGAGGCTACTAATAATAATGGTAAATATGAGATTCCATGCCTCACTGATGGCTCCCATCATTTAAAGACATATACAATATGATTCTGGGAATTACCACTCCAAATTCCACAGCAACATTAGTGGCCCTACAATCAATCTATGATTATTACAGGTCTAGTAGTTTTCCATTTTAGGTGGAGTACAGCACAGCTTATTTCTTGCTTGGCTTCTTGATATTGCTGTTAAAACATGTATATTCCTCATTTCCGCAGGGATCTGATGGAGAGCCCGGCCCAAGAGGTCAACAGGGAATGTTCGGGCAAAAGGGTGATGAAGGCGCTCGTGGATTCCCAGGTCCTCCTGGTCCAATTGGTCTTCAAGTGAGTAGGATGGCTCCAGACATTTCTATAGTGTTTTTCAAGCACAACAGAATACCATGTCCATTCTTGGATTTATATATTAACTCCTTGTGATGCATTCCCCATAAACCCTTTACCCTATCCACTGGCCTCAATTATTTTGTTCACAGTTCTTAAGTTGTAATGCAATAATTATGACATCTTATAGGAAACTTTTTAAAAGAAAATATTTAAAGGGGCTGTAACAGGATCACAAGTTACCCCTTTCCTGTGGATAGGTGATAACTTGCCGATCGGTGAGGGTCTCCTGCAAATTGCGAGAACAGGGGCCTCATGTTTACATCTGCCTGTCACTGTGGGGTCACTTCCTTCCTTGCAGTGACGTCAAAATTAATGGAGAGCTGACCAAGCATGCAGATTTGGCATGCCATTCATTTCAATGGGGCTAATGGAAATACCCATGGACTAATGGAAATACCTACGTCGATAGTCCCATTGAAAGTAAATGGAGCCTCAGCGTGCCTGTGTGACTAGTGCTCTATTCAGTCTCCTCCTCACTGCAGGGCTTGCAATAAGCCTACAGTGAGAAGGACGGGTGATGGGGGTTGACGGTGGTGAGACCCCCTTCGATCAGCAAGTTATCGCCTATCCTGCAACTCTTTTTATATTTAAAAGCCACACATTGCTACTTTTCTGAACATTTTAGGCAAAAAAAGCATAAAGACAAAGACAGTTTATATAAGGAAAATACATGGCAGAAAAATAGAGACTTTGCACTAAATTAATGACTCAGAATGGAGTCAGAAACAGGAATCGAAAAAACACATCTGTTTAAAGAATCTGAGTTTTGCAAATGTTCCCTGTGGCTTCTATCTAGTGTAGCCCTGCACACAATACAGAGGACGTCTCCTCTACTGTACTGGCATAGAAGGCATGCCCTCCTAGTGCCCAGGCAATCTGTTCTGTGAACACAGAGCACCATGTATGTTTATGTATATATTCATTAGCAGTGAATGTGTGCTGGCATTTCTGGCATCTGATGAAGATATTACAGGGACGCAGGAGGTGCCCCATGGCCTTAGCAGATGAAATGTGTGCATGACAAAATGGCACAGCCCAGATCTGTGGGTATCAGTCTGGCTGAGCCTCAGTCAGCAGTCCTGGCAGACTGAATAAATGGGCCATCAGCTCAGTAATCAGTACTATGCCAGCTGGCAGGGATTATTCATGTGCCACTGTGCTCCAAGCAGAGAGTTACTGATGTTACAAATCCAGCAGAAGAAACGTGCAGAAGATACCTCGCCTATCAGTGGCTCATTTATCAGAGAGGTGTGCTGCGCAGAGATGTGCTCTCTAAGATGATCAGTATGAAGAACACAATACGCTTCTGCAATGCTCTTTGAAATTAGAAATAAATATGCAATTCCATATATATAGTTATATATGCTGCTCTCTGCTCAGGAATAGATGTAATGCACACAATGCACTGTATATATAGGATCATAGGCAAGGAGGAGCTGATAGGGCAAGTACCCTATTCTGTCTTGGCCAGGTTATTTAGATGCAAGATATACTCCTTTGTAGGTATTAAATATTCCTTTTTTAGTTATAGGTAGCATTAGTTTATTCTTCAACTAATACAATATACATATATAGTTAAGCACACTCCCTTAGGGCAAAAACACATGGGTGTATGCGTAACTACACTCACTGCTACGGAGCGCAGTTGCCCATGAAGCAGTTTTTTGTTTTTTTTCGGGCCATTCAAACTTCGCACCATAGCGTGCGAGTTTGAAAAAAAAAACAACGGAAAGATAGGTATTGCATGTAGTATTAACTATGTGCGAGAAAGATAGAGCAAGTCCAGAGGTTCAGTGCAGTTCCGGCATGTGCTTGGATGTTCGTACAGCATCACTTTCTGGCTACGGGACTCATAAATCCCACCTAGAGGAACTGATCCCTGTGATTGGTCTTTCGACCACTGCTTGATGAACCAATGCGATGGCTTTGATTTGCCTTGACTCAGCCAATTCATAAATCCTGCCTCTACAACATGATGGTTGTTGAATGGTTCTTCCACTGCTGCTCAGCCAATCAATGCAGTGCTGGATGAACCAATCACAGCCATTGCACTAATTCATCCAGCGCTGCATTGGTTGGCTGGGCAGCGGTCAAAGAACCAATCATACCCATCGCTTCCTGGAGGCGGGATTTAGGAATCCTGTAACCAGGAAGTGATGTTGTATGAGCGGCCGGGGACTGCGGGAAGCGCATCAGAGCTGTGGAGAGCAGCGAGAGAGACCTGGACCGTGCCTGCTAGGTAAGTATAATAAGACCTACCCCTAGCACCTTTTTTGGTTCAAAAATCAACATAAGACAGGGTCTTATTTTTGGGGAAACACGGTAATTATGTTCTCCCAACAAAGTGTATTCTGCCTCTTGCCTCTTGATAATGCCTAGGCAGAGGGTCCTGGGCAACTGTCCCTTATATAATCCTGCTCTTCTTTCAGCCACTGCCGAACGCTGCTCCACCTGATTGAAGTCTGGTTAAAAATAAATCAGATTTATTTTCTGAACAGCTTCCAAATTTGAAATAAGCAGCAACAAAGGCATCTGGCAGCCACTCATCTGCCCCTGCCTCCATATAATTAACATGGAGAAATTGGAAATCATAATAATCTGTCAGTTGTCTGGCCGCAGGCATCTTTTTATGTCAACCGATAGACTTGCTGTACTTTTTACAATATTTCCTAAAAATAGTGAAAAGCAAAATACCTTTTGACTCTATTTCTCCGTGCGTACTATATCTCCCGAAGCTTAGAGAAATTTCATCATCTTTTTGGTAAATAGATCACTGAATTGTGCAAAAGCATCAAAAACTATTAGGCAATGATACTTGGTTCTTCTTTCCTTCTCCGTATATTGTCTCTTTTTTTAAGCACATCTTACAAATGTAATTTTAACTCTATGATGAAGATAAACTTCACTCTCCACACAATGCAGATTTACATTTCTACAGTAAATATAATATCTTACTGGTAGATGCGGAGGGAGAATGAATGATGTGCCTTTCCGGATTGCCAGTAGCTGCTTCACATATCATCAGTCTGGCCCAGCAGGACATAAATTATTAACCATGCTCGCACTACAACTGCTGTGTACAGTTTTCATCATCTGTTTACAGCCGCCAACATCCCGCGGCCAACATGGCATTTGTATCCCTTAGTAGAACTAGAGCTGAAGGATTGATAGCTAAATGTTACAGAAGTGCTCTGCATGCAGCCGCCACTTCAGACCCAGTTGGTAAAAAGACCTACATGTCACCCAAGTTGGGGCTTCTTCAGACGACCATATTTGCACGTGTAACATATATGCGTGCAATGCGAAGAGAATAGAACCCATTGATGTCGATTGGGTTCGTTCTCACAAGCGTGTTTTGCATACACATTTAATGTGCTTGCAAATAATAGGCCCTGCTCTATTTTCCTACCTATATGCGCACCAATGGCTCCATAGAAGTATATAGTTGTTGCGCAAATATGCACTCAATATGCACCCAAATGCGCAATTCGTGAAAAAAAAAGAATACATCTAGGCATCATTAGGCTAAAATACCCTTTTAAATAATGGAAGGGATGTGCCACACGCATGTGAACTGGCCCTATGTGCGCAAAAAATACAGTACTAAGCACTGATATGTGTGCACACCTACCTCATCGAACCTTATTCACTGCGCAAATACCTCGCATTGAAACATGCGTAACTGCACATACGGCTGCCTGAAGCCGCCCTGAGGGCTTATTCAGATGACCGTATGCTCAAAAATGCTTGCTGCAGCGTATTTGCGCATGTAAGGGCGCCCACCCACTGGCGTTTGCGTTTCCCGCGATTTTTTCGCGCGTTTTTTGCGGCGTTTTTCGCGGCTTTTCCGTTAATTTCCATTGACATTCATGGGTGCATTAGGAGAAAAATAAGGACACATATGCAACTGACAGTTCCTATATTAAAAACGCAAACGCAACGCAAAAAAAACGCCAGTGGACAGGAACACATGTTATCTCTATGCCTGTGCAGGAAAAACACAAAACGCAAAACGCAGGTAAAAAAACGCCAGTGGGTGGGCGCCCTTAGGTTGATGAGGTTGATTTTCATGTGTTTCTGCGCATAGTACTCTACTTTCTGCGCACATGAGGCCAGTTCACATGTGGGCGAGACACACGACTTCCAAGATTTAAAAGGCTATTTACCTTAATGAGGTTCAGATGTGTTCTTTTCCCCACATTTTGCTCAGTGTTTCACCCTTCCCCTTACATATTTGCGCACCTTTCATAGACTTCTATGGGGCCTTCGCTGTGCAAAACGTTGAAAGATAGAGCAGGTCCTACTTTTTTCCACATGCGCAAAACACGTTCACGAGAATGAACTCAAACACCCGCACAAGCACAGACGTGTGAAGAAGCCCTAAACCTGTATATTTAATGCACTAGTTATGCCATACTTCTTGAGGTTGTATACATATACACACACGTTATATATATTATATATATAGCAATATCTAATATGACTGGGCATCGTGACAATGCGATTAACAGCATTGTAGTACATGGTCGTCGAGCTACCTTAACACGTTACATATCAAGTTAACATGTGCTACATCTCTACATATAGATAGATAGATAGATAGATAGATAGATAGATAGATATAGATAGATATGAGATAGATAGATAGATAGATAGATAGATATGAGATAGATAGATAGATAGATAGATAGATAGATAGATAGATAGATAGATATAGATATATCTATATATATATATATATATAAAACACATTGCATACACCAACATATCCTTGCTACCCTTTCCTTTTGATTTGACGCACCCCAATATTCCAAGACCGGTGACATGAGTTGGCTAGTTTTGAAAGGCCTTGATTTAGTGATACTCTGTTGGAGGATATTTATGCTGGTTGCAGTAATGTATTGAGACTATCTGACCAGAGATGTATATCTATAACTCTCCATACTATGTATTAAAACTTATTATTACTTTAGGGTCCTATATGTGACTTTCCTACATAAATTCATATTTTGTAAGTCTGCATACTCAACTTGACTTCATGTGTAGTCCGCTCCTTGATTTGCCTTCTTAGAAACTCAAGGTTTCCTGCTATGACCAAGTTGTTTTTTCAACTGTTAAAAATCAACAACTTTCATATATAATAAGCGTCGTATTAAATGAATATCAAGCTGAAACACCTTCATACATCAACGAAGACACTACATTTATGAAAAAGATATATACAAATATTTATTAAAGAAGTCAATTCTGCTTGAATAACAGTGTTAATCTATTACTTATTTCAGGGTCTTCCTGGACCTCCAGGCGAAAAGGGAGAAAACGGTGATGTTGGTCCAATGGTAAGTACAATGTTATATAATAGAGACATGCAATATATATACATATCTACCCACCAATCCTGTGCTGTCAGGTGAAGGGCACAAGCAAATTGGATGTGTGAGCATTAGGTATAAAGGCGAGTACCACACAGACATATTGTAGTGCAGACACCATTAGAATGCCATGAGGTGTAGATTTAACAGACTTTCAACAGGAAATGGTAGTTGGTTGTCACATGAGCAGCCAATCAGTATGGGACATTAAAGCACTTTTGGACCCTCCAAAGGCCACTGTAGGTAATGTTATTCAGAAATGGAAAGCATCCTGGTGTGTGTGCAGTGCAGCCACATTCAGTGAGACCTTGTAAACTGACAGAACATGGCCAACAAAGCCTTGTATGAGCGGTGAAGGCATTATGGATATTGTCTGCCATAACACTCATTCAGGAAGTCTCACAGGTCATTGGAACATCCATTAGCATCATAACTATTCATAGACATGCGAGTGGTTACCATGGATGAATGTCTGCACACTAGCTTGACATCACAGCAGTGCATGCACAGGGGTGCTTGGAGCATCGTTCTTGGGACTGTAAATGTATGGATGCAAGTTTTGTGAACAGCTGAAACACACCATCTTCTGATTGGATGCCGGCACTTGGGTGTGGTGGTTGCCTTGAGAGTGGTTTCTACACAACTGCATTGTCTAAACAGTGAAGTATGGAGAAGGTTCTGCTATGTTTCGTGTATGTTTCAGCTAGGAAGGACTAGGGCCATTAGTTATAGTGAAGTCCACCCCCAACGCCCTCTCTACCAACATGACCAAGCACAGTTTCATACAGCAGGCAGTGTTGAGACTTGGTTTGAGGAGCAGAACATCTGCAAACGTCATTGGCTAGTCTAAAGTCTGGATCTCAATCCACTGAGCATCTTTGGGATGACTTAGAATGCCGTATCCATACACGCCCAACACACCTATCATCCCCTGCATCAATATCTGAAGCTCTCCTTAAGAAATTGGGAAAACTCTCTCCATACATCTATCGGCATATGATGGAAAGCATGCCAAGGAGGATTACTGTAGTCATTGAGGCCAAAGTCGGCCCAACAATGTATTGAAAAATGTAAATAAAATCGAATTTCATCAGTTTCTATGTGTGTCACAATACTTTTGTTAACATAGTGTAGATCGACTCTGTCATCAATAGAATTAATGTTCTGATTCTTTTAAATAGGGTCCACCTGGTCCTCCTGGTCCCAGAGGTCCTCAAGGTCCTAATGGTGCAGATGTAAGTATTCGGTATTGCATACAGTAAAACTAGAAAGAACATTTTCATTATTATTTATTTATATGACTTTCAATTTTCCTGCAGGGTCCACAAGGTCCACCTGGGTCTATTGGCTCTGTTGGCGGTGTTGGTGAGAAGGTAGGTGAAAAAAAAAATGTCTTCCTACCTCCTTTTTAAGTATGCTATAGAAAGATTTCCTTCATATAAATGAGATGTGGCAAAGTGATGTAAATCTTTAGGTAGTGAGGACAGTAACAGATAATGTGACTAGTTCTCCTGGCTATCCCTAGTACTAGCCCACCACATACACAAATACAAATCATTTTTAATGTCTACAGACTGATTAGCAATGGGCAAATCTAACACTTTGTTCGGACATTCAACGGGTTGTCACACTAAATGAAATACTTAGAAGTAACAATTTTACCAGTGCTGGTCTGACCCCTGGTGTTCTCACAAATCATAAGAACAGTGGTCCTGAAGCTCCCTGAATGCACGGAGGGTATGGCCAGATATAGCCCACTAAAATAAATGGAGAGGTGATGTGCATGTGTAACCACCACTATTCATTCAGGGACTTTCACTATGCCATTTCTTGACATCAGCGGAGGTCCCAGTAATTAGACCCCCATTGATCAGAAAGTTACTCCTATCCTGTTGACAGGGAAAAACAATTTCATAGGACAACATCTTTAAGCGAAGGTGATTATTGGCTCAGTGCACGCTTTCATAGATCACTCTTTATGTGCAGCCTAAGAGCTTAAACAGACAAACACGTTGGTGGAGGTTTTTTCACACCCGTAAAATGCAATGAAGGAAAGCCATTTCATTCTTCGAGCACGTTTCTCCCATGCAATTCCTACATGTGAGAAAAAATAGGCCTTGCCCTATCTTTCAGATTTTTTTTTTCCACGTGCGCAATAATGCTGGGTTTGAACAATTAAAAAAAAGGAAGACTTGTAACTTGTGCAAATACCCTCTTTTACGGAGAGTGTATTTGCATACACATTCATCTATTTAAAGGGGTATGCCAGGGAAATCAGGGTAGGTCATCAATAGTTGATCGGCCAGAATCTGTTGCTTAGGACCCCAACTGATCAGCTGAGCAGGCGCATGCTGCCAGTGCCGCAATAACACAGAGTTTGGAGCGAAAGCCTCCATGTCGACTTCCTTATAGTGGCCCGCGCTTGTAATTGCAGGCACGGCTCCCATTGATTTCAATGATAGCCGTGCCTGCAGTTACAAGTGCTGGCCACTGCACAGAGGTTGGCGCCGTGGCTTCTGCTCCAACCTATGTGTTATTGCGGCGCTGACAGCTTGTGCTGGCTCAGCTGATCAGTTGGGGTCCTAAGCAACGGACTTCGTCCGATTAACTATTGATGACCTATCCTAATGATAGGTCATCCATAGTATTTCCCTGGAAAAACCCCTCTAAGCCCTAAGTATATCTACTTGCTTGAATCTGTGCTTAGTGCATTTAAAGCCCACAGTAGTAAATTTGATAACATCCACTACTGAAGGAAATAATGTCCAAATGACTGTTCCAGCGCCATGCCCAGAAAGCTGTAGACTAAACTAGTTCTTAGAAGTTTATTCTCGAAGGAAACATCATTGCAAAAACATAAGGAAGTATGTAAATATGCCGAGTTTAAAATAGACATTAGGATTATTACGAGACTGCATTATAAAAGAAAACCATTTTTCGTGCTTTTCTGTACCTTGTGATATGGAAACATTGTGTCTCCAGAGCTTTTCCCCACTTCTCCAGAGTTCCCCATACATTAAAAGGATTCTGCCTGCAGTGTTTGCATACAGACTTATTGTATAATAATAGCTGTCATCTTAAATCAGACAAATGCAGGCTTGTATTGCTAAGGAAGTGCACCGTCCTACCAGGCAGATGCTCTGCGGGTTTACCATCTCCAAGCAGAAATATTTTTATGGATTGTTTTCGTAAAGACTAGAATCAACCCAGTGATGAAATCTTTTTTTTTTTTTTGCATTTTCTGTGCAGCCTTTATAATCTCCGAAGCATTATAATGCATGCTCACGTCAGCTACAATTCTGAAATGTTGAGCTATCGGGACAGCGGTGCACAGTTTTGTTATTGTATTAAATGATGAGAGCATTTCTGCATTGCTAGAATTTTATATCTTCTGATATTTTTACATACCGTATTATTAGACATTTCATTTTAACCCTTCATTGGGAAGACTTCAGCTTCTATATTGTGACCTATGATACTAAGCATATCAGACGGCTAATATAGCTACACAGCTGATTTTCTCTATTATCTATCTGCAAACACCAAGATATGAGCATATTGCAGATAGAAAAAGGCCGATCAGTGGAAAGCCGACATATTGCAAACATTTCCATCATTAAGGCATAACTCTTTCTTATGCTTCAGTATCCTAGGTCCATCTAAACAATGGCACCTTCAAAGTGATATGTAGACTGTAAATGACCGCATTCTGTTGGATGTATTTACTTCATTCAGACATTAAGTCTCTAGACTGTGTAAGTAATACACCGAAGAAACAGATAACCATGTAAATCAAACTAAAAATATTATCAAAAAGGTTCACCTTGGACTGATACAGTGCCATTTTTATTTAGAGCCCATTCAGATGGGTATATTTTCGGTTCATGCTCTGTCCGTGTAATCTACAGAAAGCACACTGACCCATAATAACCCATTAAGCTATTGCAACCAGCCAGACCATGGAGTGGTTGGCAGCGTATATGGTGGTTATCAAAGTAGCCTAGCTGACTGCCTCCAGATGGATAGCGGTATGCAACTAATAAATAATAAATTTAATTTTTAGCTTTTGGTGCTACCTGTGGAGTCGGGCAGGGTAAGATGGTAATTTGTCAAGTTCATGATGCCAGTCCGTATGCAGGCTGAGACCCATGCTGGACAAAATAATAATACAAAAATGGGAAAATTAAAATAAAACTTTTCCTTTTCCCTGAAGTGTAAGGTGGTACCTCAGCGCAGATGTTTGGTGGTGGGAACAGACTCTAGGAGGCAGGATAAACAGTGAAAGCATAGATTCATTTATTTTCCATAAGTGAAGGTTCTTCAATACTTCATATACATAGCATTAACTGATATCTTGAGGTACAGTTTCTTTTTGCAATACAGTCATATTCATTAGTAAGTAGGCAGGCATTAAGTGCAGAAATCACTGCTGGGCTCTTTCATAGTAACAAGTATGGGAATCCTTTCTGTCCTCTGTGATTAGCCCTTCTGCTTTTCTTTATCTATTCTGTCTTCTAGTTCCTTAGGTATGAAGTTGTGCTTTTAGTTAGTTATTGTAACTTTTAGGCCATTCCTTGTGCTTTTAGTCTGTTCCTTTTCTCTATATTTCTTCTCTTATTGACAGGCCTGCTTTCTATAACTTCTCTGATCTTTATGCAAATCAGATATAACTTTTGTGCTCACACTTTCCTTCTTCCCACCTTACTAGCTTTCTCCATCTCTCTAGACTGATTTCATCTTCAGACTAATCTTACTCCTTTCAACTCCTCTCCCTCTTTCCTCTTATACTAGCCTGTCTCAACCAACCCTTGAGTGGATCTCCCAATCCTAGGTCAGCTATCTAGCAACTGGCTAACTGACCAATGGGGATAGAATAGGGTTTCTTAATAATAATGTGAGTGTCCAAACAACCAAACTTTACATTCTTAAAGTTACACATACATTTAAAGAGATAACCACATTATTATTGTGGAGTGTACACTCCTGTACATTACACTATTTAGGGCGCCCACCCACTGGCGATTTTTTTTTCTTTGCGTTTTGCGTTTTTTCTCAAGAGCAATTAGAATTGAATGTACTCCTGTCCACTGGCGTTTTTTTTTGCGTTGCGTTGCGATTTTTAACATAGGAACTGTCAGTTGCATATGTGTCCTTATTTTTCTCCTAATGCACCCATGAAAGTCAATGGAAATTAATGGAAAACGCCGCGAAAACGCGGCAAAAAACGCAGCGGAAAACGAAAACGCCAGTGGGTGGGCGCCCTTACATGAGTGTTTTCTTTCCCACAGACCAATGATCCGTGCGATAAAAATCATTGCATGTCTTTTTCTGATCCATTTCTATGGATGAGAAGATTGCATGCAATGTGTGTGGTCTGTAAAATTCTAGATAAAATTCATGTAACACGCTATAGATGAAGAATGTAGAATAATAATAGCTTAATTATGTATTAAAGAATTGAATAAATATGAGGCATATAAATGATAGTCACAATAATGTTAATTATATGAGCATGGACAGACAGTTGTTTGCTAAATATGTCAATATATTTAATGGGTCTTTAACAGCTGAGAACAAGTCCAATAAGAAACACAGACTCGAGGATAAATATGACATATAATATAATACAGATAATCCTAAAGTTTATGTCTGAAATAACAGACTTCTGGAAGCTCCATTTACTGCAAGTCCTTTTAAGAAAGTTGAATAACTTAACTGATCAACTAAATTATCACTTAAAAGTAACCGAGCATGTGCCTCCTATCCTGCACTGTTTAAATATACCCAAGTTAGGCAAACTATGGTGTCTAGCTGTAGAGCATTAATTTTGTCACTGACACATGAATGGTTCAAGGATGGGCAGATGTCCCACCCATAGTTAAAATCAGTGAGACATTTACATATATGTGTCCTTAAAGCATACCGGAGTTTTCAACGCATTTTCTAAAAGTAAAACAAGCTCTCCTTATCCTCTCATTTCCTACTGTTTGCACCATATTAAATGTCTATAAGTTCTAATTTTCAGGTGGCCATTCTGGTTTTCTGTTGTTCTGCTGTTTACATTCCACTTTCAGGGAAGGGACATGTAGCAAGCCTAGTATTCTGACAGTAGTTCACTGTCCTGCACTTCCTTGCCCGTATTTCCCATGCTGCATTGCACTGTCTGTGGTCCAATAATCAGGGAGTCAGTATCTGAATGCCCACCATAAGGCTGGCTGCACATGGCCAGATTTGTATTGCAGAATCCAGAGCAGGCGTTTGCCTCCGGATTCCGCAGCAAATACCTTCCATAGCATGCAATGGAAAAGCATGCTCTATTTTAGTATGGATTCCACTTGGATGGCTTCCATCAAATTCAATGAAAGCTGTCCGATCCACGGCCCTTCCACAATGACATGGCAGAAAGGTTGCAACTACCTGCATCATCACCTAGCGGCGGTGAGGGAAAAACAGGAATTAAAAAAAAAAAAACTGTACTGCACATGTCTGACAGCTCATTGTGCGGACCATCCGTAGTACAGAAAAGAAGAAGACCCGGTTGTGTGTAGCCAGCCTAAGTGTGATTCAGGCATTCAGAGACATTCTGGCCAAATGGTTAGTAAACCCACTATAACTTGTGCACATACCCACATGCTGTAACAGCAGGAGAGGCAGAGACTGTGGAAATCATTATCAGTGTTTGCAGATCTGTCAGTCTGCAGCCTGTAAGTGCAGGGGAACTGCTGTGAAGATAGCCCCTCCCCCTGGAAATGTCAGTGTGGCCTTTTTACTAAGAAAGCTCTGTACTAGAGATGAGCGAACACCAAAATGTTCGGGTGTTCGTTATTCGTAACGAACTTCCCGTGATGCTCGAGGGTTCGTTTCGAACAACGAACCCCATTGAAGTCAATGGGCGACCAGAACATTTTTGTATTTCGCCGATGCTCGCTAAGGTTTTCATGTGTGAAAATCTGGGCAATTCAGGAAAGTGATGGGAATGACACAGTGACGGATAGGGCAGGCGAGGGGCTACATGTTGGGCTGCATCTCAAGTTCCCAGGTCCCACTATTAAGCCACAATACCGGCAAGAGTGGGCCCCCCCCCCCTCCCAACAACTTTTACTTCTGAAAAGCCCTCATTAGCATGGCATACCTTTGCTAAGCACCACACTACCTCCAACAAAGCACAATCACTGCCTGCATGACACTCCACTGACACTTCTCCTGGGTTACATGCTGCCCAACCGCCCCCCCTCCCCCCCACAGCGCACACCAAAGTGTCCCTGCGCAGCCTTCAGCTGCCCTCATGCCACACCACGCTCATGTCTATTTAGAATTGCGTCTGCCATGACGAGGGACCGCAGGCACACACTGCAGAGGTTGGCACGGCTAGGCAGCGACCCTCTTTAAAAGTGGCGGAGCGATAGCCCACAATGCTGTACAGAAGCAATGAGAAATAGAATCCTGTGCCACCGCCATCAGGAGCTGCACACGTGGGCATAGCAATGGGGAACCTATGTGCCACACACTATTCATTCTGTCAAGGTGTCTGCATGCCCCAGTCAGACCGGGCTTTTTAATTCATAGACACAGGCAGGTACAACTCCCTATTGTGAAGTCCCTGTCGACCCACAGCATGGGTGGCTCCCTGGAACCCACCGGCGGTACACAGAAATATCCCATTGCATTGCCCAACACAGCTGAGGTAGTAATGTCGTGCTTAATGCAGGTGGGCTTCGGCCCACACTGCATGCCCCAGTCTGACTGGGGTTCTTTATAAGTGTACAGATGTAGTAAAAACTCCGTGTGCACCTACAGCATGGGTGGGTGCCAGGAAGCCACCGGCGGTACATAGAAATATCCCATTGCATTGCCCAACACAGCTGAGGTAGTAATGTTGTGCTTAACCCTTTCCAATCCAATTTGTATATGGTTTTCCTAGGGGGCTTACTCTTTTTCTGCTGTTATACAACGGCGCTATATGCTGGCTAAAGCCAGTACTGCATGAGCTGACACGTAGGATAGGCTCCGACAGCAGAGAGGCTGGCAATATACAGTAAGAGAACCCCGACGGACGTCTACCAACAACGGAGCTGTACAGCCTTAAACCCTAATGTCTTCACAGGTCACACAGTGGACTGGAAAGGGTTAATGCAGGTGGGTTTCGGCCCACACTGCATGCCCCAGTCAGACTGGGGTTCTTTACAAGTGGACACATGTAGGTTTAACTCCCTGTGGACCCACTGCCTGGGTGGGTGCCAGGAAGCCACCGGCGGTACATAGAAATATCCCATTGCATTGCCCAACACAGCTGAGGTAGTAATGTCGTGCGTAATACAGGTGGGCTTCGGCCCACACTGCATGCCCCAGTCAGACGGGTTCTTTAGAAGTGTACAGATGTATTAAAAACTCAGTGTGCACCTACAGCATGGGTGGCTCCCTGGAACCCACCGGCGGTACACAAAAATATCCCATTGCATTGCCCAACACAGCTGAGGTAGTAATGTCGTGCGTAATACAGGTGGGCTTCGGCCCACACTGCATGCCCCAGTCAGACTGGGGTTCTTTACAAGTGGACACATGTAGGTTTAACTCCCTGTGGACCCACTGCCTGGGTGGGTGCCAGGAAGCCACCGGCGGTACATAGAAATATCCCATTGCATTGCCCAACACAGCTGAGGTAGTAATGTCGTGCGTAATACAGGTGGGCTTCGGCCCACACTGCATGCCCCAGTCAGACGGGTTCTTTAGAAGTGTACAGATGTATTAAAAACTCAGTGTGCACCTACAGCATGGGTGGCTCCCTGGAACCCACCGGCGGTACACAAAAATATCCCATTGCATTGCCCAACACAGCTGAGGTAACGTCAGCTGTAATGCAGGTGGGCTAAAAATTAATTTGATTACACTGTAGGCGAGGGCCCACAAAAATTGCTGTATCAACAGTACTAATGTACATCCCAAAAATTGGCCATGGCCAGCCAAGAGGGCAGGTGAAACCCATTAATCGCTTTGGTTAATGTGGCTTAAGTGGTAACTAGGCCTGGAGGCAGCCCAGTGTAACGAAAAATTGGTTCAAGTTAAAGTTCCAATGCTTTTAAGCGCATTGAAACTTATAAAAATTGTTCTGAAAAATTATTTGAGTGAGCCTTGTGGCCCTAAGAAAAATTGCCCGTTCAGCGTGATTACGTGAGGTTTCAGGAGGAGGAGCAGGAGGAGGAGGAGGAGGAATATTAGACACAGATTGATGAAGCAGAAATGTCCCCGTTTTGGATGGTGAGAGAGAACGTAGCTTCCATCCGCGGGTGCAGCCTACGTATTGCTTACGTATCGCTGCTGTCCGCTGGTGGAGAACAGAAGTCTGGGGAAATCCAGCCTTTGTTCATCTTGATGAGTGTTAGCCTGTCGGCACTGTCGGTTGACAAGCGGCTACGCTTATCTGTGATGATTCCCCCAGCCGCACTAAACACCCTCTCCGACAACACGCTAGCCGCAGGACAAGCAAGCACCTCAAGGGCATACAGGGCTAGTTCAGGCCACGTGTCCAGCTTCGACACCCAGTAGTTGTAGGGGGCAGAGGCGTCACCAAGGATGGTCGTGCGATCCGCTACGTACTCCCTCACCATCCTTTTGCAGTGCTCCCGCCGACTCAGCCGTGACTGGGGAGCGGTGACACAGTCTTGGTGGGGAGCCATAAAGCTGGCCAGGCCCTTAAAGACTGTTGCACTGCCTGGGATGTACATGCTGCTCGATCTACGCACATCCCCTGCAACATGGCCCTCGGAACTGCGCCTTCTGCCACTAGCGCTGTCGGCTGGGAATTTTACCATCAGCTTGTCCGCAAGGGTCCTGTGGTATAGCAACACTCTCGAACCCCTTTCCTCTTCGGGAATCAGAGTGGGCAGATTCTCCTTATACCGTGGATCGAGCAGTGTGTACACCCTGTAATCCGTAGTGGCCAGAATGCGTGCAACGCGAGGGTCACGAGAAAGGCATCCTAACATGAAGTCAGCCATGTGTGCCAGGGTACCTGTACGCAACACATGGCTGTCTTCACTAGGAAGATCACTTTCAGGATCCTCCTCCTCCTCCTCCTCCTCCTCCTCCTCCTCAGGCCATACACGCTGGAAGGATGACAGGCAATCAGCCGGTGTACCGTCAGCAGCGGCCCAAGCTGTCTCTTCCCCCTCCTCCTCATCCTCCTCATGCTCCTCCTCCTCCTCCTGTACGCGCTGAGAAATAGACAGGAGGGTGCCCTGACTATCCAGCGGCATACTGTCTTCCCCCGCCCCCGTTTCTGAGCGCAAAGCAGCTGCCTTTATGGTTTGCAGGGAATTTCTCAAGATGCATAGCAGAGGAATGGTGACGCTAATGATTGTAGCATCGCCACTCACCACCTGGGTAGACTCCTCAAAATTACCAAGGACATGGCAGATGTCTGCCAACCAGGCCCACTCTTCTGAAAGGAATTGAGGAGGCTGACTCCCACTGCCCCGCCCATGTTGGAGTTGGTATTCGACTATAGCTCTACGCTGTTCATAGAGCCTGGCCAACATGTGGAGCGTAGAGTTCCACCGTGTGGGCACGTCGCACAGCAGTCGGTGCACTGGCAGCTTAAAGTGATGTTGCAGGGTGCGCAGGGTGGCAGCGTCCGTGTGGGACTTGCGGAAATGTGCGCAGAGCCGGCGCGCCTTTACGAGCAGGTCTGACAAGCGTGGGTAGCTTTTCAGAAAGCGCTGAACCACCAAATTAAAGACGTGGGCCAGGCATGGCACGTGCGTGAGGCTGCCGAGCTGCAGAGCCGCCACCAGGTTACGGCCGTTGTCACACACGACCATGCCCGGTTGGAGGCTCAGCGGCGCAAGCCAGCGGTCGGTCTGCTGTGTCAGACCCTGCAGCAGTTCGTGGGCCGTGTGCCTCTTATCGCCTAAGCTGAGTAGTTTCAGCACGGCCTGCTGACGCTTGCCCACCGCTGTGCTGCCACACTGCGCGACACCGACTGCTGGCGACATGCTGCTGCTAACACATCTTGATTGTGAGACAGAGGAGGAGGAGGAGGAGGAGGGTGCTTTAGTGGAGGAAGCATACACCTCCGCAGATACCAGCACCGAGCTGGGGCCCGCAATTCTGGGGGTGGGTAGGACGTGAGCGGTCCCAGGCTCTGACTCTGTCCCAGCCTCCACTAAATTCACCCAATGTGCCGTCAGGGAGATGTAGTGGCCCTGCCCGCCTGTGCTTGTCCACGTGTCCGTAGTTAAGTGGACCGTGGCAGTAACCGCGTTGGTGAGGGCGCGCACAATGTTGCGGGAGACGTGGTCGTGCAGGGCTGGGACGGCACATCGGGAAAAGTAGTGGCGACTGGGAACTGAGTAGCGCGGGGCCGCCGCCTCCATGATACTTTTGAAGGACTCCGTTTCCACAACCCTATACGGCAGCATCTCAAGGCTGATGAATTTTGCGATGCGGACGGTTAACGTTTGAGCGTGCGGGTGCGTGGCGGCGTACTTGCGCTTGCGCTCGAACACTTGCGCAAGCGACGGCTGAACGGTGCGCTGAACTACACTGCTGGATGGGGCCGAGGACAGCGGAGATGAGGGTGTGGGTGCAGGCCATGAGGCGGTAGTGCCTGTGTCCTGAGAGGGGGGTTGCATCTCAGTGGCAGGTTGGGGCACAGGGGGAGAGGCAGGGGTGCAAACCGGAGGCGGTGAACGGCCTTTGTCCCACCTTGCGGGGTGCTTGGCCATCATATGTCTGCGCATGGTGGTGGTGGTGAGGCTGTTGGTGTTGGCTCCCCGGCTGAGCTTTGCGCGACAAAGGTTGCACACCACTGTTCGTCGGTCGTCAGGCGTCTCTGTGAAAAACTGCCAGACCTTAGAGCACCTCGGCCTCCGCAGGGTGGCATGGCGCGAGGGGGCGCTTTGGGAAACACTTGGTGGATTATTCGGTCTGGCCCTGCCTCTACCCCTGGCCCTGGACACCGCACTGCCTCTTGCAACCTGCCCTGCTGATGCCCTTGACTCCCCCTCTGAAGACCTGTCCTCCTGAGTAAGCGTTGCACACCAGGTGGGGTCAGTCACCTCATCGTCCTGCTGCTCTTCCTCCGAATCCTCTGTGCGCTGCTCCCTGGGACTTACTGCCCTTACTACTACCTCACTGCAAGACAACTGTGTCTGATCGTCATCGTCCTCCTGACCCACAGAAAGTTGTTGAGACAGTTGGCGGAAGTCCCCAGCCTCTTCCCCCGGACCCCGGGAACTTTCGAATGGTTGGGCATCAGTGACGATAAACTCCTCTGGTGGGAGAGGAACCGCTGCTGCCCAATCTAAGCAGGGGCCCGAGAACAGTTCCTGGGAGTGCTCCCGCTCCTGAGCAGGTGTTATTGTAGTGGAGTGAGGAGGCTGGGAGGAAGGAGGAGCAGCAGACAGAGGATTCGGATTGGCAGCAGTGGACGGCGCAGAACTGCGGGTAGACGATAGGTTGCTCGAAGCACTTTCTGCCATCCAGGACAGGACCTGCTCACACTGCTCATTTTCTAATAACCGTCTCCCGCGTGGACCCATTAATTGGGCGATGAATGTGGGGACGCCAGAAACGTGCCTCTCTCCTAATCGCGCAGCAGTCGGCTGCGACAGACCTGGATCAGGAGCTTGGCCTGTGCCCACACCCTGACTTGGCCCTCCGCGTCCTCGGCCGCGTCCACGTCCTCTAGGCCTACCCCTACCCCTCAGCATGCTGTATTACCAGTGATTTGATTTCACAGGCAGGAAATAAATTGGCGCAAGACTGCAGGCCAAATATAATTTTTGCCCTTTTTGGAAAACGAAAGGCCCCACTGCCTCTAGTGAATGAATTATCTAAGTTTAATAACTGTGCTGTGTCCCTGCTTATGTGTCACAGAACGTGAGGGTAGCAGAGTTATTATAACTCTTGGAGAGCAGGTATTTTTTTCCCAATTAAGGAAAGCAAATGGCGAAGCCAGCAGTAAAGCGTAGCTGGGTGCGTATGATTTAGCACTGTTCTTCACGCAGCACACACGTCTCCACCGCCCGTAAGGACGGACAGAGGCTGGACAAATAGATTTGTTTTCAGTTTTTTCCCACCAACAGGCAGCACTGCGTATATTCAATGAACATGAGAAGTTTAATAACTGTGCTGTGTCCCTGCTTATGTGTCACAGAACGTGAGGGTAGCAGAGTTATTATAACTCTGGCAGAGCAGGTATTTTTTTCCCAATTAAGGAAAGCAAATGGCGAAGCCAGCAGTAAAGCGTAGCTGGGTGCGTATGATTTAGCAATGTTTTTCACGCAGCTCACACGTGTCCACAGGCGTTAGGACGGACAGAGGCTGGACAAATAGATTTGTTTTCAGTTTTTTCCCACCAACAGGCAGCACTGCGTATATTCAATGAACATGAGAAGTTTAATAACTGTGCTGTGTCCCTGCTTATGTGTCACAGAACGTGAGGGTAGCAGAGTTATTATAACTCTGGCAGAGCAGGTATTTTGTTTCCCAATTAAGGAAAGCAAATGGCGAAGCCAGCAGTAAAGCGTAGCTGGGTGCGTATGATTTAGCAATGTTTTTCACGCAGCTCACACGTCTCCACAGGCGTAAGGACGGACAGAGGCTGGACAAATTGATTTGTTTTCAGTTTTTTCCCACCAACAGGCAGCACTGCGTATATTCAATGAACATGAGAAGTTTAATAACTGTGCTGTGTCCCTGCTTATGTGTCACAGAACGTGAGGGTAGCAGAGTTATTATAACTCTGGCAGAGCAGGTATTTTTTTCCCAATTAAGGAAAGCAAATGGCGAAGCCAGCAGTAAAGCGTAGCTGGGTGCGTATGATTTAGCAATGTTTTTCACGCAGCTCACACGTGTCCACAGGCGTTAGGACGGACAGAGGCTGGACAAATAGATTTGTTTTCAGTTTTTTCCCACCAACAGGCAGCACTGCGTATATTCTATGAATAATAACTGTGTTGTGGCCCTGCCTATACAATTCTTTCCCTGCAGTATCAATGGAGGGTGGAATGCTCTGCAGAGGCGATTTTGAGAAGCCCAAAAAAAATGCAGCACAGCTAACAGCAGCCTGGACAGTACTGCACACGGATAAATATGGCCCTAGAAAGGACCGTTGAGGTTCTTGAAGGCTACACTCACTCCTAACACTCTCCCTGCCTATGCAGCACTTCTGTCCCTAATGCCAGGTGCAACGGTCTGCAGAGGCGATTTTGAGAAAAAAAAAATCCCACTGCTAACAGCAGCCAACACACAGCTATCAGTGGCCCTAATAAGGACCTTTGGGGGGTCTTGAAGCCTACACTAACTACCAATTCTTTCCCTACAGCAGCTCCGGTATAAACAGCACTGTCCCTCATCTAACTCACACCGCATCTGAGGCGAGCCGCGGGAGGGGCCGACTTTTATATTAGGCGAACACCTGATCTCGCCAGCCACTCACAGCAGGGGGGTGGTATAGGGCTTAAACGTTGCAGGGGGAAGTTGTAATGCCTTCCCTGTCTTTCAATTGGCCAGAAAAGCGCGCTAACGTCTCAGGGAAGGAAGTGAAAGTAACCAGAACACCGCATGGTGTTCGTTACGAATAACGAACATCCCGAACACCCTAATATTCGCACGAATATCAAGCTCGGACGAACGCGTTCGCTCATCTCTACTCTGTACCTAATGATAGAGACTAGATTGCAGAAAAGCTGGAAGGGAGACTCATAGTGGCACCCACTTCAAATATTATTTACAGTGGTAAAGCAACAATATTTTTAATGCAAGTATATTATAGAAGTGATGAGACTAACACAATCTGGTAGATGTGCATACATTGGCTGAAAAGTTAGTCCGCCTTTAAGAACTTATGTGCATATCTTGACCGTTGTCAGGACACCATGCTGTGGCACACAGTCTCCTTGTAGCTTTGCATTATGGAACTTTGGGCCCTCCATGTGCCACTGTATTTTTCTCCATAATATGGCTTGTAATGTAACATGCCACCATTTTTCTGTTGGATTCCAATATATAAATAGACATATGTAGGTATATTAAGACCCCATAGAATCATAGAATGGTAGCGTTGAAAGGGACCTCCAGGGTTATCAAGTCCAACCCCCTGCTCAGTGCAGGATTCACTAAATCACCCCAAACAGATGTCCGTCCAGCCTTTGTTTGAACACTTCCATTGGAGGAAAACTCACCACATCCCATGGTCAGTTCTCCTTCATATAAGTTTACTAGTAATTATTAGTAAATTATAGTACCAGTGTTTCTGGTGGCGCCACACAGCTTTGCTACATGCACGTCTCATACACAGCTGTGGTACATGCCATGTGCCTGACAGACACAGCTCTGCTACATGACATGCCCGTCACAGACACAGCTTTGGTACATGACATGCGCCTGACAGACACAGCTGTGCCACAGTACCTGCACATGTTACAAACTCAGCTCTGCTACATGACATGCACGTAACAGACAAAGCTGTACCACAGTACATGTGCATGTTACAAACTCAGCTCTGCTACATGACATACATCCATGCTGACTATACGCATTACACGCACAGCACATTAGAAAAACAGCCACTCGCAGCTCTACTACATTTAGGGCTCATGTCCACAAGCAGGTGTGAATTCCGGGATCTATATGGGGCACCCGCACGGATGATCCGGAGTTCAAGCCGCCCATAGATAATCATGGGTGCCCGCAGCTTAATTAAAACATGCCGGCTTGTTTTCCAGACCTTCCGGTCCAAAAAACAAATTGCAGCATACTCCGTTTTGCTGCGGATCCCGCAGGGACAGCTCCCATTGAAGTCAATGGAAGATGTCCAATCTGCGGCACACCCAGAACTGTCACTCCGTGTGTGCTGCAGGTCCCACGGGGGGCATGCCGGCCGTCGGGCCTGCCCACATACCGGCGCACCTGTCCACATACATGAAGAAGACAACGGATGACCCACATGCATCCAGACTGGTAATGTCCGCAGGCAGAGTGGGATCCTGTGGCGGGGCTCCTGCCCATGGAACCCTACCCACCTGTAGACACGAGGTCTTATGCTGACTGCACACATGACACACACAGCTCCTGGAATACAGTGATGAGCCCCTGGTCATGTGATCCCTGACCTCACCCACACAGGTGATCACATGATAGTGACATCATCACACGTCCTGGTATTTTCTGTCAGCTTATCCAGTATACAGAACTACCACAGTCCAGAATGACTCCTCCCACAGCAGTGACATCACCACAGGTCCTTCAGCTCGCCAGATCTCTGTGGTGTTGTAGGTTGGTGTCTCCTGTCAAGACTGCTGAGTTGTGTCTGACATAATAACGGCTTAGTTGTATTCTCAGTACGTTAGGTTTTGCAGTGATGTCGTCAGGGGGTGGAGCTGTGATGGCACTAGAGGTGCGGCTATGACATCACCAGGGTGGGTGATGATGTCACAAGGGGCGGGACTATGACATTGCCAGGGAATAGGAGCATGAGAATCACTCACTCACATACTTACAGACATGTGGTCATTAGTAGTTCGACAGGTGCCTTATTCTAGACTTATACAGCTAGGAAATACATGAAAAGGGCCGTTATTTTGTCTTTCTCACTCTCTTAACCTCTCCTTGACTTCTAAAGGAACAATGCCACATCATTGTTGTTTGCTCTCTTAACCATTAGTTTTGGAAAGTACTGGTGTAGTAATGGCCAAGGCACACTTTTCTGCTGTTAGTACCATGTACCTTGCTTGCATAACCCTGAATTGAAATTTTCTGGCCTTATGCTCTGTATAGTTTTCAATATTCAGAAAATGTTTCATTGTGAAATAGAGTAACTAGAAGGTCTCAGAACAGTAAACCACTTAAAGTTATTCATCGTATGTGGGCTTCGCTAATGTATTCAGAGCCTTTGTTGACACCTGTGAAGGAATTGTATTATTTCCATATTTATTATAAGCCATACATCACTGTTTCTATTCCAGTGAATACTGAAAATAGAAACAAGGCCATGTACTCTGTGTGTCTCTGGCTTTTCCATACAAAGCTATGAAGACGCATCACTCACAGTATAGCATATTTATCATATCAGCAAAATTAAATGCTTTTAGTTTTATGTATCACTCAGGTGTCAACATTCATATCTATGTAAGATAAGTGCAGTAGATACAGTATGTGGCACTTTTCATAGCAACAGGAAATACAGAAGATGTTCCTTTAGTCAGTGCAGGTGAATATAATGACTTTATGCAGAGAGATGTTGGTCCTATAGCACAAGATGTGTCTATGTAGATGCACTTTTCTGCATGTCTGTACTCTGTTCATGGCTAGTTACACCCGTAAGGCTTTGTTTCTGGGCTGCAGACGTTGCAGTCAAATTGGGACTCAGGAGCCTGGGGGGTACAAATTGTCCCTCTGAATATGAGAGTAGTATTATAAATAACATGTACTAGTTTAATGGGCTCTGGTGCAAATTTTGCATTAGGGCCAAGGAGCTTCAAGTTATGTCACTGCTTTATTCACATCAGTGCTAGTCTTTGCTTTATTTCCTTTTTTCATGGCAAGTACTGTATACTAGAGATGAGCGAGCATACTCGCTAAGGCAAACTACTTGAGCGAGTAGTAGTGCCTTATTCGAGTACCTGCCCGCTCGTCTCTAAAGATTCGGCTGCCGGCGCGGGGGAGACCGGTGAGTTGCGGAGGTGAGCAGGGGGGAGAGAGGGAGAGAGAGATCTCCCTTCCGTTCTTCCCCGCTCTTCCCCGTCGCTCCCCGCCGGCAGCCGAATCTTTAGAGACGAGCGTGCAGGTACTCGAATAAGGCACTACTCGCTTGAGTATGCTCGCTCATCTCTACTGTATACCATAGTCTATGTCGTTCATATTCTTGTTGTCAAAAAAACAGAAACCTTGCAGAAAGTAGATGGTCAATCTAGTCAATGTAATCTATTAGGATCTGTTTCAGACAGAAGCTTCAAAACTGCCATAATGCCAATAAGAAAAAAAGCCATGACACGAATGAGAGTAGAGCATTAGGTTGAGCTTGTTAAAGAGGTTATCCAAAGGTATAAACTTATCCCCTATCCATAGTATAGAGGATAAGTGTCTGACCGGTGAGGATCTGACTGCTGGAATCCCTACTGATCATAAGAATGTGGGTTCTGTGTTCTCTCACATGAATGGAGCAATGGCCAAGCATGTACATTAATGGAGCAATGGCATGTACATTACATGCTTGTAGTCTGCATCTTCATGGTGCTGTTGAAGACAAGTTGAGTACAGCACTTGGCAATCTTTGTCAGTCCTATGGAGATGAAAGAAGCGGAAGCATGCATGCTCACCTGCTGCTCCATTCATACAGGAGGATACAGAACCTCTGTTTTTGGGATCACGGACGCACTAGCATTTGGACCTCCACTGATCAGACATTTAACCCTATGCCATGGATAGGCGATAAGTCTATAACCTGGGCTAAACCCCTTCAAGATAGAAGTAAAAAGCATGTTAACACACACCCCTCTCTCCAGACATTTCTGAAATTAAAAGAAACTCTTTGCTTTCATGGCAGCCAATCGCAATGCACCTTTCATTGCTTTGAAAATTGGATGGTGTGCACTGATTGGTTGTTATGGACAACAGACACTTTTAGACAGTTTTAATAAATGTGTCCCTTAATTTTTAACAGTCTACTTATTTTTAGCCAGTGACACATCCTTTCCAGAACCGATGCCATTGTAGTGGGGAGTTTTTAGTCAAAGAGAGAATTGTCTGCACTGTGTAGTCAGTGTACAGATTATTCTTTGAGCATCTGGTCAGAGAGATCATAGGCTACCTTCACAATCTCCATCGGGCTGTACAGAGTTAGTAACATTTTAATGCTAACTTACTATTTCTGGTTATATTTATCAGTCCACTGAGCTAGAAAAATAATGGCAAGAGGCTTAATGTGTGCTTTGGATTTCAAATCTAAATCTCCCTGCAGAGCTGCATAAAATGTTTGTTCTTAAAATGAACATTTAATGTTTAGCATATATTTAAATGAAGAAGCATTCTCCATAAGCGGTATTGACACTATAATGTTCTACAGAAGAGAAAATATGGGGTAACCCTCGAAACCTTCTCATAAGTTTCTAATGAAAATGGAGTTAAAAGAAACACACATTGACTTTATACCTGAGGAACATTTCTTTTAATAAGCTTCAAATGAGGGACAAAATTAAGTTTGTCCAATTTCATAAATTAAAAATATGGCTGTTAAATTGAAAGAGCCATAGGGTCTCATCTTTGCACAGCTGGAAAAAATAATGGGCATGGAATGTAAAAATATAGTATAACGTTTTTACTGCATTTGAGCCTCACTGACTGAAGTGCAAGCAGAAAACTAGAGAAGAACTATTCGTTTCTATATGGTTAAGCCCGATTTTAAAGTTTTATGAAGAATAGTGAAAAATGTGTACATAGTAACATAAATATATATCTATGATTTTTCCATTTTAGGGTGAACCCGGTGAAGCTGGAAACCCAGGCCCACCTGGTGAAGCTGGTGTTGGTGTAAGTTCTTTTGCAATCATCCTTATGTTTGTATGTAAAAATAGGAATTGTTCCTGAAAAGCATGGTTGTATAGTGAATAATTTGAGCAGGAGAGAAAAAAAATTGGGGGAACTTTTAATAATCCTGGCCACGAATATTCCTTTCATGAAAATGGCCATTTGTGGCACTACTAAAATGGGAATATATGTAGAAGGCATTTTTCAATTTGTTCCATGACGAACAATAGTGGAACCTATCTGTACTTTGCACAGGACCCTCATTGTATTGTGGTCTTCATTTCTAATTATATTTACTATGTATTCATGGAAAACAAGATAAATTTAATAAAATTATAAAATGTTTTTCACTCCCTGCCATTTTAAAAGTAATAGTCAATCTACAGTTAAGCCTTTAGGGCTCAGTCACACGGGCGCATCGGCACCCGTGTTACTGCAGGTAGCAGACGGCCGTACCTGAAGACGGACGTCTCTCTGCAGCGCCAGAGGAAAGAACATGTGACCGGCTTCATTGCCGGTCATGTGTTCTTTCATCAGCGCTGCAGAGAGACGTCCGTCTTCAGGTACGGCCGTCTTCTAACTCTCAGTCACACGGGCGCATCGGCGCCGGTGTACGGGTGCCGATGCGCCCGTGTGACTGAGCCTTAAACATGTGTTTAGCCGGCCAACGTATTTTCTTTGACCACTTTGATATTTAAGAGGTTATTACAGCTCACTTCCATTCAAGTGATGTGAGCATTACCAGAGACAGTCCATGAACAAAGAAACCCTTAATTCTAATTGTGAAAAACTTCTTTAATGCAGAATAGAATATAACAATTAATGCTTTAAAATTGAGTCAAAATTTGGCTTAAATTTCTCATTCGATAAAGAAAAAGACTAAATCTTATATCCTATAATTGTCAGAAGCCATGCTATCTAAAAATGTGAACTCCTCCAGGTCCCAATAAACTGTATATTGTCGCTGGACAATCCTAGTCCACATACAACCCCCTAGCTTTAAATGCATAATAGCCGCATGGCTAAAGAGCTGTCAAAACTTTGCATTGGAACGAAGTGATTTCTTCTATTCTTCCCTTGAGAAAATGTGAATCTAGTTATAGCGTTATAGTTATTTAAAATGTGTCTTCTGTTATCACCTCATAAGTAATATTCATTTTTCCTAATGTGACTGTCTAATTTATTGGTATCTTATGATCATGTCTCCTTTACTCAAGCATATTGACTACTTCCCTTTAGCTGTCTGGCAGCTTAAGAATTGCTTTGCAAGCAAAGAACAGAGCTAAAGAGAAATTAGCCTTGGGATTTGAGGGATGACATAGATTCATTAAATAAAGACTGTACAAGGCTTTCAAAGCCTCTTGGTTTTTATAATCTTAACAATAGCGAAAATAAGGTTTTAGTCAGTTTATAAAAAATTCTACAATGGACTTAATCTTCTTAGCATTCCAGAAAGGCTTTCTGAACTCAAACACTATATAAACTGTAATCCATATACATGTACTTATATCTCTAGGGCCCTAAAGGCGAGAGAGGAGAAAAGGGAGAAGCTGGACCTCCAGGAGCTGCAGGACCTGCAGGTCCCAAAGGTCCACCAGGAGATGACGGTCCCAAAGGAAATCCCGTAAGAAAACCAATTATTAGCATCTTCAATGCTTTGGATACATTCTTTAGTATGATACTTACAATGTCTCCTTATTCCTTCAAAAATCTTTTTAGGGTCCTGTTGGTTTCCCAGGAGATCCTGGTCCTCCCGGAGAACCTGGGCCAGCTGTAAGTATCATGAGTGTTGGTATACTATGAGCCTGAATTTTTTTCTCTGTACACTGCAGCTGAATTTTCTTCAATATTGCAGCCACAAATACAGACAAAATATTTGCTGCATGTAGATACTGATAGAACCATTCTGAAAATAAGTGTAAACATGATGAAAAATTGTCTATTTTTAAAGGATTAATTTATGCAGTACACAAGATCATCCCTCGTGGGACTGAAGTTGTGAATAGAACTAACACAGATAACAGATACTTCATCTGGTAAAGAGAAGTTGTGTATGAAACGGAGATGTGTTCTAGGAGTATCTTAAAAACATAGATCCATTAGGTCGAGCTCCTGAACTGCCGCATAGCTACGAATTAGGTCTAAGACTAGGTCTGCTGAGCATCATGTTCAATAGCTGTCCAGAAGTCTACATAGGAAATATTTCATTTATGCATTCCTTTCATGTGGATGGTGATGTTTTTAGACACCATATGACACTTCAATCAGAGGTTTTATATTTTTTATAACTTTTCATATGTTCTCTGAAGGGTCAAGATGGAACAGGTGGAGATAAAGGTGAAGATGGTGAATCAGGCCAGCCGGTAAGTATTAGAATCTTTTAGTACCTGTTTGGATATCCATAATACATTGGTAAATAACTATAATTTGGGGTTTTTCTATAATTACAGGGACCTCCCGGACCATCTGGAGAAGCTGGACCACCAGGTCCTCCTGGCAAGCGGGTGAGCTTATTTTCTCAGTATTTTACAATTTACAATGCTGGATATAAACACCTGAAAGTTTCCAAATGGAAGAAGTTTTCCAATTGAATAAGATCTAAAACAGTCATGACTAAGCGAGATAAATGATTATAGTTGGATATAATAGAATATTGATTAGGCTATGTGTTGTGCAGTTCCAGATGAAGGAAGGCAACAATCGTTGGCATTAAAACCATGTGCAGCAATAGTTGTCTTCTCCATAGAGGCTTAGTATTTTTATGGTCATAGTTTGTAGCCTGAAATGTCAAAATATCTTATATAAAGTATTTTGGCTATAATTACATAAACAGTCCTGTAGTGAAGCAATTTTGTATTGTCCTATCCCCAGAGCTATGGGAGCTCCTTCACATAATGAGATATCAGCAAACATAATATGATTCATCTATCAATAAACCATTGTCAATACAACATGCCTTCTCCAACAAAACAGTAAACTGTGCACCCCTCCATTAACTTCAATTTAGTGCTAGGCTATTGTGAGGTTTCCTTACATTCGGGAAACTCAAGGTATTACAGACTCT
Organism: Eleutherodactylus coqui; assembly: GCF_035609145.1. Lineage (NCBI taxonomy): Eukaryota > Metazoa > Chordata > Amphibia > Anura > Eleutherodactylidae > Eleutherodactylus > Eleutherodactylus coqui. The sequence continues at coordinate 243,687,655 of NC_089839.1, read as the reverse complement.
CCATAGTTCATCAATAAATCTCTGAGGATGATCTACTGGTGGTTTAAATTAAGCAGAGAGTAAAGAAAAAGTTTAGTATAGACAACTATATCACAAACTTCTATGCATGTAATTCCAATTATAGTTAAAATCTTTTCTTCTAGGGACCTCCTGGTGCTGCCGGTGCAGAAGGAAGACAAGGAGAGAAGGGTGCAAAGGTGAGAACATACATTCAGCTGCACTTTTAGATATTTCTAATTACATATACTCTCATATTTGAATATTCATTGTTTTTCTTATATGTGATATTGTTTCTTTAAGGGTGAATCTGGAGCAGAGGGACCTCCAGGAAAGACAGGACCAGTTGGCGCTCAGGGAGCAGCAGGAAAACCAGGTCCTGAAGGTCTGAGAGGAATTCCAGGGCCTGTGGTGAGTAAACTGATATTTTAATCATATTTGTGTGTTGCTAATGGTTTTCTATACATAGTAAGGTTATCTAATGATTTCCATGTACTCAAATATCTTTGATTAGGTTTAATGTGAAAGTTTATCAATAAGATTTAGGTATTTTTTTAATGATGTATTAACAGTTTGGTGTATTTATTTCATGTATTTTATTTAGGGAGAACAAGGTCTACCAGGTGCTTCCGGACAGGATGGACCTCCAGGTCCAATGGTAAGGGACAAATACAAGTTCTTTGGAATAAGGCATAGTACAGATATAATGAATGAGCGAAAATTGCCAAGCATCATCGCTGTCTGAAAGCATCAAACATAATTATCATTTAGTCAGCGACTTATATAGTTTCTTGCTATAAAAACTTATCTTCTTATGTCACTGTACTAAGCAAGGCACTGTGACCTTAATATAATTTTCTAGAACACTCGAGGCTTATTTGACATAGTCTCTGGCCTATTTTCAATAGGAAATGATATTGCTTAACCCCTTAAAGACCAGGCTGTTATGTATCTTAAGAACCAGACACCTTTTAGGGATTTTAGCCATATAGTTTTACTGCCCTATTTTGTTTCGTTCAGCTACCAAAATTATTTTTGCTGTGTTTTTTTTTTCCATGACATATAGGGCTATTTTTTTAATTATCTTTTTCACTGACTTTTTTTTCTGTTTTTTAGTTTTATTGGGGATAAAAAAACTTAAAAAAAATATATTTTTAATATTTATAGATGTTTTTTTTTAAATTAGTATAATTACGCTAAAATAAAGTATGGGAATGGGTTCCTCATTTTGTTTCGGATGTTTTGATATATAATATGTATGGTTTTGGATTACTGGGCTCATATAGCAACAGTTTTGGTTGGCATCGGCTTTGGGTTATTTATTTTCTTTCTTGTATATATTGTTGTTTTATTCTGTAATTTTGGTTTACTTATGTATGTAATTATGTTTTTTACTATCTATGTCCCCCATGATGTAATATAAGACCTTTGGGGGACATTCAAATGTTTTTTATTTGACATTTTTCCACTGTAGCTGGGACATCCATAGAAGCCCGAGTTATAGGAAAAAAACTCCCCTGTAGTGACAATAGTCACTGGCAGAACTGATTAGGGTCCACTACGACCATGCAGCTCTGCTGTAGCAGGGAATCCTAATGGTCATGTGACCCACAGGCTCACATGGTGGAAGAAACACTTTCACTTTTTAGTACATATCGCGCACTGAGCAATGTGTACTAAATAAAGGAGGAGGCAGAAAGGGTTAAAACCCACCTCTTTCTCCTACTCCGAGTTATCAGCTGTGACTAACAGCGGACAACCCGTCCTGCTTCTGATTGATTGCAGAAGCAGGAGGCTATAATAGCCACCATAATTTTACTATCTGCTGGGATTAAAGCCCAGGACCAAGTGCTGCATATTTACTGCACTTGGTCCTTAATGGGTTAAATACCTATGAATAGTACTGTACAATTTTTTGTGAATTCTATTATCCAATTATTAATCAATTGTACATACCTCTGTTACTTTCATTCCACTATTTACCCTTAGTAAAACAGGTAAATCCCCCAGTTGGCCCAGACCAGAAGTGATTCCCCAGCTCTCCATGGGTGACATAGGACACAGCTGTAGAGTGTTGTCCACAATAAACCTTTTAAAGGGTGCGGTCACACGTAAACCATACTGACATGCAATTTTACTACAAGTAGGGATGGTTTCCAAATTATTAGTTCATTGACACAGGGTTTTGTAGGTAAAACTGATGTTCACCTTCAAAACTACACAACCATTAAAAATCAATTTAAAAACTGTTCCATTTTATGATAAAACTGCATGTCAGAGCACTTTTTGGCCATGCTATGGCAGGATATGCCATAAATGCCACCTCTGGGATCTACACCTATTAGGTGAACAGGAGTTCACCAATTCTAACCCAGCACATTCTCCATATACTACGGTGAAGACAGGGCTGTGAATCCGATAATATGTACACCCTAGTGCAACACTGCTTGCAATCAGTCGTATATTCAGTTTTCCATAGATGTTACAGTTTATTTTTATTTTATTTAGGGTCCCCCTGGACTTCCAGGTCTGAAAGGTGATCCTGGTACAAAGGGTGAAAAAGTAAGTTAATTTGAATATATTATCAATTTGCTATTCTTTTCAGTTTGTGAAAATTATGATTGTGAAATTATGTAATTTAACTGATAAAGCACTAATATAGCATCTCCATTCCAATAATTGATAAACACATGAATAGTTCTAAAAAGCGCCACTTTTCCAGCCACTGTAGTACCCCTGCTTTTATGTGCAAAGTATATAATAATAGGAGGGTTGTAACAATTGCTAGCTCTCTGGCCTACAATTTGAGCTAGGCACTTATCATTTTTGGGTATTCCTTCTGGTGAGATGGTTTGAAATGTGGCGCAAGACGTGTATCCAACTGTGTGCCTGTCCAAAAACTGTTTATGTTGTATAGTAGACTTTTTTCTATAAGTAACAAACAGAAATTTTGCACTAACATTTTTCTTGTCTTCAACGAATTCTAGGGACATCCTGGTTTGATTGGTCTTATTGGACCACCTGGAGAGCAGGGTGAGAAGGGAGACAGAGGACTTCCAGGTCCACAGGGATCTCATGGAGGAAAGGGTGATGTTGTACGTATCAACTTCATGATACTTATTTTTTCAGTTTCCTAATTTGTAACTTTCTCAGTGTTTAGATTTTATATATAACCATATCTGGAAATATTTCAAACATTATCTAAAGTTGAAACTTATCTCTAATAATATACCTTTCTAACTTCAACAGGGTATTTCAGGTGCTGGTGGCCCCAATGGTCCTCCTGGCTCTCCTGGCTTGCCCGTGAGTATCCAGTAAAACATCCATATCTACTCTCAAATAACTATAATAATACATAGAATGTCATATATTTCTAAATAACAGCAACAGAGGTACCTGCTAAGCTTGTCTCGTTACCATTCAGGTCCAACTTGTTTTAATGGCCAAGCCAAACTAACATTTTAATGAATAACTCATCCACTATAATATTTTTTATTGAACTCCTTTACAATAATTTGGACTGCTTTAGGATAAGGATCCAAAGCCATGTAAATTAGGCAAATTAGCACATTGATATTCAATGTCTGAAGTGAAATTTCGATTCAGAAAATTTTGTATTACAATTCTTAATCAACCAGGTCATTATTATGATCATGTTTCTTCTATGTTTGTAGGGCCCTCAAGGTCCTAAGGGTTCGAAGGGTTCAAGTGTGAGTATTTTTCACTTTTATCAGTATATATTTTTATCTGTAATACCTTTATCTTTCTCTTGTAGCATCCAAAATCCTCCGTATTTTTTATTGTATTCTCAACCTTTGATCTTGATCTCAGGATGCTACCGGACTGTATCTATTGTTTCTAATCTCTGTTCAACCCTTTAGCCGTTTTATATCTCTCAGAAATAGATTTTCAGTCTCTTCTACAATTTCCTCTATTGCATTTTCCTGACCATCACACATTTCCAGTAGATAAAACTCTGTCTTCATGTTTGTTAATGTTGCTTTTAGGGTCCTGCAGGTCAGAAGGGAGATTCCGGTTTGGCTGGACCTCCTGGTCCACCGGTAAGAAAGATTCAATTATTTTAGGATTGAAGATCTGTAAGTGATTTGAAATATTTATCTGTATTACAGAAGTATATTTTACTTGCTTATCTTAATAGTAAAACAGATTAACACCATGTGAATATTGAGTAGACAATTAGCTGGGGTTTTTTTGCCCTCAAAAATAATATAAGTTGTATATCTTAAAACTTTTTGAATGGTCAAACAGGGAAATTTGTCATTGTGTGAAAGATATTTTTTCATACATATTTAGGCATATACATAGTTTTTAATTGAGAATAGAGACTTTTAAGGTTCATCTAGCTCATCTTGCATCAAGTCAAGAAATGATAAAGAAATGGTGGTATAATGTGTAGCTTGGAACTAAATACATAATTTTTAGATTAATATATTACACTACTTAAGTACTATTTACATGTTCAAAAAGGACAATTTAGGAGCAAAAGAGGGTCAGGTAGATTTGGGTCTAAAGAACGGACTGTCCCTTTAAAAGAGAGACATTTTGGAAGTATATATTTATCGTTATTGATGCCTGATTGCAATATCACTCAAGTATAAAGGCTCATCATCTGCCAATAGAAATGTAACTGGAATGTCTTTGTTCAGGGTCCACCTGGAGAAGTCATCCAGCCACTGCCTATCCACTCACCAAAGAAGACTCGCAGATCCACAGAGACAATGATGGCTGATCTAGGAGACAACATTTTGGATTATGACGGAATGGAGGAGGTGTTTAGCTCCCTCAACTCACTGAAACAGGACATAGAACGCATGAAGTATCCAGAGGGATCGCAGAACAATCCTGCTAGGACATGCAAGGATCTCCAGCTGTCTCATCCTGAGTTCCCCGATGGTATGTAGGCAAAAATAAATAATAGTACTTAGGTTACTGCTTGGTTTTGCTATAGTTATTCTACATGCAGTGAGATAACAAGTACAGAGTATAATGCACTTCTTGTGTACTCTGAAGCCCATAGAATGGTAATTTTCTAACATTGGGAATATTATGCATAAATCATCTCTTTTGTTGACCTACAGGCTTTTTATTTCATTGGATGCTAATGAAAATGTGAAATCACATGCCTTGCATACATTAATAGCGTGTCTGCCAGTGTTCAGTCTTACAGAATGAAGGGCTTATATTTTAGTCTCTGATTATCCATCTTCTGTTAGTCTCCCTAGTAATACCCAATAATGGCACTGAATCATCACACGCTATCTGCAAAGCTATTGTTCTCGATATACTACAATTCTGGCTACAAGCAGCAGAGATAGAATCTGTGTCAGTTGCAAATGGAGTAACAGCCAGATTAACCTATTCGTTCCTATCTGCAACCACATATTCATCATAAGGCTTGTCAGATGTAGTCTTATATGTTCAACAAGATCTTTATCACTGGATCAAGTAGGCATTGCTATATAATAGTAAGACCTCTTTCACATCACGTTCAGCAAGCTATAAATTTGACACATACCAAAAAAACCACGTAATATGTGACAATGATTTTTTATCCTTTCATTACTTATTCATGACTGATGGTTAAGTGTTCACATCTGTCAGAATTTGACTTTTCTATATACATATATAAGAGAAACATAGCGATAAAAGTATGAAAATGTACTCTGAAGTTCGGCATATATTGGCATATGTCGCTCACTAACCTCCATCATTGGGTAAAAAGTAGTGTAAAGACCTACCCTATTGCCCATGCTACACAAAGGTATTCTTGACCTAATGTATTAAAACATATGCCTAAATGACCAATCTAGTCAAGTGTTGAGTCAATAGAAGTGAAAGGGATACTTCAAATATACATTTAGAAAAAGAATAAGTTAAAGAATAGTAGGCAAAGGACTCAACTTATATATTCATCTCACTTATTTTATATACCCTGACATAAGTAATCAAAAGTCATTGTTATCATTGCATTAAATTCTCAGCTTAAGGGCATAGTCAGACGAGCGTGTTTTTTTATGCGCCGTAGCAGGGACAGTGAGCAGAGCTATGGGATGGGGGGTAGGGGTTCCCAGAGCAGGGAGAGATGGAGCAGGGCTATGGGGAAACCCACCATAGCTCCGCTCACTGCCCCTGCTCAGGGGAAATTCCCCATAGCAGCGCTATCTTTGTATACTATGGAGAAATCCTAAGGGCTTCCCCCGAGAGAATAGGAGGAGGGGTGGGGCTATTGGGACCTGCCCCCCTGGTCCCACCCTAGCCACACCTTTAATGGTTCGCTATGGGGATTCTCACAGGGAATCTTCATAGCAAACCGTTGAGTGGCGTGGCTAGGGGCATGGCTGGTGGCAGGAACATTTGGCCCCTCCCCTTCTTCCGAACTCTTGGGTTAAGTACTGAAACCACACCCACTGCTCCCTCCCCGCTATAGGGAATTCCCTTGGGGAGAGAGGTAGGAGGAGTCCCTTATTGCCCCCCTTATTGCCCAACAGGGGGGCAGTAGGAATACCCAGCTGCTTACAGCAGAATATTTAAAAGGTGCTGCCCAGAAGATATCCTGTTGTAAAATCCTGTTAGTCCCCACGGGGATTAACGGAACCCATGGGAGTCCCCTCATTCCCGGGGTTACTAACAGGCGTTAACAGCAGGACATTTAAAAGGTGCTTCTGGCCAGAAGCACCTTTTAAATACCCTGCTGTAAGCAGCGAATAAACTATTTGTAGCACAGGAGTTTCAATTAACGGGGTTAATGGCTGCCTATAGCTTCCCCGCTGCTTACAGCAGGACATTTAAAAGGTGCTTCTGGCCAGAAGCACCTTTTAAATATCCCGCTGTTAAATCCTTAGTCCCCATGGAGATGAGGGGACTCCCAGAGGGTTTTGTTAATCAGCGCCAGCCCCATTGAAAGCAATGGAATAGCATTGCACTCCTCTGCCACAGCTGTGACAGCTGTGGCAGGGGATTCTTTCATCCCCGCAGGGAGTCCCGTCATCACTGAAAACTGTGGCAGTGCTGTCACAGTATTCAGTGATGAGGGGACCTTCGTGGAGCAGCAGCGCTTCTGCAGGCACAGCTGCTCCAGTGAATGGGCAAAGTTTCATGCACTGTGCATATGAAACTTTGCCCGTTCACGCATTTCCCACATAGGCGCGCAAAAAAACACGCTCGTCTGACCTCAGCCTTAAAAGTCTGGAAGTGATGAAAATGTATTTCTCTGTTAGATTTGCATTATACGTTCCTCTTCTTCCCCTTAGGTGAATATTGGATTGATCCAAACCAGGGATGCTCTGGAGACTCATTCAAAGTCTATTGCAACTTCACTGCTGGAGGCGAAACTTGTATATTTGCAGACAAGAAGTCAGAAGGAGTAAGTTAGATTGTCCATAGATTAATATAATAAAATATTCTAGTTTTTTTTCTTTTTTTAACCCATTAGTTCTGGGATAAATGGCCTGAATGAAAAAGGATGATACTCAGAGCACTGTTGCCATTTTGCTGCCAGAAGGCAAACTTTTTAGTGCCCATTTTCTGTTGCTCTTGAGTCATACCATCTAATTAACTTTGTTAAAGGGAATGCGTCATCAAAAATTACCTATTGTTTAAATCCAGTGTTATTTCAAACATACTGTATTATTTAAAAGTAATTGGTGATTTTGTTTGGCATTTTCCATGTCTCTATGTATATTTAAAAAATGCTGAAATCCCTGATTTTTTTTACACTGGCCATCAAGCCTAATAATAGTCTAACCATTCCTTATCTGTAAAGATCACTTTTCTATAGTCTTCTCTTTATCCTCACACCCAGGATTACAATGAAAGGTAACACTTATATATAGATAGCACAGATTTAATCATTCATAATAGGGGATAGTCACAGCTCACCTCTTCCCCCTCATTGCACAGTGACCTCTGCACAGGTCACAGAGAATGCTCACAAAACTCTACTACAATATGAACATCTCCTGTTTGTTATGTTACTATGATTCCTGTGGCTGCTGTATAATATGTCTCTGATGGCTATTAAAAGAGATTCAGAGAAGATGTCTGCCCCCGTAATCCTCTATAGGTGATAAAAAAATCTACAATTCAAAAAAAAATGGAAAAATTGATGTTTCATTTTCTCGTTTTATTTAGTAAATATTTAGTTGATACATTCTCTTCAATTTTCTTTTAAATCATTGTGATCAATTGTTCTGCATCTCTACAAACAGGTACGAATTTCATCATGGCCCAAAGAAAATCCGGGATCTTGGTTCAGTGAATTCAAGAGAGGAAAGCTGGTAGGTTCATCGATTTAGGAAAGAACTATGCTATTAAGAGTCACAGAACATCGAAGTTATGATCTCCCAGTTAACCTCAATGATTATCTCTAAAACAACCGCATAAGTAAACAAACTGATGACATTTTTGAATAAAATTACACATATGGCTTTTAATCTTCTGCATTTGCTCCACGAGTTGTTTGCTCAGCTGGTCATGTCTTTATGTGATGGTTATCAGGCCACAGGATTCCATTGTCTCCTCCTGGCTGAGTACATAATGAGTAAACAGTGTACTCATTATGTATGCTAAGCAAACAAAACACATCATGCAGCCGCTCCAAAGCCACTCAAAATTCTATTCCAATGGAACGACTTTTGAGTGATCACACAATGGTTTTTATGCTGACTAAAATCCAGCACTAAACAACAATTGAACGAAAAATGCTTGACTACCCACGTTTACATGGAGCGATCATCGTTCACTTTGGGCGGTTTGAACTAATTTTGAGTCATAATCATTGAATGTAAAAGAGCCTTTAGAGTATGAATCCACACTTCTGGTCTAATTGTATATTGGAGGAGCTTATAGCACCTGTATTTATAAGCATGTCTTAGAGGTTGAAAAGGAATACATAATATATTAAAGAAATGGTTGGGAGTTCTTCACTTCCTTTTGTTTTAGGGTGGCTGCACACGAGCGTGTTTTTGTGCGTGCATAGGCACGCACAAAAGCACACTTCTATTTGCAACAATGCATTCCCTATGGTACCTTCACATGTCCGTGCTTTACAGGCGTGTGCCTGCAAACATAGGACATGCGTGCACCATAGGGAATGCACACATTGTTTTCAATGGAGCCACGACTGCTGCCGGCGGCTCCATTGAAAACAATGGTCTGCCGACTCCCCTGCATTCTTTTTCAGGGAAGGGATTTACATAAAAGCTCTTCCCTTAAAAAGAAAAATTTTAGTGTGAAAAAAAAAAAATATATACTTACCTGTCCACCGCTGCCATGACCCCCGCGGGGATGAAGAACACATCTGCCGCATGTCATTCATTCGTCGAGAACTGCCTGTGATTGGCTGAGCACCTCAGCCAATCACATTTAGCTCTTTTCACCACAGTGCAGGAGACAGCAGGAGAAGACACGGCTGAGCCCCTGCAGCTGAAGCAAGGTGAGAATCTACTTTTTCGTTTTTAAACCACTTTTACTTGATTTTTCAGGGAAGAGCTTATATTTAAAGCCCTTCCCTGAAATCAATTGAAGGGGTTGCTGGCAGTAGAATCCTCTGCCGCAGCTGACATGTGTGATAGCTGTGGTAGAGAATTGAAGAATTCCTCTGCTGCATCTGTCACAGATGTGGCAGATGTAGCAGCAGGGAATTTTTTTAACTAGCGGGGATGAAGGAAACATCTGCCGCATGCGGCAGATGAGTTCTACATCACCGCGGGGGTCACGGCAGCGGCGGACAGGTAAGTATATTTTTTATTTATTTATTTTTTTACACTAAAATATTTCTTTTTCAGGGAAGGGCTTATATGTAAAGCTCTTCCCTGAAAAAGAATGCAGGGGTGCTGGCAGAGCATTGTTTTCAATGGAGCCACCAGCACCAGCAGCAGCCACCATTGTTTTGGGGGTTTTGTTTTCCGTGTTTTTTGCAATACGATAACTTTACTCTCTGGATCAGCATGATTACAGCCACCACATTTATGTTATTTTTTAATGTGTACAATGTTTTATTACTTTTGCACACTAAAAAAAGCGTTAAAAAAATTGTTTCCCTGTCACCGCAGGACACGACTCATAGCATTTTTACTTTTTCATCAACAGATCCGTATAAGGGCTTATTATTTTGTAGGTCAGCGGGTAAATTTATTAGTACTATTTTGGGGTACAGATGATTTTTTGATCACTTTTAATTCCCCTTTTTGGAGGTAAGATTAGCAAAACTTAGGAGTTCTTGCATTTTTCTGTTTGTTTTTATTGCATTTTTTTCTATGGTGTTCTCTGTATGGTAAAAATGACATTTAGCAATGATATGATTGTGACTAGAGATGAGCGAGCCTACTCGGTAAGGCAGTTAACTGCTTAGTGATCCGAGCAGGCTCAGGTGGGCTGTGGGGGGTGAGCGGGGAGAAGAGAGAAAGACCTCTCCACTCTTCCTCCCGCTCCGCTCTCCCCCCGTTCCCCCCGCCCCCCGCAGCCCACCCGAGCCTGCTCGGATCACTAAGCAGTTACTCGAAAAGAGCGATGCTCACTCAAGTAACTGCCTTACCGAGTAGGCTCGCTCATCTCTAATTGTGACAATACCACATTTAAATAGCTTTTTAAATTTTTTACTACTTTTGCACATTAGAACGCTTTTTTAAAGAAAAAACATTGAATTTGTATCATTGCATTCTAATACCCAGAAAAGTTTTAATTTTCTACCAACAAAGGTATATGATGCTTTGTTTTTGCGGGAAGACTTGTAGTTTTTACTAATGCTATATTGAGGTACATTTAATTTTTAGATCGCTCTTTAATGCATTTTTTGATAGGCGGATGGATGGAAAATACCTGTTGAAAATTTCCAGTCATTGTTGCAAGGCTTGTTAAAAAGTCTGACATTGACTTCCAGGAATGCTGTCTTCCAATTGGTGGTGCTGTAGAGGCATTGTTCCATCTTGCCATTTGTACAATCACTAGCATAGTGCACTGCATTACTTATGTAGTACAGTGTTCTATGCCTATAGCAGCAGTCTACCAAGCCCTTGCAGAGGCTGGGTTTAATAAGCTGGGTTATATGGCAGACACAGAGGCCTTTGTCAGGCCTCTGGCTTCCATATTGACCCATCAGTACCTTATGATCATATCCTGGGGTGCAGATGAGTAACAGGGAGAGCCCTTGTCAACTGCTTACATGCTTCTGTGACTATTGACTGCAACAAGTAGGAGGTTAAATGGCTAGGATCAGAGACTTTTCTGCTCCTGGTCATTGGAGCAGGATCATGGCTGTCAGTCTGCAATGCTGTAAAAAGGTATACGTACAGGTTTAAAGCCAATTAGTGACCAATGTAGAAAGGCACATTGGTGGTCACTAATGGCATAAGCTGGCCCTCAACATTAACTGGCAGTCCCTTCATACAAATGTACTTTTGATGAGCACTCCCATTTGTCAGCAAATGAGAATCTAATCAAAAGAGTAATAGTGTTGCAATAAAACAAATACATGTACAGCCATTCAGCCACTTACTGTAGGTTCTTGGCCAAATGGTTGAATTTTGTGATGCAAATTAGTAACATAATAAGTTCACTATTGTCTCTTTTTCCCTGCAGCTTTCCTATGTTGACACTGAGGGCAACTCAATTAATCAAGTTCAAATGACCTTCCTGAAACTTCTCAGTGCTTCCGCTCGACAGAACTTCACCTACAGCTGCCACCAGTCAGTAGCCTGGCATGATGCTGTAAATGATAACTATGACAAGGCCTTGAGGTTCCTGGGATCAAATGATGAGGAAATGTCCTACGACAACAGCCTCTTTATTAAGGCCCTGCACGACGGATGTGCGGTAAGTAAAAAAGATAAGGCACATTCACACCTGAATCCATTATCTGCTCCATCCTTGGAGCTAAACAATGTAAATATTGGAACCACCAGACTCGGCACATGCCAGAATCCAATGGCGCTGAACAAGTTTTGCTCGGCTTCCAGCATTCCAACCAGCATTTTCCTAGTTGAAATAGTGCATTATGCTATGCTATTTCATCCTGGATTTCATGGTGGATCAGCCGTGGAGGCTGCAACACAGATGTGAATCCACTTTTATATGAAACTGCCACTGAAGAAACCATACAAGTTAATAGGAATATATACATAGACAGGCATATGGATAACTGAACAATTATTCAATCCAGTTTCAGACTACATATCATTAAGTGCATGTATATTCATGATAGAAGAACTTTACCTAAAAAAATGGTTGGTAAGGGAAAACATACTGATAATCTTTGCTTAACCCCTTAAGGAACCAGCGCTGTAAATATATGGCACTTCATCCTGGGCTTTTAAACCACGCCGATAGCAAAAAATGTGGCACAGGATTAAAGCCTCTGCTCCTACAATCAAGCAGAAGCAAGTCAGGTTCTCATCTGTTAGTCACAGCTGAGAATCTGGAGGAGAAGGGAGATCGGCCTTATCCTTTCCAGTGTACATAGTGCTCAATGAGCGCTATGTACTAAAAACTGAAAGTGGAAGTATTGCTTTCACTATGCGACCTAGCGATCACGTGACCTGGCGCTGGATACCCTTCATCACAGCAGAGCTGCAGGCTCCTAGCAGACCCTGATCAGCTCTGCCATTGACTATTGTCACTATATGGGAATGTTTTTCCCTGTAACTGGCACTCCTATGGATGCCCCAGATACACTGGAAAAGTGTGAAATTAAGGAAAAAAGAAAATGGGAATGACCCTCAGAGGTCGTATATGGTGTCAATGGGGGACATACATGGTAAAAAAATAATAAAAGAACAAAAAAAAGTTAAAGAAAATTACAGAATAAAGTAAAAATATATACATAAAAAAGAAAATGACCCAATGCCAACCAAAACCATCGCTGTATGTACCCTGTAATCCAAAACCATACATATTATATATCAAAACATACAAAACAAAATGAGGAACCCATTACCAAAATTTATTTTAGCATAATTATACTAATTTAAAAAAAAACATCTATAAATATTAAATTTTTTTTTAGCTTTTTACCCCCCAATAAAACTAAAAAAAACGACAGTAAAAAAAAAAGATATAAAAAAATAGCCCTATATGTCTTGGGACAAAATGCAGCAAAAATAATTTTGGTAGCTCAGGGATTAAAAAATAGGGTAGTAAAACCACCACATGGGTAAAATCCCTAAAAAGTATCTGGTCCTTTAGGACCAAAACAGCCTGGTCCTTAAGGGGGTAAGACCAGTAAAGTTTCGGCCTGGTTGACTTCCATTGATCAGCAGCCCCTTTATTGTTTATCCAAGCATGGTGGCCTATCCATAGCCCCTTCACAGACCATTCATTCTGCTAGTCATGGGGGATCTGGGGATTGTGCCACTACCAATCACACATTAATGAGACGTTTAAAAGTTGCCATTATCTTTTGATAATTTTACCAAAGTAGAGGACAATAATAGACAATAGAGGAGATTTCTAAAGAGAATTTTTAACAACAGAAGAAAACGCTCAAGGACTTTATGGTAATTATTTTATTGTTTGTGAAAATATTCTTAAAATGTTCTTTGCAAAATCTTACATTCTACAACAATGATGAATTCTGACATCCTGCAGGACTTCCCACTGGCTAGAACCTCAGCTTCTCCCATAGTTTTCCATATATAAGAGGTTGAGTAGTAAAATCCACAGGCAGATAGAACTGCCATCTTTAGTAATTGTCATTTTTGTAGCTTTGATTTGATTTTCAAAAAATTCTATTCCAAACTGCAATTATGTCAGAAGGAAAGAATGTAATATATAGACTTTTTAGAAAACATTATATTTCCTGTTCGCGTTCGGGAAGAATCCCTCTTCCATGCTAAATGAGAATGACAAGTATTTTCCACACCAAGAAGTACACGTCTGTGTCGTGCATTAATGCATCTCCTTTGCTATGGATCGGCTTTCATGACTAATGGAAGTATTTCCAAAACCCAGTCCAATCAGCAATCAATAAAGTTTCAGAATCAATTTAGGCTTGAATAATACTCATTATAAGCCAGTTTGTCCTTGTATTGAGAAATGCTCTATTGACAATATAGGGTGAATGATGTAAAGAGAAAACAGCAGGAACCAGCTAAGAATACAATTTTAACTGCGTAGTCTAATGTCATTGGGGGATGGGATGCGTTTCATTACCCTTCTAAATGTTGGATTCTGAGTTTTTAGAGATGTTTCTGAGGTTCACTTGGCTGTATTGCATTTTCATTACATAGAACAGATTAGAATAACATATATGATAGTGTTTTAGAGCAAGAAAAGTGGCAAGACGAGGAATTTATTCTTTCTGCAGCAAAGCAAAATATTACAAAAGCATAAATTGAAGTATGTACATGGTCCACAAAGAAAAGGTGCTACTGTTGTAATATAGAGAAAACATATGAACTCCTTCTCATCACACCCCGTTTTGTAGTTTTCATTTTTTTACTCCCACTTTCAAAAACTCCTAAGTTATTATTCTTCTGGAAGCATAGCTACTTGAGGGTTGTGTTTTTGCAGGATAAGTTATAGTTTTCAATGATATGTATTCACTGCTTCATCAAATACATCAGGAAGGAAAATAACCGGCGCCCATGTAGGGGCGGACCCGGAATAAATACACTTTCATTATGGCTGATTGGTTAGTTAGGGGAAACAGCTCCCTATTGGCTAATCAGTCCATACACCACAGGAGTTGTTGTAGCAGGGTTGTCATGATATTGCCCTGGCTCCGATCCTTGATTGTGACCAGTGTGACATAACTCTGGTATTGCAGTTCAACTTTATTCACTTGAATGGGGATGAGATACAATACCAGAAACAACCTATGGATAGAAGTGGCTCTGTTTCTAGAAAACAGTAGACCTTTTGTCTAGTCGGTTAAAGGTTACCTGTCACTTGCCTAAAATACCATAACTTAGCTTATGGTGATGTTTAGGCAAAGTGGCAGGGAGTTGGGTGCTGTATTTTACATACCCATTTCCTGATTCCTGTGGTTCTCATTGCTAAAGTCCATGCAAAGGCAAAAATCGGACTCTTTTTGGAATCCCCACAAGTGTATTGGACCGAGCGTGCATTGGACTCTGAAAAGAGTTGGATTTTCGGCTGGTGCACAGACTTTAGTGGCGAGAACCAGGAAGAAGGTGAGTATAAAAATACAGCACCCAACTCCCTGTCACCTACCCTAGCAGTACCAAAAGTTAGTTTATGGTGATTTAGGCAGTTGACATGTTCCCTTTAAAAAAAACCAGTAAAAATGTGATAGATTCTGCCAATGTATTGAGGAAGAGCGGATATGTAAGAAGCTCACGTCATAGACAAACATGGCATAGGATAAATAAAAATACATTTGAACATATGTGTAACTATACACTGACCATTAATTCTTCTTATTCTTTTTGCAGCTGAGGAAAGGATATGCAAGAACAGTCCTTGAAATCAACACACTAAAGATAGATCAGTTGCCTATAGCAGATGTTATGATAAGTGACTTTGGGGATCAGAACCAGAAGTTTGGATTTGAGGTCGGACCCGCCTGCTTTTTAGGTTGAGACTGGAATCCGGACAAGCAGCTTAAAAAAAAAGTGTAAAAAAAATCATCTTTAAAAAAAAAAGCGTCAGGCTTTGGATACCACCAGAGACATGTTCGCCACATGCAAGTTTTGAATATGGATTGTGCAAGAGGGGAAGAAAAACAAAAAACACATAAGAAAAACTCACTGCATATGAGTTATTTGCCAGGCTCCCTCACCTGAGGCAGAATCACATGACTTAGGCAGTTGCCAAAAAAAATGAAGGACTTAGATGCGATACTATAAAGACAGCTGTGTCCTCCTTTCATGGGAAACATTTGGTGCTGGAGAACATCCCAAAAAAAAAAAAAGGCTTCGTCCATCATAGGTGCTATTCTTGTAAATGGGTTTATCAAATGCTGTATACATGTAGTTACTCTGCATACTTATTATCAGGCTTGCATATCCTTTTCCAAAACTTGCATGTGACTCTGGGTTGAGCCCTAAAACTGAGAGCAAAATAAAACCCGAAAAGGTTCCCCACTGTCTAGACTGGATGCAGTGTCTGTACTGTACAAAATACCATGTAATTCCAGTGGACTCCAACCCTTCTTTCTGACTCCAAATAAAATCCCTTTGTATATATTGATGTGGAAGACCTTTCTTATTTGCTGTTGCTAAACAAAATAAATCTATCTATAGATATATATTTACATTCTCTATATATAAAGCCTCAGGTTGCCAAACTGGAAGACAGAAATGATCATCTTAAATTTCACTATTTTTGTGTTGCTTTTTTTTATTTTTCTGCAAAATGAAACCATTTTGGTGCAATATTTGATGGTGCTAATACCTCATTCCAGGATGTTGTGACATGCATGTATATACCTAAAATAACTTTTTTTTAATTATTATTTGTGGTCGGGGGAAAATGTGTATTAAGAGAACTATTTCTGTATTTGTCAATTTTGTGTGAAGTCATTGGTCAAACGCACGTATGTTTCAATTTATGTATCATCAAGGTTTGTGCAACTTCCAACACGTCATATTAAAACTGGACGCGAAACGGTCATGTTATGTATTTGTTCAGTGTTTAAAAAAAACAAAAAACTTCTAGCCATTGAATACCAGACGGATAGTAGATATGTTCATATGTGCTGACTGCTATTTATGTTATAGCTATTCCAAACAGACACAGTAATATATTGGTCAGCAAGTCACTATGTTGTTGAACCCATGAATAGCTTTCAGATATTTATAGATATACAATTTTGGCAAGGTCATGTGATTCTACCTGGTTGCATAGCAACATAGGAGGGGCTGCTAATAACGCCAGTTAATTTGACATCCAAATTTTTTTTTTAATTAGTCTTCCAAACTTCTTGTGGTCTTTTCCTCTCATTCTGGTTTTAGCTGGAAAATAAAGATAAAGATTTTCACATTAAAAATAAAATTCTTTTGTAATTATTTTTCATAATATATGTAAGACTTGAAAATTGTGTGTTACTCTTTCATAAATAAACTGTTAAATTAATTGGTCTCAGATCCCACTAGCTCATTTTCCCATGACATTTAATTAACAGGCTATAGAATAAACATTTTTTTTTCTTTTGCTGTTGAATATTTTTTCTACAAAAATGTTACTGTCACCTCGGAGAAGATATGAAAATGTTATCAATAAATTCAAGTCTTGTTTACGTTAAATGTCCCTTTCCTTTCTTAAAAGAAATGCGGGGTCGAGCATAAAATCAAATCCCATTATCATAGTCAGGAATGGTCAGTTTCTTCATGTCTTCTTGCCTCGGTAAGCATGTCCATGTAGCAGACAAGATATCTTTCTTATGGTTCCTTAAGCTGCTGTTGACTCTCCACTCATTGGGATGGAAAATACATTGATAGGATCCATGAACAGGTATATCAGTTAATACCAGAATGATATCTGTGACTCACGTCTCCAACAGTGGGCTGCTTTCGATGAGTGTCCTTGTTCTGGGCATCAATGGAGACACAAAAGTCTTAATGAAATGATGGAAGATTGTCTAAAGTGGAAATCGGTTTCACAGTAGAGCGAGCCCAACGGACAAGTCTGAAATAAGGACCCCCAAAGTCAAGCTTCCCAGCTCTATAGCCTTAGACTAATTGGATGGGGAAAGCGTTTGCTTGGTTGGAGACCACTTCATACAGTAATCTAGCCCAGTTGAAGGATGATTTATTCCTATGCAGAAGCACAAACAGATTGAAGTATTTTTTAATTATAAATAAAATTGATCTGAAGTCAAAAGCTGTAAAAAGTTGTACATCTGTTCAATCTTGGGTACTTCTCATACCAGAGGAAATGATTCTAAGGGCTTATTTTACATCTATATACAACATGCTTACATCCATATTTAACTATACCGTAAACTGTTGTAACTGCAAGTATAGGATTTATCATCTAGAAAGGTCTAATTTGTAAATCTACCCGTAAGCAATAGACCATAATGGCAAGTGATTAGTCATATGTCAGCTCCAAATAGGGTTGTCTTCTGTAGGACTTCTGGTGCCTTCTATTGTGTCTGGACCACTGGAGGATCCAATGGTGGCCTAGTCTGCTCCGTCTTCTGCCGATTCTCGTGTGTTTTCTGTATAGTCATTTTTGCTGTTTTTATACAGTATATATCAGGCATTTTTGCAAAGATTATACACGCTTATATGAAGCTTTTAAAATACAGTCATTAATATCAATTACTCCAACAATTCAAGTTGAGCTATTGATGTTCCAAAACATTGACGTTGCTTAATACTGTACATTTTTCTCATTCATAAAATTTGCCATGAATTCTGAAGGTTAAGTTAAAAAAAAAATACAAATCGCACTTGTACAGTATTTATCTATCATGCAAAAAACAACCAGTTACATTTCGGCATCGGAAGAGTTTTTAATCTCACTGGCTCACAGCAGAGGGTGAGTAAATTCTGACTACTACATATGCATTTCTCATAGTTTACCATCATAGACTGTTTGTTAGTTCTCCTCCTGCTGAGAATAATCGATATCAGAAGTCCTAACATTTGCTTTTGATGCATTTTTCACACAAGGCCAAGGCTACAGGGTGTTTTTGGTGCCAACAGGGGTTAGGTGACCAAAAGTTTTGTAACATTGCACTAACATTAAACTTTTTGGAGTTGCACTGTGAATCAGAGGTTGTCAAAATTGCTATGTTTGCAGTTGTAGTTTTATCCTACCACCAACATTTCTATTTTTTTCAAAGCTGCCTGCAGTTAAAAAAAAAAGGCACAGAAGACTTCTTTTAGTGACTCTAGCAGTGAGACACCTTGTGGTCAACATATCATCAGAAACTCTGTTAACAAAAAGGGATTGGTCAAAGTGGACAACGTATTTAACACTCTCTTCCAGTTTCCTTTTCTTGAGGATTAAACTTAAAGTAACTGCACTTTCTATAAACTATTGTCAAAGGTTTTGATCACTGGGGGTCCAGATGCTGAGACCTTTGCTTAAGCTTCAAATGTAAGGGGTGCAGTGCTCTCTCAAGCGCTGTGCCCCTTTGCCTGTCCTTGCTGCCTACCGACTCCACTCAGCAGCTGAAGAGTGACGCACAGACTTCTATTGACATATATGCATCCATCTTCTGCTGCCAAGAGGAAGCAAGAAGCAGCAAAGACAGCCAAAGGGGCAAAAGTGCTTGGTTGAGCACTGCAGCTCCTTTATTTGAGAGATCAGAGGGGGTCTCAGAGCCCGACTCACCAGTCATCAAAACTTTTGATGTCGCTTTGATGTGTCAAAACTTTTTTAAAAGTTCAGGTTTTTTTTAGAGCTCAGTCAGATGAGTGAATTTTTCATGCATTATAGGCATGGGGAAAAAAATTTGCACATCGTGTGTAGAAAAAAATCGCATGACCGCGTCCATTTGCACTCACATATCCTATCTTTTGCAGGTGCAAATTTTTTCCGCTTCTAAAAAATGGACATGTGACCGCTTTCATTGGAAAGCATTGGTTGTAATAGATCCATACATGCCTGAAAAATTTGCTCGCCTGACTGAGCCCTTAGGGATCCCAGATTTTGTACTTTCTCCTGCTGTCCAAGTGGTATACTCTACTGATTAAGTGTTAGAAGCCCTCAATTTTTCCATTTATTTTTGACATGAACACAGTTCAAGTCCAACATATAATGTGAAAGATTCAAAAATAAGTTAAAGAGCTTCTGTCATTAAAAAAAAAAATCTGTACATACCAATTCCTCCCCCGTCAGTCCTCTGACCAGATCTTTTCCTCAACAATCTTCTCCTGGCTCCTCCAGTCCCCTGGGTCACGCCACCTTCAGCTGTCCGGTTCCTCTTCTTCCTGTGTCGAAGCGTACATTTGTAGGCATTCTCCTTCCTGCAGATTAATGTATGCTACGTCACTAGTGACGTAGCATTCACTGCCTGGCAGGCAATGCTGATCCTCGGCAGTCTGCTTTAGTGTGCATGCGCTGGGTCTCTCCGCCAGAAATAGTATGTATAGCGACAAGACCCCACGCCTACACACTAAAGCAGGCTGCCGAGTATCAGTATTTCCTGCTAGGTAGTGAATGCTATGTCACTAGTGACTGGGTACACTGACCTGCAGGAGGGTGAATGCCGGCAATGTACGTTTTGTCACTAGTAGAAGAGAATCCTGCCGGCTTGCAGTGAGGTGATCTGGGGGACTGGAAGAGCCAGGAGAAGATAGGT
The DNA here is from genome assembly GCF_035609145.1 of Eleutherodactylus coqui. NCBI lineage: Eukaryota > Metazoa > Chordata > Amphibia > Anura > Eleutherodactylidae > Eleutherodactylus > Eleutherodactylus coqui. The sequence goes on along the minus strand of NC_089839.1, from coordinate 243,667,425 downwards.
GAGGTGAAGATCTGGTAAGAAGACTGCATGCGGAGGAATAGGTAAGTACAGATTTTTTTTTTGATGACAGAACCCTTTTAAAAGCCATAAGATAGTATGCTATTTTAACTTGGAACACAACAATAGTCGGAATTTATGATTTTAACCAAAAGGCTTTTTTCAGAGAACATGAAGGACAGCTGCTCTGTAGTACAGAAAGCAAATTATGGTTTGAAATTGGATGCAAACTGTTCCTACAGGTGTCTCAATTTTTGCAGATTACTTTCCGCCTCTCTGATTCTATATAACCAGTGCTGGAACAGACTGCATTACACCCTCTGGGACAGGATCTGGACAGATTTGCTCTTTAGGACAGAGCGCATATTGCTATCAAAATGGAAAGAAAAAGGCAATTAACTGAAGAAGACAGACAATTATAACCCTTAGAAGTGTAGGTCTGTTCTACAAAGAAAATGCCAATTAAAGCCAAGGTAGCAGTCAGTACAGTTTCATATACCATCAAAAGGTATTTGGAAAACGTAGAAACTGTGACAGGAAGAGGACTGGTAGACAAAAGAACACTATGAAACCAGATGATAAGTTTATAAGAGTGAGCAGTTTGCGTGACCCACTCATCACAGCACAAAATCTTCAAGCACGGCTTAATGTAGCAAAAAATAAACAAGTTTCCATTTCAACCGTGAAGAGAAGACTTCTAACTGCAGGTTTGACAGGTAGAGTATCAGTAAGAAAGCCACTGCTAAGATTGCAAAATAAAATAAAAGACTTTCCTGAGCAAAGTAACACCTCCAATAGACACTGCATTGCGGTAGAAGGTCTTATGGATGGAGCAAAATGTGACACCTTTGGTATATCACATTTGTACACCATCCAATAGGTGAAAGAATGGCTCCTGAGTGCCAGCTGTCAAAAAAGGGGGAGGGAGGATGATGGTGGATCCAGAGTAAGCAACTTGCACAAGGTGACTAGTACACTGGCAAAAAGGATTACCATAGCATTTTGATACAGCCATACAATACCCTCCGGTGTCCGCAAAGTTGTTCAGGCGTTCATATTACAGCAAGATAATGATTCAAAACATCCTTCTAGATTATGTCAGAGCTACTTAAAAAGACAAGAAAAAGACAGTAGGCTTCAAAGAATGGAATGGCCTGCACAGTCTCCGGACTTAAACCCCATTGAGCTTGCTTGGGATGAACTGGACAGAAGGGTAAAAGCAAAGCAACCTAAAAGTGCAGCACATTTGTGGGAACTTCTGCAACAATGTTGGGAAGAAATCTTTGAACAATATCTGAATGCAACTGTAGAAAGAATGCCTCGCTTGTGTAAAGCTGTTATATCATCTAGAGGTCCCTACTTTGAAGAGTCAAAAATCTAAAACGTTTGACCAGTAGTATACAGACATTTATGTGTACAGCACAGTCCCCTGACAGTGTTCATTAACATATAATGAGTAATGTCGGGCAGAGTGGAATTTGTCATTGTTATAGCATATTGCCGTGTTCATTGGGTTGAAGGAAAAAGTCACTCTTGAATCAGGAGTCCCAAGGCATACCTGTGTCACGCCGTCATAGACCGCGGTTTATTGTAATGCTGTAATATTGCATTATACTTTATGAGCGATCAAACAATTGCAAGTTCTAGTCCTCAACGGAGTCTAAAAAGTATGTAGAAAGGGGTAAAAAAAAGTTTTATTAATTATTGGAAACAATAAAAGGAAGCAAAAGTTATTCTTAACACATTTTTAAAAAACATATTTGTTATCTCTGCGTCTGTAAAAGTCCGATGTATCAAACTAACGCATTATTTATTCCACATAATGGAATAATATAGAAAAAAAACTTTACAGATGTGAGCTATTTCCTTTTTTTCACATTGTCATTTGCAAAAAGTGCAATACCTGATAGGCTGCAGAGCAGGCACAATCGCGGCAGAGCAGACACAATCGCCAAAAAGAAAAAAATACCTGCAGCCTACCAGGTATTGCATTTTTTGGCTTTTTCAGTGAATGTCTTTGTTTTTTTTCTCTCACCTCTGTGATTTTAATATAGTTAATATTGAGATAGCGTAGGTTTTGATGGACGCGTGGTGCCCTTGTCGTGACCCGTCAGCCTATGTGTTTTGGTGAAAATGCAAAACTAACACTTGCATTTAATAGCATGTATCAGTATTTTTTGTATGTAGCTTGCTATAGATTTTGGGTGAGCTAAAGATGTCAGCCAATATGGCCCACTTTGGAGATACAGGGCAACCCACTGCTTGTCAGTGAGAGTTGCTATCCTGTATGGTGGGGCACACCCATGTTTGGCTGGTTTCTTTAGTATTATTCACAACTGCTATGTTCGTTTGCCTTCACTCCTCCCCAATATGGGCTGGGTTAAGTGGGTGAGTGCCCATTAGTCTGCATTGAACAAGTAGCTCCTTCTTATAATAGTTTGGCAGACTGAATTCTATGAGGGTTTACGGTGATTGCACCTGCCCTATGTCGAGTGTGCCTGTGGAGATTGTGCCTATCTTATGGCAATTGTGCCTGTGGTGACTGTGCCTGCACTGTGGTGATTGTGCCTGCTCTGCAGCCTATCAGATATTGCCTTTTTTGGCTTTTTCAGTGAATGTCCATATTATGTGTATATATATATATCCTGGTTGGTAAGATATTAATGCAGATTAATATATACGTATGGTATATGGATGGAGCAGGTTCAGGAGCTGGGCCGTGCCATCCACAACGGGAACCAGATATTTCTAACAGCCATTCTTCCATTGCCTCAGCGGGAACAAGTGAGGACACCAATCGCCGCCATTAACCTTTTACATGCCTTGATCAACATTGATCGTGGTATGCATGAAGTTACCAAAAGGAGGGAGCTACCTCTGTGACATTATGAGCCCTCTACTATGAAATCGCTACTATGATGATTGTCAACCTTTTTGTCTTGCATAGCAAATGTTATAAAAAGTAAAAAAAAACTAAGACAAAATGCTTTTTTGATCCTTTTGTTTCCCAAAAAACCATAGTGATCAAAAATGTTATATATACACCTAAATATGGTCCCAATAAAAACTGCAGCTTGTTACACAAAAAAAGCAAGCTCATAAAGTTCCATCCATAGGAAAAAAAAAAGGTGAGGATCTTTGAATAAAGCAATGAAAAACAAAATAAAAGTCACCAAAAGTATTGCTAATGTAAAGAAAGCGAAAACAAACCTATAAAAATGATCCAATTTTGGTAATTTCGTAATCATATCAACCTGCAGAAAAAGGTATCACGTCAGAATTCATGTGTTTTTCACGTCTTCCAAAAATGTTATTAAAAGTTATACAATATACTATGTGTACCCTTAAATGGTACCAATAAAAACCGCAGCTCACCACACAATAAACAAGCCCTCATAAGTTGACAGAAAAATACAAATCTCCCAAAAATGTTGGTGTCTTTAGTTCCACGTCGTTATGTGGTTACACTCAAAAATGCCATTTAAACAATAAGTCTGATGATAGGAAGTGTTTTAACAGTTGTTAGCTATAATTAGTAGTAAGTTTTCAGACAGTGAGAACATTTTGTTATAGTTGTAACCATGTTTTCTATTCAATTTTTATTTAAATCAGGCAAATATTATATGAAATCATAATGCATGCTTCACTATGAAATTATACAAAATTGATTTTCTCTGAAGTGAAAACATGTAGAATTAAACGGAGGAGGAACATATTCAAACTAATCTTGTGACTGAAATAATAAAGCTGAAAGTGGTTTAGTATTCTATTGTGTACATAGAAAATCTGAATATGGTTACCAAGTAACAAGAAGATATTTATACTGCTTCCCTAAAGAAAACATCAGCATCAGGAAGTCGAAACTCTAAAAGGTTTCTGGATATTAGTTTACAAGTAGAATTCCTTATTTGTGTATTTTATATACTATCTGATATACAGCTTTAGGGTGAAGTCACACGAACGTATATCGGCTCAGTTTTTACGCCGAGCCGATATACGTTGTCCTCGTGTGCAGGGGGGGGGTAGGATGGAAGAGCCAAGTGCAGGAACTGAGCTCCCGCCCCCCTCTCTGCCCCTCTGCACTATTTGCAATGGGAAGAGGCGGGGCAGGGGCGGGGCTAAGTGGGCAGAATTAGCCCCGCCCCCGTCCCACCTCTCCCCATTGCAAATAGTGCAGAGGGGCGGAGAGGAGGCAGAGAGGGGGGCGGGAGCTCAGTTCCTGCTCCTGGCTCTTCCATCCTCCCCCCCTGCACACGAGGACAACGTATATCGGCTTGGCGTAAAAACCGAGCCGATATACGTTCGTGTGACTTCACCCTTAGAACAATTTAAAACAATGCTGCTAAAGGCAGCCTACAAGGACCCGTCCAAAAGCTGATTATCAGTGCTTTGGATCACCACACATGTTCATTAATGCACAAAAGGATTTTGCAACATACTATAAAACCTATATGTGATAGATGGCTTTATTTATAGGAAGGTAAAGAAGGAACTTGAAGAGCACATCTTGAAATCCTAGTCTGCTTTGTAATCTGTGTTTGGGAGAAACCGTGTTGCTATAGCATAACTACTGTTTTTCAAAGTTTCGCTGTTCCTCACCCAGTTTTAAGCCTCTTACAAAGCTGAGAACAACAGAAAGGACACAATTGTAGGCATTTACTATGGACAAGCAGAAGATATGGATGAACTCTTTCTACATCAGATGGCCAAGTTTTCAAAAAAGTATGATATAGTGATCATGGGAGATTTCTACTATCTAGGCATTTGTTGGAAATCTCTCTCAGGCAAAAAATGGGTCCAACAAATGCTTATCTGTTCTTTATGACAACTTTATCTTCCAAAAGGTAAAATATAGAACTAGGGGATGTGCTATCTTGGACCTAATTCTTAGCAAAGGAGAGGAAATAGTTGAGGAAGTAAGGGTGGCTGGGACCTTAGGAAGCAGTGATCATGCTATCCTTGAATTTTGGATAACAAGGGGAGAAAGACATGAGAAGACTCAGACTTCAAAATTGGATTTCAAAAAGGCAGGTTTTAATGGACACAGAAAAAGGGTAGAAAGGACCGAATGGCTGGATGTTCTTAAGGACAGAAATGTCCAAGAATGTTGAGAAACATTGCAAAATGAGATTCTCAATGCACAATCATTAAGAATACCCAAAGGAAGGAAGAATAGAAAGCATTTAAAGTGACCAGGATGGATGAACACAGAATTTAGGCATATGTTAAGAAGGAAGAAAGATATATTTATAAAATGGAAAGAAGGGGGAATATCTAAAGAAGGATATAATGTAGGGCATATGTCAGAAAAGCTAAAACTAATAATGAATTGAGGATGGCAAGAGAGGCCAAAACCAATATAAAGGGATTTTGGAGGTTCATCAAAAGTAAAAGAAAAGTCAAAGATGCTGTCACGTCCAACCTGGACATACTGGATCTATCACTTGCAGATCTACCAAAAATGCAAGTAAATAAAGACAAAACAAGAATGGAACCAAAATATGGGAAACACTGTCCCTATACAACCAAACATTGGGAAGGGCTCTGCCTGAAATCAAGGCGATCACTCCGATAAGGACAGCCCCAACTGCGTGCCACAGCACCTAGCTGACCCTACGTGGGGAAAGGAAACAAAACCAGAAAACCAAAACCAACTCCAGACTATCAGCAAGGCAGAAATCCAAGAACCACCACAACAGTCCCTCCCCTTTCAGAAGGGGCCCCAGGACCCTTAGGGTCAGCTTGATTCGGATTTAGTCTGTGAATTTTTCACAAGCCGATCTGCATGGACATCTGCCACTGGTACCCATGTCCTATCCTTAGGACTATAGCCACACCAATGCACTAAATACTGCAGTTCCCTCCTAACCAGATGAGAGTCTACTATGCGACTTATCTCAAAATGAATATCCCCATCAACCACAACCGGGGTTGGCGGAGATGAACTATTTCCTGAGTCAACAAACGTCAACAGAAATACATTATTTATTCTCATCAAACTAGGAATCTCTAAACAAAAAGACACAAGGTTAATTTTTCAATGATTTTGAAAGGGCCGATAAAGCATGGACCTAACTTAAAAGACCGTTTGATTTTTATGTTTTTAGTTTACAACCATACCAAGTGTCCCACCAAAAAATTAGTCCCCTCAGAATGACTATTATCCACCACCTGCTTAAAATGTGTAACCGTCCTTTGAAGATTCTTCTGAATATCTTCCCACACCACCTCGATATTAGAGAACTCATTCTTCTCTGGTACCTCCGACACCTCCTTAGTAATGTGACCAAAACATGGATGGAACCCATAATTACAAAAGAAAGGCGACATCCCCATAGATTCCAACAATCTATTGTTAAGAGCTGATTCAGCTAAAGGAAAAAACCACAACCAATCCTCCTGATTCTACGAGACATAACACCACAAGTATTGTTCCAGACTTTGGTTACATCTCTCAGTTTGTCCATTAGTCTCTGGATGATAGGCCAAGGAAAACGAGAGCTTAATACCCAACCGAGAGCAAACAAAACACCAGAATCTGGAAACAAACTGGACCCCACGATTGGAGACAATATTTGCTGGTAAACCTTGCAATCTCATGATATGAGTAATGAACAATCTGGACAAGTTTTTAGCATTTGGAAGACCGGGAAGAGGCACAAAATGACACATCTTGCTAAAACGATTAACCACAACCCAGATAACGGTATTACCATCTGAAAGCGGCAAAGCCGTAGTGAAGTCCATAGACAAATGAGTCCAAGGTTTCATAGGTATTGGCAAATGCATCAACCTCCCAGCAGGGGAATTTGCGAGGCGATTTAGTCCTGGCACAAATCTCACTGGACAGGACAAAGCTGAAAACATCTTGTCATAAGGCCGGTCACCAAAAACGTCTTGTGAGTAACTTGCAGGTATTTTTAATCCCCGGAGGACCAGCCAACACAGAACTATGTACGTCAGACAGCACTTGCAGCCTTAAATGAAGCGGAACAAACAGCTTTCCCACAGGAAGACATGCTGGAGCTAAGTCCTGTGCTTTACGGACCTGCTTCTCCAAATCTAGTGAAACCACAGACACCACAATCCCCTCCAAAAGAATGGGCATGGAAGGTTTGTCCAAAATCACCAGAAGAAGACTCCTGGAAAGAGCATCGACCTTAACATTTCTACTGCCAGAACAATATGCAACCAGAAAGGTGCAACGCGAAAAAAATAGTGACTGCTGCACCTGTCCCGGGTTAAGTACCTTGGCTGACTCTAGGTAAAATCAGGTTTTTGTGATCCGTAAAAACTGACCCCTTATGCTGAGCCCCTTCTAAGAGGGCCGCCACTCCTCCAAAGCTCACTTAATCGCCAACAGCTTTCTCAAAAATGTCATAAAATTGCTCAGCAGTAGAAAATTTATGTGAAAAAAAGCACAAGTACAAAGCTCTTGCAATGTACTTGTTCCCTGGCATAGCACCGCCCCAACCCCAACTTCTTAAGGCATCAACTTCCACCATGAATGGACTGGATGAGTCTGGTTGCACTAGAACCGGAGCCGTCATAAAACATCTCTTAAGGGCATGAAAAGATTATAATGCCCTTGGTGACCATTTAGAAGGGAAACAACCCATCCTTGTCATATCCGTCAAGCCCTTCAGGGGTGTTAAATGCGCCTTTCCATTCATCCTTAATCCAAATTAAACTATATGCCCCTCATAGATCGAATTTTGAAAATCAGTTGGAACCATTCAACTATGCAAACAGATCTGGAATGAGAGGTAAAGGGTATGGATTATGCTTGGTGATCTTGTTTAGCTCCCTGAAATTGAGACAGGGCCGCAAACCCCCATCCTTTTTTTCTTAACAAAAAAAATTGATGAATTAGATTGGCACCAGCTTCACAATCCAAAAAGACTGTGATCAGACACCTATAACACCAAAAGAGAATTTCAGTGGGAAGAACCAGCCTGGAGGACAACATTCAGGCAATCTGTGGGCCTAGAGGAACCTCCCCTCTGAGAACTACGGTGAGGACAATTCTGCACAAAACGTTCCGTCTAATTGCAAAAAAATCACAATCCTCTGACTTGACCCCTCTTCTCTCTACTAGCCTTGCCAGCCAATGAACTCAGTTGCATGGATTCCTCCCCCTCAGAAGGTACGAAGGCAGAAGTAAAGGAAAGCTCATTATGCCTTTCTCTAATCAGTCTACTTACTCTGATGGCTAATGACATTGCATCATCAAGACTTTGGGAAAATGGATAAACCACCAAGAAGTCTTTAATTTTGTCAGTGGGACCACAGTAGAACTGGCTTGGCAAGGCACAGTCATTTCATTGAGTCTCAGTTGCCCAACGGTGGAACTCTGTGCAGAAATCCTTAATGGTAGAGTTTCTCTGATGTAAAGCTCTGAGCTTTCCCTCTGTCAGTGACACCCTATCGGGGTCATTGTAGATTAACCCTAGGGCATCGAAAAAATGTAACTAATCTTCCCTGTGCTACTGAAGTAATAAAAGAATGCAGGCTATCTATAAACACAGAGGTGATGAGGGAACACTAAGCTAACTTAAATTAATTAAGTCTTCAGGTCCAGATGAATTACATCCTAGGATACTAAGCTCTTGCCTATCACCTGAAGGTTGCAAGTTCCCCGCATGATTCAGGTAGCCGGCTCAAGGTTGACTCAGCCTTCCATCCTTCCGAGGTCAGTAAAATGAGAACCCAGCTTGGTGGGGGGTAATAAATATTAATTACCTGAAAGCGCTGCGGAATAAGTTGGCGCTATACAAATACCAAGATTTATTTTTTATTTTACTGAAGGAGATAGCAGAGGTAATTGCTAAACTAATTGCCATAATCTTTGAAAATTCTTGTAGAACAGAAGTCCCAGAACATTGGAGAAACAGAGTATGAGTGCTGCCTAAGGCTGCTCACATAGCCCACTTTTTACAGCATTGACATTTCGAATGCTGTGCTAAATGCTGTAAAACTCCTCCATTGATTTCGACGGGGCATCTCAGACTAGAGTTTGAATGCAGCATTTGTAATGTCACCTTTTTCAAGGACTGTCTGTTCTATTTTCTGGCGTGTAAGCGCTTTAAAATCAATGGGGAGCATTTTCAATGCTATCAAAAATGTGGTAGAACACTGTGTACAGCATTTTACAGTGTTTTTGAACACAATGTTCAATGTCACTGTCAGGGAAAAGCAGCTCTGCCCTAGTAAAAATGCTGTGTTTACAAATGCAGTGTTTTTACTATGGCCTGTGTTACTAAAAGAATTGTTGCAGAATGTTGGCTGTGGATAATCCAAAGCAAATTCTGCCCAATGGGAAGATAGCATTTGACTTACCAAGGCAGGTTAAGAAGTGAAAACTGCTCTGTGAGTGGTTGCTAGAGGCAACAAAGATAGTTTTTCTTTTAGACTGGTTTCATAAATTTACCCCATAGACTGTTGCCCAGGACCGTTCAAACAGACTGCTGTCCAGGGTCCCTCAGCAGAACTTGCTGCACAGGTGATATGTCCACCTCTATATGGTACATTGGCTGACCTTGCATTGTTTTTCCCAGTCTGTCAATCTTGACAATGAGAGGAGCAGGAGCAAGTGTAATAGAAGTGGGGCACTCCCCTTGATTTCGATGGGTGTGAAGCTAGTGCTTTCACTTCCTGTCTTGACCAATGATGGTGATGTCTAGCTCTATTTCACTGACCATGGGCCGGATGGTAAGCTGATGGACTGGGATCCCAAATGGCGGATCCTGGTCAGTCAAATACTGATGACCTATCCAGATGATAGATCATCAGTTGTAGAAGGCTGGAATACCCATTTAACTAATTTATATCAGGCTTGTCGACTACATAATTTACCTTATCTTCATCTATTTAGTGTAAAAGCAGCAGTGTCAGGGTGGCATAAATATTAGATATCTGTCAGGCTAACCATCTGATGTTTATGGAGATGTCCTAACTCTCTCCCAACAGCAGCTGTCGGGGCATTTTAGATTTCAACATGCTAAGATAAGTCTCCGCCAGAGATCTCTGGCAGCAGCTTATAGAGAATACATAAGTCCTGAATATGCAAACTGTATGTATAGAGGAATAGAAAGAAATCATTGTAGGCCAAGTTATGTAACCACCCGTCTCACATTGTATATTACACACAACAGGGAAGCCAATATAGGTCACTACACAGCAACTACTATGTCTACTCTTCCATTTGCAGTAACTTCTTTTTATTGTTTTTTTTTTTATTTTTGAGTCATTTTTCCTTTTGTTAGTTATTTTATTTCTACATTATTTACAACGATGTTGTTCAGTCTGAAAATATACAAAAATGTGTTTCTTTATAAAATTCCCTCTATACACAAAATATTAATTTGGGGACAGAGACAAAGACCTCTGCCTGTGCTCTTCCTCTTACTAATGATGATAAACTGCTCAGTGTTTCCGCTTCCATATGTTCTCAGGACTAAAGGCAGGAATCCAGGTAAGTCTCCTCCTGTGTCATCTGCAAGTTATTTTTATTCATTACAATACCCATAAATCATTTTGCTACCAAGTCTCTAATCTTCTTGCACGTTTAGGCGTTTATTTGCCTTCTACAGCTATAGCACTGCTGTGAATATTCATATCAGATCATTCATGTCGCCAATATTGACTGTGCTCTTCAAACCGGAATATTACAAGAATAATTACATTTTACACTTTGTAATAGTTTCCCTAATATTGCAAAGAGCAACAATGCAATTAATGTTGATCCAATGCATATTAAAAGTTATTCTTGTTCTATATACACATGGCTATACAGCATAGATATAGCATGTCATTAAGCTATTAAGAGCCATACTGTAACTATGCCCTATGTTCATTATTTCTGTGTCCTGTTGACCTGAATCACCATCTTAAACACCCAGATGACCTATTCACTGATAAACAAAGACTTTGCTACTGGGAGTAAAACATGCTATTTACATGAATATGAGTGCGCTGAATCCGAATCTGAAGTCAAAATTCGCCTAGGACATCTACATCTTAAGTCATTGGTAGATTATAATTGCTGCACTATTACCTGCATCCTGCCTTTCAGCGCCATCTTTGCAATACATCATTGGCAGCAGCGGGTTTCTGCAGCATCTGGGCACATCTGAGCATGACGATAAGCTGATGTCAGCAGTTGCTAGGCCTATATAATGCGAGATGGGCCAAGCAAAAGCTTATAGTTGGCAATACCGTTTTCTTATATTGCTAATATGTGTGTTTTAGCATAAAGATGAGTAGGTGGAGCTGTGTTAAACATCCAGATATGTTTTGCTACATTGGGCGTAAATATGAATATGCGTTCAGCGTAAAAACCTGACAAAGAGGGTAAAGATTGCTTGCAATAATTATTTTGGGAGCAAAGTTGGAGATCAAGACCAAAGATAGGCACCTCACATCTTCTGTACTGTGTGCTACTCTGGCCTCACACAGTGGCTCAATGGCAAGAGGAACGCATGACGTTTGCTGTGCCTATTATCTGGCGGGAACAGAAAGATCATCACTCGGACTGCTATTTCTGCATAGCTAAATGTTGCTGGATTTTCAAATAAGAACAAGTCAAATATTGTTTATCCTGACTGTGAGTCTGCTCTGAAGCCAGCGCCACATGACACTAAGGCCTCATGTCCACGGGCAAAAGAAGAATTAAAATCCGCAGCGGATTTTAACTCTTCTCCCGCACGCAGATCCGCACCCCATAGGGATGCATTGACCACCCGCGGGTAGATAAATACCCGCGGATGGTCAATAAAAGGGAATTAAAAAAAATCTGGAGCATGAAAAAATCTGGACCATGCTCCATTTTAGTGCGGGTCTCCCGCGGGGACGGCTCCTGCAGGCTTCTATTGAAGCCTATGGAAGCCGTCCAGATCTAAAATAAGAATTAACTCACCCGCAGTGGGCCGGGAGGGTCTTCTCTTCCTCATGGCTGGATCTTTCTTGCTTCGGCTCGGCGGATGTGCCCGGCGCATGCACGCGGCACGTCGGCGACGTGCCGAGTTCATCCGCCGGCCAAAAAAAGAAGATCCGGCCGTGAGGAAGAGAAGATCTGCACGGTCCGCTGCGGGTGAGTTAATTCTTTTAAATTCCTATTTTAAGCGCCCATGTCCGCGGGGCAGGAGGGACCCGCTGCAGATTCTCCATGGAGAATCCGTAGCGGGCCTGATTTTCCCCGTGGACATGAGGCTTAAGAATACAGGGCCAATACCGCCTGCATCCTGTGCTTCTGAAAGTGACAGCTCCAATGGGGATCATGAGGATGATGTTGCTGCTGACGCAGGTTATGAACCAGAATCTGAACAGGGTAAGCCTCACCTGCTAAGCCAATCTGATTTAGATGATCTAATCTGATTTAGATGATCTAGTGAGAGACCGGTCTTTATCAAAAGAGAAGTCTGAATTGTTAGCCTCCAGATTCCAAAAATGGAATTTACTACAAAAATCTACAACAACTTCACACTTTCATGATCGTCATGCAAAATGAGCATCATATTACAAACTGGAAAATGACATTTGTTTCTGTACTGACGTGAGTGGACTGATGCTGGAGCTAGATTGTGACTTTGTACCCTTGCAGTGGAGATTATTCATAGACTCTAGCAAAGCTAGCCTGAAGGCTGTTTTGCTGCAAATTGGCAACGAAAAGTCTTCTGTTCCCATTGGTCATGCTGTGGGAATGAAAGAGACATACAAGTCAATGGAACTCCTTTTGAAGCTGATCAACTATTAAAAGCATAACTGGAACATTTGTGCTGAGCTGAAGGTTATAGCACTCCTGTTGGGTCTACAGTTGGGGTACACAAAATACATGTGCTTTCGATGCCTATGGAACAGTCGTGATGAGAGCAATCATTACAAAGTGACGCAGTGGCCATCCAGAGTTGACCACACTGTTGGCAGAAACAATGTGCGGCATGCATCACTGGTTGAGCCAATGAAAGTGTACCTTCCACCACTTCACATTAATCTGGGCCTAATCAAAAGCTTTTCACGTGGCAATGTATCATAATGGAAATGGTTTCCAGTATCTGAAGGACAAGTTTGGAAAAACTAAAATGGAAGCCAAACAAAAAGCAGGATTTTTTGTTGGTCCTGAAATCCATGAATTAATACGTGATGACACATTCAGATCTAAATTCAGCACACTTGAACTCGCCACTTGGGATGCATTTGCGCTAGTTGTGCAAAACTTTATTGGCAACCAGCAGGCTGAAACCATGCCGAACTTGTAAGCAACATGTTAGCAGCGTATCAGCAACCTAGTCGCTCAAAATTCATTTCTGACATTCTCATCTGGATTTTTTCCCTACAAATTTGGTTAGCATGTGTGATGAACATGGGGAAAGATTCCACCAGGATATTGCCACCATGGAAAAAAAAAGATATGAAGGCCACGTCAACCCCAACATGATGGGTGACTACTGCTGGTTTCTGCAGCAGTCAAAAACAGACACTCACAAGCGCAAAAGCAAGTGCCCAAAGCACTTTTGAACAGTGTATATGCATTGTGTAAAGACTCAAGGGAGCTTTTTATTTACATTTTTGATAATGTGAACACGTTTTTAGAATCTCTCAAAGATATGAGGCACAATTTAGTTATATAAACTGTCTGTTTAACCAAAATAAAATCAGTTTCTCATGTCTATGAATAGCCAATAATGCTGTGTATAACTTCAAAACCCAATGTCCTAGGCAAAATTCGACTACATATTTGGACTCGGTTTAATATAGGACACATGAAATACACCAAGTAGCAGAGAAAACTTTTTTTTTTCTGTGATCCAGTGTTATGATAGGCAATGAATGTAGGTTACATAAAAACATCTTAACCCTTTCCATTCCACTGTCTGACGTCTAAAGACATTCTGATTGAAGACTGTACAACTCCAATGTCGGAAGACGTCCGGCAGGGTATTCTTACTGTAGATTACTGTCCGTTCCATTGGCGGGGGCCTCTCCAGCATGTCACATTCTGCAGTACTGGCTCTGGCCAGCAGATGGCGCCCTTGTATTATGGCAGAAAGAGAAAGCCCCCTAGGAAACCCTGAATCTAAAATTGGATTGCAAAGTGTTAAAGGGAAATATCATCTTTAGAATAAAATCATGTACTTTAACCCCCCTGAAAATTCTCAGGCCATTGGCTAGCACTTTATTTGAGATTCCAAGTTATGGAAATATAAGAACACTGGACGCCATTAAAAAAAAATTCGGCTGCACTGAAAGTTTCAAGAGCACATTGAAATCCATAATTTTTAAATGGAAGAAATTGGGAACAACCAGAAATCTCCCTAGAGTTGGCCGACTGACCAAACTAAGTAATCGGGAGAAGGGCATTAGTAAGACAAGTCACCAAGAAAATAATGGTCATAATAATAATGATCTTTGAACTGAGCTCCAAATAACCTACGTGCAGATGGGAGAAACTTACAGAAGGTCAACCCTCACTGCAGCACTCCACCAATCAGGGCATTATGGCAGACTATCTAGAAAGAAGCCTCTCCTTAGTGAAGGACACATAAAAGCCTGCCTGCAATTTGCCAAAAAGCACCTAAAGGACTCTCAGACTAGTTTGATGAAACCAAGAATGAACTTTTTGACCTCAATTCCTAGTGTTATATCTGGTAGAAACCGGGCACTGCTCATCACCTACCCAATACCATTCCTGCAGTGAAGCATAGTAATGCCAACATAATGCTGTTGGGGTGTTTGTCAGCTGGGACAGGGAAACTGGTCGAGATTGATGGAAAGCTAAATGGAGAAAAGTATATGAATATTCCTAATGAAAATGTGATCCAGAGTGAATTGGACTTCAGACTGGGCAGAAAGTTTACCTTCCAACAAGACAATAACCCTAAGCACACAGCCACACAACATTGGAGAGGTTCAGTGACAACAGTTTGAATGCTCTTGAGTGCACCAGTCATAGCTCTGACTTGAATCCAATCAAACATGTAGAGACCTGAAAATGGCTGCCCACAGATGGTCCCCATCCAGTCTGACAGAGCTTGAGAGGATCTGCAGAGAAGAATGGCAGAAAAACCCAAATCCAGGTGTGCAAACTTTGTGGCATCATACCCAAGAAGACTGAAGGCTGTATTAACTTCCAAAGGTACTTCAACTAAGTAATGATTACAGGGTGTAAATACTTATGTTAATGCACAATGTTAGTTTTTAGTTTTAAAAATGTCCAGAGATTTCTAACATTCTGGTTTTACTTTGTCATCATGGGGTATTGAGTGGAGAATGATGGGGAAAACCCTTTTTTTTAATTTATGCAAGGCCACAACATAATAAAATGTAAAAAGGGAAAGGGTTTGAAGACTTTCCAAATGCATTGCAGGTATTAGATCACTATAGTACTGCATTAACAGTTTTGCATAATATCGTTGTTGCCTAATGTCTACCATAAGCCTTTGTGAAATTATCTATTAGTGAAACATCTCAGCTCTAATTGACAAGTCTTAATTGACAAGTAGGACTTCATTATACCGTAGGTATAAATCAATTCATACAACTAAAAAGTCTATTCCACATGAGATGATGAAGTGTATGTGCACACAGTCTTCTGCCAAGTCATCTGGACTAACACTATGAGCTGATCTAACAATTTATGAGCCATCAGTCACATAGTCAGACAGTAGAAACCTTTGTAAGATACAGATATTTAGAGCCGGCAAAAAAAAAAAAGTGAAACTTTGCAAAATCCAAGCTAATTCATGAGCACAGCACTTTTACTTTGACTTTTACAATAATGGTAGCTTTTACCCCGTACAGTGACACCTGCAAGACTAGTTATTATATGAAAAGTTAACTTTCCAGAATTGCTATTCTAAACTGAAGAATAGCTTCAATGGAGGTTAAGTGGTAAGCATAAAGTTATTGATTGTGCTTATTGATGCAACAGAGCTCAAAGTAACATAGTATGTTAGACTGAAAAAAAAGACATACGTCCATCCAGTTCAGCCTATTACTCCCGTAATGTTGATCCAGAAGAAGGCAAAAAAACAATGAGGTAGGATCCAATTTTCCTCACTTAAGGGAAAGAAATTCCTTTGTGACTCCAAGTCTGGCAATCAAAATAATCCCTGCATCACCAATCCTTATGAAGTAATTAGTGACTATAACTTTTAATTTTGTATTACTCAAGAAAGGCATTCAGGCCCCTCCTAAACTCTTTTATTGAATTTACCATCATCACATAATCAGGCAGAGAGTTCCACAGTCTCACTGCTCTTACAGTAAAGAACCCCCTTCTATGTCGGTGTAGAAACCTTCTTTCCTCTAGTTGTAGACGATGGGCCCTTGTTACTTTCAAAGTCCTGGGTATGAATAGATCATGGAAGAGATCTCTGTATTGTCCCCTGATATAGTTATACATGGTTATCAGGTTGCCCTTCAGACATCTTTTTTATAAACTAAATATTGCAATTTTTGATAACTTCTTTATGCATTGTAGTCCGCCGATTCCATTTATTACTTTAGTTGCCTGCCTCTGCTTCCGATCAAGCACTGATATGTTCTTCTTGAGTACCTATGCCACAAACTGTACACAATATTCCATGTGTGGTCTGACCAGTGACTTGTACAGAGGAAGAACAATGTTCTCGTCATGTGCCCCAATACCACTTTTGATGCACCCCATGATCCTATTTTAGTTATCTGTAAACCTAACTGGATGAATCAGTGTCAGGCATAATGGTGACATGTATTTCCCTGACCATGTACATAACCTTACATTTATCAGTGTTAAGCCTCATTTGCCACTTTTCTGCCCAAGCTCCCAACTTATCAATATCCATTTGAAACCATATACTCTCTTTTGTGTTACTTTACATAGTTTTGTATCACCAGTAAATATTGGTATTTTCTGTACAATTCCTCCACAATGTCATTGATAAATATATCAAAAAGAATATGGCTCAATACTGACCCCTGTGGTACCCACTAGTAACAGGGACCCAATCACAGTATGTACCATTCATAACCAGCCTCTGGTTTCTATCATTAACCCCTTCCCGCTGCAGGGCGTAAGTTTACGTCCTGGCAGCCTGGTACTTCCCGCAACAGGGCGTAAACTTACGTCCTGGAGATAGCGCTAGATCACATATGATCCAGCGCTATCCCGCAGCGGGAGCTGGCTGTCAGTCACAGCCGGCGTCCCGCTGCAACAGCGGGGGGGCATCGGAGTTGCGCCCCCGCTGTTAACCCCTTCCCTGCCGCGATCTAAGTAGATCGCGGCAGGGAAAGAGTTCACAGAGGGAGCGCGGCTCCCTCTGTGTCTCCGGCCGGAACTCGCGATGTCATCGCGAGAGCCCGGCCTGTCACCATGGCAACAGGACGCCAGACACTGGCGTCCTGTATTGCCTATGCCTAGGATCGCTATAAAAGCGATAAGGCATGGGAGAGCAGTAGCTCTGCCATGCCTTATAACAGCGATCATCAGGGCAGTGGTTAAAGTCCCTCAGAGGGACACAAACAGTGTAAAAAAAACAAAGATTAAAAAAATGAATTAAAAAAACTGTAAAAAAAGAGTAAAAAAAAACATTTTTTTAGGCTTTTTCTCAGATTAGCATAAAAAAAGGTAAAAAAAATATAAAATCCCACATATTTGGTATTGTCGCGTCCGTAATGACGCGTACAATAAGTTGCACATACTTTTGACTGTGCACGGAAAAAAACGCTAAAAAAAACGCTAAAAAACTGAGGCAAAATGCTAATTCTTAGCATTTTGCCTCACTAAAAACGCAATAAAAGTGATCAAAAAAGCCATATGTACCCCAAAATGGTAGCAATAAAATCTAAAGCTTGTCTCGCAAAAAATAAGCCCTCATAGAGTGCCGTACATCAAAAAATAAAAAAGTTACAGGACTTTGAATGCAGCGATTTCGAAAAAAAAAGATTTCCAAGAAAAAGGGTTTTTATTGCAGAAAAGTGGGAAAACCTAAAAAAAATGTAAGAATTTTGGTATCGTTGTAACCGTACCGACCTGCAGGAAAAATGGAATGTCTCATTTATGCTGCATGATTAACGCTGTAAAAAAAAAAAAAAAAATCTATGGCAGAATTGATGCGTTTTCTCTCCCTGCTATCATTAAAAAAAAAAAAAAAAGTTTTACAATATAGTCTATGTACCGAAAAGTGGCACCGATAAAAACTACAGTTCGCCACGCAAAAAACAAGCCCTCATACGGCCGCGTCGATGGAAAAATAAAAAAGTTATGACTTTTGATAAACGGAGAAGAAAATCCGCCAAAAATTGTTGCGTCCTTAAGCTCAAAATAGGCCATGTCATGAAGGGGTTAAGCAAGTTAATTACACACATTCTCACCCAGACCAAGCATTCTTATTTTATGCATCATAGTATCAAACATTTTGCAGAAGTCCAGATATACAAGATACAAAGAGTCTTGACCCAGTCCAGTCTAGAACTTACCTCCTCATAGAAGTTGATCAGATTGGTTTTACAGCAGCAACCACTCATAAGCCCAAGCTGATATGGAGTTATACAGCTATTTTCCTTGAGGTACTCCAGGATAGCATCTTTTAGAAACCTTTCAAACATTTTACCCTCAATGTAAGTAAGACTTACCAGCCTGTAGTTTCCAGATTCACTTTTCAACACTGTTTTGAATATTGTCAGCACGTTGAGTTTTGAGTGAAACTCACCCTGTCACTATAGACATTAATTTCACATTACTTATATAAAGAAAAAACTTCAGCAGCATCAACCAAGATGGCCGAAACATCGCCTGTCTACATGTGATGGAGGAATAAAATCTTCGCTGTTGATTAGCACGGCTGATGCTGCTGAAGTTTTTCCTTTATATTGGATACTTTCTTCAGGAGTAAGATTCGGTCTCCAGGACACTTTGGCTGTTGCATAAATTCGCTTAACGATAAAAAGGGTTTAAATTTGGTGCTGCTGACGGACATCTCTGCTATATTCGAATTTCACATTACTTAATTCCCTTGGAACTCAGAAGTGTATGCCATTGGGACCTGGCGATTTGTCTATTTTAATCTTTTTAAGAGGCTCTGCACTTCTTCCTGGGTTAAATTGGTGACATTTAGTGAAGAGTTTACTTTATCACTATGCATCTCATCTGACATTTCATTTTCCTCTGTGAATATACTGGACAAAAAAACTATTTCATAGATTCGCTTTCTCCTCATCACCCTCTACAATTTTTCCTACATAATTTATTAAAGGGCCAACACTTTCAGTATTATTATTTTTACTATTAATAAACTTAAAGAACAGTTTAGGGTTAGTTTTACCTTCCTTGAGAATAAGTCCCTCTCTCTCCATCTTTGCTGCTTTTATCAGGCTTTTACATCATTTATTTTTGTCCTTGGAGGGTTTCCGTGCTTCTTCACTGCCTTCTTGTTTTAGTAGTTTAAATGCTTTTTTTTGTTGTTGTTTATTGCTGCCTTTATATCTTTATTGAGCCACATTTGTTTTCTCCTATTCCTAATTTCTTTATTCCTGTAAGGTACGAACCAATCACAGTAAGTATTTAAGATGTTTTTAAACATTTCCCATTTATTGTAAGTACTCTTATTTTTTAGGGCATTTTCCAAGTCAATAAGATTAAGTGCATCGTTGAGCTGGTCACACTTTGCCTTCCTAAAGTTTAGTATTTTTATAGCTCCTCGATAAAACTCCCTCTTGAAAGACAAGTGGAAACTTATTATATTATGGCTACTATTCCTCAGGTGCTTCTCAGCTTACACCCATGTTATTCTGTCAGGTCGGTTGGTTAATATTAAGTCCAAAATGGACGTCCTTCTAGTTGGGTCCTATACAAGTTGGGTAAGGTAAATATCTTCAGTTATTGTCAGAAACTTGTTACCTTTATGAGATCTGCAGGTTTCAGTTTACCAGTTTATGTCAGGATAGTTAAAGTCTCCCATAATAATTACCTCATTGTGATTTTATGCTTCATCTATGTGCCTTAGTAAATAGTAATAGATTTTCAGTGGCTTCTGTTTTATTTGGTGGCCTATAGAAAACCCCTATGAGGATTTTTCATTGATTTTCCCTTCATGTATTCTTACCCATAGAGACTCCATAGAGATCATCACCCTTACATACATTTTCACTTAATGTGGGCTTTAAACAGGATTTTACCTAAAGATCAACCCCTCCCTCTTTCTGGTTTTTATGATCCCTTCTGAACAGACTGTAACCTTGTAAATTCACTGCCCAGTCACAGCTTTCATTCAACCGGTTCTCAGTTATTCCTGCTATGTCATAGTTTTCCTAAGATATTATTATTTCAAGTTTGTCAATTTTATTGATCAGGCTTATAGCATTAGTCACCATACATATTAAAAGATTTGGGATATTTTTTATTTTAAGTGTATCTATTAACTATTCTGCCAGTTCTGACTGTAGTAACCGCTCTCACCCCTCCACGCCCTTTTTCATTACTTCTTGCCTTTTTACATGGGCCAAGAATCTCACAATTTTCCTTCGCCCGAGAGAATATGTTTGTGACTTAACCACCAGCTCATCCACACTCAGGCCGCCTGTTTAGGCCTTAGTCAGACGGGCGTTTTTTGCCGCGATTTGCGCATGCGTCCGGCGATTTTATAAAACCATTGCTTTGCAATGGTATCGGGCACATGAGCGCTTTTTATGCGCTCGTCCGATAAATTATAGAACATAAATTGCAGATCACACCTATCTGCGATCTGCGATTCCTGTTCTCTTCTCTATATGCGCTCAATGGGGCCGGCGGCAGCAGCGCCGACCCCATTGAGAACATATAGAAGACAAATCATTCTTCTCTGCCACAGCTGTAACAGCTGTGACAGAGAAGAACGATGTTTGCCCATTGAATTCAATGGAGCCGGCAATACAGCCGCTCCATTGAAAGCAATGGGCTGCCGGCGTGCGCGGGGTGAATTGTCGGGAAGGGCTTAAATATATAAGCCCTTCCCTGCAATTCATCCTAAAATGTGTTAAAATAAAAAAAAATTGTATACTCACCTTTCCGCTGCAGCCGGAGTCCAGCCGCGGCCGCTGTCAGTTCTCCTGAACTGCTTCTCGGCACTATTCAGCCGGCGGGGCTTTAAAATCCCCGCCTGCTGAATGATCTGCCTCTGATTGGTCACAGCCCTGACCAATCAGAGGCAGGTTTCACTCACACCCATTCATGAATTCATGAATGGGTGTGAGTGAGACATGCCTCTGATTGGCTCAGCGCTGAGCCAATCAGGGGGCAGGTCTGACTCACATCCATTCATGAATTCATGAATGGGTGTGAGTGAGACATGCCTCTGAGTGGCTCAGCGCTGAGCCAATCAGGGGGCAGGTCTGACTCACACCCCCTTCACACCCACTGCAGGACGGCCGCGCGGAGCTCCAGCTGCCGGGAGAAGGTGAGTATACATATATTTTTTATTTTTACACATTTTAGGATGAATTGCAGGGAAGGGCTTATATATTTAAGCCCTTCCCGACAATTCATCCCGGGCTCGCCCGCAGCGCATTGCTTTAAATGGAGCCGGCTCTATTGCCGTCTCCATTGAATGCAATGCGCTGGATAGCTCCGGCCCGTTTCTAATGAAACACGGCTAGGAGCAGATTTTCGGGCGATTTGCGGGCGACTTGCGCGCATCGGTCACGCGATTTGCGGATGTGCATCCGTCATGCGATCCGCAAATCGCGTGAAAAAACGCCCGTGTGACTAAGGCCTCAGACTGCATAATTATCATTGATAATTGTGCAGTTTTTGCTCACTTGTCATTCAGTGTTTCACATTCCTATGTGAAATACTGCGCTAGCAGTGTTTAAACTGCCTGACAAGTGAACAAGCTGGTGCTGATTTTTATGCCGGCTGGAATTGAACAATGAGCAAGAACCTCGCAATTTTCGTTCGTTGTTCAGTCATTGGCTGCATTTAAATTGAATGATCATTGTTCAGTTTCTGTTGTTTGAATGATTTTCTGAATGCAGCCTCAGTCCCAGGTTAATATCTATTATGTCTTCTTCTCTATTTCTGTGATTGCCCTCCCCCAGTCCCTACTTTAAATATTCCACTAATCTTATAATCATTTTTTCGGCCAACACTTCTGCACCCTCCCTACTGAGATGCAGCTCATCCCTATGGCAGACCTTGGAGCCAACAGTAAAGTCAGCCCAGTTCTCCAGGTGCCCAAGCCCCTTGTTCCTACACCACCTCTTGAGCCCCATGTTTACCTCCCTAATCTCCTGCTGCCTTTCTAGTGTGGCATGTGTGACAGGCAGTATTTCAGAAAATACTGCTTTGAAGGACTTTGCCGTAATCTTACATTCTAGTTCCCTGAAAGCAGTTTTAAGGACCGTCAACATACCTCTAACTTTATCATTGGTGCCAATGTGTACTATGACCGCTGGATTCTCACCAGCCTTTCCCAGTAATGCACAGTGCTAATGCTGTAATGGCATTCCCCTTCATCTGCCAACTTTTTAAAGTTGTCGGTGTGTGTCAGTTCAGGACTAGCCTACCTGGATCTCTTCCCTCTACCCCTACTCCTGTCACCCAACTAGCTGCCTAATCATCCGGCACTCTCATACTACCATCCACCCCCATATCTTCCCCAGCAAGTGCCTGTTCATAAAATCATAGAGCAATAAACTCCTTTTCATGTTGCCAGTGGATCTGAAAGTTGCAAACTG
This sequence comes from Eleutherodactylus coqui, assembly GCF_035609145.1. Lineage (NCBI taxonomy): Eukaryota > Metazoa > Chordata > Amphibia > Anura > Eleutherodactylidae > Eleutherodactylus > Eleutherodactylus coqui. The sequence goes on along the minus strand of NC_089839.1, from coordinate 243,644,739 downwards.
TGCATTTAGATCCAGGATCTGGGCTTCCAAATGTTCGAGACGCTCACATCTCGTACAGCAGTATGTATCCTGGAACGGCTGTTCTAGGACTGCATACATGGCACAAGATTTACACTGGATGGCATTGTCAAACATGGAGCACATTCTAAATGGGTATCGTGCAGATAGAATTATATAAAAGTAATACATGCAAAAATGAGCGATAATTGTTACATGTAAATGCGGGGATTGTACACTTTTTGTTTGAATGATGATTTTAAGGTGAACTTAAAATCCATCATTCAGCTACTGGAGATAAAGCAAACACATTTATCTCCGGTAGCCATTATCACTTTATACAAAAAGATCGCTAAATCTTTCAATCTTTCAGCTGTTTGAAAGATTATCTTTGCGTGTAAATGGGCCTTTACTCTACTAAAGTCTCTGAATCCAAAATCACTAGTCTCAAGTTACACACTTAAGAAACAGCACACTTAGAATACAGAACGCACTCTCAACTTGCCCTCTCACTTATGTTTGTTTTATATAGCACTTATTTGTAAAACTTCTGCTCCTCCTCTGTTTGGAAAGGACACAGGAAGTTTCACAGGTACAATTTATCACATCCTGATTGAGTAATTACTCCTAAATAACTCCTTAAGGACACGGCCTAAGTAGGCCATAGGGACACAGCAATTTTTAGGAGATTTTCATTTCTACTTTTCAAAACTTTTTTACTTTTCCACCAACATCGCCATATGAGGGCTTATTTTTTGTGTGGTGAGCTGTAGTTTTTATTGGTATCATTTTTGTGTTATTTGTTGGGATGCAAAATGAACAAAATAAGCATTAAGCCTTGGTTTTTACGTTTTTTTTTAAATCATTTTTTGCCGTGTAGGATAAATATTGTATTTTATTTATTGTACAGGTCATTACAGATGCAATGATACCAAATATAGGGGATTTTATAACCCCTTAGTGATAGCCCTATAATGTTTTTACATCCTGCAAAAGCAGGACGGGTATGAACGGCGGTGAAGGGACGACCTCCCTTCATACATCACGGGTATCGGCTGTTTCTTACAGCTGGCATCCAGTGGAAACAGCTGTGATGAGCCACACAGTTCATCGAGGCTGTTAACCCATTAAATGCCACTGTCAATTCTGACAGCGCTATTTAAATCCGCTAATGTTCCGGGGTCTCGTACGGTCACCGGCTATGAGGTCGCAGGGAGCTGTGTGGGTGGCATGGCAGCTGGGGGCTTTCTGCGTGTCATGGCAGAATGCCTAGCAAGCTATCCCTATGGGGTGGCTTGGTAGACTGCATGTACGAAGTAATGCTATGGTATTAAATCTTTCGGCAGGAGCTATGAAAGCATCACAAGTTGTGGTCTCATAGGGGGGCTAAAAGAAAAGTAAAAACAAGTTCAATAAAGTTTTACTAATTGCAAAAAAAAGTAATAAATGTTTAAACTACTCCCTTTTGCCATATTTATAATAAAAGATTTTGAATCATAAACCAAAAATACATATTTGGTATTGCCGCGTCTGTAAAAGTCTGATCTATCAGAGTAATGAATTATTTATCCCATGCGATGAACGTCATCAGCAAAAAAAAAAAAAAGAACACCAGAAATGCGGTTTTTGGTCACCCTGTCTCCAAGAAAAAAATGCAATGTCCTACAAAAAATGAGCTCCCACACAACTATGTTGACAGAAAAATAAAAAAGCTATGGTGCACAGAAGATGGCGGCAGAAAACAATTTTAAAAAATAAATATCTTTGAAAAAAAGTACAAGTAGTACAGCAAAAAAAACTATATACATTTGATATCATAGTAATTGTACTGACCCATAGAACAAAGTGATCATGTCTAGAGATGAGCGAGTATACTCGTTTCGAGTATTTATTCGATCGAGCACCGCGATTTTCGAGTACTTCAGTACTCGGGTGAAAAGATTCGGGGGGCGGGGAGAGGCGTGGCGGCGCGGGGGGTAGCAGCGGGGAACAGGGGGGAGCCCTCTGTCTCTCCCTCTCCCCCCCACTCTCCGCTGCAACCCCCCACTCACCCACGGCGCCCCCCGAATCTTTTCACTCGAGTACAGAAGTACTCGAAAATCGCGGTGCTCGGGCGAAAAAGGGGCGTGGCCGAGTACGCTCGCTCATCTCTAATCATGTCATTTTTGTTGCAGAAGAAGACGCACCGAAAGATGGCAGAACTTCATTTTTTTTTCCTATTTCTCTTTACTTAGAATTTTTAAAAAGTTTTACAGTACATTTTATGGTACATTAAATAGTGCCTTTAACCCCTTAACGACCAGCCCATAGTGTTTTTACGTCCTCCCGAAGTGGGCTTTATTCTCTGAGGACGTAAAAACATGTGTCCTGCAGAGAATAATGCCCCTCGGGCTGTGGACGTGACAGCTCCATGCTGTCGGTGTCCGCAGGTAGCTGACAGCATGGAGCTGTCATCCCGGGCTGTTTGGAGCCCCCCCCCCCGGCATTGCGATCGGCGCTATGCAATGGATAGCGCCGATCACAAAAAAGTAAATAAAAGTGCAATAAAAGTTAAAGATTCAGCTGCTCTGATGGATCGGATCCATCGGAGCAGCTGAAATTACTCACAGAGGTCCTCCGCACGACTCCCCGCTGTCCCGATGCTTCGGGCGCCGTAGCCGTCCTTCTGCGCATGCGCGCCAGGCGGCATTACGTCAGCCGCATGCGCAGAAGGCCCGGCGGTGCGGGAGACTTAAAATCTCCTGGCTCCCGGCTCCTGTAGGTAGCCGGGAGGCAGGAGATGTCAGCGGGGACTGCGGTGAGCGGTCCCCGGTACCGCAATCGCCGTTATACAATGGATAACGACGATCACGGAAAAGTGAAAAAAAAGTGTAAAAAAAGAAAAGTTTCACCTCCCCTCATGGATCGGATCCATGAGGGGAGGTGAAAATACTCACCTCAGGTCCGCCGATGTCCTCCGGCCGGTGTCGGGACCCCCCGCTGGCTTCTGCGATGTGCCGATGCAGCGCGCATGCGCAGAAGCCGGCGAGCCCGGCAAATTCAAAATCTCCCTGCACCCGGCTGTCACAGATAGCCGAGTGCAGGGAGATATGACTGGGGACCCCTGTATGTGGTTTCCAGTCATATGATCACCGTTATCCATCGGATAACGGTGATCATATAAAGTTAAAAAGTAAAAAAAAAAAAAAAAGTTAAAAGTAAAAAAAAAAAAAAGTTAAAGTTTCATCTCCCCTTATGGATCGTATCCGTAAGGGGGGATGAAATTACGTACCCAAGGTCCTGGATTTGTTCCCTGGTGGGATGTTGATCCGCGGATCTTACCCCAGCTTCGGCGCATGCGCCCGTCAGCATGATGGCGGACGCATGCGCAAAATTGAAATATTGCCCAAGAAATATAAAATCTCCCTGCTGCTGGCTACAAAAGGTAGCCAAGAGCCTGGAGATGTCACGGGGAGCCGCGGTATGCGGTTACTGGTCACGTGATCGCCGTTATCCAATGCATAATGGCGATCACGTAAAAGTTCTTTAAAAAGTGGCAGTTTCATTTCCCCTCACCGATGCGATCGTTGGGGGAGATGAAACATCTTCTCGGAGGCTTCCGCATTTGAATCCAGATGCGATAATCCTCCATGGACCCTTCCAGCTGCTGCGCATGCGCCCGCCGGCAAAATGCCGGACACATTCGCAGGAGCCGGGAAGCCCAGGAAATGTTAAATCTCCTTGCTCCCAGCGACCAACGGTCGCTGAGTGCTTGGAGCAGTGACCGGTGGCCTCCCTGAGCGGTCCCCGGTCACGTGATAAAGTAGCGATCTAACATTAGGCCGGTCATGCGTGACCGGAGAGGAATTACAGGTTCTGCATGCGCTTGATCAGTGGTAATCCACTGATCAATCGCATGCATTGGATTACACAATTCCCCCCAATTAGCGGGTCGGAATTACGTAATCCACTCGCAGAAACAGAACACGGCATGCTATATTTTACCACGAATATCTGCGACCTAGAGCCCTTTGTACTCTATGACCGCGGATATACCCGCACCCCATATGCAAACACATTGTGTACGGGCTGCGGGTACCCGGGTCATCTCTAAGCGACGGCACGGGAAATGCAAACAAAAAAACGCCTGTGTGAGTAGGCAGTTATGCGCAGTACATTACGCAACCGTACGCAGGGTCACAGCCGGGCTCACAGCTGGAATCCGCTGCAGGCCTCGGCAAGCGGATTCCGCCTACGGCTACGTGAGCCCGGCGTTATTCAGACCGCTACCTGTAATCCGTAATTTACAAGAAGCCCCGGGAACGTTCGTCTTCCTGCAGTTCCAGGAGCAGCTTGTTGAGCGCCTTCTCTGTGAGACCGCTGCACCGCAGCAAGATTACAAAGCCTCACAGCGCCACTTTCTACACCCCATCCCCGCCGCTGAGGTTACGAAATACCCCCCAAAATACATGAGAGGAGGGGGGGGGGATACCCGGTTTTCTTGCCCCATGTGCCCAACCCAACCAGCCTCCGTAATTACCCCTGTCTTCGGACATAAAACGCAGTTTATATTATTACCTTTATCTAATATTTAGGGAATGCCAAAAAATGGGGATGGCCGGGGGATGGGGGGGGGGATTATTTTTAGGAAGTCAAATTGTTTTCCGTATAAGTGGGCAATGGGGCCTTCCATTATAGGCCTAGCTATGTTTCCTTTAAGTAGATTAGGGCCACAATGGGTATGTTTCTGAACACGGGACAAATGGGGGTATCCATTTTGGGGTGAAAGTCTTCATTCCTATGTACACTGTACAAAAAAAACAGTTTTTAAATTGACACAATTGCCAAAAAAATGAAAATCATAATTTTTTCCTTCTGCTTGGCTTAGATTGATTCAAAAACTGTGAAGTCAAAAAAGTCATCATACCCCTGGATAAATTCGTTAGGGGGTCTACTTTTCAAAATAGGGTCACTTGTGGGGGTTCTCCATCGTTTTGGTCACTCAATGGCTCTACAAGTGGGCAATGGGGACTAAATCTCCTTCAAGCAAAATTTCTGTTCCGAAAGCCACCGCTTGCTCCTTTCATTTTGGGCCCCATTGTGCATCCAGACGTATGATTAGGGCCACAATGGGTATGTTTCTGAGCACGGGAGAAACAGGGGTATCCATTTTGGGGTGCAAGTCTTCATTCATATATGTGCTGTCCAAAAAAACTGCTTTTAAAATGACAGAATTACCAAAAAAATGAAAATTGTAATTTTTTTCCTTCGGCTTGGCTTAGATTCATTCACAAACTGTGAAGTCAAAAAAGTCATCGTACCCCTAGATAAATTCGTTAAGGGGTCTACTTTTCAAAATGGGGTCACTTGTGGGCGTTCTCCATAGTTTTGGTCACTCACTGGCTCTACAAGTGGGCAATGGGGCCTAAATCTCCTTCAAGCAAAATTTCTGTTCCGAAAGCCACCGATTGCTCCTTTCATTTTGGGCCCCATTGTGCATATAGACGTAATACTAGGGCCACAATGGGTATGTTTCTGAGCACAGGACAAACAGGGGTATCCATTTTGGGGTGCAAGTCTTCATTAATATATGTGCGGTACAAAAAAAAACTGCTTTTGAAATGACAGAATTACCAAAAAAATGAAAATCGTATTTTTTTTCCTTCGGCTTGGCTTAGATTCATTCAAAAACTGTGAAGTCAAAAAAGTCATCGTACCCCTAGATAAATTCGTTAAGGGGTCTACTTTTCAAAATGGGGTCACTTGTGGGCGTTCTCCATAGTTTTGGTCACTCAATGGCTCTACAAGTGGGCAATGGGGCCTAAATCTCCTTCAAGCAAAATTTCTGTTCCGAAAGCCACCGATTGCTCCTTTCATTTTGGGCCCCATTGTGCATCCAAACGTAAGATTAGGGCCACAATGGGTATGTTTCTGAGCACGGGACAAACAGGGGTATCCATTCTGGGGTGCAAATCCTAATTTTCATGTGTACTATAGAAAAAAGTCCTGTCTTTAAAATGACATATTTGCAAAAATATGAAATTTTAGTTTTTCTCTTCTAAATTGCATTGACTCCTGAAAAAAAACTGTGGGGTTAAAATACTCCTGACACCCCTCAGTGAATATGTTAAAGGGTGTAGTTTTTAAAATGGGGTCACTTGTGGGGGTATCTATCATTTTGACTCCTATGAGCCTTTCCAATCTTGGATTGGTGTAGGAAAACAAAGTGCTCCTCAAAATGCTGAAAAGTAATGTTACATTTGTACGTCTCCTAAATGGTTAAAAAAAAAACGAAAGTTTTTCCAATGTGCACCCAAAATAAAGTAAACGGATGGAAATATAAATCTTAGCAAAAATTTCTATATTATGTTTGCACATATTTGAGATATTGCAGTTGGAAATGTGAAAAAATGACGATTTTTTCAAAATTTTCCCAATTTTGGCGCTTTTAATAAATAAACACAAATTCTATCAGTCTTTTTTTTCCACCTAAATGAAGTACAATATGTGGTGAAAAAACAATGTCAGAATCGCTTGGATATGCAAAACCTTTCTGGTCTTTTTCCATGCTAAAGTGACACGTGTCAGATTTGCTAAATTTGGCCTGGTCATTAAGGCGTAAACAGGCTTGGTCACTAAGGGGTTAAAAATACAACTTGTCCTGCAAAAAACAAGCCCTTATATAGCTACGTTGATGGATGAATAAAGGAGTTACGATTTTTTAAAAAAGCAGGAGGAAAAAACGAAAATAGAAATAAACAAAAAAGCCTCATCACTAAGGGGCTATATTTTAATTTTTTTTTTTTCATATAAACACGAGGAAGTGCAAAAAATAGTTTTTTTCCTGTTTTACGTATTTTTCTTTTACATTACTTTTAGCAATGGAGACTGAAACCCACAAGCAGACTGTATGTGATTTTAAATGTGACAATGTTCAACAATATAACCCTCCAATATAACCCCTCAACACCATGTATTTAACCAATAGGAATAAAAGACATATAGCACAATGTATAAACTAAAAGATTACTATGACTTAATATAAAACACAAATAAAGAAATGCAAATAAAACAGGGAAAGATGCACTCAGCAATTCTACTAATCCCAAATCACACATTTAAGAAACAACACACTCTATAACACAGTACACTCAGAATACAACATGTACACTCGCTCAGCTCGCATGCTCACTTATGTCTGCTTTAGGCCTCCCTCAGATGAGCGTTTTTTTTGCAAAATAATTGCGTCTATTACAACCATTGGTTTCCTATGCACTGTTCACATGTTCGTTTTTTAGAGGCGCAAAATACTCGCACCTGCAAAAGATAGGACATGCGTGCCTAGAATGTGCGCCAGTATGGTCCATGCTGCGCATAAAGACATCTCATCACTGAACACTGTGACAGCACTGCTGACCTCAGATTGCAAGGCAACAGTGCTACCCACTGAACCACATACATTGAACTTCCCCAGGTGTTCAATATTAGTTTTCTTATAAACTTCCAATTCAAAGTTCATAAAAAGCTTGAACCAAATTCAGGTTCTGCAGGTTCAGTTTGATCATCTCTAGTGAAAAGCATTATGGACTAATAACAAGGACAGTTTTAAATATTAGGCCAGCTTCACACGGTTGTATTTGCACTGCGGATTCGGCGGTCGGCCTTGGCACTAAGGATCTGCAGCAAATACCGTTCAGAACATGCTATGCAAAAATCGCTTTTCCCTACACACTCGCGGAAATGAATTGCGATTTCTGCGAGTGGATAAAAAATTACAGCATGTTCTGTTTTCTTGCACATGCCTCACGGACGGCTTATACTGAAGAATACAGAAAAATTCAAAGGAGCAGCACAGGTAGGAATCTTTAGAGAGCTCCTTGTAAATCAAAATAGTATCTTCATTTGCAGTTCCACTGATATGGCACGCAAAACAAGCAACTTTTCGACCACTGCTGCGGTCTTTGTCAAGCTAAATACCACAGTGAAGTCAATAGAAGTCGTTCGACCCGCAGTCCAATGGCGTGTGAAAAAGACAGATTTGGAAAAAAAATCTCTACTGCCCATGTCCAATGGCGAGCTGCCGCGTCCGTCCACAATACAGAAAAAAGGCGGGTACACAGGGTCCCTAGATGTGGTCACGGCCGGATACCGCTGTGGGCTCCGGCATGTGGAATCCGGACCGGTTGTATGCAGCTGTCCTTATTCTAGAATAGACAGGAGGCAAGACTCAGGCCGCCTGCACATGGCAGAGCTGGAATCCGCATGTGGGAGTACGCAGCAGAATCCGACCCTAACCACAATGGCCAATGGCGTCCATGCGTATCTGTAATTTCTCCTTTTCATCTGTAATGCGGATGGACCCAGTGGCTCGCTGCCAGACAGTTGTTTTTTTTTTTTCAATTTTTTTTCGTGCCATCACAGGGCAATGATGTGGAATCCGCAACAGGCCGCGGGTTGGACAGCTTCTATTGACTTCAATGGAAGCCGCCCGCGTGGACAACGCACAAAAATAGAGCATGCTGAGTTTTTTCTTCCATGAGCGGAAATCGCAATTGTGCAGGAAGAATCGATTTCCCTTAGCAGGCTATGGATGGTATTTGCTACGGATCCGCGGTGCGGACACCCGCCCTGCACGGATTCCGCAGCAAAAATCTGTCTTTCAGTAGAAGCAGTGTGCTGTCTGAAACCTACTTCATCATGTTTTCAGTCTGCTTGACCTTGTCTAATCTCTCCTTCATATCTGCCACCTTCAACAAGAGGGAAGGCAAACTTCACTGTGAATTATGTAGCATTTCAAAAAGCAAGACCTCTAATGCCATCAGCCTGCCACCGGAGGAGACATACACATTTATTCAGTCTTGACAATGTATCTGAAAGGCAAAAGGAGTTATTAAAATGTTAGAGATGGCAATGTTAGAGAACAGGTCTCTTCCCTCCCCACTGCTCATCATATGCACAATCACACGCTGTCGTTGGAATAGCACTGGATAGTACTGATCACAGCACAGACCTCAGTGCTCATAATGAGGAGCTCTATCTCTCAGCCGTCGGAAAACATAATGACTTAGATCTTTTTTACAATTTCAAATCAGATCATTTGCATAAAACTAATGCAAGTTCATTTTTCCCTCGCTGCAGTTTAGTGATAAATTTCTAATCCCGCATGGCTCATTTCATTGTGACAGAAAAATGTTTAATGAACAGTTACTTCATCTCTTGAAAAAGACAAGAACTCTTACTCAACCTCAAGCTTGTAGCAACCAACCTATTCTCTGTGCACATTACCCTATTATTGGAGGAGATAGTCCCCATACCATCTGCTTCATACATGACAGAGCATGCTGATAACTGTAGTCCTACAGCAGCAAACACTAGTCTAATCTAGCAGAGGTATTGTTCCATCTCCCTTATTTGCATATTACCCAGAGGACCATGAATGGCCTTATAAGTGTCCTCACTCACTCATCTCCTTGGTGCTCTCCCTAAGGAGAAAAGATAGCGTTCCTGACCCGCTGCATATCGTGTCATGTTGTTCAGTTGATCGTATACATCATATAAGGGGATTTTTCAGTGCCTCTTAAAGGGGTTTTCAGGCAAATTTTACTAATGATTAGAGATGAGTGAGCATACTTGCTAAGACAAACTACTCGAGCGAGTAGTGCCTTATGCGAGTACCTGCCCGCTCGTCTCTAAAGATTTGGGTGCCAGCAGGGGGCGGGAAGCGGCAGGGGAGAGCGGGGAGGAACGGTCTTCCCCGCCGGCACCCAAATCTTTAGAGATGACCGGGCAGGTACTCGCATAAGGCATTACTCCCTCGAGTAGTTTGCCTTAGCGAGTATGCTTACTCATCTCTACTAATGATCTATCCTAAGGAATCCGAATGGGTGATCAATAGTTGATTGGCTTGGGTCTGCTGCTCAGAACCTTAAAGGGGTTGTCCCGCGAAAGCAAGTGTTTTATACACTTCTGTATGGCCATATTAATGCACTTTGTAATGTACATCGTGCATTAATTATGAGCCATACAGAAGTTATTCACTTACCTGTTCCGTTGCTAGTGTCCTCGTCTCCATGGTGCCGTCTAATTTCAGCATCTAATCGCCCGATTAGACGCGCTTGCGCAGTCCGGTCTTCTCCCTGGTGAATGGGGCCGCTCGTGCCGGAGAGCTGGTCCTCGTAGCTCCTCCCCGTCACGTGTGCCGATTCCAGCCAATCAGGAGGCTGGAATCAGCAATGGACCGCACAGAGCCCACGGTGCACCATGGGAGAAGACCCGCGGTGCATCGTGGGTGAAGATCCCGGTGGCCATCTTGCTAAGGTAAGGAAGAAGTCGCCGCAGCGCAGGGATTCGGGTAAGTACTAAACGTTTTTTTTCTTAACACATGCATTGGGTTTGTCTCGCGCCGAACGGGGGGCCTATTGAAAAAAAAAAAAACCCGTTTCGGCGCGGGACAACCCCTTTAACTGATCAGCTGTTCCCGTGCTCACTGTCATCATTAAAATAGACAGGTTCAGAGCAGAAACTGATTCTCATACCCCTGTCAAATGGCTGATGTTGGTAATTGCAGGCACAGCTCTGGAGTTGGAGTGATCAACTTCTGTTACACACACTGTGTATTCTGCCGGTGACAGCACAGGCCGGAACAGCTGATTGGTCAGGATTCCAAGAGGTAGACCCCAGCCGATTAGCTAGTGATGACCCATCCTAAGATAAGTCATCAATAAAAATGCTCTGGAATTACTGCACTTCATGCATACCCAATTCCTGTAGCATAATGTGATTTTAACCTTCAATATCCTTTATGTCCCTTTGGTCATAAGAGACACATCAGACAGTGCTTAAGCCTCCGGCCTTGAGTAACCTTTTATTGATTCATGCTTGCCTTGTAAGAGTTCGACCGTAATATAAAATCATCTTGACACTAGCAATAGTGGTAATCAAGTCCCATTTTGAAGTGGAACCACAATTGATAGATAATAGATAGGTGATATAATCTATATCTAGTCTAATGTGTAGTCTAGATGGAAGGTTCTTTTTACAGTCTACATGGTGATAAAGGGTTAACATGAGCAAGGTGCATCCTTAATGAAAATGTCTTACATTAGAAGACTTGTTAATTAGAGATGAGCGAACGTACTCGGTAAGGGCGATTTCGCAATCGAGCACCGCGATTTTCAAGTACTTCACTACTCGGGTGAAAAGTACTCGGGTGCGCTGTGGGTGAGCGGGGGGTTGCAGCGGGGAGTGGGGGGGAGAGGGAGAGAGAGAGGGCTCCCCCCTGTTCCCTGCTGCTACCCCCCACTCCCCTCTGCAACCCCCACCCCACAGCGAACCCGAGTAGTGAAGTACTCGAAAATCGCGGTGCTCGATTGCGAAATCGCCCTTACCGAGTACGTTCGCTTATCTCTATTGTTAATACAAATTAGGAGGGAGATGGTGAGGAGCCTCTGTTTGAGAATGACAAGGGCAAAATGAAGCCTATAAAATATAGCATTATACAGTGTATGAGGAAAAGTGGGTGGGATTTAGTAGGAGGGGCCTTCCACAGCCCAAAATAGCTACTATAACTTGCAGCATAAATTAGTGCAAATTATTGCATAAATCTACACCTGCTCATATACACCTTGAAGGATGGCATTCCACATCTGCAGTGTAGACCACTGGCACCATAAACTTTGAACGGTGGCCATGCAACGCAAATAATAACCATGTAAAGTTGTGCTCAGCCATGACTCATTACCGCATTAACCCACAAACACGGGATGCATTAGCAGTGTTGCAAAGCTATTTCATAGATTTTACTTTCTGGTGCAATGATAGCCAAAGATGCCCAAAAGTTTTTACAAGACATGTACCTGCAGCAAGCAGGAGTTGGCAGGTGTAGCTTAAGTGGGTGCGGTATCTCTAATTTGGTCGTGATGGTGGCTACTCTGCCTTTTTGAATAGCTCATGCTGCATATAAGATTTTTTAACAGTAATATTTGGGGAACAAAACTAGAGTTGTCTATTTTCGTGATGCCAGTGCCATTTTATTGTCTATTCTCTTAACGGAATAAAGATGCAAGTTGGTTGGTAAGCTGGTAAAACTAAAGGCACACAGTTTACTGAAGTTTGGTAGCAGAAATATAGTGCACAGCTTTGAGGTACAGCCAACAAAGATGATCATCACATACTTATTTAACACAGTATGGATCCACTATTAGTTTCCTCACCCTGCATGTCATCTGTGATTTGGGTAGCTAGGCTGAACTGGATCCTGACTGAAATTCTGAAGGGGACCTTTACCAAATGAAATGGACACTGTTATGAAGGAGTTAAAATGAAGTACTGAAAGGCCTGGGGAAGCTGAGGAAGGAGAAAATGGCAGCCTTGTTGAGGGATCACTAACTCCTGACTGTGACAGAATGTCTCCAATCACAGTTGTGGTGTCTGGTTTTCCCTCCATCTCTGGCATGTATTGCCCCAACTCTCTCGTACCATGGCAGGGTCGCAACAGTCTCCTCTCCAACTGTCTCCTCATGTATCTCCTAACTGCCACCCTCCTCATGGCTGATTCTCTTCACATCTCCTTCTCCTCACTTCCTTTCTCCAACTGACGTCTCCTACTTCTCTTCTTCCCGAGTTTGCGCTGACTCTGCACCCTCAACCAATCACTGGGTATCTCTCTACAGGGTCACCTGGCCATATTCTTACTCTTGGAGAGGTTGACCAACCCCGGTCTTAGCTGTTGGCAACCAATCACTAAAGGCATGGTTGCTAGGCAGATATTATTTAACCCATTGCGCAGGACAAAACAGTGTTTGTCTTCTGAAGTGTACCTCCTATATCCCTATATCCCTAAAAGGGCTCATAGCAAGGTCCTTGGGACCTATCAACCTAAAGCCGGCCCTGTAGGACCTTCTAGATCACTACACATCTCTTAATAATTTTGGCATATTTTCCTCCAAGGGATTTTCGATTAAGACTGGCATATAATACATTAGTCTTAATAAATCTCCCCCAACGTGCTGATTCTATGGTACTAATGTAATATAAGCTGTAAAGTTTACAAATAGTTTATGCTGTTTGATATCTAGTTGCTATGTTGAAAGAAAACCTATTAAAATGAGCTTATATTCACATCCATAAATCTTTTAGGATACGAGGATGCGAGCAGGTTACAAAACAACATTTTTAATGAAAGTATATTGCAAGATTGATGAGACCACACACAGGCTATTACATGAGCATAAATTGTCTGAAAAGTTAGTGTCCCTTTAAGTATGGGGTTAGAGCATTGTGTAAAGTACCTAGCATGGCTGCTGTCAAACACCTACACCTATTCATGGGCAATGGCATACTCTGCGCCCAGGTATGCCCCTTACATGGCCAGACATCATTATTTTGCAACTTGGCATTTCCAATCTCTTCAACTTCATTTTTTTCCAATGGATGAAATTATATAAGCAGCCTGTTTATTATTTCTAAGGCAGGAAATAGCAACGACTATAATTATCAGATTATCTTAAAATGTGCAGCGTTGCCTTTTAACTGCTGAGTGTTACAGCCTTGTGAACATTTATGTAACACACATTTCAGATACATTAAATATAACTAATTATTTTTCCCCAAATCACCTAGAGCTTTAAATGATATAAACTGTGAAGGAAAAGTTTAGACCGCTCAGTGATGCAAGATGTTTACCAAGATACTAACATGCTGCATTAAACACCATACAATCTCTCCGTAACAGAATGGGAAGCTATTAAAACTCTGACAGTAGACAGATCCATTATTATTCGGCCTGCGGATAAATGTGGTGTCTTAGATTTCATGGACATCACAATTACACACGGTGCATAATGCTGTTATATCAACCCATTTAAAGTGGACTTACAGCTTCCTGTTGGAATATGGTGTCGGAGCTTGAATTTCTCATTAAAATCTTAATGAAATGTAGCATGTTCACCTAAAAATACAATAATCGAGGCTTAGGAAGAAAAACGTATTCACAAATCACTTTGTATTCTTGCACCTTTATTAATAGTTGAATAGCAGAAGCCCACGGTGAAGCCGGATTAAAGTTAAAGGGATATTCCCATAGGGCAAATTCACACGAGCGTATTTGCATGGGCAATATACAGTTATCAGAGTCCATTGATTTCAATGGGTGTATTTACAAGCGTGTATTTTATGTACAAAATCCCGTTGCACAAAAAAATAAGCAGCATGTCCTATTTTCCTGTGCATTTGGGCTTCTTCACCCGAGCGAAGGTGTGATAGTGTAAGGTTTGTGCAGTAAAAGTTGCACCATTGTGCGCTTTTTAATGTAATTTTTGCGCTGGCAGGGACCGTTCCAATCGGCAATGCACTAACCCACGCATGATTTTAAAGACTGTGCAGTCTTAATTAGTCCCCAGTGTGTTGATTTTCTTGCAGCATTGCGCAGCTCATTGCGCAATTACGCGGGTATTGAGTACGCAAATATGCGCACCCCATAGACTTATATAGTGGCGTTGGTGCACAAATTTGCACCAAAATAGAGCTTGTTGCAGTTTTTATTCCATGCATAAAAATGCACATGTAAGTATGAAAGTGAGAGGGAATCTTTTGAAAGCAATGGGTTAAATTCTCTGCACATTGCGTGTGCAAATTCTGCGAACGCAGACACGCTCGTGTGAAGAAGCCCTTTGAGTGGGAAAATAGAAGTTGTGAAAATGTTTACACTAGTTGGACATTTCAATGGCTGGGACCGTGGTTACGTGCTTCGTTGTGCAAGCAAAAAGTACTGTAAAAAAGGCAGAGATGCACGTAAAAACGCAACGTCCAAAGTGCAAATGCACACATAAAAGTGCATACAACCCTTGTGAATCCTTCCTAAGAATTTAGGGCATATCCACACAGAATTCCCATCAAAGCCATGATTAGTCGAAATAAAAATACACTATTAAGGCCGAGGTCAGACAAACGTTTTTTTGTGCGCAAAAAAGCGAGTCTATTAGAACCATTGATTTCCTATAAAGTGTTCACATGTCCATTTTTTGCAGGCAAAAAATACTCACACCTGTGAAAGATAGGATATGTGTGCGCCAGTAAGGTCCGTGCTGCGCGTAAAGAATCACCGCGTGGAGCCCCCTCATCACTGAACAGAGAGTAAGTATATAGTATATCCTGACTTTAGTAAAGCATTTGACAAAGTATCTCATACTATACTTATTGGTAAAAATGACCAAATATGGGATTGACAAGGCAACTGTTAGGTGGATTCACAACTGGCTGAGTGATCGTACTCAAAGAGTGGTCATAAATGGCTGCACATCCAAGTGGAAGAATGTATCAAGTGGGGTACCACAAGGCTCTGTCCTGGGCCCAGTGTTGTTCAACATTTTTATAAATGATCTGGAGGGAATTGATGGGAAACTGATCAAATTTGCCAACGACACAAAGCTAGGAGGGATAGCTAACACTAGGGAAGTGAGAGAGAGTATTCAAAAAGATCTAGAAAAGCTTGAACAGTGGGCAGCGACTAACAGAATGGTATTTAACAAGGAGAAATGCAAAGTCCTACATCTGGACAAGAAAAATGAAAAAAGCACATACAGAATGAGAGGAATTGGGCTAAGCAGCAGCACATGGGAAAAAGACTTGGGTATACTAATAGATCATAGACTGAACATGAGTCAACAATGTGATGCAGCAGCCAAAAAGGCAAACACAATTCTGGGATGTATTAAGAGAAGCAAAGAGACTAGATCACCTCTCCAGCGCTGTCCAGCTCAGGCGCGTCTTCTCCCTGGCTCCCCAGCACTCTTCTGAAGCATTTTCTCCTGGCCTGGGAAAGCGCTGGGTCTGATTGGCTGAGTGCTGTGACCAAACAGAGCCAGCACTCAGCTATTGAAAGCACTTCAGAGCAGTGCAGGAAGAAGACCCAGCTGGATGCACCTGAGCCCTAACAGCTGAGCACTGCCTGAGATTGGTCACAGCGCTCAGCCAATCAGAGGCAGTGCTCAGCCATTCACTGAATTCATCACTGGATAGCATCGAGGTCCTCTGCTACTGCATGGAGCTTTAGTCACGCGCATTTGGCAGATCCGTGGAGCGCACTTTTTTTGCACACATAGGCACACAGAAAAAATTGCTTGTCTGACTGAGCCCTTAGGCTGCTTTTTAATCAGTATTCTTTCTATGTTTCCAAAACTGTAGCACACAGCTAATGTAAATCTACATATCTATGCATATAGTTATCTATTTTTAATAGACGTGTTTTTAAAATGTAGCATGTGTTACTTATGTCTATTGTTGCCTTTGTTTGGCATTAATTAGTACTATTTCTATTAGCCAAATGCCAATCCATTAGTATGAAGCAGTTGTCTTGCCTGTAGGAGAATATCTGCCCACTTAGATCCTTATATACTGCGGAGTCACTGTGCTGTAGACCAACACCCGCCTCCCCCATTACCTTTATCTCAACCTTTCGACTCAATCTCTATGATTTTCTTACCAACATCCAGGGGTTTAGGGCTCAACCAACTCATCCATACCAGGGGGGTGTTGGGAAAATCCATTATAACTAGAGATGAGCGAACGTACTCGTCCGAGCTTGATACTCATTCGAGTATTAGCGTGTTCGAGATGCTCGTTACTCGAGACGAGTACCACGCGATGTTCGGGTTACTTTCACTTTCATCTCTGAGACGTTAGCGCGCTTTTCTGGCCAATAGAAAGACAGGGAAGGCATTACAACTTCCCCCTGCGACGTTCAAGCCCTATACCACCCCCCTGCAGTGAGTGGCTGGCGAGATCAGGTGTCACCCGAGTATATAAATTGGCCCCTCCCACGGCTCGCCACAGATGCATTCTGACATGGTTCAGGGAAAGTGCTGTCTTGCTGGAGTTGTTATAGGGAGAGTGTTAGGATTGATTTTAGGCTTCAAGAACCCCAACGGTCCTTCTTAGGGCCACATCTAACCGTGTGCAGTAGTGTGGAGGCTGCTTTTTGCAGTGTTGCACTTTTTTTTTGTATATCGGCCGTGCAGAGCATTGCGTCCTGCAGTAATTTTACATTGTCCAGGGCCAGTAGTGGTGAGGCAGGGACAGAAGACATATTTAGTGTATATAGGCAGTGGGCCTTTCCAAAAACAGTTGGGAAAAAAAAATCTATTTGGGCTGTCCTCAGTGTACTGGGTCTCTGCTGGGGGTAGTTGTCCTAATTCATACGCAGCCAGCTAAGTGTTACAGCAGGCTTGCGCAAAATTCTTTCCTGGTTCTGCTGTGCGTTCCGTAAGCGAAGTCAGCCTCCAACCACAGGCCAATAAGCGGCACATTTAATTACAGCGTTCTGTTTCTGCACTACTGGTAATACAGCATGCTGAGGGATAGGGGTAGGCCTAGAGGACGTGGACGCGGGCAAAGACGCGGAGGCCCAAGTCAGGGTGTGGGCACAGGCCGAGCCAGTGCGGTGGCCAGGGGTAGAGGCAGGGCCAGACCGAATAATCCACCAACTGGTTCCCAAAGCGCCCCCTCGTGCCATGCCACCCTGCAGAGGCCAAGGTGCTCTAAGGTGTGGCAGTTTTTCACAGAGACGCCTGATGACCGACGAACAGTGGTGTGCAACCTTTGTCGCGCCAAGATCAGCTGGGGAGCCACCACCACCAGCATGCGCAGGCATATGATGGCCAAGCACCCCACAAGTTGGGACGAAGGCCGTTCACTGCCTCCGGTTTGCACCACTGCCTCTCCCCCTGTGCCCCAACCTGCCACTGAGATCCAACCCCCCTCTGAGGACACAGGCACGAGTGCCTACCGGCCTGCACCCACACCCTCACCTCCGCTGTCCTCGGCCCCATCCAGCAATGTCTCTCAGCGCAGCGTCCAGACGTCGCTAGCACCACTGTTTGAGTGCAAGCGCAAGTACGCCGCCACGCACCCGCACGCTCAAGCGTTAAACGTGCACATAGCCAAATTGATCAGCCTGGAGATGCTGCCGTATAGGCTTGTGGAAACGGAGGCTTTCAAAAGCATGATGGCGGCGGCGGCCCCGCGATACTCGGTTCCCTGTCGCCACTACTTTTCCCGATGTGCCGTCCCAGCCCTGCACGACCACGTCTCCCGCAACATTGTACGCGCCCTCACCAACGCGGTTACTGCCAAGGTCCACTTAACAACGGACACGTGGACAAGCACAGGCGGGCAGGGCCACTATATCTCCCTGACGGCACATTGGGTGAATTTAGTGGAGGCTGGGACAGAGTCAGAGCCTGGGACCGCTCACGTCCTACCCACCCCCAGAATTGCGGGCCCCAGCTCGGTGCTGGTATTTGCGGCGGTGTATGCCTCCTCCACTAAACCACCCTCCTCCTCCTCCAACGCAACCGCTGTCTCGCAATCAAGATGTGTCAGCAGCAGCACGCTGCCAGCAGTCGGTGTCGCGCGGCGTGGCAGCACAGCGGTGGGCAAGCGTCAGCAGGCCGTGCTGAAACTACTCAGCTTAGGAGAGAAGAGGCACCCGGCCCACGAACTGCTGCAGGGTCTGACAGAGCAGACCGACCGCTGGCTTTCGCCGCTGAGCCTCCAACCGGGCATGGTCGTGTGTGACAACGGCCGTAACCTGATGGCGGCTCTGCAGCTTGGCAGCCTCACGCACGTGCCATGCCTGGCCCATGTTTTTAATTTGGTGGTTCAGCGCTTAGTGAAAAGCTACTCACACTTGTCATACCTGCTCGGAAAGGTGCGCCGGGTCAGCGCACATTTCCGCAAGTCCAAGATGGACGCTGCCACCCTGCGGACCCTGCAGCATCGGTTTAATCTGCCAGTGCACCGACTGCTGTGCGACGTGCCCACACGGTGGAACTCTACGCTCCACATGTTGGCCAGACTCTATGAGCAGCATAGAGCTATAGTGGAATACCAACTCCAACATGGGCGGCGCAGTGGGATTCAGCCTCCTCAATTCTTTACAGAAGAGTGGGCCTGGTTGGCAGCCATCTGCCAGGTCCTTGGAAACTTTGAGGAGTCTACCCAGATGGTGAGCGGGGATGCTGCAATCATTAGCGTCACCATTTCTCTGCTATGCCTCTTGAGAAGTTCCCTGCAAAGCATAAAGGCAGACGCTTTGCACTCGGAAACGGAGGCGGGGGAAGACAGTATGTCGCTGGATAGTCAGAGCACCCTCATGTCTATATCTCAGCGCGTTGAGGAGGAGGGGGAGGAGCATGAGGAGGAGGGGGAAGAGACAGCTTGGCCCACTGCTGAGGGTACCCATGCTGCTTGCCTGTCATCCTTTCAGCGTGTATGGCCTGAGGAGGAGGAGGAGGTTTCTGAAAGTGATCTTCCTAGTGAGGACAGCCATGTGTTGTGTACAGGTACCCTGGCACACATGGCTGACTTCATGTTAGGATGCCTTTCTCGTGACCCTCGCGTTACACGCATTCTGGCCACTACGGATTACTGGGTGTACGCACTGCTCGACCCACGGTATAAAGAGAACCTTTCCACTCTCATACCCGAAGAGGAAAGGGGTTCAAGAGTGATGCTATACCACCGGACCCTGGCGGACAAAGTGATGGTAACATTCCCATCTGACAGCGCTAGTGGCAGAAGGTGCAGTTCCGAGGGCCAGGTAGCAGGGGAGGCGCAGAGATCAGGCAGCATGTACAGCGCAGGCAGGGGAACATTCTCCAAGGCCTTTGCCAGCTTTATGGCTCCCCAGCAAGACTGTGTCACTGCTCCCCAGTCAAGGCTGAGTTGGCGGGAGCACTGTAAAAGGATGGTGAGGGAGTACGTAGCCGGTCGCACGACTGTCCTCGGTGACGCCTCTGCCCCCTACAACTACTGGGTGTCGAAGCTGGACACGTGGCCTGAACTCGCGCTGTATGCCCTGGAGGTGCTTGCTTGTCCTGCGGCTAGCGTCTTGTCAGAGAGGGTGTTTAGTGCGGCTGGGGGAATCATCACGGATAACCGTACCCGCCTGTCAACCGACAGTGCCGACAGGCTTACACTCATCAAGATGAACAAAGCCTGGATTTCCCCAGACTTCTCTTCTCCACCAGCGGACAGCAGCGATACCTAAGCAATACGTAGGCTGCACCCGTGGATGGAAGCATCGTTCTCTATCACCATCAAAAACGGGGACCTTTTTGCTTCATCAATCTGTGTATTCTATTCATCCTCCTCCTCCTGCTCCTCCTCCTGAAACCTGACGTAATCACGCCGAACGGGCAATTTTTCTTAGGCCCACAAGGCTCAGTTATATAATTTTTGTAAACTATTTTTATACGTTTCAATGCTCATTAAAGCGTTGAAACTTGCACCTGAAACAATTTTTATTTCAACTGGGCTGCCTCCAGGCCTAGTTACCAATTAAGCCACATTAACCAAAGCGATTAATGGGTTTCACCTGCCCTCTTGGTTGGGCATGGGCAATTTTTCTGAGGTACATTAGTACTGTTGGTACACCAATTTTTTTGGGCCCTCGCCTACAGTGTAATCCAATTAATTTTTTGCCCACCTGCATTAAAGCTGACGTTACATCAGCTGTGCTGGGCACTGCAATGGGATATATTTATGTACCGCCAGTGGCTTCCTGGGACCCACCCATGCTGTCGGTCCACATGGACTTCCCATTAGGGAGATGTACGTGCCTGTGTATACTTATAAAAAACTCGAGCCTGACTGGGGCATGCAGTTTGGGCCGAAGCCCACCTGCATTTAATCTGACGTTAGCTCTGCTGTCCAGGGCACTGCAATGTGATACATTTATGTACAGCCGGTGGGTTCCAGGGAGCCACCCATGCTGTGGGTGCACACGGAATTCCCATTGCGGAGTTGTACCTGCCTGTGACTATTTATAAAAAAAACGCAGTCTGACTGGGGCATGCAGACACCTTGACAGAATGAAAAGTGTGTGGCACATAGGTTCCCCATTGCTACGTGTGCAGCTCCTGATGGTGGTGGCACAGGATTATATTTCTCATTGCTTCTGTACAGCATTGTGGGCTATCGTCCTGCCCCTTTTAAAGAGGGTCGCTGCCTAGCCATGCCAACCCTCTGCAGTGTGTGCCTGCGGTTCCTCCTCATGGCATGCGCATTTAGAATTAGACATGAGGGTGGTGTGGCATGAGGGCAGCTGAAGGCTGTGCAGGGACACTTTGGTGTGCGCTGTGGACACTGGGTCGTGCGGGGGGGGGGTTGGGCAGCATGTAACCCAGGAGAAGTGGCAGCAGAGTGTCATGCAGGCAGTGATTGTGCTTTGTTGGAGGTAGTGTGGTGCTTAGCTAAGGTATGCATTGCTAATGAGGGCTTTTCAGAAATAAAAATTGTTGTTGGGGGGGGGCACTCTTTCCGCTATTGTGGCTTAATAGTGGGACCTGGGAACTTGAGATGCAGCCCAGCATGTAGCCCCTCGCCTGCCCTATCCGTTGCTGTGTCGTTCCCATCACTTTCTTGAATTGCCCAGATTTTCACACATGAAAACCTTAGCGAGCATCGGCGATATACAAAAATGCTCGTGTCGCCCATTGACTTCAATAGGGTTCGTTACTCGAAACGAACCCTCGAGCATCGCGAAAATTTCGTCTCGAGTAACGAGCACCCGAGCATTTTGGTGCTTGCTCATCTCTAATTATAACACATTTCTCAACCTGAAAAACAGCGGTTATCCTACAGACGCAAGAAGAAAATGCAAGTTTTCAACAAATGGTGTCAAAGTTGGATTCAATCAGTGTTGCAATGCAACAATGTTAACCATAGTTACCATGCCACTCTTGTAAAAATATGTACGGATCGGACCCCCACAGACCATAAAGTTATGGCGTATAAGACACATTAGCAACAAAGTGTCATAAAAATGTTCCTTGGGTTTTTCATTCGATTTTAAACTAGTATACTTCAAAAAAACAGTTAAAACAAAGCAAAAATATATCCATTATGTGTGTAGGAAGTTACAATGGTAACTGACATCAGATCTCACATAGAACAGAATGCATTACTAGGGGTGTAGCCCTTTTTGTTTATACATAGTTTTGGAAGAAACTGAGAATAAAAATAGCGCACACAAATTGACAACACATGATCGTTGAGTCTTTGTTCACTTCTGCTTAGACAGCTGTACAGTCTTTCATAAGCTGGCTGTCGGAACAATAGAAATAATAACAACGATTTATCTGCTCATAAGGTTTAATTTGGGCACTTGCATCAAGTGTTCTGCATCCCCTCCCTGCTTGCCAGCAGCACCCAGTTTATCACAGCCTGTGCTCCCTCTTGTGGAGGAAAATGCTGATATCTCTTTACTTTAAGATGCTGAACAGAACAAAGGCAGCTGGCTGGAGCAATATAGTCACAATAATTTTGCAGCAATCTTCTATCATCTAATCTTTGCTATTGTTCAGTGAAATCAATGCATGAGCTAAGGGATCCCTGCTATTGTGTAGCCTGTATAAAGAATACCTGGATGGGTGATATTCTAGAGAGAACTGGCGTGACACTGGATGAAAGAATGAATAAGATGAAAAGACATTGGACACATGTGGAAAATTCAAAGTAAATGTTCTTTATAAAGTTCATATCCTGGAATATTTTTAGAAAGGAAGGGGAGCAAAATTAGCAAACCTGCTCACTGTGGTGGAATAATATAAAAGAAGCCCTACTCACTTCATCAGATTCCCCGAACTCCTCCTGATGCACGTCCCCTGCTGCTCCTTACTTCTATCTGCAGCATGGATGACATCCCAACATAGGGACATGTGACCGCGGCAGCTAATTACTGACCTAAGTGAGCTGGTAATTGGCTGCAGTAATCAGAAGTCTCTGGTGTCAGCAATGTCATTGCTTGCTCACTTCAGCAGGGAGTAAAGAGCAGAGGAGGACCATCTACCAATGGGACAGAAGAGGCGGGTGAATTTTATGTTATTCCCCCGCAGTGGCCAGCTTTGCAATTCTCACCAAATAACCCCTTTAATAACAAAAATAGGAAGTGATCGTTAATGATCACTTCCACTCTGTGTCCATGCTATGCCTTGCTATGCCCACAACACTGAATAGTATATATAGTATATGTTATTAGAATTGATAATATGCTGGATAAAATATTTTGGTATCAGGAGGGTAGAAAAAGATGAAAACTTTAGTGGCAACATGTTTTTTGTACAATTAGTCATTGGATCCTGTCATTGGATCATTCAATGAAAAAATTAACCAATCAGAGGAAAACAGGTCAGGGCAATCTGCCACAAAGACTGGGATTGTTGAACAGTGTGTTGTCTTCCTGGTCCTCAAGTTTGACACAGGTTAACAGATCTGGAAGGTGCTGGTGAGGATCCAGCGCTCATGATACACAATGTCAATGACAAAGTTAGAAGTAGGTAGAAGGTCCTTAAAAATTATTTCAGGGAACTAGGATCTAAGCTTAGGGCATGGACCTTCAAAGTAATATTTTCTGAAAAACTACCTGTAGCCAGTGCCACACCAGAAAGGCAGTGGGAGATTAGGGAGGCAAACAAATGGCTAAAGAGTTGGTGTAGGAAGGAGGGGTATGTTTTCCTAGAGACATGGACAACTTTTCTATTGGTTGCAGGTTCTACCATAGGAATGGGCTGCTTCTCAATGGGAGGGTACAGATGTGCTAGGGGAGAAGATGGCTAGAAGGTTGGAGGAGTGTTTAAACTAGGGACTGGGGGAAGAGCAACTAGAGAGATAGATGGGTAGATAGTATAGACAGTGACCTGGGACTAAGGAATCGAAATGGAAGTGGAGCAGTGTGAGTGATTAGTATGGATAGAACTGGCAGGATAGTTAAAAGGGATACACTGAATATAAAAAATATCCAAAACCTTCTTATCTGTATGGTGACCAGTGCTAGAAGTCTGGCCAATTAAGTTGATGAACTGGAAGCAATAATGTTTGAGGAAAACTACGGTATAGCCGGAATAACGGAGACCTGGTTGGATGAAAACTGTGATTGAGTAGTGAACCAACAGGGCTGCAGTTTGTTCAGAAAAGGGAGAGAAGGGGTAAGTGTTTGTCTTTATGTGAAATCATGTTTAAAGGCCGTACTAAAGGAAGAAATATGTGAGGTAGATGAACCTGTTAAAATGTTAAAAAATACTTTTTTGTTAGCTTTTTACCCTCAGTGAAACTAAAAAATGCAAAGTCAGTAAAAAAAGATATTTAAAAATAGAACTGTATGTCACGCAAAATCACACCAAAAATAATTTTGGTAGCATGAGGAAAAAAATAGGGCAGTAAAACCACCACATGAGGTAAATCCCTAAAAATTGTCTGGTCCTTTAGGTACAAAACAGCCTGGTCTAAAAGTGGTTAAATACTTACTGTGATCGGTTCATACCTTACAGGAATAAAAGGGTTAGGAATTGGAGAAAAACAATGTGGCTCAACAAAGATCTAAAGAGGGCAACAAACAACAAAAAGAAACTGCAAACACAAAAAGGCAGCAAAAATGCACTAAAAACTAGAGATGAGCGAACGTACTCGTCCGAGCTTGATATTCGTGCGAATATTACGGTGTTCGGGATGCTCGTTACTCGTAACGAGTACCACGCGATGTTCCGGTTACTTTCAGTTTCCTCTCTGAGACGTTAGCGCACTTTTCTGGCCAATTGAAAGACAGGGAAGGCATTACAACTTCCCCCTGTGACGTTCAAGCCCTATACCACCCCCCTGCTGTGAGTGGCTGGGGCGATCAGATGTCACCCGAGTATAAAAGTCGGCCCCTCCCGCGGCTCGCCTCAGATGTCTTGTGAGTTAGCTGAGGGAAAGTGCTGTTCTATTGGAGTTGCTGTAGGGAGAGTATTTGTAGTGAGTGTAGGCTTCAAGAACCCCAACGGTCCTTCTTAGGGCCACATCTACGTGTGTGCAGGCTGCTGTTAGCAGTGGAGAAATTTTTTTTTCTTCTCAAAATTGGCAGTGCAGAGCATTGCACCCGGTATTAGGGACAGAAGTGGTGCTTAGGCAGGGAGAGTGTTAGGAGTGAGTGTAGCCTTCAAGAACCTCAACGGTCCTTTCTAGGGCCACATTTAACTGTGTGGAGTACTGTGCAGGCTGCTGTTAGCTGTGTTGCTTTTTTTTTTTTTTCTCAAAATCGGCGGTGCAGAGCATTGCACCCTCCATTGATACTACAGGCACAGAATTGTGTAGGCAGGGCCACAACACAGTTATTAGTCATTGAATAGACGCAGTGGGCCTTTTCTTTTTTAACAAAAGGGAAAAAAGTATATTTGCCCTGCCTCTGTCAGTCCTAAGGGCTCTGGGTACGTGTGTGCTGCGTGGAGAACGTAAAAAAATCAGACGCAACCAGCTACGGTTGAGTGCAGCCTTGCGCCAATTTCTTTCCTGCCTGGGAAATACCTGCTCTGCCACAGTTAATAACTCTGCAACAGTAAAGTTCTGTGACACTTTTGCAGGGCCGAGCACAGTTA
Organism: Eleutherodactylus coqui; assembly: GCF_035609145.1. Taxonomy (NCBI): domain Eukaryota; kingdom Metazoa; phylum Chordata; class Amphibia; order Anura; family Eleutherodactylidae; genus Eleutherodactylus; species Eleutherodactylus coqui. The sequence goes on along the minus strand of NC_089839.1, from coordinate 243,619,354 downwards.
TATTAGTCATTGAATAGACGCAGTGGGCCTTTTCTTTTTTAACAAAAGGGAAAAAAGTATATTTGCCCTGACTCTGTCAGTCCTAAGGGCTCTGGGTACGTGTGTGCTGCGTGGAGAACCTAAAAAAATCAGACGCAACCAGCTACGTTTTACTGCAGGCTTCCGCCAATTTCTTTCCTGCCTGGGAAATACCTGCTCTGCCACAGTTAATAACTCTGCAACAGTAAAGTTCTGTGACACTTTTGCAGGGCCGCAACACAGTGTCAGTTATTAAACTTATTATTCAGTGAATAGACGCAGTGGGCCTATCCTTTTAAACAAAAGGCAAAAAAGTATATTTGCCCTGCCTCTGTCAGTCCTAAGGGCTCTGGGTACGTGTGTGCTGCGTGGAGAACCTAAAAAAATCAGACGCAACCAGCTACGGTTGAGTGCAGCCTTGCGCCAATTTCTTTCCTGCCTGGGAAATACCTGCTCTGCCACAGTTAATAACTCTGCAACAGTAAAGTTCTGTGACACTTTTGCAGGGCCACAACACAGTTATATTAGTCAGTGAATAGACGCAGTGGGCCTATCCTTTTAAACAAAAGGGAAAAAAGTATATTTGCCCTGCCTCTGTCAGTCCTAAGGGCTCTGGGTACGTGTGTGCTGCGTGGAGAACCTAAAAAATCAGACGCAACCAGCTACGTTTTACTGCAGGCTTGCGCCAATTTCTTTCCTGCCTGGGACATACCTGCTCTGCCACAGTTAATAACTCTGCAACAGTAAAGTTCTGTGACACTTTTGCAGGGCCGCAACACAGTGTCAGTTATTAAACTTATTATTCAGTGAATAGACGCAGTGGGCCTATCCTTTTAAACAAAAGGCAAAAAAGTATATTTTCCCTGCCTCTGTCAGTCCTAAGGGCTCTGGGTACGTGTGTGCTGCGTGGAGAACCTAAAAAAATCAGACGCAACCAGCTACGGTTGAGTGCAGCCTTGCGCCAATTTCTTTCCTGCCTGGGAAATCAAATCACTGGTAATACAGCATGCTGAGGGGTAGGGGTAGGCCTAGAGGACGTGGACACGGCCGAGGACGTGGAGGGCCAAGTGAGGGTGTGGGCACAGGCCGAGCTCCTGATCCAGGTGTGTCGCAGCCGACTGCTGCGCGATTAGGAGAGAGGCACGTTTTTGGCGTCCCCACATTCATCGCCCAATTAATGGGTTCACGCTGGAGACCTTTATTAGAAAATGAGCAGTGTGAGCAGGTCCTGTCCTGGATGGCAGAAAGTGCTTCGAGCAACCTATCGTCCAGCCACAGTTCTGCGCCGTCCACTGCTGCAAATCCGAATCCTCTGTCTGCTGCTCCTCCTTCCTCCCAGCCTCCTCACTCCACTACAATGACACATGCTCAGGAGCGGGAAGACTCCCAGGAACTGTTCTCGGGCCCCTGCTCAGATTGGGCAGCAGTGGTTCCTCTCCCACCAGAGGAGTTTATCGTCACTGATGCACAACCATTGGAAAGTTCCCGGGGTCCGGGGGATGAGGCTGGGGACTTCCGGCAACTGTCTCAAGACCTTTCAGTGGGTGAGGAGGACGATGACGATGAGACACAGTTGTCTTGCAGTGAGGTAGTAGTAAGGGCAGTAAGTCCGAGGGAGCAGCGCACAGAGGATTCGGAGGAAGAGCAGCAGGACGATGAGGTGACTGACCCCACCTGGTGTGCAACGCCTACACAGGACAGGTCTTCAGAGGGGGAGGCACGGGCAGCAGCAGGGCAGGTTGCAAGAGGCAGTGCGGTGGCCAGGGGTAGAGGCAGGGCCAGACCGAATAATCCACCAAGTGTTTCCCAAAGCGCACCCTCGCGCCATGCCACCCTGCAGAGGCCGAGGTGCTCTAAGGTCTGGCAGTTTTTCACCGAGACGCCTGACGACCGACGAACAGTGGTGTGCAACCTTTGTCGCGCCAAGATCAGCCGGGGAGCCACCACCAACAGCCTGACCACCACCAGCATGCGCAGACATATGATGGCCAAGCACCCCACAAGGTGGGACGAAGGCCGTTCACCGCCTCCGGTTTGCACCGCTGCCTCTCCCCCTGTGCCCCAACCTGCCACTGAGATCCAACCCCCCTCTCAGGACACAGGCACGACCGTCTCATGGCCTGCACCCACACCATCACCTCCGCTGTCCTCGGCCCCATCCAGCAATGTCTCTCACCGCACAGTCCAGCCGTCGCTATCGCAAGTGTTGGAGCGCAAGCGCAAGTACGCCGCCACGCACCCGCACGCTCAATCGTTAACCGTCCACATAGCCAAATTTATCAGCCTTGAGATGCTGCCGTATAGGGTTGTGGAAACGGAGGCTTTCAAAGCTATGATGGCAGCGGCGGCCCCGCGCTACTCAGTTGCCAGTCGCCACTACTTTTCCCGATGTGCCGTCCCAGCCCTGCACGACCACGTCTCCCGCAACATTGTACGCGCCCTCACCAATGCGGTTAGTGGCAAGGTCCACTTAACTACGGACACGTGGACAAGCACAGGCGGGCAGGGCCACTACATCTCCCTGACGGCACATTGGGTGAATTTAGTGGAGGCTGGGACAGAGTCAGAGCCTGGGACCGCTCACGTCCTACCCACCCCCAGAATTGCGGGCCCCAGCTCGGTGGTGGTATGTTCGGCGGTGTATGCTTCCTCCACTAAAGCACCCTCTTCCTCCTCCTCAACCTCTGTCTCGCAATCTAGATGTGTCAGCAGCAGCAGGACGTCGCCAGCAGTCGGTGTCGCGCGGCGTGGCAGCACAGCAGTGGGCAAGCGTCAGCAGGCCGTGCTGAAACTACTCAGCTTAGGAGATAGGAGGCACACGGCCCACGAACTGCTGCAGGGTCTGACAGAGCAGACCGACCGTTGGCTTGCGCCGCTGAGCCTCCAACCGGGCATGGTCGTGTGTGACAACGGCCGTAACCTGGTGGCGGCTCTGCAGCTCGGCAGCCTCACGCACGTGCCATGCCTGGCCCACGTCTTTAATTTGGTGGTTCAGCGCTTTCTGAAAAGCTACCCTCGCTTGTCATACCTGCTCGGAAAGGTGCGCCGGCTCTGCGCACATTTCCGCAAGTCCCACACGGACGCTGCCACCCTGCGCACCCTGCAACATCGGTTTAATCTGCCAGTGCACCGACTGCTGTGCGACGTGCCCACACGGTGGAACTCTACGCTCCACATGTTGGCTAGGCTCTATGAGCAGCGTAGAGCTATAGTGGAATACCAACTCCAACATGGGCGGCGCAGTGGGAGTCAGCCTCCTCAATTCTTTTCAGAAGAGTGGGCCTGGTTGGCAGACATCTGCCAGGTCCTTCGAAACTTTGAGCAGTCTACCCAGGTGGTGAGCGGCGATGCTGCAATCATTAGCGTCACCATTCCTCTGCTATGCATCTTGAGAAGTTCCCTGCAAACCATAAAGGCAGCCGCTTTGCGCTCGGAAGCAGAGCTGGGGGAAGACAGTATGTCGCTGGATAGTCAGAGCACCCTCCTGTCTATATCTCAGCGCGTTCAGGAGGAGGAGGAGGAGCATGAGGAGGATGAGGAGGAGTGGGAAGAGACAGCTTGGCCCACTGCTGACGGTACCCATGCTGCTTGCCTGTCATCATTTCAGCGTGTATGGCCTGAGGAGGAGGAGGAGGAGGAGGATCCTGAAAGTGATCTTCCTAGTGCGGACAGCCATGTGTTGCGTACAGGTACCCTGGCACACATGGCTGACTTCATGTGATAGGGATTTTTCCAGGATTTTTCCATGTTACGTTAATATGCTGTGGGGCTCCAAATCAAAGGTGGTTATGGCAGCCACCATGAGAAAGCAATAGACACAGGCATCACGGTCGTGTCTTAGAGCAAATCTGAGTTTATTGTGTACATTGTCTTTCTTATACAAAAAATAGTAGGCGTATCAGAGGTTGAACTGCTTTACAGAGGTCGACCTGTTTTACTGGTACATAATTTTGTCTTCTCTATAAACAATGCTTTATTTGTTTGTTTGTAGACATCGTGTCTGGTATCCTGATTATCATCACACTCTACATTAACAAAGCATTCCATACAACCTTTTGATCAGTGTAACGAGATAAGCTCTTGGAGACATGATGGACACTTAAGATTACACCTGTACTTCATTTAGCAGAGCTTTTCATAGGACACAGAATAGAGTGTACAATTTAGGCCTACAGCCTCCGGAAACGTATATCAAAGATACATACATATATAAATTAAGATGTTCATAACCCTCACAGTCCCCCATTTTGAAACAGTCCATCTTGAAAAGAGCCTTTGTAGTGGTACTATCAAGGGTGCTAAGCCACCCCCGCCGGTCTTTCTATCCTCTTCGCCGGATCCCCACTGTTGTTGCTCTTTTACGTATGACTGTTTTAACGATATCGTAGAGGGAGCGATTCCAGATAATTTGCTTGTCTCCGTATCCCACAGAATGTCCATAAATTGCAAACACTCAAAAGAATGAACAAAAGAAACAGTATTAGTAAAGGGTGAAACATAAAATCCATCATCTTTCCTGCAATAGGTGACCATTCAGTAAAAATATCATACCAGTTATACTCTGTGTCTACCTGGATCTTAGTACCTAGGCTGACTAGCTTATCTCCTACCCATACATTTTTCTAATTCCATAAGGGAGAGGTTAGTAACATCCAAATGCTTTTAAAGGTGTTCAGTATCTATCATTAGTCTTACAATTCTACCCAAGGATACTGTCAGAGTTGACATAGGGATAGCATCTGGGTACCAGTAGTACCTTAATGTTGCTTCAGCATCTGGCAAAAATGTGTAAGTTTCTGTAAATCAATGTATCACCGATATGTTCTGTATACATCCAGACAATGGAGTGGTGAGATTATACATACTGGTGGTTCCAGTTCGGTTGGCAACAAAGAATATATATTGGGGGCCAACTTCTATCAGCATATAGATGAAGCAGGTAACACCGTCCAATCACATATGCTGACTGAAGGCTGCTGGAAACATGGCTCATATGCGGCTGTACTCCGTCCGCATGCTAGGCCATCCAGTGTTTCTTCACAGTTCTCTATACCATGGGTTTTATCATCATACCTGTGAACTTGGGCAACCAATATTGTAAAGCATATAGAGGCGGTCCAAACACCACAGGTAGTACTACAGACTTACACATCAGGCTTGTGTCCTTTACATCATAAAATCATTTCCCCAGTGCTATACTCATCAGAGCATTCTATACCATCAGCCCCGGGGCCGTATCCAAGATGCTACTGGAATTACATTATTGAGAATATTTTTCCACAATTTTTCATTATTTGTCATCACATCTGACTGCTTTGTCCCTCTCGTGAATCATATATACATATTGCAGGCTACATTGTGTATAGTTCATGAATTTACTCATATTTACAAACAAATCCTTTTAAACCGCAAAACCAGATTAAAAAGCGTTAATACATCCTTATCATATCCTAATGCAAGACATCGGGGGAGGAACAAGGAAGGCATGCATTGTGCCTGAACATTTATCAATCTAGAAACATCCTGTCCTACCCCAGCCATTTTATTCTTCATCACCTCTAAATCTATAGAGTTTAGAACCCCTACACCTGTACCAATTCCCCCTAATAGGGTATCATACCATTTTCGTTTTCCTCTGGTGCAGGGTTTCATTGCCTGAAGAGAAATATTATAATGCAATATGGTTTTCTGGCTCTTTGTGGATGATAAGGGGTGTCAAATGCCTGGGAGTTACCCAGGGCAGACATGAAGTGTTGCATTATTTCACCTGTGAAATGTGTACCTCTATCTGACTCGATTACCTCTGGTACCCTGTATCTGCAGATTACCTTATTCATGAGCTTCTTTTCGGTTACCTGCTCATTTACTTTTGTAACAGGGTACGCCTCCAACCTGAAAAACATCAACAACAAGCATATATTCATACTTCCCAACACGTGGGAGCTGAATGTTGTCAATTTGCAATCCCTGAAATGGGTAGAGTGGTCCTGGCAAGTGCCTTTGTGGTCAATTTACTTCTACCCTGTTGCTTACGGCATAGCTCATGCAAAACTGGACAAATGATGTAGCAGCTACAAAGAACCCAGGGGGCAACCCTTTCTCTCTCAAGCGTAGGTAACATAGCTGCCTCCGATAGGTGAGTCTTTTCATGGATCAGCTGGGCCATCATGGGGTACAGGGATCGTGGTAGGCAAGTTACTGACTGTTTGCCATACGCCACCCTGTTCTACTGCTCCCATATTAGTCCATTTATCTTTTTCTTCTTTGCTGGCTTGTGACTGTAATGTCTTTAGTACATCAATGTTCATATTTTTATCAAAGTCCAAATCATAGTCTCTGACTTGTGCGGTCAGTATCTTCTTTTCTTCTTTCTTCCACGGCTTGAGGGCCGCTGTCTGCGCTGAAGTCTGCTAGGGCGTTGCCTTTTGCTTCTGCACTGTTGGCTTTAGTATGAGCTTTCACCTTCAGGATTGCTACTTTGTCTGGTAGGAGTAGGGCTTTCATAAGGTTCTGTACTGCTACACCATTCTCAATGGGTTGTCCTACAGAAGTTTAAAAATGTCTGGCCTTCCATATTGGGCCGTAACCATGATCTATGCCGAATACATACCAGGAGTCAGTGTAAATGGTTACCTTCTGTCACTCTACACGCCTCAGTGAGGGCCTTCAGTTCCGCTTCTTGTACTGAGACATGCGGAGGCATTCTGCTTTTAGAGATCTTGTTGTGTGAACACTGCATATCTGGTGTGGAGTCATCAATCACCCTGGTACCATCTATAAAAACAACTCAAAATATGTATTAACAAGGGGTTTCAATAACTTTTTAAAACTTAAACTTTTCTTGTTGCATCAATGTTAGACAATCATGCTGATATTCTATTCCAAATAGATCACGTTCTTATTTGCAAAAATTTTTTAAAAATAGCTGATCTGTAATACATAGATCACCTATGCCTCCCCCTCCCCCATTTTGAAACAGGATACTCGATTGGAAGAAGAGTAGCCGGGTTCACCATTGAAAAGAAATATTAAAGGGGGGGCATGAGCAAAGCACATTGCAACCTTATTTGACGAGCTAGAGACAGATGTTTAGGTTGTACTTGAGTGAGTATACTCTGGATGTCATGAGGGGTGAGAACCACTAGGGGGGTAGTTCAGGACCAACTCAGAAGACTTGTCAACCATTGCTTGTACTGCTGCTACCGCACGGACACAGGAGGGGGCTCCTCAGGCTACCGGAGTAATACCCAAGTGACCGTGGACGTCCTCCATGTTTTTGCGTCAATACTGCTGTCGCATGAAAGGCCAGGGACGGCAGTATGAGACAAGTCCCAAAAAGGTGCGAAGCTTTGGCAGCAGAAGAAGATACAGAAATGGCTTGAACTGCAGCCCTGCGTCGTTCTGTGAGATGTCTGCCTTCTTGAGCTAGACAACAACCTTTTGTTTACAAAGCTGTAATTTTTCCTTTTTAAGCCTTGCAGCCATTTTCTGCTAAATAAAAAAAATAAAAATTTTAGAAGAGAAATAGATGCAGATTGACATGTTTTCATATCCTTAGCACAAAGCTGGAAAGTCATTAACATATTGCAACAGCACAGTCCCCTCAGGCGGAGTCCAAGCCTGCAGGACAGTTACATAAATGCCCTTTTGTCTGAAAAAGATTCAGACTGTCTCCACTCTGGTTTATTATCTATGACCTTAGGGATTTCAATAGACCTTCTACAAAGGCCATACTAAGTACATGTTTGCCCATCTTTTCTATGCCCCTATATCCCAGATCTGACAAACGTTGTTGAAGGGGGGCATAGAATTGTTTTACACTTTCTTCCTTCTCTTTGTGTGATATTAGAAAGAGACAAGGAGGATTCTCTCAATTTTTTTTTTTTCTTCTTTTTCCCCAATGTTTCAGACAAATTAAAAATATTTTACCACTTCTCAATTCTCTATGTTTAATTTTATCCCAATCTGTGCCAGAATAGTCTTTCACATAATTTTAGATTATAGTTCCCGCTGCCTTCCCTGTTCTACATATACTCCTGCATCTCCTCCTTGTCCTCCTTCTCATGCTTCCACTCACTAGCCTAGGATCTAGTGAGCATAGGCATAACCGGTTTGCACCGAGGAGCTCCGCAAGCAGGGCAGCTCTCTCTCCAATCCGGGTTCTGTTGTCCACAATGCCAGCAGGTCCATCCCTCCAGTCCAATGTTTGACCTTGGAGTGGATGACTTGGCATAGGGTGAGGAGGAGACGGTTGGAATTGAGATGAAGGAGGGGGTGAAGATGGAAGAGGGAACTAACCCGACAATGAGAGAACATCTTTGAATTCTTTTCTCATTTCATTTTCAGCTACTGAACAGTATATATATATATATATACACAATACAACATACTTCCTGTGTAGCCAAATATAACCAATTCTTAATTCAGATTTCTTTGCAAAGACAAGTAGGTCTTCTAAAGCCCAGTACTCCACCCTTTGAAATGTATCTTATCTTCTATAGAACACAGAAACTTCTCCAGACAAATAGCTGTATAACTGGTTCCACTGCCTGTAAACATCTTCTAAACTGCAAATTCACACTCACTAAGGGGGTTTTATTCATTCCTATACGGACTGATAATATGTGAAGTAGAAATTGGGATTGTATTTACTGTACACCAGACTTCCAATAATGAGCGAATTATGTATAGATAAGAAAAACTCTTAGTACCGCGGTTTTTACACAATTTGCTCAGAATAGGCTACCCAATGACAAACACAATACAACTTATGCCCATTTCTACCCACATACTGATATTCACCACACTGCGACCACTCAGCGGCCAATATATTATAGGGGGCTTTATTCCACCCTAGCATAATTAACAATTCATCGGACACTTCTTTGTTCTTAGCTACCGACATTTTCGTACTATTGCGGATTTTCTTAAACAGCAACATTTTCACACTATGCCAGATTATCACAAGAAATTCTTCAACTATCAGTTTATCAAAATTTTCCTTTAAAACAAACTAGTGTATTACTCTCTGCGTAATCCTGTTCACAGCGCCATTAATATATATTGCTGCAAGGAGCAAGACTTAGTTCAAATTACGCTTTAAAGAGAGTAAGACACTATAAAAGGATCATACTGTAGTTGATTGGGACCCTAATAAGTGGGATGGGGACCAATATTCATTTGCCAATTTCTTTAGCTATCTTCCGCACCTTATCCTCTTTACCAGCAGTATGGACAATGGCTGGCGGCTTATGTACACCAAGAGGCTTATAATTTTTACTCTTTCACACACATAAAACAATTGTTTGTTTCACTATTTTCTTATGCAGTCTTCCATACCTTATCCTCTTTACCAGCAGTATGGACAATGGCTGGCGGTTTATGTATACCAAGAGGCTTATTATTATTATTATTATTTTCTTTATACACTCTTCAAATAAAATACTGTTGTTAATTGGAAATGAGATACACTTTAAATAGAACTTTTGCTATTAATTTGACTAAAGTACTTATCAGGTGTTTCAAGTACACAATTATCTCATATTAATATCTTAATTCAATAATATTCAAATTAATACAACTCAATATTTTTGAATTCCACATATTCCACGAATCTGTATATACATATATACACTGTGGTAATCCTGGGCTATTATCTCACACAACTAGTCTCAGGAATAAAATTAGATGCCCCTCCTTTGGTCACTCCATTTGTTCAAGTGAGAGACTTAACATGGAGTCTAAGAGTGACCTTCACTCTATACATTACCACAATATACATATATATATACACCAACATCCACTTAAAATGGAGACACACTTCTCACCTAGGCTGGACTGTGTGTAGGGTGGAGCAAGACCTGTTCCTATTGTTTTTCCCTCCCATCTCCTTACATCACCTAGCTCCACCCCCTATGGTCTGGCTCAGCATTTGGTCATTTTTGCTTCATTTCGTTTCTGGTTACCGGACAGTATACACCATATAACACAGTCTAACTCTCATACAGGTCCTTCCATTTATACACACACATAAAGACAAAAACATTTGCATGTCAGTTACTAAAGTGTCAGTACTTTTTTAAGTGTCAGTACTTCCTCACTTGTCTAAAAGTGTCGGTACTTCCCAACCCTGCTTATTTCCCCCCGTCTCAACTACTTCTCTTATACCTATAAGAGGCTCCCATTCAGGGATTTTATCCCCTGAAAATTTTAGGCTTCCCTGGTACAATTTATACCATGCCTTCCTGAGATCGGCAAGCGGGTTTCATATTCTGTACTTCCTCACCCTGCATATTCTGTACACTGACCATGCAAAGTAACAAATAAAGACAATAACAGTTATACACCCGCACAGCATATTCAGCCCACCATATGAATTCTTAAAAAGCTTGAAGATTTATAAGAGGCATGCACTTCTTACCCCTCGGACAGGAAAGGAGCAGCCAGGAAGCACGGATAGATTGTGGCAAGATAAAACCTTACCTTACTGCGCAGTTTTTGTCAATCCGTGGTTCCGAGTGGCTCCTTATCCCATCTGGGTCCGGGGGGGTTCGAGGTGTAGGTGGTCCTCTTGTTCCATCAAGCCCCGCGATCGGGCGCCAATTACTGATAGGGATTTTTCCATGTTACGTTAATATGCTGTGGGGCTCCAAATCAAAGGTGGTTATGGCAGCCACCATGAGAAAGCAATAGACACAGGCATCACGGTCGTGTCTTAGAGCAAATCTGAGTTTATTGTGTACATTGTCTTTCTTATACAAAAAATAGTAGGCGTATCAGAGGTTGAACTGCTTTACAGAGGTCGACCTGTTTTACTGGTACATAATTTTGTCTTCTCTATAAACAATGCTTTATTTGTTTGTTTGTAGACATCGTGTCTGGTATCCTGATTATCATCACACTCTACATTAACAAAGCATTCCATACAACCTTTTGATCAGTGTAACGAGATAAGCTCTTGGAGACATGATGGACACTTAAGATTACACCTGTACTTCATTTAGCAGAGCTTTTCATAGGACACAGAATAGAGTGTACAATTTAGGCCTACAGCCTCCGGAAACGTATATCAAAGATACATACATATATAAATTAAGATGTTCATAACCCTCACACATGTTAGGATGCCTTTCTCGTGACCCTCGCATTACACGCATTCTGGCCACTACGGATTACTGGGTGTACACACTGCTCGGCCCACGCTATAAGGAGAACCTTCCCACTCTCATTCCCGAAGAGGAAAGGGGTTCGAGAGTGTTGCTATACCACAGGACCCTGGCGGACAAGCTGATGGTAAAATTCCCATCCGACAGCGGTAGTGGCAGAAGGCGCAGTTCCGAGGGCCAGGTAGCAGGGGAGGTGCGTAGATCGAGCAGCATGTACAGCCCAGGCAGTGCAACAGTCTTTAAGGGCCTGGACAGCTTTATGGCTCCCCAGCAAGACTGTGTCACCGCTCCCCAGTCAAGGCTGAGTCGGCGGGAGCACTGTAAAAGGATGGTGAGGGAGTACGTAGCCGATCGCACGACCGTCGTCCGTGACGCCTCTGCCCCCTACAACTACTGGGTGTCGAAGCTGGACACGTGGCCTGAACTAGCGCTGTATGCCCTGGGGGTGCTTGCTTGTCCTGCGGCTAGCGTCTTGTCGGAAAGGGTGCGGCTGGGGGAATCATCACAGATAAGCGTACCCGCCTGTCAACCGACAGTGCCGACAGGCTAACACTCATCAAGATGAACAAAGCCTGGATTTCCCCAGACTTCTCTTCTCCACCAGCGGACATCAGCGATACGTAAGCAATACGTAGGCTGCACCCGCGGATGGAAGCTACGTTCTCTCTCACCATCCAAAACGGGGACGTTTCTGCTTCATCAATCTGTGTCTAATATTCCTCCTCCTCCTCCTGCTCCTCCTCCTGAAACCTTACGTAATCACGCTGAACGGGCAATTTTTCTTAGGGCCACAAGGCTCACTCATAATTTTTCTAAACAATTTTTATATGTTTCAATGCTCTTAAAAGCGTTGAAACTTTAACTTGAACCAATTTTTAGTTAAACTGGGCTGCCTCCAGGCCTTGTTACCACTTAAGCCACATTAACCAAAGCGATTAATGGGTTTCACCTGCCCTCTTGGTTGGCCATGGCCAATTTTTTTGATGTACATTAGTACTGTTGATACAGCAATTTTTGTGGGCCCTCGCCTACAGTGTAATCAAATGAATTTTTAGCCCACCTGCATTACAGCTGACGTTACATCCGCTGTGTTGGGCAACGCAATGTGATATTTCTGTGTACCGCCGGTGGCTTCCTGGCACCCACCCATGCTGTGGGTCCACAGGGAATTATAAATGCATCTGATTCCACTTGTAAAGAACCCCAGTCTGACTGGGGCATGCAGTGTGGGCCGAAGCCCACCTGTATTAAGCACGACATTACTACCTCAGCTGTGTTGGGCAATGCAATGGGATATTTTTATGTACCGCCGGTGGCTTCCTGGCACCCACCCATGCTGTGGGTCCACACGGAGTTGTAACTGCATGTGTCCACTTCTAAAGAACCCCAGTCTGACTGGGGCATGCAGTGTGGGCCGAAGCCCACCTGCATTAAGCATGACATTACTACCTCAGCTGTGTTGGGCAATGCAATGGGATATTTTTGTGTATCGCCGGTGGGTTCCAGGGAGCCACCCATGCTGTCGGTCGACAGGGACTTCACAATAGGGAGTTGTACCTGCCTGTGTCTATGAATTAAAAAGCCCGGTCTGACTGGGGCATGCAGAGACACCTTGACAGAATGAATAGTGTGTGGCACATAGGTTCCCCATTGCTATGCCCACGTGTGCAGCTCCTGATGGCGGTGGCACAGGATTCTATTTCTCATTGCTTCTGTACAGCATTGTGGGCTATCGCCCCGCCCCTTTTAAAGAGGGTCGCTGCCTAGCCGTGCCAACCCTCTGCAGTGTGTGCCTGCGGTTCCTCGTCATGGCAGACGCACTTCTAAATAGACATGAGGGTGGTGTGGCATGAGGGCAGCTGAAGGCTGCGCAGGGACACTTTGGTGTGCGCTGTGGGGGGGAGGGGGGGGGGGTTGGGCAGCATGTAACCCAGGAGAGGTGGCAGTGGAGTGTCATGCAGGCAGTGATTGTCCTTTGTTGGAGGTAGTGTGGTGCTTAGCAAAGGTATGCCATGCTAATGAGGGCTTTTCAGAAGTAAAAGTTTTTTTTTGGGGGGGGGCCCACTCTTGCCGCTATTGTGGCTTAATAGTGGGACCTGTGAACTTGAGATGAAGCCCAACATGTAGCCCCTCGCCTGCCCTATCCGTTGCTGTGTCGTTCCCATCACTTTCTTGAATTGCCCAGATTTTCACACAAGGAAACCTTAGCGAGCATCGGCGAAATACAAAAATGCTCGGGTCGCCCATTGACTTCAATGGGGTTCGTTACTCGAAACGAACCCTCGAGCATCGCGAAAAGTTCGTCCCGAGTAACGAGCACCCGAGCATTTTGGTGCTCGCTCATCTCTACTAAAAACCTATAAGGAAAAAAAAATGTGTAAAAAGCAGATAAAATCAGCAAAGGCAGAGACTGAGAGATTCATTGCCAAGGAAAGTAAAACTAACCATAACAGTTCTTCAATAAACAGTAAAATATGAATACTGAAACTGTTGGGCCTTTAATAAATAATATAGGCAAAAAGTATAGAGAGTGATATAGAGAAAGCAAATCTAATAATTTGTTTTTTTCTCCAGTGTATTCACAGAGGAAGACAAAATGTCAGATGAGATGCAGAGTGATAACGTAAACTGTACACTAAATGTAACCAGTCTAACCCAGGAAGAAGTGCAGAGCAGTTTTAAAAAGATTAAAATCTACACAACTGGGGTCTAAGGCAATTTAGCAATGTCATAGAGAGATTTTTATTTCTTATATTTAAGGACTTTTGTTACGTTTTTCAAATGACCAGCCTCAGAAATTCAGACAGAATTCAGATGCAGAAACAAAACTCAGACAGCATAGAAAGAACTCAGACAGATCCTGTTAGGCACAGATAAGTGGGAACTAAGGCCTCAGACAAAACACGGAAATAGCAAACTAGACACATGGACAGACATATCACACATGGACAGACATACCACACACCAGCACATCACACCAAATAGCACACCCACTGAGCCAGGACATGTAGAAACATCTCCAAAACCAGCATTGGACTATCAACAAGGTGGCAATCCCAGAACCGCTGTAACAGTAACACTTCACACTGGACATACTGAAAACTGCACATACATGCAGGAACATAACACTGTTCACACTGAACATACTGAAAGCTGCATAGACATACATGGACATAACACTGTTGACACTGAACATACTGAACAAACAGGGAAAGGCCAGCAGCAATTCGCAGAGGAGCTGGTGAATATGAGCAGCAGACCTGGGGGATTGGCTGGCTGAAGCAATCCACACCCAGCCAGCTCAATCAACCCCACCTGTGGAGCTGAGCTGTTTGAAAACATGTAGAACAACAGCACAATGACTATAGTCAAATAGGTCTGTTGCTCTGAATTAGTGCATAGCCAATGTGGTGCCAATATTCAAAAAGTGAATCTGAAAAGTGAATTGTGAGTAAAATGTTTGAAAGGTTTCTAAGAGACGCTATCCTGAAGTACCCCAAGGAAAATAGCTGTATAAAGGCCCATTTAGACGGGACGAATGTTGGGAAAATGATGCCTGACTCTCGTCCCTGCATATACTCGCTCTCGTGCTGCACGGGAGCTAGTATCGCTGGCTCACAGCGGGGCAGCTGGAGATTTCTCTCCTTGTGCTCCCCCCTCTTCATTGACGTAACATAGCAGCCGTTCAGTACTGAATGGCTGCTATTTACACTGTACGATGATCGTTCAGCTGATCATCCATCATTTATGTTGCAGTGTAAATAGCAGCCATTCAGTATTGAACGGCTGCTATGTTAAGTCAATGGAGAGGGGCAGGGGAGCACGAGGAGAGAAATCTCCTGCAGCCTCCCCGCCCAACTGCTGGCTGCTCTGTGAGCGAGCTAGCCATACTAGCTCCTGTACAACAGCATGGGAGCGAGTGTATGCAGAGACAGGTGTCAGGCATTGTTCGCCCAACATTCGTCCCGTGTAAATGGCCCTTAACTCCATACCAGCATTAGTTCAGTCAAATTAGACACATAAACGGCTTGACTTTGCAAAAGGTCACGTAGTTCTTATTTTTTTATATGTTGTTAGGACCTAAGTCAATAGTAACAAACCAAGTTTGCAGTTTTGGAAGACCTGTGAGAGCTACATAATTCCCAAAAAACAGCAAACTTTTGCAATTTATTCACTTTTTGCTCAATATCTCCTAAAATATGCGTCTGACAGAAAAGTTACACATTTGAGCCCTCTCCTAGCTCTGTATGTCCAGATACAACTCTTCGAAAATTTGGCATTTGTTCCAAAAAGTGAAACATTTTCATTTTAGTCATGTATCTTGTCAAATATAGTAAAAAAATACTCATCCAACGAAGACAGTCATAGTTACTGAATTTGAAATACATTTATTTAGCTTTGAATGAGGTGCCTACCTTGTGTGAAATATAAAGTATTGAAAAATTATTTTGGGCTTCCTTGTGACAATGAGACTTGCCAGATCTTAAGAGCCAAATTCAAAACTGCAATGGATAAACTGGAAGGCAATCATCCCACATCAAAGCTGTTGGTTCAATATTTTAGCATGTCTACTCTCATAAAGCTATTCATCCAGGCAAAGCGGATGGGTGATTGTCCATAAAATTCTACCAATTTTTCATTCAGCAGTCACTTGTTCTATGCAAATAGGGCACATCTATACCTGCAAGATATGATGGCTCTACAACAGCAAATGGATCCAACTGAGTTTGACATGTTCACAAAAGGAGATTTCACAATCTGACGTTTTGATAAGTTTTGGTCCGGCCTGTGGACAGATTTGACTATCAAGCAGAAGCTGATGAGGTCAATGAAAATTTACAGCGGATTGACACAGGAGCAGGGAATTTCCAGCAGTGTGCTTACAAGGTGGGCTGTAGGAATGGTGTTCATGATGAACACATGTGAGGAAGTGGAATGATTCTGTGACATCTCCTGTCCTACTGCTCAACAACATGTTGATATGATGCCTTCCCGAATCAGTCAAAATAGTATTGATGTGGAAAAACTGAAAAACTGGTTCGTTCTCCACCATCCATTTCCCATTACTGATAATTTGCTTTCCATCAGTAGTAGAATTGTAGTAGGTCAAGACATAAAATGCCACATGGCCCAAGAACTGGGAACTGAAGGAGTGCTGAAAATTGTTGGTAACACATTTGGTAAAGTAACCTTCAAACGTAAGGACAAAGTAGCCACATTGGCATCCATCACCGACTCTGTTAAAGTGGCAAACAAGAGAGTAGTCGTCGATCCACTTACAATTTTCCAGAGCGTGTGCATAACAAAGAAATCAGACGAGGAATTAATTTCAAGTACGAATTAGCCCCATTTCTAATGTCTTTGTTCACTGAACAGGGGATGTGAGAGGGAACCAAGTCCAGTCTCCAGTCTGCTTTTACTATACTTGCCAGCCACACGCCAATTGACACCAATACACATGTACATGTGGATGGTGGATATCTTTTACACAAAGTTGTCTAGCACAGGAAAAATTCCATAATAGCCATTGTCTCAGGTTATGTCAGCTATGTTAAAAAAACACTTTGGCAGCAATGTCTCGATTGTTTTCGACAGCTACCCTGAGTAAACCAACAAGAAAAACACCAAAAGTGCTGAACGACTGCGATACTGTGCTGCTAACTTCTGCAGTGACATACTTTTTAAGAAATCTACAATCATCCTACTTCTTCGTGATGCATTTGAGCAGCAGAGAAGTGAAAGAAGCCAAAGAAGACGTTGATTAGGACATCATTGACATGGCACTATCCAAAACTCTAATATTTGATTGTGTAATCATAGTAGGAGAAGATGTGGACATCCTTGTCCTCCTCAATGGTTTAGGCTCAGACACAACAAACATCTTCCTACAGAAGAGTAGCAGATGTGAAGCTGGCTTTTGTCATTATTCAAGATCCTCTTACTTCCATGGACCCGCTCAACACTCACCAGGGGCAGTGCTTTTTATACATGCATTCACTGAGTGCGACACCACATCTGCAACTTTTGGCCAGGGTAAAACCAAGTTGACCACGATCTTGGACCAAAGTCCCTACCTTTTAGAACTGGCTGAAGTTTTCCTGCAGCCAGATTCGAGTCACAAAGCCATAGCAAAAGCTGGGGAGAAGTGTTTTGTGGCTCTGTACGGGGGTGATTTCAAAAAAGATACCTTGAATAGTCTCTGCTACCAGTTGTTTGTTACATCTGCAGCCAACACCAAGATTATTCTTGCTCATTTGCCCCCAACAGAAGATGCAGTATACCACCATGCCTACAAAACTTATCACCAAGTTCCAAAATGGTTTGGGGCTAACAAAAGTCCTACAAAATGGGGGTGGAGGCTTGATGATCAGGGGTTTACCCCCGTCACCACCACCATGGATACCGCTTCTGAGCTTTCACTGTGCATGATTTTCCTGTATATGCAAAAAAGGTTGCAGCCGCGGTTGCAGCTGCCGCAAAGCTAAGCTGCAATGCTCGGGCCTTTGAAAATTTTGTGGTGGCAAATCATTGCCAAAAAAATTCTGATGATGAGAAAGACTACCCCATGTTTACCAAACTATGTGAAAAGCCGTCACCTGCTCAAGAGGAAAATTTCTTGACGCCAGGGCCATAAAAACAGATGAAATTATGAGATACATTATTTTTTACATGTACATATTCATTATCTATTTTACACCTTTCTTGAAATTGCATTACTACGTGAACTGTTTTCATTAATTTTTCCCAAAAGCAATTTTTCCAGGTTTTTGGTTATATGCCATTTTTGAGAGAACCATTGGGCATTATATGGGTGCTCGTCGGAGCTCAAACTGAATGAATTTCCAATTCTTTAACTGTGATTGTCCTCAATGGATGAGTATTTTTACTATACTAGATTGACCCGATGTTCGCTACGCAAACATAAAATGTTTCAGAAGTGGTGGTTGTGAACTTCTAAATCTGCTTCGTTAGGTGATTATTTAGAGTGTCACTTTATATTTGAAGCTGATATCCAATATAAAAAAGCCTACAGGTCTCTCTCGGTTTGTCTTTCTTTCTTTCTGTCTGTCTGTCTCTGTCTGTCTCTCACTCTGTCTGTCTCTTTCTCTCTGTTTATATGTCTCTCTCATTGTCTCTCTGTCTGCTTCTCTCTCTATCTGTCTCTTTCATTGTCTGTCTCTCTTTCTGTCTGTTTCTGTCTCTCTATCTCTGTCTCTCTTTCTGTCTTGGTATCGCTCTGTCTCTTTTCTTCTCTTTCTGTCTCTCTCTGTCTGTTTCTCTATCTCTATTGCTTTCTCTTTCTGTCTCTATTGCTCTCTCTCTCTGTTTCTTGATCGCTCTCTCTATGTGTCTCTATCTCTTTCTCTGGGTCTCTCTGTCACTCTCTCTGTCTTTCTATTGCTCTCTCTGTCTGTCTGCCTGGTGCTCTTGTTCTGTCTGTCTATCACTCTCATTCTGTCTTTCTATTGCTCTAGTTATGTCTGTCTATCGCTCTCTCTCTTTCTCTCTACAATCTCTCTCTGTTTCTCTGCCTCTCTATCCCTGTCTGTTTCTCTCTATCTCTCTATCACTATTTCTGTCTTTCTATCATTCTCTCTTTCTGTCTGTCTCTTTACTGCTCTCTCTATCACTCTTCCTCTGTCTGTTTCTCTATCACTCTCTCTGTCTGTTTCTCTATTGATCTCTTTCTCTCAGTCTCTCTATCGCTCTCTCTCTGTCTATCTCTCTCACTCTGTCTGCCTCTTTATTGCTCTCTCTGTCTCACTATCTATCTCTTTCTTTCTATACATCACTCTCACTCTCTATCACTTTCTCTGTGTTTCTATCGCTCTTGCTCTCTATCACTTTTTCTGTCTCTATCGCCCTCTCACTCTGTCTCTGTATTGCTCTCTCTCTCTGTTTGTCTCCTGTCTCTCTATGGTTGTCTCTCTGTCACTGTCTCTCTATTACTCTTTCTCTCACTGTCTCTCTTTATCGCGCTCTTACTCTATTTGTCTCTCTATCGCTCTTTCTCTCACTGTCTTTCTCTCTATCGCTCTTTCACTCTGTCTCTCTATTGCTCTCTTTCTCTGTTTGTCTCTCTATCGCTGTCTCTCTCTCTCTGTCTCTCTATCATTCTTGGTTGGGCAGTGTATAGTGCAGCTTAGCAGTGTATGCTGTGTTGCTTAGCAACGCTTCACTCATTCCAGTGCATGCCTGAAGCACAGCAGTGCTGTCCATAGACGTAACATTGTAACCTTTAACCCACCCGACAGATACCTGAATGTATTAAACTCACATTTGATGATTTTACGGTATCGTGAGCATATGTGTCATCTAATGACACCAACATCATACACCAAAGTTACAGCAAAGGGGTCAAAGTGTGGTGCAAGAAAAAGCATGTAGGCTTATTTATATTATATTTGACAAGATACATGACTAAAACGAAAATGTTTCCCTTTTTGGAACACATACCCATTTTTTGAGGAGTTGTATCTCGGAAAATACTGAACATACGGAGCTAGGGGAAGGGCTCAAATTTTAACAAATTGAATTAACTTTAAATAGGTATCTATAACTTTTCTGTATGCTCTAAAAGATATTGTGCAAAAAGTGAATAAATTACAAAAATGTTGCTGTTTTTTGGGTATTACTTAGCTCACACAGGTCTTTCAAAGCTGCAAACTTGGTTTCTTACTGACTTACTATAGGCATAGGTCCTAACAACATATAAAAAAATTAGAACGGCATGACCTTTGCATGGTTGGATGTATACATTGATTGGGCTACATGGGTTTGTGAAAGATTTGCTTCTATCAAACCACTGTGATTAACTTCTATGAGGAGGTAAGTTCTAAACTGGACTGGGGAGAGTCATTGGATCTTGTGTATCTGGACTTTTCCAAAGCGTTTGATATTGTGCAGCAGTATCACTGTTACAGTAACAAGATGGCATCCTCTACATCTAGAGAAAAGAAGGTTTCTACACCGACATAGCAGGGAATACTGTACTGTAAGAGCAGTGAGACTATGGAACTCTCTATCTGGGAAATGGTGATGGCAAGCTCGATAAAAGAGTTTAAGAGGGGCCTGAATGTCTGTCTTGAGTGCTATAATATTATGTTATAATTGCTAATTACTTCAGAAGGGTTGGTAATGCAGGGATTATTCTGATTGGCCAGACTTATAGTTCCTGTTAAATGCGAAAAATTGTCCCCTACCTCATTTTTTTGCCTTCCTCTGGATCATTATTGAGGAGCCCGAGGGAAGGGGGGGTGGGATAAGCTGAAATGTATGCACATATGTCTTTTTTTGGCATAATCTACTATGTAAAGCCATTAAAAAATGTCCTTTTTCTGGCATTTTTCTGTCGCACTGGCTTGAAATGCTGCAGAATTTCTGTTAGTGGAGTCCCCGTAGAAATTCCACAGCATTTAGCGTACAAGCCATATGGAAGGTATTTTTAAAAAATCTCCTTCCCATGGTGCAGAAAATATTAGCAAAAATTAGCATTTTTGAAAAAAGCTGCAGCTTCTAAATCCACAGCATGTCTATTTATGCTGAGGATTTATGTTGCCAAATTCAACTTTTCAAATACAAAGGTTAAATTCCGCAGCTGAACCAAAATTTAAAACGTGGCCAAATCTGCACCACTTTAGGTACAGATTTAGCCTCAGCGGATTTCCAGTGGAATTGCTGCGGGTATTCGAAGTGTGAAGGTACCCTCAGAAAGTTTTGTTAAATGAGATCATATGTTTATATAGAACCTAACTAGAGTCATGATGAGAGCTTTGGCAAATCAAGTAAACTGTTTTCATATCAGTACGAAAATAAAGATATAACAGCTTTGATCTATCATAAATCGCCCCCCATATGACTTGCCTAATGGTTAGCACACATGACTGACACAATAAAAAGGATAGTTTACACTACTTCCCATGATACTGTGTACTACTAAAGTCCTGTCTGTATCAAGCTGAGTGACAATGTCCATAACACATCAAACTCAAAAGAGGCACAAGGATCAAACACAAAATGTGAAATGACCGTCAAATGCGCTAGCTGAGCCTAGATGTGCAGATTTATATGTATTTTCATCCACTTTTATCGTGTTTCTGAGGCTGGATTGGATTGTCCCAGATTTAATTTCAGAGTGATGTGTCATTTCATTCCTTCTCTGATGAGGCTCTTTCAGAGTTTAATGGTATTATTTACTGAACATCAAAGAATCAGCATTTGGAAATGGCTCTGAACTTTAATAGTATTCCATCAAAGTGTGTGTTTGTGTGTGTGTATGTGTAGATAGACCTACGGACGGACTGAGAGAGTATATACTATATAGACATAGTCACCAGGTTCCAGATTAAAGAGCTTCTCTATATTCCCATTAAAGTACATCCGAAAATGAATTGGTAAATTGTAAAAGGACAATCAGCATGTTGTGCAACATTATATATCATTGTATATCAGGTAGTGCAGCGTGATACGGATTCCATGGGGGCACAGAGAGAGTTCTATTTAGTGGGGTTTTTTTTAATTTAGTGGCTAGATCACTGTGGCCAGATTTTAGTTGACAGTCTACAGTAAAATATACGTATTTCTACAAACACAACATTATAGTCTCTACTGTCTAAGTGATGTTTTTGGGTTCGATGACGGTTTTATGAAGACATGGCATATTCTAGCAATGGTGAGTTTTTTTGGCATCTTTTTTAGAGATGAGCGAACGTGTTCGTCCGAACTTGATATCCGTGCGGATATTAGGGTGTTCGGGATGTTCGTTATTCGTAACGAACACCATGCGGTGTTCGGGTTACTTTCACTTCCTTCCCTGAGACGTTTGCGCGCTTTTCTGGCCAATTGAAAGACAGGGAGGCATTACAACTTCCCCCTGCGTCGTTTAAGCCCTATACCACCCCCCTGCTGTGAGTGGCTGGCGAGATCAGGTGTCCGCCTAATATAAAAGTCGGCCCCTCCCGCGGCTCGCCTCAGATGCCTTGTGAGTTAGATGAGGGACAGTGCTGTTTGTACCGGAGCTGCTGTAGGGAAAGAATTGGTAGTTAGTGTAGGCTTCAAGACCCCCAAAGGTCCTTATTAGGGCCACTGATAGCTGTGTGTTGGCTGCTGTTAGCAGTGGCAAAAATTTTTTTTCTCAAAATCGCCTCTGCAGAGCGTTGCACCCGGCATTAGGGACAGAAGTGTTGCATAGGCAGGGAGAGTGTTAGGAGTGAGTGTAGCCTTCAAGAACCTCAACGGTCCTTTCTAGGGCCATATTTAACCGTGTGCAGTACTGTGCTGGCTGCTGTTAGCTGTGCTGCATATTTTTTTTCTTCTCAAAATCGCCTCTGCAGAGCATTGCACCCTCCATTGATACTGCAGGGAAAGAATTGTGTAGGCAGGGCCACAACACAGTTATTATTCATTGAATATACGCAGTGCGGCCTTTTGCTTGTAAAACAAGTGAAAAAAATTCTATTTGACCTGGCTCTGTCCGTCCTAAGGGCTGTGGACACGTGTCGGCTGCGTGTGCAACGTTTAAAAATCAGACGCACCCAGCTACGTTTTACTGCTGGCTTCGCCATTTGCTTTCCTTAATTTGGAAAAAAAATACCTGCTCTGCCAGAGTTATAATAACTCTGCTACCCTCAAGTTCTGTGCCACATTAGCAGGGCCACAGCACAGTTATTAAACTTCTCATGTTCATTGAATATACGCAGTGCTGCCTTTTGGTGGAAAAAAACTGAAAAATTTTCTATTTGTCCTGCCTCTGTCCGTCCTAAGGGCGGTGGACACGTGTCGGCTGCGTGTGCAACGTTTAAAAATCAGACGCACCCAGCTACGTTTTACTCCTGGCTTCGCCATTTGCTTTCCTTAATTTGGAAAAAAAATACCTGCTCTGCCAGAGTTATAATAACTCTGCTACCCTCAAGTTCTGTGCCACATTAGCAGGGCCACAGCACAGTTATTAAACTTCTCATGTTCATTGAATATACGCAGTGCTGCCTTTTGGTGGAAAAAAACTGAAAAATTTTCTATTTGTCCTGCCTCTGTCCGTCCTAAGGGCGGTGGACACGTGTCGGCTGCGTGTGCAACGTTTAAAAATCAGACGCACCCAGCTACGTTTTACTCCTGGCTTCGCCATTTGCTTTCCTTAATTTGGAAAAAAAATACCTGCTCTGCCAGAGTTATAATAACTCTGCTACCCTCAAGTTCTGTGCCACATTAGCAGGGCCACAGCACAGTTATTAAACTTCTCATGTTCATTGAATATACGCAGTGCTGCCTTTTGGTGGAAAAAAACTGAAAAATTTTCTATTTGTCCTGCCTCTGTCCGTCCTAAGGGCGGTGGACACGTGTCGGCTGCGTGTGCAACGTTTAAAAATCAGACGCACCCAGCTACGTTTTACTCCTGGCTTCGCCATTTGCTTTCCTTAATTTGGAAAAAAAATACCTGCTCTGCCAGAGTTATAATAACTCTGCTACCCTCAAGTTCTGTGCCACATTAGCAGGGCCACAGCACAGTTATTAAACTTCTCATGTTCATTGAATATACGCAGTGCTGCCTTTTGGTGGAAAAAAACTGAAAAATTTTCTATTTGTCCTGCCTCTGTCCGTCCTAAGGGCGGTGGACACGTGTCGGCTGCGTGTGCAACGTTTAAAAATCAGACGCACCCAGCTACGTTTTACTGCTGGCTTCGCCATTTGCTTTCCTTAATTGGGAAAAAAATACCTGCTCTGCCAGAGTTATAATAACTCTGCTACCCTCACGTTCTGTGACACATTAGCAGGGCCACAGCACAGTTATTAAACTTAGATTATTCATTCACTAGAGGCAGTGGGGCCTTTCGTTTTCAAAAAAGGGAAAAAATTATATTTGGCCTGCAGTCTTGCGCCAATTTATTTCCTGCCTGTGAAATCAAATCACTGGTAATACAGCATGCTGAGGGGTAGGGGTAGGCCTAGAGGACGTGGACGCGGGCGAGGACGCGGAGGGCCAAGTCAGGGTGTGGGCACAGGCTGAGCTCCTGATCCAGGTGTGTCGCAGCCGACTGCTGCGCGATTAGGAGAGAGGCACGTTTCTGGCATCCCCACATTCATCGCCCAATTAATGGGTCCACGCGGGAGACGGTTATTAGAAAATGAGCAGTGTGAGCAGGTCCTGTCCTGGATGGCAGAAAGTGCTTCGAGCAACCTATCGTCAACACGCAGTTCTGCGCCGTCCACTGCTGCAAATCCGAATCCTCTGTCTGCTGCTCCTCCTTCCTCCCAGCCTCCTCACTCCACTACAATGACACCTGCTCAGGAGCGGGAACACTCCCAGGAACTGTTCTCGGGCCCCTGCTTAGATTGGGCAGCAGCGGTTCCTCTCATACCAGAGGAGTTTATCGTCACTGATGCCCAACCATTCGAAAGTTCCCGGGGTCCGGGGGAAGAGGCTGGGGACTTCCGCCAACTGTCTCAACAACTTTCTGTGGGTGAGGAGGACGATGACGATCAGACACAGTTGTCTTGCAGTGAGGTAGTAGTAAGGGCAGTAAGTCCGAGGGAGCAGCGCACAGAGGATTCGGAGGAAGAGCAGCAGGACGATGAGGTGACTGACCCCACCTGGTGTGCAACGCTTACTCAGGAGGACAGGTCTTCAGAGGGGGAGTCAAGGGCAGCAGCAGGGCAGGTTGCAAGAGGCAGTGCGGTGGCCAGGGGTAGAGGCAGGGCCAGACCGAATAATCCACCAAGTGTTTCCCAAAGCGCCCCCTCGCGCCATGCCACCCTGCAGAGGCCGAGGTGCTCTAAGGTCTGGCAGTTTTTCACAGAGACGCCTGACGACCGACGAACAGTGGTGTGCAACCTTTGTCGCGCAAAGCTCAGCCGGGGAGCCAACACCAACAGCCTCACCACCACCACCATGCGCAGACATATGATGGCCAAGCACCCCACAAGGTGGGACGAAGGCCGTTCAGCGCCCCCGGTTTGCACCCCTGCCTCTCCCCCTGTGCCCCAACCTGCCACTGAGATGCAACCCCCCTCTCAGGACACAGGCACTACCGCCTCATGGCCTGCATCCACACCCTCATCTCCGCTGTCCTCGGCCCCATCCAGCAGTGTAGTTCAGCGTACCGTCCAGCCGTCGCTGGCGCAAGTGTTCGAGCGCAAGCGCAAGTACGCCGCCACGCACCCGCACGCTCAAACGTTAACTGTCCACATAGCAAAATTCATCAGCCTTGAGATGCTGCCGTATAGGGTTGTGGAAACTGAGTCCTTCAAAAGTATCATGGAGGCGGCGGCCCCGCGCTACTCAGTTCCCAGTCGCCACTACTTTTCCCGATGTGCCGTCCCAGCCCTGCACGACCACGTCTCCTGCAACATTGTACGCGCCCTCACCAACGCGGTTACTGCCACGGTCCACTTAACTACGGACACGTGGACAAGCACAGGCGGGCAGGGCCACTACATCTCCCTGACGGCACATTGGGTGAATTTAGTGGAGGCTGGGACAGAGTCAGAGCCTGGGACCGCTCACGTCCTACCCACCCCCAGAATTGCGGGCCCCAGCTCGGTGCTGGTATCTGCGGAGGTGTATGCTTCCTCCACTAAAGCACCCTCCTCCTCCTCTGTCTCGCAATCAAGATGTGTTAGCAGCAGCATGTCGCCAGCAGTCGGTGTCGCGCGGTGTGGCAGCACAGCGGTGGGCAAGCGTCAGCAGGCCGTGCTGAAACTACTCAGCTTAGGCGATAAGAGGCACACGGCCCACGAACTGCTGCAGGGTCTGACACAGCAGACCGACCGCTGGCTTGCGCCGCTGAGCCTCCAACCGGGCATGGTCGTGTGTGACAACGGCCGTAACCTGGTGGCGGCTCTGCAGCTCGGCAGCCTCACGCACGTGCCATGCCTGGCCCACGTCTTTAATTTGGTGGTTCAGCGCTTTCTGAAAAGCTACCCACGCTTGTCAGACCTGCTCGTAAAGGCGCGCCGGCTCTGCGCACATTTCCGCAAGTCCCACACGGACGCTGCCACCCTGCGCACCCTGCAACATCACTTTAAGCTGCCAGTGCACCGACTGCTGTGCGACGTGCCCACACGGTGGAACTCTACGCTCCACATGTTGGCCAGGCTCTATGAACAGCGTAGAGCTATAGTCGAATGCCAACTCCAACATGGGCGGCGCAGTGGGAGTCAGCCTCCTCAATTCCTTTCAGAAGAGTGGGCCTGGTTGGCAGACATCTGCCATGTCCTTGGTAATTTTGAGGAGTCTACCCAGGTGGTGAGCGGCGATGCTACAATCATTAGCGTCACCATTCCTCTGCTATGCATCTTGAGAAATTCCCTGCAAACCATAAAGGCAGCTGCTTTGCGCTCGGAAACGGGGGCGGTGGAAGACAGTATGCCGCTGGATAGTCAGGGCACCCTCCTGTCTATTTCTCAGCGCGTACAGGAGGAGGAGGAGGAGCATGAGGAGGATGAGGAGGAGGAGGGGGAAGAGACAGCTTGGCCCGCTGCTGACGGTACACCGGCTGATTGCCTGTCATCCTTTCAGCGTGTATGGCCTGAGGAGGAGGAGGAGGAGGAGGATCCTGAAAGTGATCTTCCTAGTGAAGACAGCCATGTGTTGCGTACTGGTACCCTGGCACACATGGCTGACTTCATGTTAGGATGCCTTTCTCGTGACCCTCGCGTTGCACGCATTCTGGCCACAACGGATTACTGGGTGTACACACTGCTCGACCCACGCTATAAGGAGAACCTGCCCGCTCTCATTCCCGAAGAGGAAAGGGGTTCGAGAGTGTTGCTATACCACAGGACCCTTGCGGACAAGCTGATGGTAAAATTCCCAGCCGACAGCGCTAGTGGCAGAAGGCGCAGTACCGAGGGCAAGGTAGCAGGGGAGGTGCGGAGATCGAGCAGCATGTACATCCCAGGCAGTGCAACAGTCTTTAAGGGCCTGGACAGCTTTATGGCTCCCCACCAAGACTGTGTCACCGCTCCCCAGTCAAGGCTGAGTCGGCGGGAGCACTGTAAAAGGATGGTGAGGGAGTACGTAGCCGATCGCACGACCGTCCTCCGTGACGCCTCTGCCACCTACAACTACTGGGTGTCGAAGCTGGACACATGGCCTGAACTAGTGCTGTATGCCCTGGAGGTGCTTGCTTGTCCTGCGGCTAGCGTCTTGTCGGAGAGGGTGTTTAGTGCGGCTGGGGGAATCATCACAGATAAGCGTACCCGCCTGTCAAACCTCACGTAATCACGCTGAACGGGCAATTTTTCTTAGGGCCACAAGGCTCACTCAAATAATTTTTCTAAACAATTTTTAAAAGTTTCAATGCGCTTAAAAGCGTTGGAACTGTAACTTGAACCAATTTTTCGTTACACTGGGCTGCCTCCAGGCCTAGTTACCACTTAAGCCACATTAACCAAAGCGATTAATGGGTTTCACCTGCCCTCTTGGCTGGCCATGGCCAATTTTTGGGATGTACATTAGTACTGTTGATACAGCAATTTTTGTGGGCCCTCGCCTACAGTGTAATCAAATAAATTTTTAGCCCACCTGCATTAAGCACGACATTACTACCTCAGCTGTGTTGGGCAATGCAATGGGATATTTCTATGTACCGCCGGTGGCTTCCTGGCACCCACCCAGGCAGTGGGTCCACAGGGAATTATAAATGCATCTGTTTCCACTTGTAAAGAACCCCAGTCTGACTGGGGCATGCAGTGTGGGCCGAAGCCCACCTGTATTACGCACGACATTACTACCTCAGCTGTGTTGGGCAATGCAATGGGATATTTTTGTGTACCGCCGGTGGGTTCCAGGGAGCCACCCATGCTGTAGGTGCACACGGAGTGTAACCTACATGTGTCCACTTGTAAAGAACCCCAGTCAGACTGGGGCATGCAGTGTGGGCCGAAGCCCACCTGTATTACGCACGACATTACTACCTCAGCTGTGTTGGGCAATGCCATGGGATATTTCTATGTACCGCCGGTGGCTTCCTGGCACCCACCCATGCTGTGGGTCCACAAGGAGTGTAACCTACATGTGTCCACTTCTAAAGAACCCCAGTCAGACTGGGGCATGCAGTGTGGGCCGAAGCCCACCTGTATTACGCACGACATTACTACCTCAGCTGTGTTGGGCAATGCAATGGGATATTTTTGTGTACCGCCGGTGGGTTCCAGGGAGCCACCCATGCTGTAGGTGCACACGGAGTGTAACCTACATGTGTCCACTTGTAAAGAACCCCAGTCTGACTGGGGCATGCAGTGTGGGCCGAAGCCCACCTGTATTACGCACGACATTACTACCTCAGCTGTGTTGGGCAATGCAATGGGATATTTCTATGTACCGCCGGTGGCTTCCTGGCACCCACCCATGCTGTGGGTCCACAGGGAGTGTAACCTACATGTGTCCACTTCTAAAGAACCCCAGTCAGACTGGGGCATGCAGTGTGGGCCGAAGCCCACCTCTATTACGCACGACATTACTACCTCAGCTGTGTTGGGCAATGCAATGGGATATTTTTGTGTACCGCCGGTGGGTTCCAGGGAGCCACCCATGCTGTCGGTCGACAGGGACTTCACAATAGGGAGTTGTACCTGCTTGTGTCTATGAATTAAAAAGCCCGGTCTAACTGGGGCATGCAGACACCTTGACAGAATGAATAGTGTGTGGCACATAGGTTCCCCATTGCTATGCCCACGTGTGCAGCTCCTGATGGCGGTGGCACAGGATTCTATTTCTCATTGCTTCTGTACAGCATTGTGGGCTATCGCCCCGCCCCTTTTAAAGAGGGTCGCTGCCTAGCCGTGCCAACCCTGTGCAGTGTGTGCCTGCTGTCCCTCGTCATGGCAGACGCACTTCTAAATAGACATGAGGGTGGTGTGGCATGAGGGCAGCTGAAGGCTGCGCAGGGACACTTTGGTGTGCGCTGTGGGGGGGGAGGGGGGGCGGTTGGGCAGCATGTAACCCAGTAGAAGTGGCAGTGGAGTGTCATGCAGGCGGTGATTGTGCTTTGTTGGAGGTAGTGTGGTGCTTAGCAAAGGTATGCCATGCTAATGATGGCTTTTCAGAAGTAAAAGTTGTTGGGAGGGGGGGGGGCCCACTCTTGCCGGTATTCTGGCTTAATAGTGGGACCTGTGAACTTGAGATGCAGCCCAACATGTAGCCCCTCGCCTGCCCTATCCGTTGCTGTGTCGTTCCCATCACTTTCTTGAATTGCCCAGATTTTCACACATGAAAATCTTAGCGAGCATCGGCGAAATACAAAAATGTTCTGGTCGCCCATTGACTTCAATGGGGTTCGTTATTCGAAACGAACCCTCGAACATCGCGGGAAGTTCGTTTCGAATAACGAACACCCGAACATTTTGGTGTTCGCTCATCTCTAATCTTTTTCCAAAAGCCTCTCAATGGACTATCAAATTTGTAAAATGTACAAAATGTTACTAAAATAAATAAATGTTGATGACTGTGTCCTCGTGTCATTTTATTAGCATTTTTTTTACAAGTCATTTTGATTTTGTGATACTTTGCATATTTGTTTTTCCTAGTATTTTCTTTAAATAAACTATAATCTGCATAACTAATTCTAATTATCCTAAATTGCCAGCAGCTAGTTCCTGTTCCTCCCTTAAGGGCTCAGTCAGATGGGCTTTTGTTTGCTGTACATTTTTTTGCACAGAATGCAAACACACAAAAATTTGTGTTACCAGAAATAAAGTGTGCTGCCCGCTATCCCCTGTTGCGGTTGTGACAGCTGCAGCATGGGGTTCCTTGGATGTGCAGCCCCTGAATGCTTTCACATCCAGGGGTTTCACCTTGTTGTCAATAGGGCCGGCGGCAGCAGCAGCGGCCCCATTGACATACAGAGAAGATCGCGATCCTCTATCACAGCTGTGACAGCTCTGGCCGAGGATCTCTTCATCTCCATGGGGAGTCCCCTCATCACTGAACACTGTGACAGCATTGTCACAGTGTCCAGTGACAAGAGGACTCCCCGCAGAGATGAAGAAACCCTGTGACAGCTGTGGCAGAGGATTGCAATTTCCTTCCTCTTGAATTCAATGGAGCCAGCGCTACAGCCGGCTCCATTGAAAGCAGTAAGATGCTGGCAGCACCTGCAGCAGTGATTTTTCGGGGAAGGGCTTTAAATATAAGCCCTTCCCTGAAAATCACCCCTAAAATGTGTAAAAAAAATATATATACATAGTCATCTCTCCGCAGCTGACAGGGCTCAGGCACGTCCAGCTGCTTCTTCTCCTGAACTGCTCTAAAGTACTTTCAGCAGGCGGGAATTTAAAATCCCCGCTTGCTGAAAGGGCTGCCTTTGATTAGCTGAGCACTGTAACCAATCAGAAGCAGTCCAAAATAGATGAAATATTAGCAGCACCACAAACACGGCAGAAATAATTGTGGGAGTACTTAGCTGTGCACGCCAACCCAGGAT
This sequence comes from Eleutherodactylus coqui, assembly GCF_035609145.1. Taxonomy (NCBI): domain Eukaryota; kingdom Metazoa; phylum Chordata; class Amphibia; order Anura; family Eleutherodactylidae; genus Eleutherodactylus; species Eleutherodactylus coqui. The sequence continues at coordinate 243,588,750 of NC_089839.1, read as the reverse complement.
CCGGACAACAAGGACCCTCTAAAATGTCCAACAAGAGTGACGGCAAGGCAGCACGCAGGAATCCAATCAACTTTCAGATGTTCTCATGTAAAAATCCAGTCTTTATTTAAATCCATTACATTCAGAGATGCGACGTTTCGACCATAATTGAAATCAATGAATGGCTGAGTGCTGCCTCTGATTGGCTGAGCGCACGGACCAATCACAGGCAGCACTCAGCTGTCATTCAATGGCTTAGTGCTGCCTCTGATTGGTCACAGTGCTCATCCAATCAGAGTCAGCCCTTTCAGCAGGCAGGGATTTTAAATCTCCGCCTGCTGAAAGTACTTCAGAGCAGTTCAGGAGAAAAAGCAGCTGGACGTGCCTGAGCCCCGGCAGCTGTGGAGAGGTGAGTAATGAGTATATATATATTTTTTATCTTTTACCCATTTTAGGGATGATTTTTAGGAAAGCGCTTATATTTAAAGCCCTTTCCCGAAAATCACTGCGGGGGCTACCAGCATCTCACTGCTTTTAATGAAGTCGGCTGTAGCAAAAAACGCCCATCTGACTGAGCCCTAATACATATTGTATGGCATTTTAGCTCCCAAGTATAATAATACGTTTTGGATTTTAGTAGATTTTTCCCCTTAGGCTACTTTCACATGGATGCTTTTTTTGTGTCCAATTTTTGAACTGAAAAATCGGTCTGAAAAACGGATGGACATAACACCCTTTCATTTTGGGCTTTTTTTTACTCAAACGAATAGTCAGAGTGAAGAAAATCTCAGCATGTCCTATTCTTGTCTGATTCCTAGATTGAAACAGCACATGTAAACGTGCATGGTCCTGTACATTACACAGCACATGGATGGGATATCAGTATGTTGTTCGATACGAGTTGCGCTTGAGAATCTTGGGTCGAACTTTTTTAATGTCTATGTGAAAGTTGCCTTTTTTTGTTAAAGCTTCAAAACTTTTTAATATACAATGATTATTTACTTAAACCATAAAACCCTTTTAAGCCCTTAAAAACAAACAACATGTGAAGCATGGGAGCAGATTCTTTTGTATGGCGTGGAAATAGATGCCAGGTGGAGGCAAAGTTCAATTGCAGCACACTAAAACGTTTGCTATAAATAACTTATATTTGCACTCACCATGGGAGGGCGCATCACTTTAAATGTTGTTAGCGAGCAAAGTCCACAGCTCACAGGCCTTGCTGCCTCAAGAGTTACTTCATAACGTCAAACTGGGGCATGAACACTCTGCAGAGACTTACCGGCATGTGAACTGCAGAACTATGAACTGGACATAAAACTCGATGGTAGGTGAACTCAGACTCAACCGTAGAACTGCAGACTTGCCTCAAAACTCATGGACATGACTGAGCAACAGACATAAACGTTATGTCATTCACTCTCCCGAACTGGCGAAACCAGACTGAACAGCAGAAATGCGAAACGGACTTCATACTCATGGACAGACACAAACCAATGGCTGATAAACGCTCAAAACATGCACCAAGCATACCTGCATTTATAAGCAGATGGAATGAATACAATACGAGGTATTAGTTCATATTTTGGCCAAGATACTTAAGCCTGCGAGCCCACTTCACGGGTCCTCATTGTTTCATGGGTCCCTACACTAAAGAGACAACTTCCCCCAGAAAACCTGCCTGCAATGCAGGGCAATCGTCTCGATAGGGATGACCCTACACTGGAACCAAGGGACATACCTTGTTCTAGATAATAAAGGACCCACAGCAAGACACAATTCACACCACATGTACCGAGAGCTGCACAGAGATGCAGGAACATGACACTGTTCACACTGAACATCCTGAATGCTGCACAGACACCTCATGCCCAGCCACATTCACAGACATGCAGGAGCATGAAACTGCCCACACTGAACACACTAAACACACAGAGAAAAGGCCAGCAGCCTTTTACAGAGGAGTTTGTATAAATGAGCAACAGACCTTGGGGATTGTCTGGCTGGAGCAATCAACACCCAGCCAACTCAATCAACCCCCACCTGTGGGGCTGAGCAGTTGGAAACCCAAGTAGTACCACAAATCCAAGCAGATACCCTAATATACTTATTTTCAAAGTCTCCCTCTTACTGCTAGTCCCAAGAGGAACCTTCCTGATACAGGGGTGATGACAGGGTGGCAGCTCAGGCTCTGTGTTTTCTCATCTACAGTGATGTCCACTCACTCAAGGCATCAAACACTAATGCTGCAACTCTCCACCTGCACCCCAGCTGTTTCTCATCTACCAGTATACCAGGAAGAGATACTCTTTATCTTCCCATGCTTGTCCACCATAAGCCTGATCAGGGGCATTGTTATTGATGTGGCTGTCTTCCTGCTGTTGTCATTATCTGGTCAAGATGGCAGAAAGACTCCCTCTCCTTCTGCACATGAGTGCTTTAAAGCTTCTATAAACGTCTATGTGACCATCTTCAGCTGCCAGGAGGAGGCTAAAAGCAGCAAAGACAGCGAAAGGGGCACAACACTCAGGTGAGCACTGCAGCCTCCGCATTATAACTATCAGCGGGGGTCTTAGCAGCGAGACCCCCACGGATCAAAACTTTTAACATGTCTCTTCGACATGTCAAACATTTGTGAAAAGTGTAGCTACTATTTAAAAGGTTAAAACCTGGTGGCAAGTTTTCTTTAAGCAATCTATGCTAAATTTTGGCATACAGGGCACCGAGAAATTGTTACTAAATTGCAATGTTAGTATTTCCAAATGCTGCTATAGAGTCCACAGAGTTCTGGTTACCCCCCTGAACAAGTGAGATTGGCCGTATTTAGCAGACTGTAATATAACATCTTATTTGTAGTAATACTAGGAATACAAATTGAATATTTGTAATATATACATATAAATTTCTTACATTTCTCCTTTATTATGCTTCTCGTGTTGCTTATTAAAAATAACAAGCTCAACCAGGTGCTGCAAATCACAAAACATGGCTACTGGGAATTGAAAGTAACAATTTCTCCATTTCAAACATAATAAACTGAAAATAAACATATCTATACTAATAGTTTACCTGTGTGAGTAATCTTTGTACTTTTGTATATAGACAGATAAAAAGAAATATATTGACTTTTGCTACAGATCTATGGCCAAAGGTTTCCTTTTTTTTTTTGCGGCCCATATGTGATTTATATTTTTTATTTCATAAACCAGGATAGCAAACATTTCCTTCTCCTCGGGCAAAAATTCAGTTTTCTACCATAGCCTTATACCTAAATACCTGGGGCAAGGCAGAGTGGCTTATCGGTTATGCCCCTTGCTGCCATCAACCACTGCTCATACCCTATTAACCCCCCTCCCAGCTAAGCGTAAAACAGAATGTGTTCCAGTCAGAGGAAAGTAAAGATTTAGTAGCGCCAAAGAGGATATTTGGAGTGTTACATCTGTAGTGCAGACCGCCAGACTCCTTTCGGCCACGTCACTCTGCATGTTGCAGCCAATGCCATTCATAGTGAATGGCAGTGGTGCTATGTTGTAGCTTGTCGTAGCTCATTAAAATACTAGCACACTAATGCAACTTGCATAAGTACTGCTAGATCTGTAGTAAAACCTGTTAAAAGCCTTCTTTATCCAAATTCAATCCTGTTTTTGACTTAACTGTTTTGGCTCTCACATGGATGGTTCATATGGCCAGGTTAAAGAGGTTGTCCAGCTTCTCAATGTTTTTCTGCAGAAAGCAAAGAGCTCTGTACATTGTGTAGTGGTCTGGGTTTATATTGCAGGTTGAGTCCCATTCACTTCAATAGGTCTCAATCTACAGTATCAACCCGAACCACTACAGAATGTACGGAGCTACCTACTTCCTGCAGAAAAACAGCTTGAAGTAGGACGAACCATTTAAGAAAGCTAAAAGCTGTCTCACCAGAAGTGTACAGAGCTTAACAATCTGTCTGTCTCATAGAGATGAATGGAGTGGTAGCTCACTTGCTGGACATTCATTGGAGGTGCAAGGTACCTCTGTTTCCTTAATTTGTTTTGGTCTCACTGGTCAGATTATCATCAGTCAGACACTTCTCCCTTATCCTATGGATATGTATGGCAGGTTAGGTGTGTGAAAGCTGCAGCAGTCAGCAGGACGAGACATAGTGAACTGCCACTGCTGGCAGGCTTGTGTTGGGCAGCAGGTTCCAGGACAGACCTAGGGGTTTCAAGTGAGCAGTTACGGCACTCCTCATCCTTGTCCAGTTGCACCTCTCTCAACGGTTCCTTTACCACTGGCCTTTTATATGCCCTAAAGACGACTGCATCTCATCGGCTGAAGTGTGCAGTCACAGGTCCCTTGGTAGAAAATGCACAGGGAAAAATCAGGAATTTGCTGCATGGCAAATGTCTTTTATTGTCTAGTAACAACACACTTGAGGACAGTGTACTCTAATGTGAGGATGGTCATGTGGCACAGGGTACAGCTCTGTCAGTTATGTCACTAAGTGTCCTCTTCTTAGAAGAATCATCCATGCAGTTGCTGGGAACCTCTCCAGCAGTTCTCTAGTGGTGTAGAATAGCAGTCAGACCTCTCTGGATCTCTAGCAAATAGTCCTCTTGCTCTTGGTGGCAGCCCACAGGAGCAACTCCTTTCTACCTGAATATGACTCAACAATTGCATCTCCACTGGCGTCACCACCTCAACAATTGCATGACCACCAGAGTCACCACATGTCAACAATTATGTCACCATATATCTTCCTCTCAACACCATCCTCTCGTGAGAAAGCCACTATGTGATGTGACACATATCGCTCCTTCAATGATCATCTTAAAGTCACAGCATCTATATAAAACAATAAAACTGCCCCAAAAATTTGCAAGGTTGGATGACCCCTTCTACATCAGTTACAGCCAATCTCTCCATAGGACGGCTCTTCATTTCTTGAACACTACAATTACATTCCCAAACACTATGACAGGAATAACATGTGAGCTTAGTGTCCACCACACAAACAGTTTCTTACAACGGGGCTTACTGCCCCAATAATTATATTCTGTTGCTGCGTCTAGTATCAAGGAGATACCTCCCTGATATAAGGGCGATGATGTCATTAACTTCCAACTGGCAATGGCAGTGACCATTTAGGTTCTTCCTCAGCCAACTTGCCATCCCACCTATGCCTAAGGAGCAGAAACTTTTTTTCAGACAACCTCTGATTCATGGATCTCAGCCTGGTCTGCGGCCATGTCATCACTACAGCCATCATCTAGTCATAACTGTAGCCACATCTAATCATCACTGGTAACAGTGGGAAGGGAGACTCCCTTTCTTCCATATGCTGGGGGTTCTGTTATTGGGTTGCAGCCATTCTCTGTCATTGTACCTATGGCTTGGTCTGCAGTCAAGTTGCTCGCTTTCTTCTTCTACAGACAGTGACTCTGGTCTACTGGTTCCTGCTGCTTTGCTGGCCTGGCCATGTAGTCTTTTGTGCCCCCTTGTCTGCTGGTCATCACCCACCCGCCATCAACTGTGCAGTGGCAGCTGCACAGGCCTTTACCCTGAGCCCCTTGTCATCAAGCTTCTCTCTATCCTACTGGTCTGGTTGGCTTTTTGCCTGAACCCTAGGAGGGAATACAGCATATATTGCTTCTTCACATAGCTACACCTTTGCCTGCTTAGCTGTATCACTTATCTCTTTCTACAGACTGCATCACACTCATGCAAGATAGCCACCAGTTAGTGTTAACCCCTCCTCTTAATTATATGACTGATGATGCCAGGAAAAAAAAAACACAAAAATAGGCGGGGCTTAAAGATTATGTGAAATGAGTCATTAAAAAGGGCGATGCTTAGTAAAAAGGACAGAACTATGCAGGTAGCGCTTGTTTCTACAGTGGAGATAGCAGAGAGCTTCTCAACTACCTTATGGATAAAGGATAAGTTCTCTATTTGGCACAACCCCTTTAACAATATTGTCATAGTGACAAATTTTAAAACACTTTAAACATTAAGCACATTTTTTAAAAAGTTGTGTGGCTCATGCCGAATATCTCTACAACAACATTATGTAAATGTGATCCAGAGAAACAGTAACGCAGCACCGACAAACGTCTTTGGGGCCAGATACTATCAAATACTTATGGACGATGATAAACTTTTTTTGCCATTTTATATCAGATATGGTATGTCAGATAGAAGCAAAGTTTCATGGGGAGAATAGTTCTATAATAAGGTGCCATTCTGAGGCACCATAGAGTGGCATATGGAGTCCCTACAGGTTTGTCATGTGTATGGGGGGCATAATACTCTAGATTGTGGAGAGAATAGTTCCATAATACTATGACATATGGAGGCATCACACAGTGGCACACGGAGTCCCTGTGGCTTTGTTGACAGGTGTGGGGGTGTCTACAATACAGAAAAACCGCTGGGCTACAGAACTTGGAGTCCATTCTGGTCCATTGGAGACCAAGTGTTGGTCTAGTGTGGAACTCCAGCTGCTCCCTAGGAGAACCAGGAGTCTGACAAGGATGGACGGCTCTTTGACTGGCACCCTGGATGCGCACTAGGTGATGGACTGTATGTTAACTAACAACAGTGTGAAGATTGTGTAAAAATTTCTATCCATTTGCCCTAATAAAGGATGGATTTACTGAGTTTGTACCAAACTGTTGGCCTGGGCGTAGTTTACTGGTGTGCGACTATCCATCTGATGGTGATCCAATGACATTAAAACCCCCCAAATTGCCATAAGGGTTACATGTACCAAAATGCTGCAAAGAAAACACGATTGTGCTTCTTCATTTTATTTTAAGTGCACTTTAGAAAATGAAGGCTGAACCGCAATTTGTTACTATAGGCATTTTCTTGCTGACAGTCTTTATGCACAAGGCTAACATTCCAGCAAGGTAAATGAGTCTAATTTTGATTTTTGCATGTAAATTGATGTTTTGGTTTTCAATTAACCTTCATTTTCCTGCCCCACAAAATGTGCTCATTGTGCCAGCTGTTTTGCCTCAATAAAACTGAGTTTTCTGCTCCAGCTGTACGTGGGAATCTGTCCATGTGTTGTACTTGTGCTTATATCTCCAGTAATTTATAGGATCTGTCAGTTGGGCTGTGTATAATCCTGTAGCTGTCATAATAATACCTGCATTCATCAGATGCTTTTTTGGACAAGTTTATGGAGAAAAGTTAGACCACATCACACTGGTTTTTTTTTTTTTAAAACAATCCTGTGCAGGAGTTCAAAAACCTAGTGAGGGAGATTTATTAAGCCCTCAGTGACGGACTTTTTGAACCTTAACCCCCTAAGAACCAGGGTGTCTTGGTCTTAAAGAACCAGACACTTTTTAGGGATTTTAGCAATATGGTTGTTATATGTGGCCTATTTTTTTTCTTTTAGCTACCAAAATTATTTTTGCTGCATTTTTTTTCTTTGACATATAGGGCTATTTTCTTTATCTTTTTTTTTACTGACTTTTTTCAGTTTTTTTAGTTTTATTGGGGGTAAAAAGCTAAAAGTTTATTCTTTAATTAAAGATGTTTATTTTTAAAATTAGTATATTTAAAGAAAGTATGGAAATAGGTTATTTATTTTATTTCAGGGCTCAGTCACACGGGTGATTTTTTTGCATGATTTTTAGTGCGCATAACTGATGCGCTCAAAAAGACGTTTGACCGAAGCCAGCGGCACGGCAGAAAAAAAACGCTGCTAGCAGCGTTTATTCGCCCAAAAGGCTCGGTCACACGGGCGTTTGTACGCTCAAAAAGAGCGCTGCCTGCTATCCTCTGCCACAGCTGTGGCAGAGAAGAACGATGTTCTCCCATTGAATTCAATGGAGCCGGCAATACAGCCGGCTCCATTGAAACCAATGGGCTGCCGGCAAGTGCTGTATTAATTTTCAGGGAAGGGCTTCAAATATAAGCCCTTCCCTGAAAACCATCCTAAAAAATGTAAAAATTAAAAAAAATCTATACTCACCTCTCTGCAGCTGCCGAAGGTCAGCCGTGTCCAGTCGCCTCTGAATTACTTTCAGTAGTATTCAGCAGGCGGGGATTTAAAATCCCCACCTGCTGAATGGGCTGCCTCTGATTGGTCCCAGCACTCAGCCAATCAGAGGCGGCACTTACTCACCCATTCATGAATTTATAAGCAGCTGCAGAGAGGTGAGTATAGATTTTTTTTTTTAATTTATACACTTTTATAGGATGGTTTTCAGGGAAGGGCTTATATTTGAAGCCCTTCCCCGAAAATTAATACCGTGCTTGCCGGTAGCCCATTGCTTTCAATGGAGCCACCTTTATTGCCGGCTCCATTGAATTCAATGGGAGAACATTGCGTTCCTCTGTGACAGCTGTGGCAGAGGATCATGATCTTCAGTATATGTTCTCAATGGGGTCGGCGCTGCTGCCACCAGCTCCATTGAGCGCACATACACAGAACACCGATTTGCGCAGAACGCAGTTGCATGCGTTCTGCGAATGATTGTGTCATATAATTTATGCGCATGTAAAAAGCTCACGTGACCGCTCCCATTGCAAAGCATTGGGTCTATATAGATGCAGATCACAAACACAGCTGTAAATCATGCGAAAAAACGCCCGTGTGACTGAGCCCTTAGATGTTTTGTTACATAATTTTGTATAGTTTTGGATTACAGTGCGCAAATGCCAATGGTTTTGATTATTTTCTTTTTTATGTATATATTTTTACTTTATTCTGTAATTTTTTTACTTTTATTGTAGTGTAGTAGTGTAAGGCCTCTGGGGGTCATTCACATTGTATTTCTTTTTGATTTTATTTATCCATTGTAGCTGGCACATCCATAGGACCCACAGTTACAGGGGAAAACACCACCTATAGTTACACTAGTGACTATCAGAGCTGATCAGGAGCTGCTAGGACTCTGCAGCTCTGCTGGGACAGGGGCACCCGGCGGTCACATGATCACCGCCTCGTATAGTGGAAGTTATACTTCCACTTGCACTGAAAAATCTCAAACTTTAGAGCATCCTGTGTTTAAAGAAAAAGACATGGACCCAAAAAACATAAGACATGTGAGGGAGTATATCACACTAATAAACAATGTATGTACCGTGTTTAATGTTTCCTATAACCTAAATTTAATGTCTTAACATAAGATATTTTAATGGAAAAAACACTGCAAAAAATTCCTGAAAAAATGCAAAATTTTGATGTAAAGCACTATATGTGAACCGGATGTTGGCTTTCTCCATACATAGTTTTATTTTACTGTTTCTGTTTTGTCAATATTTGTTTCCTCCTGACTACATTCTACCACTGGATTGAAGAAAGACTTTGTCCAAAACCCCGCAACATGCTGTACATGTTGAAACTCAAAGCTGATATATACATATGGAAACCCAAATTATATAGTTTAATTAATTTGCATAAATCCTGAAGTACAGTTTCCTCACTCTTGTGTTTATGGTTTTGTGGCAAAAAAATGCTGAGCCCTGATGCTAACTGTAGGTCAATAGGAAGAGGAATTGATGAATGGTTGTGCGCTGCCGGTGATTGGCTGGGCGCTCAGCCAATCAGCGTAGCTCTTTCTGGAGGCAAGGATTTTTAAATCCCCGCCTGCTGAAAGAGCTTCACAGCAGTGTCAGGGAGCCAGCCGGATGATGTGCCTGAGTGGCGAAGAGGTGAGTATAAATTTTTTCACCAGCTAGGAATGATTTTCGAGGAAGGGCTTATATTTCAAGCCCTTCCTCGAAAATCATCACTGCGGGAGTTGCCTGCAACCCACTGCTTTCAATGGGGCTGCAGCAGTGCCGACCCTATTGAAAGCAGTGGGATAGCATCCTAGACTTTTGCCACAGCTGTGACAGCTGTGGCAGTGGATTCCTTCATCCCCGTGGTCCCCAAGGGGATAAAGAAAACCCCTACCACAGCTGTGACAGCTTTGGCAGAAGTCCGCAATAAACTCCCTATGTTTTGAACTGGGGTTGGCACTGCTGACCCCATTGAAAGCATTTAGCAATATCGCAGAGTTTTCTTTGTGTTGTGAGGCGTGTGTTTTCACTCACTCTCGCAGCACAAGAAACAAAATCGCTAGTGGGTAGGCACTAGAGATGAGCGAGTATACTCGCTAAGGCTAACTACTCGAGCGAGTAGTGCCTTAGCCGTGTATCCTCCCGCTCGTCTTTAAAGATTCGGCTGGCGGCGCGGGTGATAGGTGAGTTGCGGCAGTGAGCAGGGGGGAATGGGGGGGGGAGAGAGGGAGAGAGAGACAAGCGGGAGATACTTGGTTAGGCACTACTCGCTCGAGTAGTTAGCCTTAGTGAGTATATTCGCTCATCTCTAGTAGGCACCCTTATAAGGGACCTTTCACATAGGGTGGAATATTTCACAACAGTATTGCGGAATATGGCGTCCCAGAATTCCGCACCCAAATCCACACGGTTAACTGCAGATTTTGATGTGGAACTGCCGGCAGAATTCCGCTATTTTCAATTCCGCATCAGAATCCTAAGGTTAGCAGTGTGGATTTTGGTGCTGAAGGCATATTCTGCAATGCAGTTGTGGAGTATTCCATCCTGTATGAAAAAAAAGACATAAAATATTGCATGCGTGTATAAAAATGCATGGAATTCATGGTGCTTTTTACAAGCCTCAAAAGTGGCCACAAAAAACTCCTATTGCACCTAATTTATTATTATTATTATTATTAATAATAATAATAATAATAATAATAATAATATAACAAATAATATAAAAAACATGAGAAAACAACTAACTGCCTGCTGAGTGCCAAGTCTTTATATCACTGGTACTTTATTAGCTTGGTATTAACTGTAAAGTAATTAAGTTAATAAACAATCAAGCTTTGTGGGACTGAGGGTATATGGCTCCTTCTGGGGGTGTAAATGAGTTATGATTTATTAGGCAAGTGCTTTGGACTCTATTAACCATGCATTAGGCTCTAGTACCGCGGGGAAAGGGTCAGACACATGATTCACCTACTATGACAAATTGATATGCCTAGTTACTGTAATTCTGCTCACACATCGTCTTCCACTTTTGCACAAAATATAATGGAAATACGTTTTATTTATGGCGAATATATCTATCGGAGCCGGCTGCGGTAATTAGTTGCATAAAATTGATTTGTTTGCCCATTTTAATATAACTAACTTTTCATGATAAGTTGTGCTAATTCTGGGGACGACTGACATACTTGTCCAGTTCCAGATATTGAAGCTGTCACTCATCTTAATGCGTAGCTTATTAATCCACTGCTCATGTAAACAATGAAGTCTTATGATCCTCTGAGCCGTTCATTACAAATTACTCCTGTGAAATCATTAAAACTCCTGCTCACTCCTAATTGTTCTGTGCAATCCGCAAACAAATGATCTGCCATTAACATAGACCAGGGTGTGAAGTGTGAATATAGAGCATAGACAACGCCACGCATGAGAGGAAGCCATTGTAGATTCATGGAGGAACATTTAGCACAGTACGACGATATTCTGCTGTTCTGGAAGCTCACAAGATACATGTATTGATTTTCTTTCTTTTGTTCCCTTGAAAAGGAAATTTTACTGAGCTTTTTTTTTACTATTCCATCTATTATTAAAATGAATGGCGTGGAGTCTTGTCCTGGTCTCACTTTTAAAGTCCTCTCGCAAGTCCCAGCCTCCCCTTTTCAAGTGAGAAATGCAATACATTAAATGAGTTCCCTAGGGTCCAGTAAATAAAGCGAAATAGTAATCATACAAAGGATAAAGAAAAAGACTCTGACTTATGTGTATTGTCTTCCAAGTCTGCATCATCTCTTTGTTCTAGAGTCGATTGAGGAGACGAAATTAAACAATATTCTTCAAGGTTCATTTCATCTATATGCCTTTTCACTCCTCATTATAGGTATTGCTGTTTGTATATCTATCTATCTATATCTAAATAAATATATATATATAAATATATATATATATATATATATATATATATATATATATATATATATATATATATAGATATAGATATATATCTAGATATAGATATATATCTAGATATAGATATATATATATCTAGATATAGATATAGATATATAGCTATTTAGATATAGATAGATAGATAGATCTCCTGAACTGTTGTGTTGGGGGAATGTTGCACACATCAGCTCTAGATATATGCAAATACCAAATAATATCCAAAATATCTTTATTGAAAATGCATACATATTGTAAAATGAGCAGCCATACATATGTAAACCAGGAACAAAGCACAATAAAAAGTGCAGAAGTCAGTAGATGATACAAAGAACCAGCAGAGCACAGCAACAAGCAGAGATATGGTGGAAATTATAGACAATTTGCACTTATAAGGGCGCCTACCCACTTGCGTTGCCGATTTTCGTGCGTGAAAAACACGGTGTTTCCGCGTGTTTTTTGCGCGTTTTTTGCGCGTTTTTTCGTGTTTTTTGCAGCCCTCCATTGACAATCATGGGTGCATTAAGAGAAAAATAAGGACACATATGCAACTGACAGTTCCTATGTGAAAAAACCCCACGAAACGGAAAAAAACCCAGATGGACAAGAATACATTCTATACTAATTGCTCTTGAGAAAAAACGCAAAACATCGCAGGAAAAAAAATCGCAAGTGGGTAGGCGCCCTAAAACTGAATATTAAAGCTAGTGCCATAATATAAAATAGCCTGGGAGTAAAAATACAGACCGAATGGGATGTCCTGTAGCCCACCACCTATTTTCAAGTAAGAACCACTTGGAAACTCTCGAGATAGCTTGGAAGAAGTGACAGTGAAGCAGGTGTCAGGACATCCCACTTGGTCTACATTTTTATTCCTAGAGAATTTTATATTACTAGATTGAGCAGATGTCTGCTACGCAAACATAAAATGTTTACCTGCATGGAGCAGTGCTGAGCATGTGTACCTGCATGCAGCAGAGTTGAGGGTGTGTGCCTGCATGTAGTACTGCTGAGTGTACTACATGTGTGTGTGGCAATGCTGAGTGTGTGTGTGTGTGTACCTGCATGTAGCAGTGCTGAGTGTGTGTACCTGTGTGTATCAGTGCTGAGTGTGTGTGTACCTGCATGGAGCAGTGCTGAGTGTGTGTACCTGCATGCAGCAGTATTGAGGGTGTGTGCCTGCATGTAGTACTGCTGAGTGTACTACATGTGTGTGTGGCAATGCTGAGTGTGTGTGTGTGTACCTGCATGTAGCAGTGCTGAGTGTGTGTACCTGTGTGTATCAGTGCTGAGTGTGTGTGTACCTGCATGGAGCAGTGCTGAGTGTGTGTATCTGCATGCAGCAGTATTGAGGGTGTGTGCCTGCATGTAGTACTGCTGAGTGTACTACATGTGTGTGTGGCAATGCTGAGTGTGTGTGTGTGTGTACTTGCATGTAGCAGTGCTGAGTGTGTGTACCTGTGTGTAGCAGTGCTGAGTGTGTGTGTACCTGCATGGAGCAGTGCTGAGTGTGTGTACCTGCGTGTAGTAGTGCTTAGTGTGTATGTTCCTGCGTGTAGTAGTACTGAGTGTGTGTACCTGCGTGTAGCAGTGCTGAATGTATGTGTGTACCTGCATGTTGCAATGCTAAGTGTGTGTACCTGCATGCAGCAGTGTTGCGTGTGTGTGTGTACCTGCATGTAGCAGTGCTGAATGTGTGTGTGTACCTGCATGTAGCAGTGCTGAATGTGTGTGTGTACCTGCATGTAGCAGTGCTGAATGTGTGTGTACCTGCATGTAGCAGTGCTGAATGTGTGTGTGTACCTGCATGTAGCAGTGCTGTGTTTCTGTACCTGCATGTTGCAGTGCTGAATGTGTGAATGTACATGCTAGTCTGTGTACCTGTGTGTGTGTGTATCTGTGGGTCTGTGTATCTGCATATGTGTATACCTGCATGTGTGTGTGTCTGCGCTGTGTGCATGTGTACCTGTGTGTGTGTATGTGTACATGTGTGTACCTGTGTGTATATCTGTATGTGTGTGTATCTGTGTGTGTGTACCTGCATGTGTGTGGTTGTGTGTGTATGTGTACGTGTGTACCTGCATATGTGTGTGTGTGCGTACCTGTGTGTGTGTACATGTATGTGTGTGAGTACCTGTGTGTGTGTGTACATGTATGTGTGTGAGTACCTGTGTGTGTGTGTGTGCACCTGTATGTGTGTGCATCTGTGTATTGTGTGGGTTGAACTGTGTGTGTGTGAACGTGTATGTGTGTACACCTGTGTATGCAGAGGCGTAACTTCAAGCTCCTGGCCCCCATGGCAAAAACTGTAACAGGGCCCCCAACTACAATGCTTTATTCATAGTACTGGATTCCCTATATGGAGAAGAGAGGACTTATGGGCCCCCTGAGGTTCTTGGGCCCGGGTGCAACCGCATCCCCTGCACCTACTATAGTTACGCCAGTGTGTGTATGTGTGTACCTGTGTGTTCACCTGATGTGGTCTGCCGGGCTGTCACCCGTGGAGGAGGAATCCAGCAGTGCAGTGAGTGTCTGCCAGGCTGTCAGCCCTGTGTACCACCTGTGGAGAGGAGGAAGACTGCAGTGACGCTCAGAGAGCCACCGGCAGAGGAGGAGGGAGGAGCACCGGCACCTCATGCAGGGAAGTGCTCTGTGAAGTGCTTGGGGAGCGCTTTCACCGACCTCTCCAGTGGATCAGCTGTGGTCTGGGCAATGAGAGATATGCAGGTCTGCATCAATTAGTTGGTGAGGAGAACAGCAGCGTGCAGAGCTAACGGCTGTTCTCCTCATATCTATGTAGCTTAGCAACGCTTCTCTCCATAACCGCGCACCGCTACACTTAGCCATGTGCCCATAGACTTAACATTGGAAAGCCTAAACTGTTCTAACAGGGGACTCGCTTTTAACAAAGTCAAATTTTAAGATTTTACGGCGGTGGTGAGAATAGTATGTATTCACCGACACCAAAATCAGCCACCAGAAGTCTCGCAAAGGGGTCAAAGAGTGGTGCAGGCAAAAGCCTTCAGGCTTATTTATATTAGATGGCAGTAGCTTTGCTATTCAATTTTATAGGTACAACTTTGCTGTAATTTACACCATATCTCTGCTTGTTGCTATGCTATGTGGATTATTTGTATAATTTACTGATTTATGCACTTTATTGTATTGGTTTATTTTTCCTGGTTTGCATATGTATGGCTGTCCATTTTAAATATCTTTTATGGATTTCGTATTAAAGATTTTTTGGATATTGGATATTGTTTGTTTTTTGTATGTATCTTGTGCAGTAGATATTGTATGCTATGATATACGCTTGGTTATGTAGGTGTGTCCTATGGTATATAAGTGTTTATACATCAGCACTGTAAAATGTACAAACCATTTTAACACACGGGTGGATCCTGTTCAAAGTAGCTGCCACAAAATATTCATACCCTCCTATATTTAAAAAATGGCGAAAAAGGAAGCAATCATGTGGGCCACAGCAACATTTAAATTAGTTCTTATTACAGAGCCACACATAATGTAATATATATTTATCTGATTGCATGCTCTCTAGCCCACTAATAACAAAGATGCCACCCCGCAGGTTCCCAGCCTGCATGTTGCTACACAGTAACTATAACCACAGATGTTAACAAACAGTGCCACAAATGCTTCAGTACAGCGCCTCAGACCCTGATTCCCCCCCATATTGCCTGTCACAAATGACCTTTAAAGTGCCTGTTACAGATGTCTTTGAGTGTGCTTGCCTGCAAGAGATAAAGACAACGCTCCATAGTGCAGAAAATCCACAAGAAAATCAATTTGTAAAAATGAAGGCTGGGAGAGCCTCTCACTTGTTGTGTTCTGCTAATGTATGCCTTTGTAACTAGTCTGAGAAAGCAGACAATATATTTTGCATATGCAAATGGGTTTTTAAATATTTTTAAAAAATTTTATTTACATTTTTTTACTTATTTTTATGTACCAATTGAAGTATTTTAGTGTATAAGCTTGTTTGTTTATATTATCTGTTTTGCCACTTGGTCAGTGTAAGTGACTAAGTAGCCAGATGAAGTCATTTGCTGCATTCAGTGCATCTGCTTTGTGACTGGCCTGATGAAGATAGTAATAATCTTTATTTGTATGGCACCAACTTATTCCGCAGTGCTTAATCCAGCACTGAAACGCGTTGCCGAAGTAAGCCCTTTGAACTTTCTTCTAAAGCCTCCTTGATACTTCCAGCCAGCAGTGCTGATCTTCTTCTCTACATTCCTCCTATTTCTGAGTGTACCTGTCATTGATGCCCTTCAAAGTGCCAGCACAGATGCTCCGCGGTGTACCCAATAATGCTACACTACAGATGTTGGGATGTAAACTTCATGTGTGGGGGAGAACAGCTGAAAAGGTGGGGCTGCCAATTCTATGGGGGAGAGGCAGATTCTGTTCTGTTCCTAATAGGCCATTGGTAAAGTAATTATCCCTGTCATAGTGCCAGCCATTGAATTTCCATACATATAATACAAGGCATTAGGTAGTTTTAGGCTTTTAAAAGCAAGGGTCTAATGCTGTCTTCACAAAGTTGTAGGAAGGAAAACTGCATCATAATGTAATTTTCAACACTGTAAATGTAAAATGTATCAATACATCATTCTAGTTGTAATGCAGAATTGGAAGGTGAATGTCAATATGACCCTAGTTGACTTACCGATACATTGAAGCTGCTTTATCTGTGGTTTTCCATAGGACTATAGTTAAATCTGATGCATTATCTTAACTCAGAACTGTTATTACATTGTGGAAAACACGGTACAACTGCAAATTCAGCTCTGCTACATCTTTACAATATTGTATAAGAGTTTTTTTAAGCTGTAGAACTATAAAGCAGCCTTTACAGCTTTTACATTATGGAACTAGAAAGAAACTGCCTTGTAGCATTCTGCGTGTTGTAGATCAGTAAACAGAAGAGTAATACCGTTTACCCCTTAAATGAAAAATAAAACAATTTAACACAAATATGTGTACAAGCGTTTGTTTATTGTGTCTTTATCACTGCCAGGCTCCAAAACAATCAACTTACCTGCTGAACAAATGGCATCTTCACTTGCTGATTGCAATGCCATCCTTTATAGCTGACCTTGTGTTACTTGCCAGCCCCATGCCATGCTGAGTACCTAATTTAATGTTCCAAAAAAACAGGCTTGACAAAAATGTGCCTTCAAAAAAAATCTACCTAAGTGGAGTTATTTGCATGTGTAACAGGATGCAGCGTAATGGTCTGGGAACAAAACAGGCTATTTATGAGCAGCAATAAATCCAAAAGAGGGGAATGAATTGTAAAATTGAATGATAATGTAGCAGTAATTAATTATTCGTTTCTGATTATCCATCATCACATAAAAGGTAGATGAAGTTATTCAAGGCAGATTAATCAAATTTGTTGTACTTGAGGAATGTGCTTTTAGTAGCATGCTTGTAGGGTTTTAGATGGACATGAAAATATCATGTATGTGGACTGGAAAATGATAGTAGAGGATAAGTACAGCTTTGCAACATCATTTTCATAGTTTTTATTTTTTGTATATGTTTTGTAATTTCAGGAATTAGTTGCAAAATTTCACATTTGAATACAGTTTAAGAATTACTGTGTAAAATAAATATGTTCGTGTTTGTAAACAATTAAAAGAGAACCAAATGTGTAAGTTATTGTTAAATACAAATCCTCAGGGCTTCCATCCACGGGCGTAACTATAGGGGATGCAGTTGCACCCGGGCCCAGGAGCCTTGGGGGACCCATAAGGTCTTTCTTCTCCATATAGGAAGCCCAGTACTATGAATAAAGCATTATAGTTGGGGGCCCTATTACAGGTTTTGCATTGGGGCCCAGGAGCTTCAAGTTCTGCCTCTGCTTCCATCAGTGGCCTCTGATTGTTTTGTGAAAGTCTTTGCTTATTATACTATAAGCAGTATACATTTACTTTAGAAACAAGATGGCCGAGGGGCGACCTACTAACTATGTATAAACATATCAGGGGACAATACAGAGATCTCTCCCATCATCTATTTATACCCAGGACTGTGACTGTAACAAGAGGGTGTCCTCAGGGGTTCTTTACTGTAAGAGCAGTGAAACTGTAAACTGTCTGCCTGAGGATGTGGTGATGTGAACTCAATAAAAGAGTTCAAGTGGGGCCTGGACACCTTTCTTGAGCATTATAATATTATATGTTATAGTCACTAATTATATTAGAAGGATTATGGATACAGGGATTATTCCAATTGCCAGATAGGAGTCGTGAAGTTTTAAAAAATAATAAAGACAATTAAAGAAAACTTTCCAAATCCAGTTTTCGTGCTTACAAATTTCCTTTTTAAAACTGTTCATAATAGGCAGCCATAGTGATGCCAGAATTGCTGCTTTCCTGTTAGTTCCACCCCTCAAAAAAAGAAATAAACAGCTAAGTCAGGCCTCGGTCACACGACCGTTTTTTGGTCCGATCTGCAGACGCGCTTGCAATCTGCAGATCTATAGATCAAATGCATCCCAATGGGATCGGCCACATGTCCGCTTTTTATGCGGATGTGCGATCAATTATAGGACACAACGATTCGCAGAACGCGCCTATCTGCGTTCTGCGCATCGCTGTGTTCTATATATGCGCTCAATGGGGCCGGCGGCAGCAGCGCCGACCCCATTGAGAACACATACTTAAAGTTCGTTCTCCTCTGCAACAGCTGTTACAGCTGTGGCATAGGAGAACGATGTTCTCCCATTGAATGCAATGGAGCCGGCAATACAGCAGGCTCCATTGAAAGCAATGGGCTGCCGGCGAGCGTGGGATGAATTTTCGGGAAGGGCTTAAAAATATAAGCCCTTCCCTGAAAACCATCCTAAAATGTGTAAAAATAAAAAAAAAAGGATACTCACCTTTTCTCTGCAGACGGAGTTCAGCCGCGTCCGGCCGGCAGTTCTCCTGAGCTGCTCTGTGTAGTATTCAGCAGGCGAGGATTTAAAATCCCCGCCTGCTGAATGGGCTGCCTCTGATTGGTCACAGCCCTCACCAATCAGAGGCAGCCCATTCAGCAGGCGGGGATTTAAAATCCCCGCCTGCTGAATACTGCACAGAGCACTTCAGGAGAACTGCCTGCCGGACGCGGCTGAACTCCGGCTGCAAGAAAAAGGTGAGTATATATATTTTTTTTATTTTTACACATTTTAGGATGGTTTTCAGGGAAGGGCTTATATTTTTAAGTCCTTCCCGAACATTCATCCCACGCTCGCCGGCAGCCCATTGCTTTCATTGGAGCCGGCTGTATTGCCGGCTCCATTGAATTCAATGGGCGAACATCGTTCTCCTATGCCACCGCTGTGGCACAGCTGTGGCAGAGGATAGCGGGCTGTGCTGGGCGGTTTCACTGAAAACGTTGCTAGGTGCAGTTTTTTTTTAGTGAATTGTCGGCCCCAGTCACGCGATTTGCGGATGCGCATCCGTTATGCGATCCGCAAATCGTGGGAAAAAACACTCGTGTGACCGAGGCCTTAAAAGTAATGAATAAGTTGTATGAACTCTGAAATGTCACCAATGAAAAGCATAGGTCTTCATGCAAAAAGACAGTCCCTCTCACAGCTCTGTGGATGGCAAAGTAAACATGTCATGGGTCTTTGCATGCAGCAACACAGGCACAAAATATTTTCAAAAATATTTGAGGGAATTTATTTTGATTGCTGTTTAGTACACCTGTCTCAATCTGAAGTATGTTAGAGTATTCGGCCCTAAATGTACTAAAGAACCTTCCACAAGGGACGGAATTAGTTCATGTGTGTCTTTACTTCAAAACCGCAAGTTCATATTCCACAGCGGAAAAGCTTTCTGCTGTAGAATTAAGCATGTCTTGTGGAATTGTTGTTGTAAATTCCAAACATACAGGAGCAATTCCGAAAAACACAATAAATTCCGCAAGACGTTCCTCAGAATTCATTCCGCAGTTAAAAACGCCACAAAATCTGCACTAATTAACATAATATATAAGTAACATAGTATGTAAGACCAATAAAAGATGCATGTCCATCCAGTTCAGCCTATTACCCCCTAATGTTGATCTAGAAGAAGGCGAAAAAAAAATGAGGTAGAAGCCAATTTTCCCCATTTAGGGTAAAACATTTCTTCCTGACTCCAATATGGCAATTGAAATAATCCACTCATCACCGACCCTTCTGAAGTTATTAATGATTATAACATATAATATTGTCCAGGCCCCTCTTGAACTCTTTTAACTTTTTTCTATCACCACGTCCTCAGGCACAGACTTCCATAGTCTCACTGGTATTACAGTAAAGAACCTCTCACAGTAAGTAATTAGAATCTTTTTAAACGTTTCTCATTTATAGTCTGTACTTTCATTTTTGAAAACATTGTCCCAGGCAATAAGGGTAAGGACTGATCAAGCTTGGTCTTTTTAAGGTTTAGTATTTTTATAGCTTCCATATAAAGCTCTCTCTTGAAAGCCAAGTTGAAATTTATTATATTAAGGTCACTTTTCCCCAGGTGCCCCTCAACCTGTAACCCTGTTATTCCGTCAGGTCTGTTGGTTAATACTAGTAATTATTAGGAAATTATAGTACCAGTGTTTCTGGTGGCCACACAGCTTTGCTACATGTACGCCACACATACAGCTGGGGTACATGGGTGTGTGACAGATACACACAGCTGTGCTTCATGCCATGCACCTGAGAGACACAGCTTTGGTACATGACATGCGCGTGGTACAAACACAGGTCTGCTACATTATATGCGCGTGACAGACACAGCTATGCCACAGTACATGCACATCAATCCAGAAGTAAGTAGATGAGTGGCAGCAGTTGTGGATGCAAAACACAAAAAGTTTTATTCCTCCATAAAAACCAAAGGAAACATCATTTCGATCCAAGTGGCCTTTTTCAAGAGCTTGAAACGAACTTGAAAAAGACCACTTGGGTCGAAATGATGTTTCCTTGGTTTTTATGGAGGAATAAAGCTTTGTGTGTTTTTGCATCCACAACTGCTGCCACTCATTTATTTACTTCTGGATTGTTGTGGTGAGGTTTTGTGAGAGGGTGAGACAGCCTCCAATATGTGTACATTGTTCTTGTTACTGTAAATAGTCCACTACTGTGTGTTTTATTATTTGTTCACAAGAGGTCGCGGTTCTGCAGAAAAGATTTTGGTCAAGCTGTGAGAGGACAGGACCATGGTAGCCTGTGATTGGAGCACCCGTTGCCTGGTTACAGCGTGCGCACGGGAGAAGAGAAAGTTTAAAAAGCGTGCGTACACTGTGAGGTGTCAGTTGGTCGAGGAAGCCATCTTAGTGGAGCTACGGAAGAGGGACGGAGGTCGTATCCTGAAGGGATCGGAGCTGCAGCGGATTCAGATTTTCACCAGATGCCCGCTGGATGGGAGAAGACTTGTTGCCGGGGATGTTGCTGAACAACCGGAGCGAGGCTGGATATTGTGTGGACAATACTGGATTCCACTGAGGAAGTGAGTAACGGCTCTCTGCGGTACCGCACACTTTTCTGGAGAAGCCCCTCATCCGTCTGGACTCTTTGACTAATCATACAGCAGACCGGTCTACGTGCATGCAAGACACAATATTTTGGCGCCAAGTTACTTGGGACTGCGTTTTGGCCTGTAGTTAGATTAGGTAGGGTTATGGACCGTGTCAGGCCACACTTCAGCGGGATCGGCATAGTGGCTGGCAGGCCACATCCACCCGTCAGTAAGAAGCTTCTAGAGAACATTCACCTGGCTATAGAGCGGCTGTTCTTTATACACGTCCCTTATTGTATTGGGTCTGGGAGAATAGAGTCAGTGTTGTTAAGTTTGTAAGCTGTTGTGCTACACCGCCGGTACTCAGATCACTCTCCCTTTCCTTTGTTCCTTAGTAGCCGTATTAATAGGTAACAAGGGGCAGGATTATTTAGGCCGGCCCATTAGGTAAAAGCATAGTCTATTATAGTAGCGCCCTTTGGGGAGTACAGCGCTGTACAGCACAAGGGCCTCAGCCATCTGCCTGAGTGTATGTGAGTTTTGTTGGGTTACCCATTGTTTGTGGTCACATGGGCCACAGGGCTTTAGTAAAATTCGGTTTGCACCTGAACTGGTGTCAGAGTCGCTTTTCTTGTTTGTGACTTTGCTGTATCCTGGGGAGCCCACCCCGGTACATGGCTTACAGTTTTTAGTCCAAAACCTATTTTGTGTGGCGTGCAGACCTCCTGGAATTGGAATTACCTCACCCTATTTGGGTTTTTGCCGGTTGTTGCTGTTGTACAAATTGGATATAACTACACAGTACATGCACATGTTACAAACTTAGGTCTGCTGCATGACATGCGAGTCACAAACACAGCTGTGCTACATGACATACATCCATGCTGACTATACACATTACATGCACAGCACATTTGACAAACTCCAGAATGGTTCCTCCCACAGCAGGAACGTCACCACAGGTCTTTCAGCCCACCGGATCTCTGTGGTGATGATA
This sequence comes from Eleutherodactylus coqui, assembly GCF_035609145.1. Taxonomy (NCBI): domain Eukaryota; kingdom Metazoa; phylum Chordata; class Amphibia; order Anura; family Eleutherodactylidae; genus Eleutherodactylus; species Eleutherodactylus coqui. The sequence continues at coordinate 243,566,322 of NC_089839.1, read as the reverse complement.
GGTCAGTGTCTTCACTCAGGACTGCTGAGTTGTGTCTGACATAATAACAGCTTAGTTGTATTCTCAGTGTGTTAGGACCTGCCATAACGGTGCCAGGGGGCAGAGCTATGATGTCGCCAGGGAGCCAAGCTATGAGACTCACTCACACACATACTTACATACATGCTCACAGACAAGTGGTCGTTAGTAGTTTGATTAAGTCCAAAATGGCCATCCCTCTAGTTATGTCATGTACAAGGTGGGTAAGGTAATTATGTTTAGTAATTAATAAAAAAGTTGTTACATTTATGAAATCCATAGCTTTGGCTTCCCAGTTTATATCCGGATAGTTATTTTCCCCAATAATAATGACCTCATTGTGATTTGCTGCTTCATCTATTTACTTCAATAATAGATTTTCAGTGGCTTCTGTTATATTTGGTGGTCTATAGAAAACCCCTATGATGATTTTATTATTATTTTTCCCTCCATGTATTTCCACCCACAGAGAATCCATATGTTCATCTCCCTCCCATATATCCTCCGTAATGTGGGCTTTAATCAGGATTTTACATAAAGATAAATCCTTTCCCCTTTCTATTTTTTATTATCTCTTCTAAACAGACTGTTACCCTGTAAGTTCACCACCCAGTCACAGCTTTCTTCCAACCAGGTCTACGCTATTCCCACTATGTCGTAGTTTTCCTCAGACAGTATTGCTTCCAGCTCGTCTACTTTATTGGTTACACTTTTAGCATTAGTTACCATACAGTTTAGAAAGGTTTGGTTATTTTTTATATTACATATATCCCTACTAACTACGGTATTCTGTCAGTTGTCACTGTACTAACCCCTCCTATTGCTCCACCCCCATTTCCATTACTTAGTCCCAGGTCACTGTCTCCACTGTCTTCCCCTCTTTCTCTCTGGTTGCCCAAACAAAATCTTCAGCTCAGCTGCATCTTTTAAACAAGTCTGTCTTGAGCAAAAGGTGCCTAAGAAATGCAAGCCAAGTAGGGCGAAGCAACAAAAAAATCGTGTGTGCCAGAATTTGGCAGTGTATTTTATCCTGCCAGAAAACCTGTGCATAGCTATTTATAACTCCACCTGAAGTATTTTCATTATCTAAGGGGGGCTTCACACCAGCGTGTGCTGTACATAGGTGCGCACAAAAGTGCACACCCACGTACGTGTTCAAACACGCGTGAATGCAGGTCCGTGCCCATTGCCTTTAATGGGGCTGCGGCTGCTGCCAGCAACCCCTGCAGGGATTTTCGGGGAAGGGCTTTGAATATAAGACCTTTCCTGAAAATCATCCCTGTTTGCGGTAGAAAAAAAAAAAATATATATATTCACTGAACACTGTGATAGCACTGTCACAGTGATCAGTGCCGAGAGGACTCCCTGCAGGGAGTAAAGAATCCCCCATCACAGCTGTGGCAGAGAATTTCTTAATCTCCGCGGGGAGTAAAGAATCCCCAGCCACAGCTGTCACAGCTGTGACAGCTGTGGCAGAGGATCGCAATGTTTTTCCTATTGCTTTCAATGGGACCGTCACTTCTGCAGTTCCATTAAAACCAATAGGCTGGCAGCAAGCCCTGCAGGGATTTTCAAGAAAGGGCTTTAAATATTAGCCCTTCCCTGAAAATCATTTCTAGAATGTGTTAAAAAAAAAAAAAAAAATTATACTAACCTCTCCTCAGCTGCCGGGGCTCAGGCGCGTCTACCCTGTCTTCTTCCTGCACTGCTCTGAAGCTCTTTCAGCAGGAGGGTATTTAAAATCCCTGCCTGCTGAATGGGCTGTATCTGATTGGCTGAGCGCTCAGCTAATCAAAGGCAGCTCTCAGCCATTCATTGAATGACAGCTGAGTGCTGGCTGTGATTGGTCACAGCACTCAGCCAATCACCGTCAGTGCTTAGCCATTCAATAAATTCTATGAATGGCCAGGTGCTGCCTATGATTGGCTGAGTGCTGTGACCAATCACAGGCAACACTCATCTGTCATTGAATGAATGTCTGAGAACTGCCTGTGATTGGCTGAGTGCTCAGCTAATCAGATACAGCCCTTTCAGCAGCCCGGGATTTTAAATCCCCTCCTGCTGAAAGAGCTTCAGAGCAGTGCAGGAAGAAGACAGGCTAGACGTGCCTAAGCCCCGGCAGCTGAGGAGAGGTTAGTATAATTTCTTTTTATTTATAACACATTCTAGGGATGATTTTCAGGGAAGGGCTTATATTTAAAGCCCTCCCCCGAAAATCCCTGCAATGCTTGCCAGCAGCCTATTGCTTTCAATGGGACTGCAGAAGTGCCGGTCCCATTAAAAGAAATGGGAGAACATCGCGATCCTTGGCCACAGCTGTCACAGCTGTGACAGCTGTGGCAGGGGATTCTTTACTCTTCGTAGGGATGAAGAAATCGGGCGATTAGACGCTGAAGTTAGACGGAGCCATGGAGACGGGGACGCCAGCGCAGGGAAGGTAAGTGAATAACTTCTGTATGGCTCATATTTAATGCACGATGTATATTACAAAGTGCATTAATATGGCCATACAGAAGTGCTTAACCCCACTTGCTTTCGCGAGACAACCCCTTTAATCTTTCTCCATGCTCAAGACACTATCCATGGCCAACCAACCCTCTTGCACACATTTGTGTCATCAGCTAATAGACAAACCTTATCCAATGTCACTTATGCACATATTAAAAAGATCATTATCCAGGACAGACCCTTGTTAACACAAAACCTACGCTCCAGGTATATTTAGATGTTTTAAATCATAACAGAATGAGATGAAGTACTTCACTGAACTAAAACATGTTACACTCAGCTTGGTGTAATCAAGATAGTTCTCCTTTGTATTAGGGCAAGTCTCAATTTATAGAGTTAAGTAAACAAGTATATTTCTACCATGTGCAATAAGCTTCTTTATCATATATTTAAGAACATGTTCTTGGAAAACTGGTGCTGATAACGTCAAGGTCACCAGGCTGGATTTCCTTTTACAAGTTGCTTAATAGCCAAGGTTGTTTTCCACTAAACTAAGATAGTATGTCTGAAAATGCTCGTTATGGAAAATTAGAAGTTTATGATGTCAGACTGAAGAATATAAGATGGATAAAAGATACAAAATGGATATATATTTGCTGCCCTATCACCCTTGTGGTCACCAACTCCTCCCTGGTCAGAATGCACTCCGGTAACAATACTTTGATATCAATCTTTAAACCAATCACAAATCTACGGGACTATTAAGTCCAATTTTCAATATCTTATCTATGAGCTCTTTATGTGGAAATGTATCAAAGGCTTTCCTGAAATCCAGATAGGTGATATCCAAGGCACTACCGTCATCCACCACTTTTGTGACAGTCAAAGAAATCAATTAGATTAAGTAGCAAAACATCATATATTCACATGTACTACTGATTTATGAAAATAATACCCAGGGAGTATGCAAAGCCAACCAATCACATTTTCCTTTTTGCAAGTGAGTGCTCTGCTTTCATATGAAAAGAGCTGGAACATCCTATAGCCAATTATGAAATAACTATGTTCTATTCACCTGGGTAATATGAGCATTGATATTGTGGGATACAATGACCTTTACTATAGAGTGATTATAGCACTGAGAAGATATAGCATGTGACACAAGCAGAAAAATATTTTACAATGGTCATGGAAAAATATCCCTCGGAAGCCACAATTTACATAATTGCCAAGATACATTATTGCATTTTGAACCTTTTTTAAAATCCGATGAATTTTACGGTAAGGTACCATGGTAATCACAAATCATTGTTGTCTACCAGTATTGTATACTGAGTGTAATGATGTTCTTTTATGCTCTGATCTATGGAGATACAAGAAGAGGATGAGTGTCAGTTTAATGCCACAGATATGCAGATTTTGTTCCAGGGATGGGACTTGTCTTTTAATCTAGCAGGATATTTTATTCTCCAGAACACATTGTTCTGAAGAAGATGAACTCTGTGTGATCGGAGATTAGTGATGAGTCTGTCTTGTGGACATCAAGACTTTGTTTGATAAATGAATTTCCATAACAAAGTGAGTTAAACCAGGACAGCTGAGGTTCCGGCAAATCTAAAATCTCCTAATCCTTCTACGTATCTGTTCTAATGTTTTGAATTTGTCGATTGGCATTATAGCATTATGTGGGCGCAACCTATTTGACATGGGCTCAGAGATGGGTTTCACCCAGTTCTCTACCGGTCTGCTGAACTGCTATTAAATTAATATCTGGTTCTCAGAAACAGGATCAAGTGGAAGGCCTGAAGAAGAAAAGTTAAGATCTATGTACCCTGTCTTCACACACTCTACATTCTCTGTCTAAAGGCTATTGCGACCTTCCAAGGGTGGGGAGAACCACTTACTCACTGAGGGACCATAAATGATGTTTGACTGGACACCATTAGTTCACTATGAATCACAAGCTGAGTATGCCTGTTTATGTCTAAGTCAACCAAATGCAAAGTTGATTCCGTGTATACTGTAATTAAATCTGTATATTTATAAAGACAGAGTAGTCCATCCACTATGCAAGCATTATTTTGAAGCATACTGAAAGTGTTAATGCTACTGGCCAGCCATGAATTAACCTTATCTTCTTGAAAACTCTTGTGTGTGGTATTCCACATCAAGCTGAACCTCAATCTCTCCTTTCCTAACTTCTGTGACAGTTCCTTAGCGTGTGCTTATGGGTGCACAAGAGCCCAAGGCTCCTAGTCCTACTGTTCACCAACGCCGGATAAGATTCAGGCAATGTGATGACATCATTATGCTGCTTGCATGGTCCAGTAGGAGCCAAGACTGGTCAGAAAATGGAAGATGGCTGGCTCAATCCCATCTCTGCATATAGCTGCAAGTGTCTAGCCATAAAGCATGAATCATCCTAAAGTTCTTAAAATAATGTTTGGAAATTACATATCAGATAAGTCAAGTGCAAATATGAAATCTTAAAGGGGTTGTCCCGCGCCTAAAGTGAATTTTTTTTTTTTGCCCAGTCCCCCAGTACCTGTAAAAGAATACTGCTGCCAGGTGTTATTAAAAAAAATAAAAATTCCCTTACCTGAATCCCCGTTCAGCAACTTTAAAAAATCTTCTTTCCAAGATGGCTGCCGCTGGTCTTCTCCCACGATGCACCACGGGTCTTCTCCCATGGTGCACTGTGGATATTCTTCTGCTGTCTGAGCTCCATTGCCGATTCCAGCCACCTCATTGGCTGATCAGCACCATGTGACGGGGGTGGAGCTATGCGATGACGCTGAGAAGGGGGAGGAGCCAGGACGCAGCTCGTGAGCAAGGACCTTCCAGAAGGGGATTCCTCTCTGCGCAAGCCCGACTGTTCATGCGGCCAGAGAAGAAGTTTGATCGTCGCCATGGAGACGGGGACGCCAGCACCCGAGGGGTAAGTGTATAACTTCTGTATGGCCAATATTTAATGCACGATGTATATTATAAAGTGCATTAATATGGCCATACAGAAGTGCATAACCCCACTTGCTTTCGTGGGACAACCCCTTTAAGTCTCTGTGTAACAAGCCTTTAAGGAGTTGTATCTCAGGACAACCCTTTTAGCTTTCACAAAAGAAAGATTATCCATGGCACAGATGTTGTCAGGTTTAGGGTGGTCTTTTAGTTAATGGCTCTAATTTATGGGGGGCACTATTATAGATGTGTTAGACTTTACCCACATGCTCATGACTTGCTGCAATAAATTATCTTATATTAACAGAACATCGGCTGTTGTGAAGGCAAGAAAAAGTTCTGTGCTGCAGTCTATTTAAGACATTAAGGGTAAAATAAATCATTCTATACTTAGAAGGTACATTTTGTAATGCTTTATATTCAGGGGCACAGCGTTTTAAGCTTTTATATTCAGGACACGTTGTATGATGCTTTTATTTTTAAGTGGGATCCTATAATATTCAGGAAGCACAGTGTGTAGTGGTATTGTATTCAGAGGGTACACAGTATGGCACTGTGAAGATTCTGCGCTAGTATGGAGTGTGGAGATATGCTGCAAAAGTAAAAAGCCATACAGCAGGTAACAAACTGCATTCATAGGTTGTGGCCGGAAGAAATGTTTATGGTGGTCTGGGCAAATGGAATAGAAAAGCAAGATGAACAACTTGATCACAGGAGATATGACCTGTAAGTCACCAAATGTGTTTATTCTTTTTCTGACTGTGTTGCATTAGTACTGGCTTGAAGCACTCTGGAATCTTCAGCACTCTCATTGATATGAAATGAATGGAGTGCAGTGCGCTGCCCGACTCGTGCTTCCTGCAATACTCGACCTGCGTTTCTGTCAACTGTGGACCAACTGGGCACCCATTTTTGTGATCATTGGATATCCCAGCGGTTGGACCCCTACTGATCTGCTAGTTATTCCCTATCTCATGGATAGGGGATAACCTATTGGAACTGAAATGCTCCTTTCAGGGGTGACTTGCTTTTTGCTGTAACACCATCCTTTCTCTGCCCACTTTTTTTCTTTTTTGCTGTTGTGGTGATTTCTTGTAGTTGCATTTTCATTCTAAAAATTCTTTACTAGCTTATTTCAAAATATACCTTTTCAGGGGTTGGAGCTTATTTTTTTTAATAATAAACAGAGCCCCAAATACCTGCTTCCCTTCCAGCTTTCAGATCAATTTAGATAAAACAGCAAAAGTAGATGAAACGCTCTCTAAAAACCACTTACATACATTGTAGTGCAATTTCTAATGTTTTTACATGTAATGGACAGCTGTATGCAGATATTTTCTATATTTCAGGATGATAGAAATCTCCATATTTATAAGGAGGGTGTGAATAGAAGAAAAGGTTAATGGTGAACATGATGGGGTCAATATATAGCTATATGGAATGTGTAACAACCATCAGGGCCCCACCAGCATTTAGCACTGCACATATACATAAAAATGCATTTGTATATCCAGCAGCTCTAAAAATGGAATTGTGAATCCAACAAAAAAGAATAATTACCTCTATCTTTATTTAGCATTACTGAGAGTATAAAATAGGACCTTGCATTCATGCTGATAAATTAGGAGTAAAATGTAACACCAAATCTGACAATGAGCCGTGAAGAAAGCATCATTACTGGCAATTGTATCTTGAATAACTATTTAACAATTAGGATTCTGCAACAACTCTAAGAAAAGACAGGGATGGAGGCAGACAGCAGGCCAGGGAAACAAACATATTGAATGCGGGGAAAGCAAAAACATCACCGTCCAAAACATATGATCATGTAAAGAGGCTGTAACAAGGAAGAAAAGACGGCTTATTAAAAACACTTCTTTTATTCCAAAAAAACCATAAAATTACAAATGGTAGGTACTTCTGATCACAGCTAAACTGGGGTAAATACTGACTACTAACCAGATGAAGATGATGTTGTGTTATGTATTTTGGAATTGAAAGAAATGTAAACTAGATATTTGTAAACATGTTTCTAGCTTTGTCAGCCCTTTAACCATGTGTGAGAGTAACAAAATGATAGTCTAAAATATATGCTGAAAATTAATAAAATGTATAAAAATATAAATAAATACAAAAAGGTGGAATTTCAAGACTAGTACTATAGCTGTATTACAAATCACCAGTGACTGTTGGCTGCCTCGAATTTCATTATGGAACTCTCTACATGATTGTAAATAGAACTCTGGACTTATAGGCCCCCTGTCCACGGGCGTTGCGAAGTCCTGCGTTGGAGCCGACATCCGGGAGCAGGAGCCTGCAGATGGATCTCCGCGATCAGCCTATCTGACAGATAGGCTGACCGCAGAGAATCACGGCAATTCGCAGCATGCTGCCAATTGCCGACCGCGAGCGGAGAATCACAATGATTCTCCACTCGTGGATATGGGGAAGGCGCTTTCCATAGCAAAGCTAAGGAAAGCTTCAGCCGATGTGATTCGCCAGCGATTTACCACCAGTGAAATCAAGCCCGTGGACAGGGGGCCTTAGGTACAGTGTTTACCTATTTCTGTGCAGTATAACCTCCTGTCTGTTCTTAATAAGACACCGTCTTGATCTTGAGCTTTACTTTTTTCTATGCTAAAAATGGCCAGGCACATTAGACTAAAGTCAACTGCACATGCAGATTTTGGTGGGACCAACTGATCATCCAATGCATATATGAGATATTTTACCGATGTTTGTTGGGCATATGTTATGAAAGAAAAAGGATTGGTATGTTAAATATCGACATGATCCATCTTTTGTTCTCAAGGGGGATAAGCTGCTACTAGAGGTGTCTGTAGAGATTCCCATTGTGAACACACGCACTCTGGGCTGAGTTGAGTGAGCATGTGTATCGGCTGGTTGGGAGGAATAACTGTTGCCTGAAAGAGGATTCGGGTGACAGTTATTAAATGTATACGGCTAGCTTAGCAATCTTGTATGTCTTATATGTCAGTACAGTATCCAATACAGTAGGAAGGCAGAGTCTGTATCATCTATGACTGCTGCCTCTGCCTTAATATTCCATAAATCAGCAAAGAGTTTTCAGTACAAAGCCAGAGATGCTGAACTGTGGAATGGTGAAGGAGGATGGGGACTGCCGTGTTTCCCCAATAATAAGACCGACCCCTATAATAAGCTCTACCTTGATTTCAATGACATCATTGAATGGCTGTGATTGGCTCATCAAGCACGCTGCTGTGACTGGCTCAGGCAGAAGGCGGGTATTCAACCCACGTTACCAGGAAGAGATTGCTCTTTCAGCCATGAGGATGACACTGAAGACTGCTGGCGTGCCTGGAGAGCATTAAGAGGGAAGAAGACGCTTGTGGGGTGAGTATTAAGTCACCCCTTGAAAATAAGACACTGTGCGTCTTTTGGGGCAAAAATTAATATAAGACAGTGTCTTATTTTCAGGGAAACGCGGTATGATTACTCGGGAAAGAGGTTAGCAGATATTTTCTTTACTGAACAAAAGAATAGATACAAATCCTGCGCTTCTAGGATGGCTGAAAGCAAGCAATGACCATATGTCCCAGAAAGATCCCCAGTGGATCTTGTAGACACTTACTTTGAAGGAGGGGGATGTGATTGACAGAAGCCCCTTTCTAGTAGTGACGTCTCATATAAGTGAAGCAATAATGCTGACGTCCTCTCAGCGGGGTGACAGCTGGAAATACTCCTTTATTTTCATTTTACGGCAACGCATTTCGCTGCACGCAGGCACCTTTCTCAAGCCAAAGCCAGACAAATGTACAAAATGACAGACATTTAAATAGTGTTTACCTTTGGCAGCTTCCCAAAGGTAAATGAGAATCGGGAGATTTTCAGCCTGTATAAAAGGGCCTTAAATGACAAGTGAAACAGGCAAGTCTATACATCAGAGTCTTTGCATCTCCTCTGATTAACTCTCAGTAGGAGCTTGTCTCCCAGTTCACGCTATCTTAAGGGCCATTTACACTGGATGATTATTGTGCGCAATTTGTTTAAACAAACGATTTTGCCTGAAAATCGTTGTCTCTGACTGCACAGCCATCATGCCCTATTTGTTTGCATTTTGCTGGTCGGTCCCTTTCAACCAGCATAAAAATCATTGCTGGCTTCTTGCGTGTAAATGGTCCTCGCTCAGCGCTTCACATGCCACGATTAATCAGCACTCGTGTACATGTATATATTATATGACAAAAGAATGGGGTTCATATTCATGTGAGATTTGTGTGTCTTGCAACGCACACATCTCCACAAGTTTCACGGCCATGTGAAAGCAGCCTTAGGCTATCTTCACACGGGAAAGCATGATACCGGTCCGAGAAACCTGCCCTGATATCATGCTTATCATGCAAAAATGCCTTGTATCCCTTTTCTGAAATTCCGATCCTCTGTTGCTTGTTTTATTACAGTTATTAAAGTGTTGCCCATTGATTTCAAAGGAAACCTAGCATCGCACTCATATGCGCAGCGCACAGCATGCGAGTGCCATGCAATGTTTTTAAGGTCCCATTGAAATCAATGGGTAAGGCATTCAAAGGAACGTGAAAAAATAGGACATGCTGTGATTTTTTTTCTTCCCCTTGCAGCATCTCTCATATGTATGACTTCATTTAAAAGAATGGAGTTCATATTCATGGGGCTTTCGTGGTCTTGTGTATGTAGCCGTAGGGTATGCTCACACATGGCAAATATGTTGCTGGTTTTCCCCAGCGGAAAATCTGCCTTCACACGGGTGACATTGTACGCATTTTCGCCTGTGCAAACACACCTGTACAAAGCGATGACAATAGAACCCATTGATTTCAATGGGTCCCCTCACATTCAGCATTTTTGCACGGGCATTTCAGTCAGACAAAAAAAATATGTAGCATACTCTATTGCATGATTTTGTGGTAATTGATAACACCGGGGACAAAATAGGCTGGTTCAAAAATGGCGCCTGATACACCGGCAGCACAAATAAATTACAGTAGAATGTGTGGATACGTGTGCGAAAACATGTGATAACTCTCCACTAACGTCATTCTACCGCAAGCGTATATACACATACGCTCATGTGCAGGAGCCTTCATATTATAGTAGTAATGGAGTCAATGCAATTGTGAGAAATTCTATTGGCTGAATGTTATGTGTTCCTCTATTGGCTGCCACACTCTGTTTCTTCTATTGGTCTTAATAAGGGAGATGAAATGAAACCTCCATAGTGCCACCTATTGGAAGGCAGCATTCTTTTAAGCCAAAGTCAGACTTAGGAGGTTTCCTCCTCCTTATTTGCATATTACCCAGAGGAGCGTGCATGGCCATTTAAGTCTCCTCACTCACCGTCTAGGTGCTCTCCCTAAGGAGAAAAGATAGCGTTTCTGACTTCTCTTAGTCTTTGCACTGATGTCTGTGATTTATGCCAGAACCATTATTGGCTGATCCCTCTGTCTCTCACACAGCTGATTGGTGCTGGAGATGATACTGATCCTGCCTCTTACTGATATATATATGTCTGATACAGCCAGGTGCTGCATCTATATATACCTATGTACCCCTGAAGATGCCAGTTGTCTGGCGAAACATGTCGGGAAGTTCTAGTGCTAGGTTTTAGCTTCAGATCTACACTTTAGGCATTTATCTCCTCACTATTGATTGTGGTGCTTTCAGTATATTAGTACCACTGATACCAGTCAGTGACTAGTGTAATATATGCACTAGTCTTGATGGTTATATTGGTTTCTATGACTCTGTGTTGGACTTGGTGGAGTGAGCGCAGCTCCACCGTTCCTAATAAAATGTATATGCACCTAATGTGTTAAGTGAGGCAGCTAGTTTAGATGTTCAGACTTTGAGTCTGTATAATCATTTTTCTGCTGCAACAGCAGATCTGTTTTTTTTATTTTTTGAGGTGAAATTTGTATATGTGATTAACAAAAGTTAACTTTTAAGGGATCCACTCAAGTTTGTAGATTTTGGAAAATATATTGGTTTTGGTTACCGTGGGACCCTGCTGGACCCAAAGCCTCTCCTTTTTCTCTTTCCACACCAGTATTAAGGCCTTTATTTAGATTTCTGTTTTGCTGCTCTGTTATGGGAGCAGAAAAACAGAATCTCTGTCTGAATGGATCCTTCCTTCGACAGAAACAGACAGTGCAAAATGAAACCCGTTTAATGGGGTCCATCTAGCTTCCTTTACGCTGCCCTATTTTATCCAGGATGTGTGGCTATATTTGCACTGTAAGCTCTAAGGATGAGCGAGCATACTCGGTAAAGCACTACTCGTCCGAGTAATGTGCTTTAGCCGAGTATCTCACTGCTCGTCCTTAAAGATTCGGGTGCCACCGCGGAGCGGGGAGCTGCAGGGGAGAGCAGGGAGGAACAGAGGGGAGATCTTTCTCTCCCTCTCTCCCGCCCGCTCTCCCCTGCTCCCCGCCGCGACTCACCTGTCAGCCGCGGCACTCCCCGAATCTTCAGGGACGAGCAGAGAGATACTCGTCTAAAGCACATTACTCGAGCGAGTAGTGCTTTAGCGAGTATACTCGCTCATCCCTAGTAAGCTCCTAACGGAACCTCTGTCACAGATGTGACCGTGTTCTAAGAGGATGGCAGTTGCAAATAACAAGAAAAATATCTCTCGCTAATGGCACACGGCTTAAAGGGGTTGTCCCACATCTAGCTGTTTTGCTGCTGAAAGCAGACAGCTCCGTACATTCCATAGCGGCCTTGTTAAGTATTGCAGGCTGCACCCAACTCACTTCAATAGGACTAAGCCTGCAGTACCAACCCAAACCACTGTACAATGTATAGAGCTGCCTGCTTCCTGCACCAAAGCAGATAGAATTGGGATAACTCCTTTAAGAATCACAATATATTTTCTGGGCATTTAGCACCTGCCCACTGAGCTCATCTCCCATGCTATCTTGACCATGTCTCTGTATCCCTCTGACAGAGAGAAAGGAAGGGGGAGGGGGAGTGGAGGGCAGCCCAAGTGGAAAGGGAAATAAGGTAAAACCTTTCACTGGCCCCACTTTCCCTATCTCAACTACCTCGCTGCTTGTAACCACTTTTGCCCCTTGTTATGGCTCCTTTTTCTAACTGTAATAACTCACAGAAAACGGAAGCCAAATATGCATCCCCTAATACTGCAGGGCAGGCTCAATCACCATATCCACTAGTAGCATGCAGAAAGCCATACTGCAATATGAGGGAGCTAAATGTTTAGTGTAGACTCATGTGCAGCCACTCAACTCAACCCAAGAGGAGGGGTGACTGCAGACAACATAGCCTGCACATATGAACTGATACCAAGGATGCCAGCCACAGATAAGTGAGCCACACGATACAGCAAATATTGTCAAAGAGGTGGATTGCCCTGTATCACCACAATGCGCCACATTTGTTCCTAACTGCGTCTGTTTCTTGTCGTTATTTTTCTACTATTTTTTTCTATTGTGTCTCAGTATTCCCCTTACTGGAATAATGGAACAAAAAAGCTTTTTTGCTAGAAGACGGTAGAGTAGATCAACGCAGATCACATTTGCAATCCATTCTGCTCCTAGTAATATTTGCTAAATTACTGCTTGTGTGAACATAGTCTCCTGCTGCAAGTTTGATTTGTTGCCTGATCTGCTGTGTACAGTGGACACTTTGTTTCTAAACTAGCTGGATGGATTGTCCTTTTTCCTAGTGGGACAGCTGCTCACACTGTGAATTACTTCTGTTGGTCTTTTCTCTTTCGCTGTTGTGTCCATAGGTAAGAGTGAAGAGTCTCATTTCTTTACTCAGAATATCTTGCCTCCTGTCTGCAGTCGGTTTTCTTCTTATTTATATTTATGTCTTTCTGATTTCTTTCCCAATTGATTTTCTTGCTTTATTGCAATCTTTCTCCATATGGTTTCCTATGAGTAATCTTCTAACATCATCCTTTGTGTTTTCTTGTTCAGTCTATTTAAGAGAGCCAAACTATAGCATGATAAAAGATTAATTACATTATTATGAGCCCTACCACCTCTGTATGTATAGCTTACTTTAAACTTGAAAAGTGAAATAGGTATATATATATGAAGGACTTCTTGATAAAGACAGGTTGCACCTTACAAAGATAGGAACGTATATATTTGTCAGGTGCATTGCTGCACTCATCAGGAGAGCTTTAAACTAGAATAATATGGGATAGAATAATATGAGAAGGGAGTGAAAGGCCAAGCAAAAATACACAAATAATGAATACAGATTATAACCTTGTTATTAGAAGTGGAAAGGAACAACAAGGACAAAAAATACAGAAGGAAAGTGGAGGAATAAGAGACACTGATCACAAATGAAAATGTTTCCACACAAATGCACAGAGCATGGGAAATAAACAAGGAGAATTGGAGCGCCTAACACAGGAAGAGAAATATGATGTCATAGGCATCACGGAAACTTGGTGGGATGAAATACATGATTGGAATGCAAGGCTTGAAGGATACAACTTATTTATAAGAAAAAGACCTAATAAAAGGCGAGGAGGCATTGTATTGTATGTTAGGAAAGCATTCATCTCCACAGAGATTCAAGCTTCAGAGAATGGTAGTGTTTAGGTAAGAATACAAGGAGAGAACAACAGAAGGGACACCATTGTAGACATTTACTATAGGCCGTCTGGACAAGCAGAAGATATTGATGTACTCTTTCTACATCAGATGGCCAAGCTCTCAAAAAAGCATGACATAGTGATTAGAGATGAGCGAACGCGTTCGTCCGAGCTTGATATTCGTGCGAATATTAGGGTGTTCGGGATGTTCGTTATTCGTAACGAACACCATGCGGTGTTCTGGTTACTTTCACTTCCTTCCCTGAGACGTTAGCGCGCTTTTCTGGCCAATTGAAAGACAGGGAAGGCATTACAACTCCCCCCTGTGACGTTTAAGCCCTATACCACCCCCCTGCTGTGAGTGGCTGGCGAGATCAGGTGTTCGCCTAATATAAAAGTCGGCCCCTCCCGCGGCTCGCCTCAGATGCCCTGTGAGTTAGATGAGGGACAGTGCTGTTTATACCGGAGCTGCTGTAGGGAAAGAATTGGTAGTTAGTGTAGGCTTCAAGACCCCCCAAAGGTCCTTATTAGGGCCACTGATAGCTGTGTGTTGGCTGCTGTTAGCAGTGGAATTTTTTTTTTTCTCAAAATCGGCTCTGCAGAGCGTTGCACCTGGCATTAGGGACAGAAGTGCTGCATAGGCAGGGAGAGTGTTAGGAGTGCGTGTAGCCTTCAAGAACCTCAACGGTCCTTTCTAGGGCCATATTTATCCGTGTGCAGTACTGTCCAGGCTGCTGTTAGCTGTGCTGCATTTTTTTTGGGCTTCTCAAAATCGCCTCTGCAGAGCATTCCACCCTCCATTGATACTGCAGGGAAAGAATTGTATAGGCAGGGCCACAACACAGTTATTATTCATAGAATATACGCAGTGCTGCCTTTTGGTGGAAAAACAAGTGGAAACAAATCTATTTGTCCAGCCTCTGTCCGTCCTTACGGGCGGTGGACACGTGTGAGCTGCGTGAAAAACATTGCTAAATCATACGCACCCAGCTACGCTTTACTGCTGGCTTCGCCATTTGCTTTCCTTAATTGGGAAAAAAAATACCTGCTCTGCCAGAGTTATAATAACTCTGCTACCCTCACGTTCTGTGACACATAAGCAGGGACACAGCACAGTTATTACACTTCTCATGTTCATTGAATATACGCAGTGCTGCCTTTTGGTGGGAAAAAACTGAAAACAAATCTATTTGTCCAGCCTCTGTCCGTCCTAACGCCTGTGGACACGTGTGAGCTGCGTGAAAAACATTGCTAAATCATACGCACCCAGCTACGCTTTACTGCTGGCTTCGCCATTTGCTTTCCTTAATTGGGAAAAAAAATACCTGCTCTGCCAGAGTTATAATAACTCTGCTACCCTCACGTTCTGTGACACATAAGCAGGGACACAGCACAGTTATTACACTTCTCATGTTCATTGAATATACGCAGTGCTGCCTTTTCGTGGAAAAACAAGTGAAAACAAATCTATTTGTCCAGCCTCTGTCCGTCCTAACGCCTGTGGACACGTGTGAGCTGCGTGAAAAACATTGCTAAATCATACGCACCCAGCTACGCTTTACTGCTGGCTTCGCCATTTGCTTTCCTTAATTGGGAAAAAAAATACCTGCTCTGCCAGAGTTATAATAACTCTGCTACCCTCACGTTCTGTGACACATAAGCAGGGACACAGCACAGTTATTAAACTTAGATTATTCATTCACTAGAGGCAGTGGGGCCTTTCGTTTTCCCAAAAGGGCAAAAATTATATTTGGCCTGCAGTCTTGCGCCAATTTATTTCCTGCCTGTTAAATCAAATCACTGGTAATACAGCATGCTGAAGGGTAGGGGTAGGCCTAGAGGACGTGGACGCGGCCGAGGACGCGGAGGGCCAAGTCAGGGTGTGGGCACAGCCCGAGCTCCTGATCCCGGTGTGTCGCAGCCGACTGCTGCGCGATTAGGAGAGAGGCACGTTTCTGGCGTCCCCACATTCATCGCCCAATTAATGGGTCCACGCGGGAGACGGTTATTAGAAAATGAGCAGTGTGAGCAGGTCCTGTCCTGGATGGCAGAAAGTGCTTCGAGCAACCTATCGTCAACACGCAGTTCTGCGCCGTCCACTGCTGCAAATCCGAATCCTCTGTCTGCTGCTCCTCCTTCCTCCCAGCCTCCTCACTCCACTACAATGACACCTGCTCAGGAGCGGGAACACTCCCAGGAACTGTTCTCGGGCCCCTGCTTAGATTGGGCAGCAGCGGTTCCTCTCCCACCAGAGGAGTTTATCGTCACTGATGCCCAACCATTCGAAAGTTCCCGGGGTCCGGGGGAAGAGGCTGGGGACTTCCGCCAACTGTCTCAACAACTTTCTGTGGGTGAGGAGGATGATGACGATCAGACACAGTTGTCTTGCAGTGAGGTAGTAGTAAGGGCAGTAAGTCCAATGGAGCAGCGCACAGAGGATTCGGAGGAAGAGCAGCAGGACGATGAGGTGACTGACCCCACCTGGTGTGCAACGCTTACTCAGGAGGACAGGTCTTCAGAGGGGGAGTCAAGGGCATCAGCAGGGCAGGTTGCAAGAGGCAGTGCGGTGGCCAGGGCCAGGGGTAGAGGCAGGGCCAGACCGAATAATCCACCAAGTGTTTCCCAAAGCGCCCCCTCGCGCCATGCCACCCTGCAGAGGCCGAGGTGCTCTAAGGTCTGGCAGTTTTTCACAGAGACGCCTGACGACCGACGAACAGTGGTGTGCAACCTTTGTTGCGCAAAGCTCAGCCGGGGAGCCAACACCAACAGCCTCACCACCACCACCATGCGCAGACATATGATGGCCAAGCACCCCACAAGGTGGGACGAAGGCCGTTCACCGCCTCCGGTTTGCACCCCTGCCTCTCCCCCTGTGCCCCAACCTGCCACTGAGATGCAACCCCCCTCTCAGGACACAGGCACTACCGCCTCATGGCCTGCACCCACACCCTCATCTCCGCTGTCCTCGGCCCCATCCAGCAGTGTAGTTCAGCGCACCGTTCAGCCGTCGCTTGTGCAAGTGTTCGAGCGCAAGCGCAAGTACGCCGCCACGCACCCGCACGCTCAAACGTTAACCGTCCGCATAGCAAAATTCATCAGCCTTGAGATGCTGCCGTATAGGGTTGTGGAAACTGAGTCCTTCAAAAGTATCATGGAGGCGGCGGCCCCGCGCTACTCAGTTCCCAGTCGCCACTACTTTTCCCGATGTGCCGTCCCAGCCCTGCACGACCACGTCTCCCGCAACATTGTGCGCGCCCTCACCAACGCGGTTACTGCCACGGTCCACTTAACTACGGACACGTGGACAAGCACAGGCGGGCAGGGCCACTACATCTCCCTGACGGCACATTGGGTGAATTTAGTGGAGGCTGGGACAGAGTCAGAGCCTGGGACCGCTCACGTCCTACCCACCCCCAGAATTGCGGGCCCCAGCTCGGTGGTGGTATCTGCGGAGGTGTATGCTTCCTCCACTAAAGCACCCTCCTCCTCCTCCTCCTCCTCCTCTGTCTCGCAATCAAGATGTGTTAGCAGCAGCATGTCGCCAGCAGTCGGTGTCGCGCGGTGTGGCAGCACAGCGGTGGGCAAGCGTCAGCAGGCCGTGCTGAAACTACTCAGCTTAGGCGATAAGAGGCACACGGCCCACGAACTGCTGCAGGGTCTGACACAGCAGACCGACCGCTGGCTTGCGCCGCTGAGCCTCCAACCGGGCATGGTCGTGTGTGACAACGGGCGTAACCTGGTGGCGGCTCTGCAGCTTGGCAGCCTCACGCACGTGCCATGCCTGGCCCACGTCTTTAATTTGGTGGTTCAGCGGTTTCTGAAAAGCTACCCACGCTTGTCAGACCTGCTCGTAAAGGCGCGCCGGCTCTGCGCACATTTCCGCAAGTCCCACACGGACGCTGCCACCCTGCGCACCCTGCAACATCACTTTAAGCTGCCAGTGCACCGACTGCTGTGCGACGTGCCCACACGGTGGAACTCTACGCTCCACATGTTGGCTAGGCTCTATGAGCAGCGTAGAGCAATAGTGGAATACCAACTCCAACATGGGCGGCGCAGTGGGAGTCAGCCTCCTCAATTCCTTTCAGAAGAGTGGGCCTGGTTGGCAGACATCTGCCATGTCCTTGGTAATTTTGAGGAGTCTACCCAGGTGGTGAGCGGCGATGCTACAATCATTAGCGTCACCATTCCTCTGCTATGCATCTTGAGAAATTCCCTGCAAACCATAAAGGCAGCTGCTTTGCGCTCGGAAACGGGGGCGGGGGAAGACAGTATGCCGCTGGATAGTCAGGGCACCCTCCTGTCTATTTCTCAGCGCGTACAGGAGGAGGAGGAGGAGCATGAGGAGGATGAGGAGGAGGGGGAAGAGACAGCTTGGGCCGCTGCTGACGGTACACCGGCTGATTGCCTGTCATCCTTTCAGCGTGTATGGCCTGAGGAGGAGGAGGAGGAGGAGGAGGATCCTGAAAGTGATCTTCCTAGTGAAGACAGCCATGTGTTGCGTACAGGTACCCTGGCACACATGGCTGACTTCATGTTAGGATGCCTTTCTCGTGACCCTCGCGTTGCACGCATTCTGGCCACTACGGATTACTGGGTGTACACACTGCTCGATCCACGGTATAAGGAGAACCTGCCCACTCTGATTCCCGAAGAGGAAAGGGGTTCGAGAGTGTTGCTATACCACAGGACCCTTGCGGACAAGCTGATGGTAAAATTCCCAGCCGACAGCGCTAGTGGCAGAAGGCGCAGTACCGAGGGCAAGGTAGCAGGGGATGTGCGTAGATCGAGCAGCATGTACATCCCAGGCAGTGCAACAGTCTTTAAGGGCCTGGCCAGCTTTATGGCTCCCCACCAAGACTGTGTCACCGCTCCCCAGTCACGGCTGAGTCGGCGGGAGCACTGTAAAAGGATGGTGAGGGAGTACGTAGCGGATCGCACGACCATCCTTGGTGACGCCTCTGCCCCCTACAACTACTGGGTGTCGGAGCTGGACATGTGGCCTGAACTAGCGCTGTATGCCCTGGAGGTGCTTGCTTGTCCTGCGGCTAGCGTGTTGTCGGAGAGGGTGTTTAGTGCGGCTGGGGGAATCATCACAGATAAGCGTAGCCGCTTGTCAACCGACAGTGCCGACAGGCTAACACTCATCAAGATGAACAAAGGCTGGATTTCCCCAGACTTCTGTTCTCCACCAGCGGACAGCAGCGATACGTAAGCAATACGTAGGCTGCACCCGCGGATGGAAGCTACGTTCTCTCTCACCATCCAAAACGGGGACATTTCTGCTTCATCAATCTGTGTCTAATATTCCTCCTCCTCCTCCTGCTCCTCCTCCTGAAACCTCACGTAATCACGCTGAACGGGCAATTTTTCTTAGGGCCACAAGGCTCACTCAAATAATTTTTCAGAACAATTTTTATAAGTTTCAATGCGCTTAAAAGCATTGGAACTTTAACTTGAACCAATTTTTCGTTACACTGGGCTGCCTCCAGGCCTAGTTACCACTTAAGCCACATTAACCAAAGCGATTAATGGGTTTCACCTGCCCTCTTGGCTGGCCATGGCCAATTTTTGGGATGTACATTAGTACTGTTGATACAGCAATTTTTGTGGGCCCTCGCCTACAGTGTAATCAAATTAATTTTTAGGCCACCTGCATTACAGCTGACGTTACCTCAGCTGTGTTGGGCAATGCAATGGGATATTTTTATGTACCGCCGGTGGGCTCCAGGGAGCCACCCATGCTGTAGGTGCACACTGAGTTTTTAATACATCTGTACACTTCTAAAGAACCCGTCTGACTGGGGCATGCAGTGTGGGCCGAAGCCCACCTGTATTACGCACGACATTACTACCTCAGCTGTGTTGGGCAATGCAATGGGATATTTCTATGTACCGCCGGTGGCTTCCTGGCACCCACCCAGGCAGTGGGTCCACAGGGAGTTTAACCTACATGTGTCCACTTGTAAAGAACCCCAGTCTGACTGGGGCATGCAGTGTGGGCCGAAGCCCACCTGCATTAAGCACGACATTACTACCTCAGCTGTGTTGGGCAATGCAATGGGATATTTTTGTGTACCGCCGGTGGGTTCCAGGGAGCCACCCATGCTGTAGGTGCACACTGAGTTTTTAATACATCTGTACACTTCTAAAGAACCCGTCTGACTGGGGCATGCAGTGTGGGCCGAAGCCCACCTGTATTACGCACGACATTACTACCTCAGCTGTGTTGGGCAATGCAATGGGATATTTCAATGTACCGCCGGTGGCTTCCTGGCACCCACCCAGGCAGTGGGTCCACAGGGAGTTTAACCTACATGTGTCCACTTGTAAAGAACCCCAGTCTGACTGGGGCATGCAGTGTGGGCCGAAACCCACCTGCATTAACCCTTTCCAGTCCACTGTGTGACCTGTGAAGACATTAGGGTTTAAGGCTGTACAGCTCCGTTGTTGGTAGACGTCCGTCGGGGTTCTCTTACTGTATATTGCCAGCCTCTCTGCTGTCGGAGCCTATCCTACGTGTCAGCTCATGCAGTACTGGCTTTAGCCAGCATATAGCGCCGTTGTATAACAGCAGAAAAAGAGTAAGCCCCCTAGGAAAACCATATACAAATTGGATTGGAAAGGGTTAAGCACAACATTACTACCTCAGCTGTGTTGGGCAATGCAATGGGATATTTCTATGTACCGCCGGTGGCTTCCTGGCACCCACCCATGCTGTAGGTGCACACGGAGTTTTTACTACATCTGTACACTTATAAAGAACCCCAGTCAGACTGGGGCATGCAGTGTGGGCCGAAGCCCACCTGCATTAAGCACGACATTACTACCTCAGCTGTGTTGGGCAATGCAATGGGATATTTCTGTGTACCGCCGGTGGGTTCCAGGGAGCCACCCATGCTGTGGGTCGACAGGGACTTCACAATAGGGAGTTGTACCTGCCTGTGTCTATGAATTAAAAAGCCCGGTCTGACTGGGGCATGCAGACACCTTGACAGAATGAATAGTGTGTGGCACATAGGTTCCCCATTGCTATGCCCACGTGTGCAGCTCCTGATGGCGGTGGCACAGGATTCTATTTCTCATTGCTTCTGTACAGCATTGTGGGCTATCGCTCCGCCACTTTTAAAGAGGGTCGCTGCCTAGCCGTGCCAACCTCTGCAGTGTGTGCCTGCGGTCCCTCGTCATGGCAGACGCAATTCTAAATAGACATGAGCGTGGTGTGGCATGAGGGCAGCTGAAGGCTGCGCAGGGACACTTTGGTGTGCGCTGTGGGGGGGGAGGGGGGGCGGTTGGGCAGCATGTAACCCAGGAGAAGTGTCAGTGGAGTGTCATGCAGGCAGTGATTGTGCTTTGTTGGAGGTAGTGTGGTGCTTAGCAAAGGTATGCCATGCTAATGAGGGCTTTTCAGAAGTAAAAGTTGTTGGGAGGGGGGGGGGCCCACTCTTGCCGGTATTGTGGCTTAATAGTGGGACCTGTGAACTTGAGATGCAGCCCAACACGTAGCCCCTCGCCTGCCCTATCCGTCACTGTGTCATTCCCATCACTTTCCTGAATTGCCCAGATTTTCACACATGAAAACCTTAGCGAGCATCGGCGAAATACAAAAATGTTCTGGTCGCCCATTGACTTCAATGGGGTTCGTTGTTCGAAACGAACCCTCGAGCATCACGGGAAGTTCGTTCCGAATAACGAACACCCGAACATTTTGGTGTTCGCTCATCTCTAATAGTGATCATGGGAGATTTTAACTATCCAGACATTTGTTGGGAATCTCTCTCAGGTAAAAGTAATGGATCCAACAAATTCTTATCTGCACTTGCTTATAAATTTATCTTCCAAAAGGTTGAAGAGAAAAGAAGGGGATCTGCAATCTTGGACCTAATTCTTACCAACAGGGCGGGAATGGTTGGGTAAGTAAGAGTGGCTGGGACCTTTGGAGGGAGTGATCATACTATCCTTAAATTCTGGATAAAAAGAGGAGGAAGAGCTGAGAGAACTCAGACTTCAAGGTTGGATTTTAGTAAGGAAGATTTTAATGGACTCAAAAAAAGGGTAAGAAGAATTAAATGCCTGCAAGTTCTTAAGAACAGAAAAGTCCAAGAAGGATGGGAAATTTCTTTAACAATCTCTAAAAGAAGGAACAATGGCACATAGGAACATGCTAAGGAGCAAAAAAAGATATGTTTATCAAGTGGAAAGACTGGGGCCTATCTAAACAATAATATAATGCAGTCTGCAGAAACTGCAGGGCAAGTGTCAGAAAAGCTAAAGCTAATAATGAATTGAGGCTTGCAACAGAGGCCAAAAGTAATTTAAAAAAAGCACGTTGGGGGTATGTTAAAAGTAAACAATGTTATAAGAGTTTTACAAGATGAAACTGGTGAACTGGTTATAAAAAGATGTTGAAAAGGGCATTTAAATGTTTAAATTGCTATTTAGTATCTATGTTTTCTCAGAAAGCACGGTCGATGGAACATTAACTGATATTCCCTCTGCTATTGAAGGAATAAAGGAATCCAAACTATCTACAAATAGAAACATAAATAACAAAAATTGTAATAAACTCCAGTGCTTAAAGGGTCCATCTAAGAATGGTATATGTGAACAAACCAAATTAACAAGCGGGTACTTACTTGACAGTGAAGTCTGATGGGCACCCAGACCCCTATTTATCCAAGAATGTAGTATAATAAAATCATTATTTTTGTCCCAGAATGTTAAGATTAGATCCAGTGACGTGATGAAAGAATTACTTATTCTTTGAAAAACCATAAACAATGATACAAAAACAGTACAACGCATTTCAGAGTAAACGCCTCCTTTCTCAAGCACATATGTTACAAATAAAGTTTATAAAAGGTGACATATATAGAAAACATTTGCGTGGGGGATGTACGTGAGTTGAGAGCGCGTTCTCACAAAGTATGGTGCCTGTAATGGGGGTGCGCTCCAGCAAAAGGGTGCTAACTTTGTAAGTGCGTTCCAATGACTAGATGTGACTGCAACACCGCAACTCAAGCACATCTCCTACTGTGCTGTTCAATGGCTAAATTCGTGCATTCAGCATGCGTGTCAAAAGCCGGAAGTGGATGCAACCACACTAATAAAACTTTGTGTGAAAAAAACTATACAACAAGCAAAACCAAAAAACTGTCCAAATAACATTATAAAAACTTAAAGGGGTTGTCCCGCGCCGAAACGGGTTTTTTTTTTTTTCAATAGTGTTGAAAAAAAAAAACGGATAGTACTTACCCGAATCCCCGCGCTCCGGTGACTTCTTACTTACCTTGTGAAGATGGCCGCCGGGATCTTCACCCTCGGTGGACCGCAGGTCTTCTGTGCGGTCCATTGCCGATTCCAGCCTCCTGATTGGCTGGAATCGGCACACGTGACGGGGCGGAGCTACGAGGAGCAGCTCTCCAGCACGAGCAGCCCCATTCAACACGGAGAAGACCGGACTGCGCAAGCGCATCTAATCGGGCGATTAGACGCTGAAATTAGACGGCACCATGGAGACGAGGACGCCAGCAACGAAACAGGTAAGTGAATAACTTCTGTATGGCTCATAATTAATGCACAATGTACATTACAAAGTGCATTAATATGGCCATACAGAAGTGTATACCCCAACTTTGTTTCGCGGGACAACCCCTTTAATGCAAAAAATAAGCCAATGGCAGTAATAACAGACAGAATATGGATTATAAAAGTATTCTAATGTCAATCATTTGAAAATAATAGATTGGGTTGGTGGTATGAGGTTGGAACAGCATATAAAATAATATATAAATAAAATCTGTAAAATAGAGGTTATATTTAGAGAGGGACCCATGCATTACGACTAAAATTTAGATGGTTTGATGATATATAAAAACAGTATAAAAATATATATGATAGAATAAAAAGAAAATAAAAAAATGAATAAAAATACGGGCCAGGAGAGATCAGGGAAGGAACAACTATAAAAAATATATATATCTAAAAATATATACACTGCTAAAAAAATAAAAGCTAGATCACTGAATGCCCTTGTGGCCTGAGGTGTATTGGAAGGACTATTAATGCTCTAAGAACTGGAGCTAACAAAACACCGTTCCAGAATCCAGAATGGTTATTTAAAACACTGTGTCAAAACACTTCTCGAACTCTCACAATACGGATGATTCCCTGATGCAAATCACACATTTGGAAAAAGTTGCACAGGGATGTTTTATATCTATTATTCATATTTATATTGTTCCTATTTGAGAATATTTAATATTTTATTTTTTATAGTTATTCCTTCCCTGATCTCTCCTAGCTGGTCTGTACTACTATTCATTTTCATTTTCTTTTTATTCAATCACATGATATTTTTTATACTGTTTTTATATATCATCAGTTCATATAAATTTTAGTCTTAATCTTAACCCCTTAACGACCGCCCATACATCTTTTAACAGAACTATTTAGGGGCCTTATTTTGCAGCACAGTCTTTTGACAGTGACTGCATGACAAGCTTGGTGCGGGTCTCCTGTGCCAGGGAGAGAGAGTGCTTGGCAGTCGAATGACAGCCTGGTACTTGATCTAACACTGGAGCCTGAAGAAACCTCAGATCCCCAGTGCGACCGCTGTATGTAAAAGGATGATATAGGGAGGGGCTCCCTCTGTCACCTATTCAACCTCAGCCTCTGATCATAGGGTCCTGATGGGTTGCTAGGGCACCCAGAGGTTTGAATATTGCCTTTGGGTCTGCTAGCTATGGTGGCCTATTAGACTTAGCCTATGGCTGAGCTTCATTGGCTTTCTAGAACACTATTATACTGGAATATAGTAGTGTATTAGAAAAAGAATGAAAGATGCTCATAATCAAAAATAAAAAGTTTAAAAAGTACCGTATATTCCGGTCTATAAGGCGACTGGGCATATAAGATGGCCCCCCAACTGTCACCTTATACGACGGGAATACGGTGTAAAAAAAAAAATAAAAGCAGTACTCACCTTCCCCGGCGTTCTGCGGTGCTGCTGCAGGCTGTCACTCCCTCCTTGTCTCCGACAGAGCATTGCTTTCTGGATGCCAGGCTTGAAATTCCCGCCTCCAGAAACCTAATGCTGTGATTGGCTAACTCACGTGGCGCCAGCCAATCACAGCCATTCAACATTGAATGGCTGTGATTGGCTGACGCTGCGTGAGTTAGCCAATCACAGCCATTCAACGATGTCATTGAATAGCTGTGAATGGCCGACGCCACGTGACGCTGACGCGCACATTAGAGGTGTGCACAGAACAGGCTTCTAAAGGAACCAATGGGTTTCTATAGAAGCATTTACATGGACGATTAGTAGACATGCAGAATGGCTATGATCGGTTCATCGAGCACTGGCTCTAATTGGCTGTGTCAGTGCTCGAGAACCAATCAGAAGCAGAGCTTCCTGGAGATGGGGATATTCAAAATCCCAACCAGGAAGCTCTGCAGGAGGACTTCAAGCAACTACCTGGGAGCTTCAGGGAAAACGCGCAGGGAGATGACATCACCAGAGAGGTGATGTATGCTATTTTTTTAAACATTTTTTCAATGCAACCAGGGCTTATTTTCAGGATAGCACTTATATTTCAAGCCCCTCCCACCCTCCAAAGAATCCATGCACATGGTGCTATAAAGTCGCGTCATGTACGACTTTGTATTGATGCAAAATCACGACATTGCGGTGAGAAAATGCAGCAATATTGCACACAACACTGATGCGATATCACTGTGATTTTCTCACGGTAATATCACGTCGCCCATGTGGAAGCGGTCTAAAGGCAACCTGTCAGCTTGAAAATGCAGTCCATTCCACGGGCAGCATATTATAGAGCTGGCAGGGCTGAGCAGATAGATATATAGTTTTGTGGGAGAAGATTCTGTATAATGTGTATTTTATTCATTTATATTTCCGCCAATTCTGAACTTAGAGGTCCAGCGGGCAGTCCTATTAGTGATTCACAGCTATCTGCATATAACTGTCCATACAGGGATAGCTGTCAATCACTGATAGCTCCACCCATTGGACCTCTAAGCTCAGAATGAACAGATATATAAATGAATAAAATAAAAGTCATACTGCATCTCCTCCATAAACCTATATATCAATATGATTAGATCTGCCAGCTGTATAACATGTTGCCAGCAGAATACACTGTATTTTCAATGCCACGGGTTCCCTTAACCACTTTAGTGGCACGCCCGGAAAATCTCCAGGACTTCCTGCACTGACCATGCAATTAAACCCTGTATGATTTCCGTGGACAGCTCTAGTGCTGAAATGTGCAGAGCACTGAGCAGTCATCTGAAATCTTCCCGGGGTTTTTATTGCATTGTTGACTCATTTAAAAAACCTGCCCTGTGAGGCATGACATGGTAATAATAAACCTGCCCAGTACAAAATGGGTCAATTTTTTTAAGAGACATGTGCCTTTCAATAAGTTTGGCGCAGCTCTCTTCAACAATCTTTCTTCTAAGGCTGTTGTTTGACAACAAACTCTTAATAAATTTGGGTCATGGGGTTGCAGCACTCTCTCAATAGTTAAAATGAAGGAATAGCATTATAAAAGTCATTATGTAGCCCTGCTGTCCATTGATCCAAAGCCTTGTAAAGCACCACAGACATTCTGAAGTTTGAAATTACGTTTACCTTGGTTTTGTTTTACATCTGAACACATTCTCTCTTTTACTTTGACTATTCTCTTTTTTTGCATTTCTGTATTTCCTTCTGTTTTACTGACTTTTTATTTTTTAGCTTAATGGGAGACAAAAATCTAACATAATGCAATGTATTACAGTCCACCTTATTGTTATTGGAGGATCTATGCTCAGTTAATGGTGTAGTTTGACTTTATGAAGGCTTAGACCAATTTTATTGATTATTCAGAATACTTTAATGCAAAAATAAACCTTAATGGTTTACCTTATAAAATATTTTACATGCAGATCACAGTGTTCCAAATAAAGAGTTCTTTGTATTGCAGTAAATCTAACTCTATAAAGCAGCGTCCGATGTCCTGACTGCTCATATATTGATACACACATATACAAAATGCAGTTGCTCATATTTTATTTATTTATATTTTATTTATTTGTTTATATTTTACATTGTGATTAAGTTTCAAGTTTCATTGGAGAAGCTTATTTCAAGTGGTTTAACTGCTTCTAGTAACCAAATCCCCAGCTTCTTAGATTCATTCAGCTGTTCGATGTTCATGTTTGCCGAACATTCGTAAAAACAGATGATAATAGAACATGCTGAGATTTTCTTCACCTATACCATCAATCCATGTGAAAAATCCCATATGTGAATAGCCTCATTGGCTAGTATAGATCTACATGGACGGCACATGAACATGAAGAGTGTCCGTGTGAATAAGCCCTTATTTCACTATGAAACAGCCATGCTGCATGGAGCAAACTGCTCTCTGCTCCCTTTAGTGTTTACATATCATAGGCCATGTCATCAAAGGGGTTTATCTTGCATTGCAAGGGAGATGCAAGCCAAACTCCTTTCATCACAAAATCTATGACATGTCCTCCAGCGGACAGCAGTTTACAGGTTGTGTCAACAGGGGAATAAAAGAAACTATTCAGCTTCTACCCTTCCTGCCTCTAAATGAATCTCTGAGAAGCTGGAGATATGGGTACAAGAGGAAAATAGTGAAAATAGTGTATTTACTTGCTGTTAATAAGAACTTGGTTGCCAGAAAACCTTTTTAAAGCTATACTTAATCTAAGGTCTATCTTATCTCCATTTGCTGCGCAGGGAAATGCAGTCTTTTTTCTGTAAGTAGACATTTACAGTAGGTCAGAGACTTGCTGTTATCTTCAGTTTGCTATATTTCTATCAGAAAGTCCGTGTAAATATGAATCGTCTGCCCCCAATTACAATTGTTGTCTCAAAGTTTACAGTAAGCACAATGGGGCATATTTATTAGAGGTGTTGTACCAACATTCTGGCATAATTTGCGCCTGTTTGGGCACAAATCAATTAAGACAAATTTACTATTAGTTTGAGCAAAATAGAACAAATGTTAGGTCTCTCACTTCACTTGTCAAAAGTGTCTAGAAAAGGGGGTGGATTTTAAGTGGAGTGAGGCTTTTGAGATTTATGAATCTGCTGCAAATCATCCAGCAGTTGTTGACATACAAAGTAACTCTGCATCTCTAGACATTTAAAAAATGCAACAAATGTATCAGTATCACATGACATTTTACAAAATGGTCCAATTGTAAACTGGAAAAGGTAAAAAAGCATACCAAAAATGGCATTAAGAATATCTCTCGGACAAAATATTCCACCCATTGAGCTTTAAACATTTAGGTGTCATGCATAAGGCTAAGCTGCATGGGAAGACTACCTCCCATAATATGTCATCTGACTCATATGTAAAATGTGCATGCTGCGATTTAACAGAGAAATAACTTGGGTATATCTGTATGACACTGCAGGAATGCAGATTACAGAAGGGCCTGAGAGACTTCTACAAGCGCTGCATTGGCGCTCTGTACAATTCACACATTTATGAAGCCAGGTTTATGAGGTCTTAGGGTGCTTTTACATGGGCCCACTCTCTGCTGATACAATGAATGCCCATGGCAAAGCATATCAGTTTCCATTCGTTAATACTCCTTTTACGCGGGCCGAGAATCGCTGATATGGGGATGACGAATCCTTGCTATGATAATTTCATCCCCACAGGGCTATCATTGGTTGGCTGTATATCTCTGTGTTCACACGAGCAGATGTACGGCCAACCAGCGAGCAGTGTTATGTTTTCTATAAAGCCACAATCATTTGATGAATGGGCATTAGCTCATTTGTTGGCTGATCTTTGTCTATTTATGACAGTCCATAGATCAGGCAAACATTTGTGTCTGATAATCAGGTCAAGTATAAGGGCCTACGAATAGTGCATGATGGCTTTGCATTTACACGTAACAACTATAGCTCAAATTCGTTCATGTGAACAAATTTTGAGCAATAATTATAATTATTGCGTGTAAATGGGCCTTTGAACAAAGAAAGGATACCTAACTTTTTTTTAATCTAAATCAGATTTGCCTCAACTGTTCACTAAATGCAATTGTCACAATATGTTTACAACTCACTTATTTGAGCATCAAATTACTAGAATTTAGTATAGGATAGGGCATAACTTGCTAACTAGAGATGAGCGAACGTGCTCGGCCCCGCCCCTTTTTCGCCCGAATACCGCGATTTTCGAGTACTTCACTACTCGGGTGAAAAGTACTCGGGTGCGCCGGGGGGCGGGGAGAGGCGTGGCGGCGTGGGGGGTAGCAGCGGGGAACAGGGGGGAGCCCTCTTTCTCTCCCTCTCCCCCCCACTCCCCGCTGCAACCCCCCGCGCCGCCACGGCGACCCCCGAATTTTTTCACCCGAGTACGGAAGTACTCGAAAATCGCGGTATTCGGGCGAAAAAGGGGCGGGGCCGAGCACGTTCACTCATCTCTATTGCTAACCCTGGGATCTAACCACTAAGACCCCCACAATCTCGACAACAGGGCTTCCATGTGCCCCTCTACCTGTAATTCTGGTACAACCCCTTTAAGGTTTTTCTGCAATCCCATTATTTAATTCAATTTTTTTAAGCAGCCATGCATTTCACATTTTTCGGTTCCTGTTACATATTTGTAAATAATGTCAATCTGTATAAGTTTTCTAGTTATATTTACCCACATAGTTAGTCATCCAGTGATAAAACAGTCAGCAAACTCCCAACAAGTAGCTTTCTTTGAAAGAGGTTGCCACAAGTGGAGGTACTGTCCCAAAGTGAATCCACCCATTCCTCTTGCTCTTTTGACACAGTAGCATGGCACCTGAATTATGGTATAGTTCTGCTGAATCAGCATGTTTTGATATCATAGTGCTGTTACACATTGTTTACAATAATGGTGGGTCCTTTTGTTCTCGCAATCCTAATTGCACAGGCTAAACTGAACACAGGATCTAAGGGATCATGTGGGCTTCACCTTTGACTTGTATTATGAAGGAATGGACTTTAACTGCAGTGAATCCCCAGATTAGTGGCGCCTAGAGTAGTCTGGATTGGTGGTACTCATAAAAGAGGACACAACAGCGTAGTCAAACAATCAATGCAAGTTCAGCTGAGGTACCAGGTGCAGTGAGAATAAGCAAAGTCCAGTAAACAAGCCAGGAGTCAGATACACGGATCTAGAGGTTTTAGCAAGCTAAGGGTTAATCAGAAAAATGGTCAGGGTAAGTACCAGTCAATCATCCAAAATAGCAGATGTAAATACTAATTACAAGAGTTACAATAACATATACTTTGGTAATGTCTGCATATCAGAAGCTTGGGTTAAAAGGCTGCTGCCATGACATCATCTTCTAGTGTATGCTATCTCAGAAACCCTGTGATGCAGACAATAAGAGCAAAGTCTGGTGGAGATCAGGATTGTAGAAGACCTCATCCAGATTCTGGACAGATGTGTAACACTGATTACAATGGTTCAGTGTACAGTTGTAGTGACCCAGTACTGGGGCTACCGAGTAATAAGGGAGATTGTGGCACCATGTACATATACTGTATTGTACTGTATTTGATTAAATAGCTGTATCTCTGCCTTGCCCTGAAAACTGGGAAATCCCCTACTGTTATTCAGCCCTGATTGGCAGGGGAGGGACAGAGTCATAAGATGCTAGAGGATTCTAGAAGAGGAGGTAATATAAGGCCCTGTATTTTTTGTTGGTACTGGTGTATCTTGACGCCACCGGAGACTAGGGGTGTGACAGCTGTCAGCAGGAGTGAACAGCCCAGTCACACCTCCTGCTTCGGATAGGGAAACAAGATACAGCAGGGACCAGGGGAACTTCAAGAGCACGCCCCCTTCGCATCCTGCATCCTGGTGAACTGGCTGCTCCCTCACCTTTTCCTGGCGGTCTTCCCTGTCTTTCTTGTCGGTGTCCAGTGGCGTCCCAGCGTGTTCCCTGGGTCTTACGCGGCTGTGAGTGTCCGGGCGGTAGGACTGTTCCCCTACTGTCAGTGTCCGGCGGTGCGCCAAGCTCCCTTCTTCACAGCAGCGGCGGCCACGGCTCTTCCCCCGCTGCTGCTTGCGTGGCTGTGAGTGTCCGGTGGCAGAACTGGTCCCTCGCTGTGAGTTTTCCCTGTGCACCGGCTAGGTGCCTTCACTGCAGTGGCGGGCCTGCCTCTTCCCCGCAAGCTGTGCGTCAGTTAGTGTCTGGCTGCGGAAATGGTCCCCTACCGTCAGTGTCCCTGGCAGGGTGGAAGGCGATGTTGAAGATGTACAGCGCAGCCCTGCAGGGTGGCCCGCCATGGACAGGGGAGATGTATAGCCGCATGCTACCAGCGGAGAGGACAGTGACAGCAGCAGGTGGCACATGGCCAGACACAACCGGCATTCAGTGCGACAGCAGCGAGCACAGTTAGGGCGGCCGCAGGGGGAAGTTGAACGCGGGCCGGGGAGCACAGTGACAGCAGTCACAGGGGGAAGGTGAGCACTATGACGTTCCCCTGCTCCCTGCTGTATCTTCTCTCCAAATCAGAAGCTGTGACAGGGGTGTTCACTCCTGGTGACAGCTGTCACACCCCTAGCTTCCGGTGGCGTCAAGATACACCAGTACTTTTTTTGAGGGTCAGTTCAGTCAATACACCCAAATAACACCAAATAGCACACAAAACTGCAGGATTGCTACTAGTCCAGAAAGAAGCCTCAGCTTGTGTGTGGAGAGGAGCAGAAGTAAAGTACACCTGGATTGAACCCCAAGTCTTAGATGAGGTATAAGCGCTATTGTCAGGGGATATAGGCTAGTGAAAGTACAGAAGAGAAGCTCCGACCACCAAAAGTAAGTCACTCTTATTGAGCTGTTGGCAGATAAAAAGTTCCCTGAGTTTGTGAGAGATACACATTGGAGATACTGTAGATTTTACAAGTGCTGTGATTGCTGCGAATAAGGTAAAATTAGCTGTAACATGATGCTAAATGTTCAGAAAACAACTAATTGCTGTTTTCACAAGTTCCCTGCTCTGACTTGTTTGTCCTGCACTGAACACCTCATCGGGGTGTCTGGATGCTGCACAGTGAATCCTCTTTGAGATGGATGCCAAATTGTAATAAGAAAAAAGCTTTGGTACCTTGTTAGCCAGTAGAACAAAATGTTATCGCTCTCTTACTGAGAGCAATAACAGATTTCAAGGAACAATTGTCTCTTTTGAAAGAATATTTATAGTATACTGTATAGGAGGACATCTGTCATAGAAAAATCTGGTCAAGATGCCACTTGGTATTGGGTTACAATAAAAGACTTATCGCAATTTTACCTTCCCTACCTCCCCCTCCGTCCCCCTTTTTGTGTTGTTTTTTTTTCCCCCCTCTCTCATTCTCTTTCTTCTCTCACTGTTTGTGTTATCCTCTTCTGTTATTTTATTATCTCCTCCAGTTAGCGGTTTATAGAGGGAGAATATCTTTTTCTAACAAGAGAATAGATAGGGTTCGTAGACTGGATGGTGCTACTTACAGGCGGAAGTTTGACGAGGAGTGGATTGGGGATTTCCCCTTAAAGATGTCCCCCTCTCCATCTCTCAGGGTTAGAAACCCCGAACCAAGCAAAATTGCATATTATCCTCACAATAACCTACTTACTAGTTGAACAGCCCAATCCTGGGTAATAAAGTATGTGCTCCACTGTTTTGCTATGTGTTTTAATCCAGTAATGGAACCATATAGGTTGTTAATATCTCTGCACAACTTAATAATGATAAAATTGTTGTTTTGAAAAATGGAAAATCTTATAAAAAAACAAAAATCTGGTCAAGCTTATGATCTCAAAGAGGTAATATTTCAATGTACATACTTATATAATCATTGCATTCAAATATGATTTACAAATTCCCAACATATTCCTTCGGGCCTATGCTTTCAGGGTTGTGGAGTAGAGGGTACTTTTCTACATATATGGTGGAATTGCCCAAAGCTCCCTTGATTTTGGTATATACACTAATTTTCCCAATCACAAATATAGCAATACACAAATCGCCATGGGAGGTGCTGTTGGGCAGATGGATTCCAAACATTCCCAAACACCTACACAAATGGATATCTTATTTCTTTTTATTTGCATCAATAGTTGTTGCCCGCTCCTGGAGGAAAGCATCGGTTAGTATTGACTTTGTGAAGACTCAAGTATCCTGGATTATGATCAATGAGAAGTTGGCAGCCATCCTCATGGATCATGAAACACTCTTTGAAAAGACTTGGTTGTCCTGGTACCAATATTTCCTTACCATGCACCTGTGGAATTCTGCAGCTAGAACCCAGAACTATTTTGTCGATCCAAGTTCACCATCTGGCATATCCTCCACCCCCTCTACAAATTTATGAAAAAATATGTTCTTAGAAACAGACAAGAGAAGGACCTATACAACTTTTCAAAATCTGACATAATTTTTTGATATATTGAAGAATTGCTCAGTCCCATCCCTCCTCCTCCCAACCCCTCCCTCATGTGTTTACCTTCCATCCTCTGTTTTCTCCCAATTTCTTTTTATTTATTTTTTTCTCTTCATTCGGGGAACATTGTTAATGAAGAACAGAATTTTGAAATTAATACAAAAAGCTGTTATATATCTTCAAAAGTTTTTTCGTTTTTGATCTTGTAACCCTCTGATTCAAAATATGATTGAATGTTGCATCGTTCAAAGATTTTGCGTTTACAAAATGAATAAAAATCAATGTTAACCAAATATGATTTAACATACCCATCTATAATGAGGGTCCAGTTCATATAAATACAGGGTGTCCCGAAAATGCATACAGACTATGAATGATTAAAAAGTTGTTTCATACAGTTCATTCATACAGAAGTTATTTTTGTCTAATTGTTTGTGTCTTTCTTTTAATGTCCATTTTCAAACTGATGGATGCTCTTGTCCAGGCACTACAGACAGTGTAAAGCAGTGGAATCGTAAACCTCAAGAATCATTTCATTTGGTGTTTGTCTGCATTCTTGTTCTATGGCAGCTCTCAATTCATTGAGTTTTGCTGGGGGTTTTTGCCATAAACCTTAACTTTTAAGAATCCCCTTAAAAATTAAATCCAGTGTCATGAGGTCTGGGGAAAGCCAGGGGTATTCTACTGAGCCTCGTCCAATCCATCTGTTTGGTGGATTGTCATCAAAGTAGGCCTTTACATCATGATGATAGCATGGGGGTTCTCCATCTTGTTGGAAGTAAAAATTCTCATCTTTTAAAGTTTTCTTAAATGTGTGGCGATACAGATTGCTCAACTAAGTTCAAATAAAAGGTACCAGTCACAGCAGCGTCAAAAAAGAATAGCTCAATTAATCCTTTTATTGATAAGCCGCACCACACTGAAACTTCTGGTAAATTAACATGATATTCCTCCATAACACATGGATTCTCAGGTCCCCAGTTGTTAATGGGGTCATTGAATTTAAATGCAGCATTATCGCTCTAAACAATTCTTAGAATGTAACTTTTCCAATGACAGTGCTTCAAAATGGGATGGACACTTGATTTTGAAATTCCTGTCTCATGACCTGTTTACGGCACACATTGTCTTGATCTTTGGAGATGCTTTTCATCAACCTTTCTTGTCTTGTGGGGCTCATCAATGTCTGTGATCTTCTGAAATATTTCTTGTAGACATTCTGAACAGTTCTATCTGCCTAAAACGTATCTCTCATTCGAATGCTAGTACGTCATATAGGTGGATTTGTTTGAAACTTTGGCTAAAACTGTCTTTGCAATCCTACTGCATTTTCAAACTTTCAGATAGATCTCCTTGTAAAGCAAACCTCAAAAATCATTTCATTTGGTGTTTGTGTGCATTTTACACCGGCTTCACCCATTATTTCTATCTGATTGGTTGCTGTGGTCAACTAGACCAGTTTTCTTTTGCACCAGTTTTAATTTGTCTACCCCAATGAGTTAGGAAGTTGCAAGCTGTTAATATATATATAGTTAAGCGTTCATGATAAATAATGACTGCTAGTTATTACATTGTATTCTCTATCCAAGATTTAATTTCTAGTTACCACTAAATAAAATATCCAAAAGCATCTTCAATGTCCACAGATGTTTTCATTGTTTTTTTTGAGTGGCAAGTTAAGCAATAACAGTATGTTACTCCCATGTTCGCCATGAACGTAAGACACACCACATCCAGGATGAACACATGGCTGTGTTCATGCAGGGAGCAGACTGCAGAATGAAGTTTGGAACCATATAAGCAAAACAGAAAAAGGGAGGCACAACCTTACTTTGTCTTTTAGAACAAGAACAGCCTTGCCTAGGTCATCGCCTCGATAAAGGATGCCCTGTGTCTCATACCTCGGCCACCAACTCTAGCATCTAAAATAAAGAAAACATAAGTACAACAGAAGCACAACTTTGCATTACCGCAGATTTAAACAACAAAGACGCCACTTAGCTTAGCAGTATAACATATTATATAATGGCCGAGGTAATACAACAGGACAGACCAAGTTCCACAAACACCATGTTAAAATCAATGTACAACACAGGAGAACAAAATGACAATGGGACCTCTGAGGGAATATAGACAAACAACCCAAGTAACACCTAAAGAAATGACAAAGAACAGAAACATAAACCTTAAACTGTAGGAGAGACTGGAATAGTGCAGCCAGCCTGTCTACGTGTCGAGACCTCCTTGCCACGACCCCATCAAGAATCACAGATCGTGACAGTTAAAAAGTGAGTAAGTGAGATAAATTGTTAAAACGCCTCGTCAAGGAAACTAAAGACGACCACTAAATGACAGCAATATTTTTATTTTCTTTTAAATTTCTGACTTGATTTACATTCTGTCAGTAAAGTCAGAATGATTAACTAATTCAAGGCAGATGGGACCTAAAACTCAAAGGGGACTTAAAACTGACTATCAAGAGTTGCTTCAACTCAGTTGTTAAAATGCAGAACTATTCATTGCATTAAGTTTCATGCTCCAATTCTATTTGATCAGTTTGTTTCTCTCCTATTTTGAAATTCCCTACTTGCTTCTTTCTTTCTCTCGCTTTTCCAATTGTCCTTTGTTGATTGTTTTCTTTTATTTGCTGTACCGACTTTGTATATTTCTCCTGGGTTAATCTGTTAGGATTGTTTGATTTTATATATCTTTTTATGCCAAGGAAATATCAATAAAATTGTTTTTGCACCACTTGCCAACCAAGAACAATTGTAATGGAGAAGGAACTATATATCAAGAACTACCGGTAAGCCTGTGAAGCATTTGTCATTGGAGAGGTGCGTGTAACCATTTCAGTGCTGTAAATCTTGGTCAAACTCTTGAAGAAAGGCCATAGCACTTTATCCTTCCTATTCTTTTTTATAAGACTTTAAACACGAAGTGTATCATTTAGCAATTTTGCAGCAACTTCCATTCGTTTTGTCATGATAGGTTGTATTACTATTATTATTATACGTGGTTACAAAAGGATTTCAAAATTATATCAGGTTTGCAATTAATTTTTATCGGGCTACAATCACACAGGTGAGAGTGAAATGGGGGCCAATGTGCATTTTTCATGCCGATGAGAGGCGTTTTTTAATTCAAAATTGCCTTGCATCATTTCTGTGAAATTGCGATCTTAGGCACGTGTTTCATGCGTGTCAGAGGATCGCAAGTGTTTTCTATTGATTGTAAGCATCATGTGATGTCTTTTAAGGTCCCATTGAAAACAATGGGTGAGGCATTCCAAGGGAACACCAAAAGATAGAACCTGCTATGATTTTTATTCTCGCAGCATCGTTGCGAGGGGAAAAATATCGCTCATGTGAAAAAGTCCAACTTCAATGGAGTTCACACGAACATATTTGCGTACATTTTTGTGCCCAGAAATACGCTCATCCAACCTGCCAACAGTACAACCCATTGATTTCAATAGGTTTGCTTACATTTTTATTTTTGCGCGTGCATTTACGTCCAGCGAAAAAAAAATTGTGGCATGCTCTATTATTGTGTGTATTTGTTCACAGAGGTCCCAATAGGAGTCTATAGAGGTGTGCAAATGCGCACTCACTCCGTACGAACATGTGTGGAACATGGCATAATTTCACAGCCACCTATCAAGATGCTATAAAGTTAGCAGCTAATTGCAGAGAAGGCACGGCAGACATTTTGAAGATTGTTTAGGAGTATCTCATTTTGGAAGCATATACAACTAAGTTAAGATAGAGATGCTCATCAATTTTTTGTTCATTTTGACATTATTGGAGATGGTGTTGCACAACAACGTCTTTCTCTACAAGGACGCCCTATTTAGACAGTGCCGTGGTACCGCCATGGGTACAAACGTGGCGCCAACGTACACCAATCTATATGTGGCATACGTTGAGGAACGATACATCTCGGTATCACGGCACTGGTCTAATGTATATTGACAATATTTTTATTATTTGGAGTGAAACAGAAAGTGAACTACATTTATTCCATGAGGAGATTAACAACTTGTTACCATCCTTAAAATTTACATTATCTATGTCATTTTGGGAGATGCAGTTTTTAGACATCCTCGTATGCAAAGACAAGGGACGCTTGAAAACTAACCTGTTTGTAAAAGAAACAGATAGGAATAGCATGTTGCTATAGACTAGCTGTCACCCTTCGCGAATGCGAGACTCCTTACCGTGGAGCCAGTTATTGCGAGTGTGATGCATCGTGGATTGAAGACAGGATCGACGGGCGTCTCAAAGAGATGTGTTTGAAGTTTGAAGGATGTGGTTATCCAAGCAAGTTGATCTCATGGTTACAAA
Organism: Eleutherodactylus coqui; assembly: GCF_035609145.1. Classification (NCBI taxonomy): domain Eukaryota; kingdom Metazoa; phylum Chordata; class Amphibia; order Anura; family Eleutherodactylidae; genus Eleutherodactylus; species Eleutherodactylus coqui. The sequence continues at coordinate 243,528,502 of NC_089839.1, read as the reverse complement.
CTGAGACATGTTCAATTGATCGAGTGACACTCTTAGCCCCTAGAAATAGGGAGAATTCAAAAGTGTGCATTCCATTTGTCTCAAGTTTTGGCCCAATAAGTGGGCAGGTGACACAAATTATCCATAAACATTGGCCGATTTTGGCACAATGCCATACGGATGTTAAGGAATTTAAAGAGCCTCCTATTATGGCCTATCAGAGGGGTGCTAATTTCAGGGATAAGTTAGTCCACACAATGTCTACTGGTACACCACGTACTATGCGCCTTTAAAGATGTGTAATTTTCCTTGCCTGAATTGTAGCAGTTGTCACAATATGGTTAAAGGGGATAGCTTCACACACCCCAGAACGGGCAAGAAATACCCGATTAAATCCCGTTTCACCTGCAGTACATCGTACGTGGTTTATGTTATTTTATGCCCATGCGTGATGTTATATGTTGGTGAAACAATCTTGGAGTGCAGGAGTGCTAGGCTAGACTATCAAAGCATAAAAGTACTATACGTTCGGGCAAGTCTGATGTACCTGTAGCACGACATTTTCTTGAGAAGGGACATAGTAATGGGGAGGGAATGTGAGGGAACCCATTGACACCAAAGGGTTCATTTGGATGCTGTTTGCATAAGCGATTTTGCGCGTGCAAAAACGTGCCCAAAATTGCCATGCGGATTGTGAAGTAGGATTGAAAATGGCTTAAATCTGACTGCAGCTCTGTATGAAAAACTACATTCAGCTATGCAGATTTTGGTGCGGATTTCTGCAGCAGCAAACTCCACTGCGTCCTGATGGAATAATTCCACCTGTGTGAAAGATCCCTTAAAAAAAGTCTTCAAAAGTGGGTGTGGCTTGCTGTATGGCCAGGATTTAGGCTGCCTTCATATGGGATGCAAATGCTGAAGAATCTCTGCAGCAAAATTTGCTACAGAAAGTCTGCAGCATTTACCGTGTAAGCCATGTGGATGAGATTTTAAGAAATTCCGTCTATGGGAAGCAGAAAAATTCAGAGCAGAATTTGCAGCATATTTGAAATACAGATTTGTTGGAGTTACGTAGCTCCAGCTGCAGCCTTTGTCAGCCATGAGCAATTGTATGAAGCCACTGATATCCACTGGGTATGGAACAAACTTGGTTCTTGAACCCGCTCCATACTTTCCTGGAGACCCATGATACATCTATCCAGAGGCGTAACTTGAAGATTTGGGGCCCCAATACAAACCTGTAACAGGGCCCCCAACTATAATGCTTTATTCATAGTACTGGACTCCCTATATGGAGAAGAGAGTTCTTATGGGGCCCCTAAGGCTCCTGGGCCTGGGGGCAACCACATCCTCTACAGTCAAAGGTCATTGGTTAAAGATGTGACAATTTATCAATATCATGGGACATTTGATACATTTGTCTCATTTTTAACTGGAGACAGGAAAAAGAAATACCTGAAAACTGACATTAAAAATTTCCCCGATTGTACATAAATGTACCAAATAAAATAGATGCAATAATGCCAGTATGAACGAAGCCAGAATGCATTTCATCAGATGTGTCATATCTCAAATGTTTCCCCTATGGACACACAGCAACTTGTTTACTATATGGCGCACTAGAGTTATGTGATGCCTGCACTAGAAAATTCTAAAACTATTGTATTAGTGGGGTTTTCATGTTTCAAGCAAGTAAAGATTAATGGGAACCTGTCACCAGTTCGGAGCAGGTTACACCTCTTGCAGCAAGATAACATGAACATGCAGCTGGTTCTATAGCTTATCTTGTTATAGTGCCAAATGCCAGCATACCTTGTAAAATTGACTCTTCATATTTCTTGCACTGTAGGTTATTAGTGTCTGAATGGTGTGGTGGACAGGCCCAGAGCATCTTTGCTTCCTGCAGTGCGCTCCATAACCCGGTACCTCTTGAACTATTCTGTGGATGATGTAAGGTACGTCCACGACATTCATCCTAATTCTCATGCAGTCATTGACCAGTAGATCATTTAGCCTTATTGAGGGCAAATTCGATGGATTCTTCTGCACATTTACTAGTCCCTGATTGCATGGTGTAGGAGACATCACATTGACTATAATGGGGTCCATCCAGCTTCTTTCTTGGTCTCCAGCATTTTTCTAGGCAAAGCAATCTTGAAACAGAGCCTCTAATGTACATCTGAACAAAGCCTAAGGCCCCCTGTACATGGCAGTTTATTCGCCGGCAGTAAACCGCCAGCGAATCATGCCGGCCGACGCTTTCCATAGCATTGCTATGGAAAGCGCCAGCACCTGTCCACGAGCGGAGAATCATTGCAATTCTCCGCTCGCGGCGGGCAATTCGCAGCATGCTGCAAATTGCCCCGATTCTCCGCGGTCACCGGTGAATAATTAGGCTGCCCGACAATAAAGTAAGGTCAATAAGGAGTGTAGATCTGCTAGCAGAGGACGGGATTGGGTTCCATTTAAAGCTCAATTACGTCCTCCTCTTGCAAGTGTGAATATGCTTATGCTCATGTGATGGAGCCCTTACAGACAAAGTCGCCAAGTAACTCTAACCTTATACCATACCAGGAAATGTGGAATGTTTTAAAAAATGCATTAAATAAGCACTGTACTTTGTACAAACTGGTACTTGTATGATAGCCAATGTGAAAACTAGCAGAAGTGTAAATCACTTTATTTGCCCCAAATTATATTTTTTGTACTAAAAAAAATCATTGGCCACTAGGGGTTTCACTTCCTTTAAACCTGCTGTCTACTGTCTCCTATCATGTGAAGTCCATCTCTAGTAACAAAGACACCCAGCAGGAACACAGGAAGTGCTGGTGGTGGGATGTGCTGCTTCATGATAGTCCTAGAAATATATGGAAAGGCATGGTAAGGAGAAAAAAGCTGCTGCAGAGTAAGTGAGAAACAGTGAGACTGACCTAGAGGCTGCTGCAGCTAATAATGAGTGTTTACTATTTTTACTGTCTCACGCCTACTGAATTCACATCTACACTGCTCAGTACTACTGTATAAACTGTATAATGTCTTTCCTGATGCTGTTACGTATGAGCATGTGCTACAGAGAGACTGAGAAGAGTTCCTGCTTCCCTGTGTGTGCAGTGTATGGAAGCCATCATAGCAACTGTCTCTACTTAAAGGGGTTGTCCCGCGGCAGCAAGTGGGTCTATACACTTCTGTATGGCCATATTAATGCACTTTGTAATGTACATTGTGCATTAATTATGAGCCATACAGAAGTTATCAAAAGTTTTATACTTACCTGCTCCGTTGCTGGCGTCCTCGTCTCCATGGTGCCGACTAATTTTCGGCCTCTAATGGCCAAATTAGCCGCGCTTGCGCAGTCTGGGTCTTCTGCTGTCTTCAATGGGGCCGCTCGTGCAGAATGCCGGCTCCGTGTAGCTCCGCCCCGTCACGTGCCGATTCCAGCCAATCAGGAGGCTGGAATCGGCAATGGACCGCACAGAAGCCCTGCGGTCCACAGAGAGAGAGGATCCCGGCGGCCATCTTCAGCAGGTGAGTATGAAGACGCCGGACCGCCGGGATTCGGGTAAGTACTACCCGGTTTGTTTTTTTAACCCCTGCATCGGGGTTGTCTCGTGCCGAACGGGGGGGGGGGGTGTTAAAAAAAAACAAAACCCATTTCGGCGCGGGACAACCCCTTTAATAGCTCAAGGAAGATTAGCAACTAGAGACGGAGTTTGCAGAGAAGAAAACTAGTGAATAATGGAGGATACAAGTCATAACGGTTAGATATAATGCTATAGTCAAGCATACACACATGATAGTTCATTCTAAAGTGTGAGTATGTTTTAAGTGAATCCCTAGGGAAATACAGTTTTCTTCTTCTAAATATTTCCAACCTCAGTTATTTTGATGCCGAGACATCAGAGATCCCCTATCCTTGCTTTAGGCATCTCATGGCACCATAAGAACATGTGTATGTTTTGCAATACCCACTGTTTAGATGAAAAAAATACTCCGTCTGATGGTAATATCCACCACTGGGTGTATTTGTATACAACTGATCAGGCAGATTACAACATTACTGCAGGTGTGGAAGAACTGAGATACCTGAACACTGCAGGATCTAAGGTGATAATATCGTAGGGGTTGAGTATTTGTTAGAGTAAATATATGAGATAAAATTGAAATTCGTATTTCTTCCCAGTGGTTCACTTTAATATTTCCCTGAATGTTCTGTAAATGCATTTTTCTGAATCTCTTTCGACTATGAAAAGATGAGAAAATGTATGCCGAGAAAGAAACGTACAACTAAAGAGGCTCTGTGATGAAGGGACCAAGGCTACTAGCTTAAAATTAATATTAACAAGCTTCCATACGGGGGCCGCATCTAAAGTGCTGTGCTATGAAAGTGTCTTTTTGGCATAACTTACTATAAGGTGACTGTACTTGTTAAAGACTTTTTTTCCCTCACCACAGTCCTTCCCACAGATAACTGTGATCCTGCATATTACAAGCCACATCATCTTCAATTAATGCTCAGAAAGGGTGACCTCTGCACCGAATATTGAATATATTTCTCACACTGAGTAATTAGAGACTACATCAAGCCAGATTTATGTTTTGTCTAAAGTCACTGCTGTGCTAATCCACTGGCTCATACTACACCTGAAAGAAAGTGGCGCAAGGTATAATTAAATTACTTTATGTTACCATAGAAACAGAAAGCGGAGACCTGTTAGACAATGACACAGGAGGTCTGCAATTCAGGTCAAAATACTTTCTTTTTTAGATGAATAACTTTACAATATTATTGTGGATACAGTTTTAAAAGCCGGGGCATTATTACTGCTACATGAATGATGTGATAGAGGAAGGCAGTTGTTGAATTCTATAGTTGACTCCACTTTAAAAGTGGAAAACTGTTGCAACAAGAGTGGCAAAATATTAAACCGGGCAAAAATCCACAACATATTTGCATGAATAACACATATATACTTGTATATATTGGGGCAGGGCAGTAGCAAGAGTGGCCTGTAGAGGGCCTCGATGTGCAGATTGCTGCTTTTGTAGAGCCTGTCTGAAAAGGTTAAAGGGGTTGTCCCGCGCCGAAACGGGTTTTTTTTTTTTTCAACCCCCCCCCCCCCCCCCCCCCGTTCGGCGCGAGACAACCCCGATGCAGGGACTTTAAAAAAAAACGCTCAGCGCTTACCTGAATCCCCGCGCTCCGGTGACTTCTATACTTACCGGTTGAAGATGGCCGCCGGGATCTTCTTCCTCCGTGGACCGCAGCTCTTCTGTGCGGTCCATTGCCGATTCCAGCCTCCTGATTGGCTGGAATCGGCACGTGACGGGGCGGAGCTACACGGAGCTACACGGAGCCCCATTCAGAAAAGCAGAAGACCCGGACTGCGCAAGCGCGTCTAATTTGGCCATTCAACCATTTTAGACGGCGAAAATTAGACGGCAACCATGGAGACGAGGACGCCAGCAACGGAGCAGGTAAGTGAAAAACTTTTTATAACTTCTGTATGGCTCATAATTAATGCACAATGTACATTACAAAGTGCATTAATATGGCCATACAGAAGTGTATAGACCCACTTGCTGCCGCGGGACAACCCCTTTAACACCTGCTGCGTGTGGCAGGAGGCAATGAAAGTCTGTTCCTGGCACACTCAAGAGGGAAGTTGGCTAAGAGAGACAGAGGTCCAGTGTGGACCAGAGAGAGATGGTGAAGGAGCTGCATGAGGGACTTGGAGCCTGAGGTCTGGTGCGCACCAGATGGGCCTGTTACCTGTCTGACAGAGGAGGATGCCCTCCCGACACCCCAGGTGGGATTAGTGACGGGACCCGGTGGGTTGTGCACGCTGAACATTGTAAATGGACTATATGATATGCCGTGTATGCTGTGATGTTGCTGTGCTGATAATTAAATACTGCCAAGTGGCAGATTATAAAAGAAAAGCAAGTCTCTTGAAGCCTATTTTTACGTGAGGTGCACCATTTCCGGTCCGAAAGGTTGACGATCTGCAGGCGAGTGACCCCAACTTGACACTATATATATCTATACATATATATATATATATATATATATATATACACATATATATATATATACATATATATATATACATATATATATATACATATATATATATATATATATATATACACAGTGGATGGACAAAAATATGGAAATACCATACAAAATGCATGCCTTAAGTTATATGGAATTTTAAATCATATTTCACAATACTACCAGTAAATTTTAACTATATCAATAAGACATAGAGGCCAATTTTGCGTGGAGGTAATATGACACAGATGTTGCCGGGCACAAGTGAACATCTGCCCGAGCAACAAGGTTCCATTGGTCAAGGGTTTTCATATTTTTATCCACCCCTTTTGTATATACATAGTATTTATTAGGAAATTATAGCGCCAGTGTACTACATATACATAGCATGCAGCTCTGCTACTGTGAGAGGGTGAGACAGCCTCCAATATGTGTACATTGTTCTTGTTACTGTAAATAGTCCACTACTGTGTGTTTTACTATTTGTCCACAAGAGGTCACTGTTCTGCAGAAAAGATTATGGTCAAGCTGTGAGGTGACAGGACCATGGTAGCCTGTGATTGGAGAACCCGTTGCCTGGTTACAGCGTGCGCACGGGAGGAGAGAAAATTAAAAGCGTGCGTACACTGTGAGTTGGGCAGTTGGTCGAGGAAGCCATTTTGAGTGGAGCTACGGAAGAGGGACGGAGGTCGTATCCTGAAGGGATTGGAGCTACAGCGGATTCAGATGCCCGCTGGATGGGAGAAGACTTGCTGCCGGGGATGTTGCTGAACAACCGGAGCGAGACTGGATATTGTGTGGACAATACTGGATGCCGCTGAGGAAGTGAGTAACGGCTCTCTGCGGTACCGCACGCTTTTCTGGAGGAGCCCCTCATCCGTCTAGACTTTTTGGCCGATCAAACAGCAGACCGGTCTATGTGCACGCAAGACACCATATTTTGGCGCCAAGTTACTTGGGACTGCATTTTGGCCTGTAGTTAGATTAGGTAGGGTTATGGACCGTGTCAGGCCACACTTCAGCCATCAGTAAGAAGCTTCTGGAGAACATTCACCTGGCTATATAGCCGCTGTTCTTTATACATATTCCATATTGTATTGGTCTGGGGGGATAGAGTCAGTGTGGGTAAGTTTGTAAGCTGTTGTGCTGCACCGCCGGTACTCAGATCACTCTCCCTTTCCTTTGTTCCTTAGTAGCGGTATTAATAGGTAACAAGGGGCAGGATTATTTAGGCCTGCCCGTTAGGTAAAAGCATAGTTTATTATAGTAGCGCCCTCTGGGGAGTACAGCGCTGTACAGCACAAGGGCCTCAGCCATCTGGCTGAGTGTATGTGAGTTTTGTTGGGTTACCCATTGTTTGTGGTCACGTGGGCCACAGAGCTTTAGTAAAATTCGGTTTGCCCCTGAACTGGTGTCAGAGACGTTTTTCTTGTTTGTGACTTCGCTGTATCCTGGGGAGCCCACCCCGGTACACGGCTTACAACTTGGCGTAGTCGGCAGGATACAGCGACCGTTATGGACGGGAACACGGCAGAAATTAATCCAGTAGCGCCGGCCCAGGGTTCAGCTCAGGGTGCCCCAGCACTGTCATTACAGCCCACGCCAGTCACTTTAGCCCAGGTAGGATACTTGTCAGTTGGGGCATTAATGCAGCAACTGCCCAAATTCAACGGGAAAAACATGACGTTGCAGGACTGGGCCGAAAGGGTGCGAAGCGTGGTTAAAATGTGCAACCTGACCCCTGAGGTGCGTGCGGAAATAGCGTTGGGGGCCTTAGAGGGTGACGTAAGACGGACTGTAATGGTGCGGCCCGAGTCAGAGAGGGACACCTTAGACAAAATATTGTCCCTGCTGGAAGGAGCTCAAGGGGGACGCACCAAGGTAGCACAATTGCGAAGCCAGTTCTTCAATCGGTCACAACGGGAGGACGAGACTTTGATGCAATATTCTAACGCCCTACAGGAGATATTGAATGAAGTGCAGCGGCGGGACCCAGAGGCTATGGGAGCCTTCCGGGGGGTGGACCGGCTATTACGCGACCAGTTCATAATAGGGTTATCCAATAAGTTCTTGCAGGACAAGATGCAAGAGATAGCCTGGGCGACGCCTGAACTGACATTCTACCAGGTTTACCTGGCTGCAGTAGAGAGGGAAGAGGAGCCCATGCCTGTGGCTGTGAAAGCAGTAAGTAGCACCGGAGTGACCAGAGGTCGATCGGGTTCGGAAGACTCGGAGTCCCTGAAGGATATAGTCCAGGCCCTGCGGACAGAGTTGAGGGAACTCCGAGTAGAAGTGTCCCAGATGAAAGCAGGGTCACCTCAGGCTCCAAAAATGGTCCCACCACCCCACCTGGCTCCATCAAGGATAAGCCAGGTGTGTGGGCCCACCAACAGAGGTCCTTCTAGTGTTCGGAGATCGCGGGGACCCCTCTGCTGGTACTGCCAACAGTATGGCCATATCGCCAGAGAGTGCCCGATGCAGGTGGAGCCTGAGCCGCCGTTAAACTCCCAACCGCCGCAGTAACAGGGCGAACTGCGGCGGTTCATCAAGGTCCAAGTCCTGTACACGATGATCGCGATCTGTATGCTAACAGCCCTGTTATGGAAGCGGAGATGGAAGGCAAGAAAGTAAGCTGCCTAGTTGATACTGGGTCGGAGTGCACCCTGATGCCTCTGGAGTTCTTTGAGAGACACTTCGGCCACATGATAGAGCCGGAAGATGGGAGTGTCATCAGATTGACGGCTGCAAATAACGGGGAGATGAATGTACGAGGCATAGTCTGGATGCGGGTCTGCCTATTTGGGCAGGATATTGGCAGAAAGGGGGTCGTACTGGTGGATCACCCCTCGAGGAAAGGGTTAGATGTAACGCTGGGAATGAACGTGCTGAGAGACCTAGACCAACATCTTTATGCCAAGGAAGGGCCTAAATACTGGCAGCGGGCCACCTCACATCGGCCGACTCAGAAGGTTTTGCAGCATATGGTGAGGAGCTACAGTCTGCAAAAGAGCATCATGTCTGATAAGGCTATTGGGCGCGTGAAGGTACCACTGAGGGCCCCGATGAAGATCCCTCCACGACGGGAACAAATCTTGATGCTGCCGGTAGGAGCTGGGAGGAAGCTGAATGGGCTAGAGGTTTTAATCGAGCCCGCGCCCCAAGGGGAAAGGTCAGCCCATCCCCTGGTAGCTCGGGCTCTTGCCACTGTTAAGGATGGATGTGTGCCAGTACGCTGCATCAATGTTTCGGACAGTGAGTTGACTGTTCCTGGAAATACCCTGTTGGCCGAAGTTTATGTGTCTGAGGGGGATATCCTCCGGCGGAGAGGCTTCACACTACAGCCAGATAGAAGGTCAGCCTGGACCTTTGCAGTAGAGATCAAGCAAAAAGAGGCCCCGACGTCGGAGTGGAACGGTCGAGTGATTATGGCCCTGATGGGGGTGGATCTCCGGGCCCTGACTCCGGGGCAACAGACGCTTCTGGAGGAGACTCTGTGGGAATTCCAGGAGGCATTCTCGAGGCATGATGAGGACTTCGGGTGTGTTTCTGGTATCGAACACGAAATACCTACCGGCGATGCCACGCCAATCAGGGAGCGGTACAGACAGATCCCACCCAAGATTTACCAGGAAGTGAAAGAGATGGTGGCCAGCATGTTGGAAACCCGGGTGATACAGGAGAGTCAGAGCCCTTGGGCTGCCCCAGTGGTCCTGGTGCGGAAGAAAGACGGGGGTCTTCGGTTCTGTGTAGACTACCGGAAGCTAAATGCACAGACCATTCGGGATGCCTACCCTCTTCCGCGGATTGAAGAGTCGCTGTCCTCCCTAGGTCATGCCAAGTTCTTTTCAACTCTCGACCTGGCCAGCGGGTATTGGCAAGTGCCTGTGGCCGAAAAGGACAAGGCGAAAACAGCCTTTATCCTACCCATGGGACTCTATGAGTTTAACAGGATGCCGTTCGGCCTGACTAATGCCCCGGGGACATTTCAGCGGTTGATGGAGCATTGTCTGGGTGACCTCAACTTTGAGTCGGTATTGATCTACTTGGACGATGTGGTAGTGTTTGGGACCTCCTTTGAAGACCATCTTCAGAAGCTGCGACAGGTCCTAGGACGGCTGCGAGACCATGGGCTTAAAGTCAAGCCCAAAAAGTGCCAACTGTTCAAGCAGCAGATAGAGTACCTTGGGCATGTGGTTACCCCAGAGGGGGTGCAGCCGACTACCAGTAAGGTGGAGGCCGTCCAACAGTGGCCCCAACCAAAGACCCTACGGGAGGTGCAGGCTTTTCTGGGGTTGGCCGGGTATTACCGAAGGTTCATACCCAAGTTTGCTCACCTGGCTAGTCCGCTAAATGAGCTGCTGAGAGGCACGGCTGGAGGACCCAAGAATCGTCCCATTGAGTGGGGGTCACGGCAACAAGAGGCTTTCGAGGCGATAAAGAAGGTTCTAACCAGTGCCCCGATCCTGGCTTATGCACGGTTTGACACCCCGTTCTTGTTGTACACTGACGGAAGCCTCCATGGTCTGGGGGCCGTGCTATCTCAAATTCAAGATGGACGTGAAAGAGTGATTGCTTATGGCAGCCGGTCTTTAAGGGAGTCGGAGCGCAATCCCGACAACTATAGCTCTTTTAAGTTGGAACTTTTGGCACTGGTGTGGGCCATGACCGAAAAGTTTGCGGAGTACCTGACGGGTGCCGAAGTGACTGTGATGACGGACAATAACCCGTTAGCACACTTGGAGAATGCCAAGCTAGGGGCTCTTGAACAGAGATGGATGGCTCGCCTCTCCAAGTACCAATATTGTATCCGGTTCCGGTCGGGGAAAGAAAATGGCAACGCGGATGCGCTTTCCCGAGTTCCTGTAGGATTGCCGACCCAGAGTGGTGATGAGGAGCTAGAGGACATCGAAATCCCGGATCTTGGCAGGGCGCCCACTTTCCAGAACATAACGCATTCAAGTGGGGTGGCTTCGGGAATGCCAATGGTGTTGGGAAAGACGTTAGCAGATTGGGAGAGAGTCCAAAATAGCTGCCCGGACCTAAAGAAAGTGAAGCAGTGGGTCCAGAGCAAAATATGGCCTCGGCCTGAAGAGCGAGCCAGCTTAACTCCAGAGGGTCAAAGGCTGCTAAGACAGTGGGATAAATTGAGCGTTGTCCAGGGGGTCCTGTGCAGGACCATATACCTACAGTCAGAGTTGCAGTACCGACAACAGATTGTCATTCCCATGTTGCTGGGGCCGGCAGCAGCCCGGGAGGCCCATGACAGGGGCGCCCATTTTGGGAGCGATAAAACATACAAATGGCTCCAGCGATTGGTGTATTGTCCTGACTTGGGAGACATGGTGACTGAGGCCTGTCTCAAGTGTCGGCCCTGTGGACTGAGTAAGGGTCCCGAGGAACGGGCTCCTATACAAACTATCAGTACATCTGCCCCCCTAGAGATTTTGATGATTGACTATGTGCAGATTGGGTACTCTACCTCAGGACATTCCTACTGTTTAGTCATGACAGACCATTTCACTAAATATGCGGTGGCCATACCCACCAGAGATCAAACGGCAGAATCGGCTGCAAAAGCAGTTTGTAAACATTTTATACAAGTGTTTGGGTGTCCACAGAGAATTCATTCCGATCAAGGGGCTTGTTTCCAGGGTACTCTGATGGGCGAGTTGTATCAGCTCTATGGGATTGAACGTTCCCGCACGACCCCATACCACCCCCAAGGGAATGGGGCGTGTGAACGGTTCAACCGCACCTTGATCCAGATGCTGCGAACTTTGGAGGATAGCCAAAAGGCTCGTTGGCCAGAGTATTTGCCCGAACTGATGTGGGCTTATAACAACAGGGTACATAACACTACGGGTTACTCTCCCCATATGCTGATGTTCGGGAGAGCAGGCCAGGAGATTGAGGATCTCCACATGCCCGACCCGATGGGGCCACCCCCGAGGAATACTACAGCATGGGTACAAGAACACCGCCGTCGGTTGAGAGCGGTGCACAGGGTTGTGGGAGAACGCCTGAGGCAAGTGGTGCATCCAAACTCAAGACCAGTGCAGAGAGATGAGTTCACTTCGGGTGACCGAGTGTTAGTCCGGGCCAAGAGGCCATCTGGAAAGTTGGATGGGCGGTGGGAGGCGGTTCCGTATATGGTGAAGCGAAGGGTAGATCCTGACATACCAGTTTATGAAGTAGAGCCAGTAGGAACTGGGGGACCCTCGCGGAGTCTACACCGTAATATGTTGAGACGTTGTAACTTTGAAGAGGCCGCAGCTGAGAAGGAGGTGTCTACACCCGCCATGAGTACTAGGGAACCTCCCTTAGAAGAGGAAAGCTGGGTCATCTCAGTCCCTATCCCGGCGGAGGTTCCAGTTCAGACAAATCCGACACCCAGGGAAGGAGCTACACAATCAGCAGTGCATCCTTCAGTGACTGCGCCCAACTCCCTTGACTCTATGACTCTGCGTAGGACAACTAGGTCCAACGCTGGCGTACCTCCACTGCGCTATGCGCAGGACGAGTTTGTTTGGGTAAGGTTGCCGGGGGCGTCAACCTCTAGTGGGGTGGCATGTGAGAGGGTGAGACAGCCTCCAATATGTGTACATTGTTCTTGTTACTGTAAATAGTCCACTACTGTGTGTTTTACTATTTGTCCACAAGAGGTCACTGTTCTGCAGAAAAGATTATGGTCAAGCTGTGAGGTGACAGGACCATGGTAGCCTGTGATTGGAGAACCCGTTGCCTGGTTACAGCGTGCGCACGGGAGGAGAGAAAATTAAAAGCGTGCGTACACTGTGAGTTGGGCAGTTGGTCGAGGAAGCCATTTTGAGTGGAGCTACGGAAGAGGGACGGAGGTCGTATCCTGAAGGGATTGGAGCTACAGCGGATTCAGATGCCCGCTGGATGGGAGAAGACTTGCTGCCGGGGATGTTGCTGAACAACCGGAGCGAGACTGGATATTGTGTGGACAATACTGGATGCCGCTGAGGAAGTGAGTAACGGCTCTCTGCGGTACCGCACGCTTTTCTGGAGGAGCCCCTCATCCGTCTAGACTTTTTGGCCGATCAAACAGCAGACCGGTCTATGTGCACGCAAGACACCATATTTTGGCGCCAAGTTACTTGGGACTGCATTTTGGCCTGTAGTTAGATTAGGTAGGGTTATGGACCGTGTCAGGCCACACTTCAGCCATCAGTAAGAAGCTTCTGGAGAACATTCACCTGGCTATATAGCCGCTGTTCTTTATACATATTCCATATTGTATTGGTCTGGGGGGATAGAGTCAGTGTGGGTAAGTTTGTAAGCTGTTGTGCTGCACCGCCGGTACTCAGATCACTCTCCCTTTCCTTTGTTCCTTAGTAGCGGTATTAATAGGTAACAAGGGGCAGGATTATTTAGGCCTGCCCGTTAGGTAAAAGCATAGTTTATTATAGTAGCGCCCTCTGGGGAGTACAGCGCTGTACAGCACAAGGGCCTCAGCCATCTGGCTGAGTGTATGTGAGTTTTGTTGGGTTACCCATTGTTTGTGGTCACGTGGGCCACAGAGCTTTAGTAAAATTCGGTTTGCCCCTGAACTGGTGTCAGAGACGTTTTTCTTGTTTGTGACTTCGCTGTATCCTGGGGAGCCCACCCCGGTACACGGCTTACACTACATTCATTTTTCATCCCATACAACAGGGATCACAAATACCACAGTAGAGTCCTGCACACACAGATCGCCCCCTGGTCATGTGACCCTGGACTCCTCCCACACAAGTGACTAATCACATGATGGTGGCATCATCACAGGTACTGTAAGCACACATATGGCTGTTGTCCAGCTCGCATATTAACATCTTCATCAGCACTTCTGCCCTATTCAGCAATTCCAGCAACCTGATTGGTTGTTTGGGTTGGCTGATTCCCAATTTCAGCAACCTGATTGGTGATTAAAGCAGAAGTGATGATGAAGATGTTAATATGCGTCCCGCCCTGCAGGTTTTTAATAAAGTAAAGGACCTGTGGTGACGTCACTGTCATGTGATTAAGGGCATAACTCAGAGCCCTGGTGACTGATCCCATGATGGTGGCATCTTCACATGTCACTCACATACAGGTGGTCATTAGTATTCTATAGCAAATGAGGCCGCGGGGGTTGTAGGAAGTGTAGTCCATCCGTAATCTGCACAGGGATGAAGGACCTGTGTTGATGTCAGCATGTAACTCACTCACGGACACAGAGCCCGGGTGACTGGATCACATGAAAGTGACATCATAACAGGTCCTGTAAGCACACAGCTGCTGTCAGGCTCTGCATGTTTTATGACCTTTTGATGATGTCACTGTCACGTGATCAGGGGCAGAGCATGTAACTCACTCATGGACACCATCTACTAGTATAATGTAGGTAAAAGGATAGGAGTTGGTCAAAATATTTTTGTGCAAAGAATAAGCTGTTACCATTATTTGCAATTTTGCTGAAAACAGTGCAAACACCTATGAATAAGAAAACATTAGTAAATGTACACAACAGCAATACTGATACTGAGACATATTAGCTAGTTGCTTTCACATATCAGCTGCACAAGATTTACGAACTTCAGCTGCTCATTGAGGCGACATATTGGTTTGTTGCTTTTGCATATCAGCTGCACGTGAATTACGAACTTCAGCTGCCCACTGAGGAGACATGTTGGCTCATTGCTTTCGCATATAAGCTGCATGTGATTTACAAACTTCAACTGCTCACTGAGGAAACATGTTCACTTGTTGCTTTTGCAAACACCTATGAATAAGAAAACATCAGTAAATGTACAAAATAGCAATACCGCTACTGAGACATATTGGCTCATTGCTAGAGTTAAGCGAACATACTCTGCTGAGCTTGATGCTCGTTCGAGTATTAGCATACTCGATGGTGCTCGTTACTCGAATGAGCATCAAGCCGTGTTCGACCCCGCCCCAGTTTTTGGCTCCTCCCTGCTAAGACGTGCCTGTTTTGGCCCCTCCCCGCCGCGACGCAGCGCTCGTCATTGGCAAATTTTTTGTCTGGCAGGCAGGGGGAGAGAGAGAGAGAGAGAGAGAGACAAACCCTGGAAAAAACAAAAAAAAGCTCGGCTCCCGGCGCCCCACATACGAAAATGCTCCCACTGTAGTCAATGGGGTTCGTTACTCGAGTAGAGCCCTCGAATTTTACGAAAAGCTTGACTCAAATAATGCGGACTCGAGCATTTGGGTGCTAGCTTATCTCTACTTGTTGTTTTTACATATCAGCTGCACCGGATTTATGAATTTCAGCTGCTCGCTGAGGAAACATGTTCACTTGTTGCTTTCGCATATGAGCTGCACGTGATTTACAAACTTCAGCTGCTCGCAGATGAGACATATTGGCTCATTGCTTTTGCATATCAGCTGCATGAGATTTACAAACGTCAGCTGTCGCTGTATCATGTAAGTTGCATTAGCTTCACGGCGGCATTGAACCCTCTGTGGTGATATGTTTGCACAACAGCGATGGTTTGTTTCAACATTGGACAATGGTTGATGATTAGATGAAGGCTGGACTGGTGTTGGTGGCATTAGCACTTGAGATGACATGATATCACATTCAGGAGATGTGAAGATAGTGGTGAAGGACTATGCTTCAATGATGTTGATCAATATGCACTGCCAGCTATGTATATGAACATTTGTAAGGTGTTATTTATTGGAGTACCCACACAGGTGTGCAGCTGTCTCACAACCAGCTACAAACTGCCAGACAGAGTATTACTTCTTCCATAGCAACGTGACTGATCACATGACGGTGACATTTTCACATGCAACTCACACAGTCACTCACAGAGAGGTGGTTGTTAGTATTTTGATAAAAGAAATCCAGTACCAAATATGGCCTTTAGTGTGCTTAGAGCAGACTTTAGACTTGCTCAGTGTCCATTTGAGACCTACAAACAAGGAAGATGGAACAATACTGCTGTGGTGCCACCTATTAGATGGCAGCATTCCTTCAAATTAATGTATGAGTTTTTACTAAGTCTGTAAAGCAATGATTGGGAATAATACCCCTTCAGGGTGCTCTCCTTGGGGAGAGACAATGCCATTCGCTGATCCATTTATCCCCCAAGTGTCTCTACACACTCCCTGGTTGCTCTCCTTAAGGATACCCCTCTTGACCTCCTTCAGACCTTTCATATTCTCCATTGATGCAAGAACCCCACTCCAAGGTTCACTCCATTGTTGAGGATATCAAAAATGGCCATAAATTTATGCTCCCAAATTCTTCTGTGATGCTGTGACTTGAAGTTAACCCTTCAGTATGATCATTTTCATCTACTGTATGTTGTGTGCGTGTCCACAAAAAGTTTTCGTCCTATTTCCCCAATGTAAGGCCCCCCAACAGGATATTCCCTGGACAGGATCAGGTACACAACATTGGGCATAGAACATGTGAATGTCCCAGGGATCTTATAGTCCTGTTGTGTGTTGCGGATTTGTATCCTGTCCGTTATCAGTATATGTGAGCAGGTCTTGAAGCTACATTACAGGGATAAGTTCCTATTTGTGTGTCAGAGAGCTATGCACTTCTGATTATAAAGGTCATCAAATTAGGAGGTTACCTGTAGCATAGGAGAGAAGGGTCTGGGAATATGGTTTTCAGATGGCCATTCTTGTGTAGGGTATGATGGAGTTTTTATGCAGTCTTCCTTAGTACCTCTAGAGGCACTTTCTTTCTCCATGTATTGGAGTAGTTTGTTTCCGGAGTGTTCTAGTGGCTCTGGTGATTTGGTCATCAATTGAGTTGGGATGGGAGCCCTGATTTAAAAATGTCTTTTTGGGTTGGAGCAGATCTGGTTATATCTAATGGCCTGGCTGTAGACGATGGACTTTTTAATGTGCTTAGGATGTGAACTGTCCCATTGGAGGTATGTGGGCCAATCAATTGGTTTCCGGTATAAGGATGTCTGTATTCAGTTGTTTGAAATATTTATGGTGTTGTCCAAAAAGTTGACTTTTGTATACAAGTAGCTTAATGTCAGGTTTATGGTGGAGTGAAATGTATTGAATCTCTCATGGAGTTTTATTAGTTCTTTTTCAGTGTTGGTCCAGATGATTATGATGTCATCAATGTAGCAGAAGTAGGCCAATGGTTTGCTGGGGCAGGAGGCCAGAAATGCCTTGACATGTTTCCCTAGTTGAAGGAAGAAGTAGTAAGTAAAATAGTAGCCTACAGAATATAGTAAACAAAATACTTTTTCCAAGAAAACAGGCAATCTAAGAAAATACTGAAAGAAACACAAAACTAAGCAAACAGTTATTTTTGAAAGCTGGCACAATTCTTAATTCTCAAACATAAAATCTCACATTTGTCCATCTGCTTGCTCAGAAGAACAGTTAACAGCAGAGAGTTTGTTTGTTCTTTGTACAAAGTATTATCTTTCCTCAAGACAATAATTTCAGTGAGCATGCAAAAGAAAAGACAAAAAAGTCTTGTCAGTGCCAAACAATGAAGCAGAATGAGGGTTGGCCCCAGCAGGATGTCTGTTTAATGACAAACGCAGCATAGGTTGACTCAGATACAAATACCAATGATACAATTTCTGTGCATCAAAGCGGAGTAAACAAAATGTCCACTGGTTGTTTTCAAACTAGCAATCTTCACAGATACATGAGGATGCACCATAAACTGCAGATGAGAAGAGGGAAAAAAGGTTATTGCACATGCTATAATTGGGGCCAACGCCAAACATCCATCCTCAGTTGCTGTGATTACTGCAACATTTTGTATGTATTTAAATGTATGGAAAGGAAATCCCAAAAGTTAGGATCCATTCATATATCTCATCTCACAGACAGCACACAGACACATTATAGCCAATTAGCTAATGGTCCCTATGAAAAAAAATTGCAGCACGTCCTATTCTTGTCAATATTGCGGACGAGAGCAGGACACGCATTGTCCATGTGTGCTGTCCGATGCCTTTTGACCTTGAGAATGTAGCAGAGCTCATGGTTCTTTGGTTGTGATAACAGAATATGTTTTACATAGGCCCTTTTACACACAACAATTATTGCTCAAAAGTCATTCAAATGGCTGAAATAAGTGATAATCGTTACATGTAAAAGTAGGCATCGTGCACTTTTCGTTTGAACGGTGATTTTAAGGTTAACTTAAAATCCATGATTCAGTCACTGAGAGATAAAACAAACACATTTATCTTTCAATAGACCACACATTGTTCTCCCTGCAGCATGTTTACACTAGTCGGGAGAGAACAATGCCATCTGCCAGCAGCCCCAGAGAACAATGGTATGTGCTGGCAGCTGTTTGCACAACTGGGCTTGTGTTTAAACACATAAGGCACTCTGCAAAGAACTCCTGCAGGCCCTTTTACATTCAAATGAAGATGATAAAGTGGTAATGGCCATTATTAAGTTGTGCATGTCTCTGAATAAATTTGGCCCTTTTTTGGCTGCTTGTGCTTAAGGCCCAATGCACATGGGAAGATTTTTGCTGCGGAATCCGGAGCAGGCATCTACCTCTGGATTCCGCAGCAATAACCCTCCATAGCATGCTAGGCAAAAAAGATTCTTCATGCGCAAGAGCAAAAACCAATTGCGGTTTCTGCTTGCAGATGAAAAATTGCAGCATGCTCAATTTTCCTGCAGTTGCCGCACGGACAGCTTCTATTGACGGATTCGGAGGAAAAGGCAGGAGTTTAAAAAAATCTGTACTGCGCATGTCTGACTTCTAGCCGTGAGGACCATCTGCAGTACAGAGACACAGAAGAAGAGAGATCTGTGCGGACTCCACCCTCTGCACAAACAGGTATGCAGGGTCACCTGCTGCGGTCACGGCTGGATTCCGTGCACAATTCCCCATGCGGAATCCGTGTGTGCCACGTGCAGGAGGCCTAAATAATAGTAATTCTGCTGGTTTATGGAACTCTATGGCCTTTCCACTAAGGCCTTTCAAAAAAGTGTAAGTGCAGTAAAATTTAAAAAGTTGCAAATTTTTGCAAAAAAAAAAGGCATATGCCAAAACTTACAACTTGTTTGCTGCAGAAATCGTACATATTGCTTAATAAATTCCCCCAAAGTATCTGTGAGTTCTGTTCTAGACTCTCTTTTCATTCACTGTACACAGATCAGGGCCGAAGTGATAGGGTAAGGAGAAGTAGGCAATCGCCCAGGACACCATTGAGGCGGGAGGGTACAATTTTTAATATATTTTTTTAATTCAGTGTTTTTTCTTTACATTTTTTTACCACTGCATCCCTGTATAAATAAGAAACCAAGGAATTGGCGGGGAAAGGTGCAATTAACGCCAATTAAATGAATGACTATGCATCCGAGAGCCCATCGCCTTGAGCACCAGCTTGTCCCACTATCGATACTCCATTCAGTCTATAAGCCATTTCATTACAGACATTTGTACTGTATCCTACTGTATTGTTTGTATGCTGTAAAAAGAATTTTACTTTAAAGCCTTTATCACAAATATGGTACAAAAACAGACAAAATAGGGCAGCATGCTGCATTTTCTTACCCTGGATAATGTTGCTCAGCATGATGGAAGTTGACAGACTCCATTATAGTCAATGGGCTATGTCAGCTTTTTGTGTCTGAAAGTACCAGGTACTTTATTTTCATTTTCGGCTCCTATGAGTCGAACAAGAGAAATAACAGTGGAAGTGTGAATGAAACCTAAGACAATAATTCTAAGCAAAATTTATGTTTTTCTGTCCTGAAAGGACTGAATAAGAGCTCTTTTCCAATTTAATTAGGACTCACACAGTCTCCAAGAATATGCCCATTATAGTATGGCCCATTTGCAAACATTACGAATAGAGATGAGCGAACGTACTCGTCCGAGCTTGATACTCGTTCGAGTATTAGCGTGTTCGAGATGCTCGTTACTCGTGACGAGTACCACGCGATGTTCGAGTTACTTTCACTTTCATCTCTGAGACGTTAGCACGCTTTTCTGGCCAATAGAAAGACAGGGAAGGCATTACAACTTGCCCCTGCGACGTTCAAGCCCTATACCACCCCCCTGCAGTGAGTGGCTGGCGAGATCAGGTGTCACCCGAGTATAAAAATCGGCCCCTCCCGCGGCTCGCCACAGATGCGTTCTGACAGAGATCAGGGAAAGTGCTGCTGGTGCCGGAGCTGCTATAGGGAGAGCGTTATGAGTTATTTTAGGCTTCAAGAACCCCAATGGTCCTTCTTAGGCCACATCTGACCGTGTGCAGTACTGTTGAGACTGCTTTTAGCAGTGTTGCACAATTTTTTTTTTTTTGTATATCGGCCGTGCAGAGCATTGCGTCCGCAGTCTGCAGTCATTGTACAGAGTATAGGGTCAGTACTGGTGAGGCAGGGAAAGAGATATTCAGGCTATATAGGCAGTGGGCTTTTTCCAAAAAATTGGGGGAAAATACTATATTTGGGCTGCCTGTGACCGTCTTCAGTTTACTGCGTGACTGCTGGGGGTAGTAGTCCTAATTAATACGCAGCTAAGCGTTACAGCAGGCTTGCGCAAAATTGTTTCCTGGATCTACTGTCTCTGTTACATGATCGCCGTCATCCCGCCAGAGGGAAACAGTATACATAATATTATACGCTGCCTACAGTATCTATCTGCTGGGGGTAGTAGTTGTAATTAATACGCAGCAAAGCGTTACAGCAGGCTTGCGCAAAATTGTTTCCTGGGTCTGCTGTCTCTGTTACATGATCGCCGTCATCCTGCCAGAGGGAAAGAGTATACATAATATTATACGCTGCCTACAGTATCTATCTGCTGGGGGTAGTAGTCCTAATTAATACGCAGTTAAGCGTTACAGCAGGCTTGCACAAGATTGTTTTCTGGATCTGCTGTCTCTGTTACATGATCGCCGTCATCCCACCAGAGGGAAACAGTATACATAATATTATACGCTGCCTACAGTATCTATCTGCTGGGGGCAGTAGTCCTAATTAATACGCAGTTAAGCGTTACAGCAGGCTTGCGCAAGATTGTTTTCTGGATCTGCTGTCTCTGTTACATGATCGCCGTCATCCCACCAGAGGGAAACAGTATACATAATATTATACGCTGCCTACAGTATCTATCTGCTGGGGGTAGTAGTCCTAATTAATACGCAGCTAAGCGTTACAGCAGGCTTGCGCAAAATTGTTTCCTGGATCTGCTGTCTCTGTTACATCAGCGCTGTCATCCCGCCAGAGGGAAAGAGTATACATAATATTATACGCTGCCTACAGTATCTATCTGCTGGGGGTAGTAGTCCTAATTAATCCTAATTAATACGCAGCTAAGCGTTACAGCAGGCTTGCGCAAAATTGTTTCCTGGATCTGCTGTCTCTGTTACATCAGCGCTGTCATCCCGCCAGAGGGAAAGAGTATACATAATATTATACGCTGCCTACAGTA
Organism: Eleutherodactylus coqui; assembly: GCF_035609145.1. Classification (NCBI taxonomy): domain Eukaryota; kingdom Metazoa; phylum Chordata; class Amphibia; order Anura; family Eleutherodactylidae; genus Eleutherodactylus; species Eleutherodactylus coqui. The sequence goes on along the minus strand of NC_089839.1, from coordinate 243,507,065 downwards.
TCTATCTGCTGGTGGTAGTAGTCCTAATTAATACGCAGCTAAGCGTTACAGCAGGCTTGCGCAAAATTGTTTCCTGGATCTGCTGTCTCTGTTACATGATCGCCGTCATCCCGCCAGAGGGAAACAGTATACATAATATTATACGCTGCCTACAGTATCTATCTGCTGGGGGTAGTAGTCCTAATTAATACGCAGCTAAGCGTTACAGCAGGCTTGCGCAAAATTGTTTCCTGGATCTGCTGTCTCTGTTACATCAGCGCTGTCATCCCGCCAGAGGGAAACAGTATACATAATATTATACGCTGCCTACAGTATCTGTCTGCTGTATCAGCTCAGCATTTAAAAAAAATAGAAGCAAAATACTGAAGGCCTACTACTGGCCTTTGGCCACTTGACTGCTTCTGCGCTGTGAATTCCACTAGCTCAGTCATACGCACCTACGTCTCACTACAGGCGTGCGCAAAATTGTTTCCTGGCTCTGCTGTGCGTTCTGTAAGGGAAGTCAGCCTCCAACCACAGGCCAATAAGCGGCACATTTAATTACAGCGTTCTGTTTCTGCACTACTGGTAATACAGCATGCTGAGGGGTAGGCCTAGAGGACGTGGACACGGGCGAGGCCGCGGAGGCCCAAGTCAGGGTGTGGGCACAGGCCGAGCTCCTGATCCAGGTGTATCGCAGCCGACTGCTGCGGGATTAGGAGAGAGGCATGTTTCTGGCGTCCCCACATTCATCTCACAATTAATGGGTCCACGCGGTAGACCTTTATTAGAAAATGAGCAGTGTGAGCAGGTCCTGTTGTGGATGGCAGAAAGTGCATCCAGCAATCTATCGACCACCCAGAATTCTGTGCCGTCCACTGCTGCAACTCTGAATCCTCTGGCTGCTGCTCCTCCTTCCTCCCAGCCTCCTCACTCCATTACAATGACACATTCTGAGGAGCAGGCAGACTCCCAGGAACTGGTCTCGGGCCCCTGCCCAGAATGGGCAGCAATGGTTCCGAATCCTCTCCCACTGGAGGAGTTTGTCGCGACCGATGCCCAACCTTTGGAAAGTTCCCGGGGTCCGGGGGATGAGGCTGGGGACTTCCGGCAACTGTCTCAAGAGCTTTCAGTGGGTGAGGAGGACGATGACGATGAGACACAGTTGTCTATCACTCAGGTAGTAGTAATGGGAGTAAGTACGAGGGACGAGCGCACAGAGGATTCGGAGGAAGAGCAGCAGGACGATGAGGTGACTGACCCCACCTGGTTTGCTACGCCTACTGAGGACAGGTCTTCAGAGGGGGAGGCAAGTGCAGCAGCAGGGCAGGTTGGAAGAGGCAGTGCGGTGGCCAGGGGTAGAGGCAAGGCCAGACCGAATAATCCACCAACTGTTTCCCAAAGCGCCCCCTCGCGCCATGCCACCCTGCAGAGGCCGAGGTGCTCAAAGGTCTGGCAGTTTTTCACTGAGAGTGCAGACGACCGACGAGGCATGAGGGCAGCTGAAGGCTGGGCAGGGACAGTTTGGTGTGCGCTGTGGACACTGGGTCGTGGGGGGGGGGGGGGTTTGGGCAGCATGTAACCCAGGAGAAGTGGCAGCGGAGTGTCATGCAGGCAGTGATTGTGCTTTGTTGGAGGTAGTGTGGTGCTAAGGTATGCATTGCTAATGAGGGCTTTTCAGAAGTAAAAGTTGTTGGGAGGGGGGGGGGGGCACTCTTGCCGCTATTGTGGCTTAATAGTGGGACCTGGGAACTTGAGATGCAGCCCAACATGTAGCCCCTCGCCTGCCCTATCCGTTGCTGTGTCGTTCCCATCACTTTCTTGAATTGCCCAGATTTTCACAAATGGAAACCTTAGCGAGCATCGGCGATATACAAAAATGCTCGGGTCGCCCATTGACTTCAATGGGGTTCGTTACTCGAAACGAACCCTCGAGCATCGTGATAATTTCATCCCGAGTAATGAGCACCCGAGCATTTTGGTGCTCGCTCATCTCTAATTACGAATAATGCTTAGGAGAATTAGCAAAAGTTTAAAAAGCAGTAGAGCCCGACTTAGCTGATACAGAATACTGTAAAACAGCAATATAATTGTTATTGCTAGAAAATATACTTTTGCATGCACCATTAGGAAGTAGTCCGGGATCAAGACAAATTGGGGTGAAAGGGAAAAATGGAATAAAATGATAAAAGAAGCCGTGCTGAATAAATAATGCTTCTTTTATGGTTAAACAACTTTTCAACCTTTGTAAATTTTTTCCTTGATCATAGACTTCTTTAAGTATTATCGCATCATCTTAACTTGGCTGCACCTGCTTTGCTTCAGAGATTAAACTGTAGTAGCTTCTCTGTAAAGGAAAAAAAACTGTCAGCCGTCGGAGCGTCTTAATGCTGCCAGCACAACACAGGTTAGTAGCATTGCAACAGCATTTCCTGAGGCAAAATACCAAGGTCACAGTCCAGGCTCCTCTTACACGAGGGATTCTATAGACAAGCAATACTCTCAAGCTTCTCAAAAGCTGGAGGGAGGAAGATATACAGTATTTATCTGTATCCCCTGCCAGATGACAGAGAACAAAGGCAGCAGCAGAGAAATATTGGGAGCAAGGCTGCCAACTGTCCAGAAATTCCTGGAGAGAACGTAAAAATAGAGTGAAAAAAAGAATAGATGCGTCTGTGATTTTGTTTGGCGCTGGTGGTACTTCAGCAGGTTATTGTCACTGTAATTATCACCCCTTTACAGTTAACGCCAGTAATGAGTTCAGATCCTTATTAGAGATGAGCAAACGTACTCGTCCGAGCTTGATATTCGTGCGAATATTAGGGTGTTCGGGATGCTCGTTACTCGTAACGAGTACCACGCGATGTTCTGGTTACTTTCAGTTTCCTCTCTGAGACGTTAGCGCTCTTTTCTGGCCAATTGAAAGACAGGGAAGGCATTACAACTTCCCCCTGTGACGTTCAAGCCCTATACCACCCCCCTGCTGTGAGTGGCTGGGGTGATCAGATGTCACCCGAGTATAAAAGTCGGCCCCTCCCGCGGCTCGCCACACATGCCTTGTGAGTTAGCTGAGGGACAGTGCTGCTGGTGCCTGCGCTGCTGTAGGGAGAGTGTTAGTAGTGAGTGTAGGCTTCAAGAACCCCAAAGGTCCTTCTTAGGGCCACATCTACCTGTGTGCAGGCTGCTGCTAGCAGTGGTTTTTTGTTTTTTTCTCAAAATCGGCAGTGCAGAGCATTGCACCCGGCATTAGGGACAGAAGTGGTGCTTAGGCAGGGAGAGTGTTAGGAGTGAGTGTAGCCTTCAAGAACCTCAACGGTCCTTTCTAGGGCCAAATTTAACCGTGTGCAGTACTGTGCTGGCTGCTGTTAGCAGTGTTGCATTTTTTTTTTTTTCTAAAAATCGTCTGTGCAGAGCATTGCACCCTCCATTGATACTACAGGGACAGAATTGTGTAGGCAGGGCCACAACACAGTTATTGTTCATTGAATATACGCAGTGGGGCCCTCCCTTTGCAAAAAAGCAGGGAAAAAATTATATTTGGCCTGCCTGTGTCAGTCCTAAGGTCTCCGTGTACGTGTGTGCTGCGTGGAGAACGTACAAAAATCAAACGCAACCAGCTACGGTTTACTGCAGGCTTGCGCCATTGTCTTTCCTGACTGGCAAATACCTGCTCTGCCAGAGTTAATAACTCTGCTACACTAAAGTTGTGTGACACTTTTTCAGGGCCACACCACAGTTATAAAAGTTATTGTTCATTGAATATACGCAGTAGGGACCTCCCTTTGCAAAAAAGCGAAAAAAATTATATTTGGCCTGCAGGCTTGCGCCAATTTATTTCCTGCCTGGGAAATCAAATCACTGGTAATACAGCATGCTGAGGGGTAGGGGTAGGCCTAGAGGACGTGGACGCGGCCGAGGACGCGGAGGGCCAAGTGAGGGTGTGGGCACAGGCCGAGCTCCTGATCCAGGTGTGTCGCAGCCGACTGCTGCGCGATTAGGAGAGAGGCACGTTTCTGGCGTCCCCACATTCATCGCCCAATTAATGGGTCCACGCGGGAGACCTTTATTAGAAAATGAGCAGTGTGAGCAGGTCCTGTCCTGGATGGCAGAAAGTGCTTCGAGCAAGCTATCATCCACCCACAGTTCTGCGCCGTCCAGTGCTGCAAATCCGAATCCTCTGTCTGCTGCTCCTCCTTCCTCCCAGCCTCCTCACTCCACTACAATGACACATGCTCAGGAGCGGGAACACTCCCAGGAACTTTTCTCGGGCCCCTGCTTAGATTGGGCAGCAGTGGTTCCTCTAACACTAGAGGAGTTTATCGTCACTGATACCCAACCATTCGAAAGTTCCCGGGGTCCGGGGGATGAGGCTGGGGACTTCCGGCAACTGTCTCAAGACCTTTCAGTGGGTGAGGAGGACGATGACGATGAGACACAGTTGTCTTGCAGTGAGGTAGTAGTAAGGGCAGTAAGTCCGAGGGAGCAGCGCACAGAGGATTCGGAGGAAGAGCAGCAGGACGATGAGGTGACTGACCCCACCTGGTGTGCAACGCCTACACAGGACAGGTCTTCAGAGGGGGAGGCACGGGCAGCAGCAGGGCAGGTTGCAAGAGGCAGTGCGGTGGCCAGGGGTAGAGGCAGGGCCAGACCGAATAATCCACCAAGTGTTTCCCAAAGCGCCCCCTCGCGCCATGCCACCCTGCAGAGGCCGAGGTGCTCTAAGGTCTGGCAGTTTTTCACAGAGACGCCTGACGACCGACGAACAGTGGTGTGCAACCTTTGTCGCGCCAAGATCAGCCGGGGAGCCACCACCAATAGCCTCACCACCACCAGCATGCGCAGACATATGATGGCCAAGCACCCCACAAGGTGGGACGAAGGCCGTTCACCGCCTCCGGTTTGCACCGCTGCCTCTCCCCCTGTGCCCCAACCTGCCACTGAGATCCAACCCCCCTCTCAGGACACAGGCACGACCGTCTCATGGCCTGCACCCACACCCTCACCTCCGCTGTCCTCGGCCCAATCCAGCAATGTCTCGCACCGCACCGTCCAGCCGTCGCTAGCGCAACTGTTGGAGCGCAAGCGCAAGTACGCCACCACGCACCCGCACGCTCAATCGTTAACCGTCCACATAGCCAAATTTATCAGCCTTGAGATGCTGCCGTATAGGGTTGTGGAAACGGAGTCCTTCAAAGCTATGATGGCGGCGGCGGCCCCGCGCTACTCAGTTCCCAGTCGCCACTACTTTTCCCGATGTGCCGTCCCAGCCCTGCACGACCACGTCTCCCGCAACATTGTACGCGCCCTCACCAATGCGGTTAGTGGCAAGGTCCACTTAACTACGGACACATGGACAAGCACAGGCGGGCAGGGCCACTACATCTCCCTGACGGCACATTGGGTGAATTTAGTGGAGGCTGGGACAGAGTCAGAGCCTGGGACCGCTCACGTCCTACCCACCCCCAGAATTGCGGGCCCCAGCTCGGTGGTGGTATGTTCGGCGGTGTATGCTTCTTCCACTAAAGCACCCTCCTCCTCCTCCTCCTCCTCAACCTCTGTCTCGCAATCTAGATGTGTCAGCAGCAGCAGGACGTCGCCAGCAGTCGGTGTCGCGCGGCGTGGTAGCATAGCGGTGGGCAAGCGTCAGCAGGCCGTGCTGAAACTACTCAGCTTAGGAGATAGGAGGCACACGGCCCACGAACTGCTGCAGGGTCTGACAGAGCATACCGACAGTTGGCTTGCGCCGCTGAGCCTCCAACCGGGCATGGTCGTGTGTGACAACGGCCGTAACCTGGTGGCGGCTCTGCAGCTCGGCAGCCTCACGCACGTGCCATGCCTGGCCCACGTCTTTAATTTAGTGGTTCAGCGCTTTCTGAAAAGCTACCCACGCTTGTCAGACCTGCTCGTAAAGGTGCGCCGGCTCTGCGCACATTTCCGCAAGTCCCACACGGACGCTGCCACCCTGCGCACCCTGCAACATCGCTTTACCCTGCCAGTGCACCGACTGCTGTGCGACGTGCCCACACGGTGGAACTCTACGCTCCACATGTTGGCTAGGCTCTATGAGCGTAGAGCTATGGTGGAATACCAACTCCAACATGGGCGGCGCAGTGGGAGTCAGCCTCCTCAATTCTTTTCAGAAGAGTGGGCCTGGTTGGCAGACATCTGCCAGGTCCTTCGAAACTTTGAGCAGTCTACCCAGGTGGTGAGCGGCGATGCTGCAATCATTAGTGTCACCATTCCTCTACTATGCATCTTGAGAACTTCCCTGCAAACCATAAAGGCAGCCGCTTTGCGCTCGGAAACCGAGCCGGGGGAAGACAGTATGTCGCTGGATAGTCAGAGCACCCTCCTGTCTATATCTCAGCGCGTTCAGGAGGAGGAGGAGGAGCATGAGGAAGATGATGAGGAGGGGGAAGAGACAGCTTGGCCCACTGCTGACGGTACCCATGCTGCTTGCCTGTCATCATTTCAGCGTGTATGGCCTGAGGAGGAGGAGGAGGAGGAGGAGGATCCTGAAAGTGATCTTCCTAGTGAAGACAGCCATGTGTTGCGTACAGGTACCCTGGCACACATGGCTGACTTCATGTTAGGATGCCTTTCTCGTGACCCTCGTATTCAACGCATTCTGGCCACTACGTATTACTGGGTGTACACACTGCTCGACCCACGCTATAAGGAGAACCTTCCCACTCTCATTCCCGAAGAGGAAAGGGGTTCGAGAGTGTTGCTATACCACAGGACCCTGGCGGACAAGCTGATGGTAAAATTCCCATCCGACAGCGGTAGTGGCAGAAGGCGCAGTTCCGAGGGCCAGGTAGCAGGGGAGGTGCGTAGATCGAGCAGCATGTACAGCCCAGGCAGTGCAACAGTCTTTAAGGGACTGGCCAGCTTTATGGCTCCCCAGCAAGACTGTGTCACCGCTCCCCAGTCAAGGCTGAGTCGGCGGGAGCACTGTAAAAGGATGGTGAGGGAGTACGTAGCCCATCGCACGACCATCCTTGGTGACGCCTTTGCCCCCTACAACTACTGGGTGTCGAAGCTGGACACGTGGCCTGAACTAGCGCTGTATGCCCTGGAGGTGCTTGCTTGTCCTGCGGCTAGCGTCTTGTCGGAGAGGGTGTTTAGTGCGGCTGGGGAAATCATCACAGATAAGCGTACCCGCCTGTCAACCGACAGTGCCGACAGGCTTACACTCATCAAGATGAACAAAGCCTGGATTTCCCCAGACTTCTCTTCTCCACCAGCGGACGGCAGCGATACGCAAGCAATACGTAGGCTGCACCCGCGGATGGAAGCTACGTTCTCTCTCACCATCCAAAACGGGGACATTTCTGCTTCATCAATCTGTGTCTAATATTCCTCCTCCTCCGGCTCCTCCTCCTGAAACCTCACGTAATCACGCTGAACGGGCAATTTTTCTTAGGGCCACAAGGCTCACTCATCTAATTTTTCGAAACAATTTTTATATGTTTCAATGCTCTTAAAAGCGTTGAAACTTTAACTTGAACCAATTTTTCGTTAAACTGGGCTGCCTCCAGGCCTAGTTACCACTTAAGCCACATTAACCAAAGCGATTAATGGGTTTCACCTGCCATCTTGGTTGGGCATGGCCAATTTTTACTGAGGTACATTAGTACTGTTGGTACACCAATTTTTTTGGGCCCTCACCTACAGTGTAATCATAGCAATTTGTATGTTCTTCGCCTGCACTCATGGTACAGAAGTGTGTGTGGGGTTGGCCTACACTTTAGCTACATAAATGTAACTTGGGCCTTGGCTATACTGCAGCTACTGAAATGGAACTAAGACTGCGCTCCCACTATACTGCTGCTTCGGAATTGTTACTGGGGCCTGTCTTGAGTGCTACTATTGCTGACATGGAACGAAGACTGCGCTCCCGCTATACTGCTGCTTCGGAATTGTTACTGGGGCCTGTCTTGAGTGCTACTATTGCTGACATGGAACGAAGACTGCGCTCCCGCTATACTGCTGCTTCGGAATTGTTACTGGGGCCTGTCTTGGGTGCTACTATTGCTGACATGGAACGAAGACTGCGCTCCCGCTATACTGCTGCTTCGGAATTGTTACTGGGGCCTGTCTTGAGTGCTACTATTGCTGACATGGAACGAAGACTGCGCTCCCGCTATACTGCTACTTCGGAATTGTTACTGGGGCCTGTCTTGAGTGCTACTATTGCTGACATGGAACGAAGACTGCGCTCCTCCTATAATGCTGCTAGTGATATGTTAGTGGGGCCTGTCCTAATGCTGCGGCTGAAATGTTACGAATTATGGGCTCTGCCTATACCGCTGCTAATGGTATGTCTCTGGGGTGTGGAAACAGAGGCTTCCCAAAGACATGATGGCGGCGAGGCCATTTCCCACCAACGCGGTTACTGTTAAGGTGCATATAACCACGGACACGTGGAGAGGACACGTAGTGCCTCAAAAACATCCCCCTCCTCCTCCAACAGGGAAAACATTCTTGGCAAATGCCTTTGCATTGGTTCGTCTGGTGGCAGTCCAAGAATTTCACCTTTACCGACACTACAAGAGAGCCCCGCCACCATCCCCCCGCAACGGCCCACTTAATCCTGGCCACATTCCGAAAACCAACAAAATACAACCGCGCTAATAGGTCCGCAGTCACCACCACATTACCACTAACGCGGTTACTGTTAAGGTGCATATTACCAGTCTGACACCTTGACAGAATGAATAGTGTGTGGCACATAGGTTCCCCATTGCTATGCCCACGTGTGCAGCTCCTGATGGCGGTGGCACAGGATTCTATTTCTCATTGCTTCTGTACAGCATTGTGGGCTATCGCCCCGCCCCTTTTAAAGAGGGTCGCTGCCTAGCCGTGCCAACCCCTCTGCAGTGTGTGCCTGCGGTTCCTCCTCATGGCAGACGCACTTCTAAATAGACATGAGGGTGGTGTGGCATGAGGGCAGCTGAAGGCTGCGCAGGGACACTTTGGTGTGCGCTGTGGGGGGAGGGGGGGCGGTTGGTCAGCATGTAACCCAGGAGAAGTGGCAGCGGAGTGTCATCCAGGCAGTGATTGTGCTTTGTTGTAGCTAGTGTGGTGCTTAGCAAAGGTATGCCATGCTAATGAGGGCTTTTCAGAAGTAAAAGTTTTTGGGAGGGGGGGGGCCCACTCTTGCCGGTATTGTGGTTTAATAGTGGGACCTGTGAACTTGAGATGCAGCCCAACACGTAGCCCCTCGCCTGCCCTATCCGTTGCTGTGTCGTTCCCATCACTTTGTTGAATTGCCCAGATTTTCACACATGAAAACCTTAGCGAGCATCGGCGAAATACAAAAATGCTTGGGTCGCCCATTGACTTCAATGGGGTTCGTTATTCGAAACGAACCCTCGAGCATCGCGAAAAGTTCGTTCCGAGTAACGAGCACCCGAGCATTTTGGTGCTCGCTCATCTCTAATCCTTATCTGACCTATAAAGACGTATCCCTTAAAAATGATTTTTATCATTCAATATGGTTTTCCCGGGGCATAAAAATATTTTGCTGTCCGTGTTTTTTGGATAACTTGTCCAGAAAAAGGAGAAATTCAGTTTGGCAACTTTGTTTGGGGGCTACTTACACTTTCAAGGCAACGTACAAAACACCTGAAATCAGAAGCAGAGGATATTTCTTTCTCAATGATTTTTATTGGAAGTTTTAATAACATAACATACAAGTATATTTGTGGTGGTGGACATCCGTATTAATTGTAAAGGATAGACTATACATGCTTATATAGCAAATGGTCTGTGTATGCAGCTTTGTTTCATACGTTTATCTCTTACCTGTAATGTTCGGATTGTTTATTACTAACATTGTTAATATTTGAAGCCAGAAATAACACTTAATTGGTGCATACTATAATGATCTAATTATTGAGCCTTGTTGTTTTGACGAATGGGGGAATAAGCATAGGATTTTTAACGTTTCATAGAATCATAGAATGGTAGAATGGTAGAGTTGGAAGGGACCTCCAAGGTCATTTGGCCCAACCCCCTGCTCAGTGCAGGATCACTAAATCATCCCAGTCAGATATTTGTCCTGCCTTTGTTTGAAGACTATCATTGAAGGAGAACTCACCACCTCCCAAGGTAACCTGTTTCACTCATTGATCACCCTCACTGTCAGAAAGTTTTTTCTAATATCTAATCTGTCTCCCCTCCCTTTCAGTTTCATCCCATTGCTTCTAGTCTTAACTTGTACAAAGGAGAATAAGGCTGATCCCTCTGCACTTTGACAGCCCTTCAGATATTTGTAGACCGCTATTAAGTCTCCTCTCAGCCTTCTTTTTTGCAAGCTAAACATTCCCAGATCCTTTAACCGTTCCTCATAGGACTAAGTGGCTGAACACACTCTTTAAAGGGATTGTCCAATTGTAAGTTATTGATGGCCTATCTGCAGAATAGTCATTCAATAGTAGATCCGCGGGGGTCTGACACCCAGCTGTTCTCGAGGTTGGTGTGCTTGTGTGTTGAGCTGATTTCTGCAGGAAGCAGACAGCTCTGTTCTCACTACAGTGGTCAGGCTTGGTAGTACAGGCAAAGATCCCATTGAAGTGAATATGGACTTTTCCTGTAATACAATATGGCCACAGCACATGGAACAGAGCTGTTGACTTCCTACAGAAATCAGCTCAGTGCAGGAATGCATCAGTCCAGCGAACAGCTGATCGGTTGGGATCCTGGGCAATAGATTCTTGCTGATGTACTATTGATGGCCTGTTCTAAGGATAGGCCATCACAAGTTTACAACTGTACTACACCTTCTACATGTACAGTGAAACATTTACTGTGAACTGAATGTCACTGTAAATTTTAGATTTTGAGTGGAGTTAGACATTATGTTTTGGCTTGGTGTTGGCCAGTCTGTAGGAAATTTTAGTGCAAGGTTATCAACTGGGGCAAGATCATGAACTCTGATATGAATCATTGGGCTATATATTTTAGGTTGTGCTCCTGGGACCTGTAGTACTATGGGTTTCCAGGAGCTGGCTGGGCATGGAGTTTCGCCAGCTAGCCAATCCCCACTGGTCTGCTGCACATAATTACCAGCCCCTCTGCCTAGAGAATGCTGTTTTCCCAACACCCTGGTGTTTGCTTCAATGCATGGTGTTCTGTATGGTGTGGACAGTGGCGTGTTCTGTGGGTCTATGCAGGTAGCCGGACATGGTGTATCAACAGTCCTGTTCTGCATGGTGTGCATATTCTGGTGTGTTGGTGTGAACTGTGTCCTGTCTGCTTGGATCGTTTACTATTTACGGTTAGTGAGGTCCTCATGTTAAAGCGTGGGGCCATCCCTATTGGGACGATCGTCCTACTTACAGGCAGGATTCATGGAGTAAGTTGTCTTTTGAAAGTGGGGACCCACGGGACAATGAGGACCCTTGTTATGGGCTTGTGGGTTTAAGTGTCTTGGCCAAAATACAAACTAATTCCTCGTACCATATCTATTCCATCTGTTTATGCATGCAGGTATGCTAGGTGAGTGTTTTAGGCATTTATCAGTCATTGTTTATATCTGCCCGTGAGTCCAGTTTTCAGTTCACTATCTCTTAGAGTTCCATGTGTGCATTTGTGTGGAGATCTGCAGGTTACGGATCTAGCGTGCCCTGGGTGGATGTGACAATATATTAATCTTGTGACCTCAGTTCTGGATAAAAGCTAAATGTTTATATTTTCCAGATCATTCGACTGTCAAAGTTTAATGACATGCTGCTTCTGTTCCTGCTATTCATGATGTCAAATGGTTAGAAGAGACTTGAATCCCAAAGTTATTGTATAATACTGTATATGGATACTGAATTACTGATGTATGTTTTTCTGTGCTTTTGAAAAAAGATTGTAGGATATAAAGTTGCATCATCAGTCCTTTCAAGAAAAAGTATAAGAGATTTAGGAAGGCGTGCATTTCATCTTCAACTAGTTGCACTGAGAGTATAACTAAAGTAATTCCCGATAGCACAGATTGCAGCATCTCGCTCAAATACACTCACATCTTTCAATGAAAGAGTTACACATCTAGAATTTATTTCTTCAGATGGTAAACAGGTCTGATTAGTATTAATGACAAGTAACTGCTGATAAGATTAGAGAGAACTTCTCTCTTTCTGTTGCAATACCCAGGGAATCTTTCTGTATACATAGTGAATACAGCCAACACTTAGCAAAACCCTCTCTGATTTTACAGCTTCAATATGCGTCCCCGCAGTAAAGCCTATTTGAATTCAAATTAAATGTGGAATATTCCCTCTGCCTCTTTCTGTACATGTAGAGCATGTATTTTTCATATTTCAATAGTGCAAATAGGGGATGAAAAATTACCTCCACAGTGCCACCTATTGGAAGGTTACACTGGAAGGCTGAAAGAGAGGGAGGTCTTCGACTTGAGTCTGGGGGAACAAAGTTGGCATTGTGAATAAGAAGAAATTGTATAATTTTTATTCCTCCAGACAAAGAAAATTTACAGAATTTACATGTACCCAGGGCCAACTCCAGGCTTATATGGGTCCTTGGGTGATAAAGTCTCAGTGGGCCCCTTTTGCAGTGTGTTATGACACACAGAGCAGTAAAACTGCAAGTATATTCCACAGTATTATTTTTACTTCACTTACTGTAAGATTAAAATATTACGTTGAATTTATTATATGGGTCATTACACGTTTGGTTATACCATTTATGTGCATATCATTGAAAGACTGTTTTGCTATACTTGCTATACCCATCATGTGCTACACACGTTTTTGCCATGACTACTACATTTCTATAGCTGACCAATGGTAAGGAAATGCTGAGAGTTGCAATTTCACAAACTAGAATTCCGTGGCCCTTAGGTGTGATCACAATACTAATGGGACATTGTCAGAATACATAATGACGCTCAGTGACTCCCAAGTAATATCCTTTGTGCTTGTTCCTCTTCTTCTCCTTCTGCTCTAGACCTTCCTGACTTCTCCAGAAAATTCTTTCCTATATGGAGTTTGCGACCCAAACACCTTTGACTCCTCTGAAAATAATAACACCATACATTGTATCACCCGAAAATTGTGCACTCATTTTGCCCCCTGAAATTATCTTTTCTTCTCTGGTCCAGACTACCATGAAGACTTCCTCCAACCACAGCTCCTCTCTACACACTCTCCCCATCCTTCTGCTACCCCTGATAAAACTCAGTGACCTTATGCAGTAATAGTGCCCCATACAGTAAAAGTGGTTCTCTTTGTGGCCCCCAAACACTGTATTTGGTCACTTTTGTGCCCCTCTCATTTTATAGAAGAATAACAACCTACTTCCTCTCATTGGGGCATTGCTAATTACTCTGTAGTCTCCTGCTCACCACATTGCACACAAGACCTGGCAGTGTGTATAACTTCAATACCCCTCCCCTGTCAACTTCTCTTCTCCAGCATCTCAAAGAAGAAGGAAACAGAGAGGAGGAGTTGACAGGGGAACGGTATTGAAGTTACACATGTTGCTGGGCCTACAAAGGGATTAGGGTTGAGGATAGCACCTCCTCTCCCCATCCTCAGTATAGGCTCCAGGCTTCCCCCAATGCCTAGTAGACCCTATACAAACCAGCCTTACACACAGATCAGTATTTATTGCTGGTTCATGCCTGCTAACTTTTTGACATGGATGCAAACCATTAAGGTAAGCTGCTGGTTCCCGCAGCAGCTGTGCACAGGACTGTCTCCCACAAAACTCCCCCTGCAAACCCCTATTCCGCTGCTCGTTTGTGTAGCAGCTGTGGACTAGATAGACCTTCTTCCATGCTGCTCTCCAATCGAATGGGCAGGAAACATCATGAAATAGTCACGTGCAGTACTCATGAAACAACGGGACTTGCCTACTCCCAGAAGATAACCTGCCTAGAATGTATGGGCTTCTGGAATAACCTCCTAGGAGCCAATTTACAGTTTGTAGACTACCTACTGCAAGACTTTCCTTGATGTCACGATCATTGTAGTTCTATTGAAAGACTCTTTTGTCTGCAATTTTAATTGTAACTTGGAAGCTACAGAGAAAAGTGTCTGTCAAAGTGGGCCCCCTAGATGCACTGGGACCCGGCACCTGCTCGGTTTTGCTGGTTGCTGGCTCTGCATGAGATAGAAACAATAAATTGAAGGCGTTATCTGGGACTTAATTAGTTATGTAATCCTTATCCTTTTAAAAAGATGAAAAATATGTCATTTTCTTTTTTTTTTCTTCTTATTTCCTTAATTTTCCTTTTCCCCCTCTATTTTTCCTTCCCTTTCCGTCTTCTTTTAGCCTTCGTCTTTCATTCTTCCTTCTTTTTCCTTATATTTTGTTCTTTTTCTTCATTAACCTTGCCTTAAAAACAGCTCAGAAGTGCTTAGCTACACTATATATACAGGTCTATACAGTGTAATACAGAGCTTTTATGTCTCTTAGACAATGTTATGCACCAGTGTTACGGGTATTGGTAAAGCTGTAGTTCAGTTTGTGCTAATTCGGACTGAAGCGGCCGAACCAAAATTTTGAAAAACACGCTCATCACCATTGTTAATGCATTTCAAGCTACTGCATATTGTAGCATAATTATCAGGAAACGAAGTGGAAATAGTAAGATTATTTAAATTGGCACCCCAATGGAAAAGTAATAAATCAGATGGACCCCTAAGTTTCTTTCATCACTGAAATACCTCTCCTTAAACAAAAAGAGATCAAACTAAGTTTCAGATACTTGTTATGGTTGCTCCAAATATTTCTCTGACTCCTCTCATCTAAATAAAAAAGTCAGTAAAGTGGCACATGAGCATCGGAGAAGGTTTATAGAGATATTCACACAGGAGCCACAAACTGAAACAGTGAATGGGTTAAGTGTTTCTGCTCAGATCTTAACAAAATCTCACTATTAGCAAGAGGTTTGAATTTTTCTCCAATGAGACACTTTGATTTATTTGCTACTATCCTCAATGTTAATAGATTCTCAAGACTTTTAACTGTGAAGAGACATTTACATTTGTTTACTGAAGGAACTGATGAAATCTGCTATCTGATAAAGATGGCCATTTGAGTACTATTGATGTTTCAAGGCATTCTGTCTTCTCTCTAAATTTTCAGAAACAGTTTCATAAATTGCACTTGCATCAATTATGCTATGAATCATCAGATTAGGTGAAAGGCAGGGGTTATCGATGGAAATAAAAAATCCTGATTTCAGGATCATAATTGAGTAACTGGTTGCTATATATGATCTCAATAATAGTTCGAATTTGGTTGTATGTCCAAATGAAAATGAAGACATGGTGGTAGTTTTGAACTTAGCTTTATATAAGACATTTAGTATTGACGATTTGCGTAATTTCAGTACATACAGAAACGTTAGAATAACTAGAGAGTCTCTTTCAAAAATATATGGAAAAATGTCCTGCAAAATGGAAGAATTGTATTTATACTTTGTGATAAAGTCAATGATAATTGATGGTTCTAAATCCTATTGTCTCAATTTTTAATTCATTGCATAAAATTGGGAGCGTGGGTAGATAATCTTTTACAACCAACAGTCAAAAACCTCCCAGACTATTTAAAAAAATATAAAAGATGTACTGCAGGAATAGAAAAGAGTTTCTGCTGGCTTACTTGTTATGTTCCGTTGCGCTATTCATCTATTTCTCAATACATAGTGATTGTAACACTATTTTTTTCATTTAAATACATCAGGTACAGTGAGGAAATGAAGGATTTTTTTCCTTTTAAGGGCTCAGGCAGACGATCGTTTTTTTCAAAAAAATAAAATGGCTCTATTAGAACCAATGCTTTCCAATGAAAGCTGTCACATGTTCGTTGTTTACAAGTGAATACAATTTGCCCTGGAAAAAAAAAGGACAGCGTTTTGTGATTTGCACTTGTTGCGTGATCATGCGATCCTAAAATTCGTGCAGCCCCAATGAAAGCATAGGGAGAAGATGCTTATAATTATTGAAATAAATGGGTGAAGAACAAGGGAGAGGACAATTTCATCTTCATAAACACTATACCAAGGACAGGACAGACAATATCCGCACCTGTGCCACATCTACCATTATGTGCTGCACAGCTGCTGGTTCCAGGTTCGAGATCTCATGCTGATGTCTCACCTGCAAGACAACATTCAGCATCTGACCTTGCTGTGCAGATCATGTATAATTGCACCATCTTCCAACTGGGCATCTGCATGCTCGGGCAGAGAATAGTCCAGGACACACACAATGCTCTTCTGGACATCTAGTCCAGCGGCAAAGCCAAAGAACTTTTGGATCGGGGGCTGCTAATGAGGATCATGCAGGATTGGAACCAGGAGCAGAAGATCGAGAAGCAACAACAGATCTCCTTCCATATGGAGCTGCTGGAGTGCATCTACCTGGTATCCACTATCATATTAGACATCTCATACATGGCAGTACACAAGTTCAAAACCTGTAGGAGGATGATCAGAAAGCCATTCCACTACCAGCTCCATGTGGGCAAATGGCAGCCCCTGCTGAGCTCCCCCAGAAAATATGAGGGAACATGGTGGCTATGTTTAGGCCATGAAGATGGAAGACTGGAAAAACCTGCAGGGACTATATTATCAAGAAGATGAATAGGAAGGTATAGACCTGTTTCTGGAGGTGGATGTTGGGTGCAGCATGGTGGTCCAGAAGATTCAAGAGGAGTCTTTAGGGACATATCTGTTCACATATAACAGTGTGTATGACTTCATTGGGATAGCTATGTTGGCTGACATGTACCAGCTGGAGATCCCCACCATACACAGCATAAGTAGCAAGACGATCATTGACAAGGAGCTCATAGCACAGCTTTTTTTTAATCAGCCAGCCCAGACAGTAGTGATGCATGGGACTGAGACACCAGTTCATTTCAGAGCACTGCTCTGCAACGGGGTTAGAAGCTGGGAAACCTCATAGAGAACGCAGAGCAGACATTTGACCACAAGCAGGGCAGTTATGGTGGATACTTCAATCACGGTAAGAACAGCTACCAAAAAGACTCCGACCAGAGGAGGAAGGAGGCTACATACAAAGAGGATACCTGCAAGATCAGCAGAACCAAAGAAATACTGATCCATCCACCATCATTCTCTCTTCACCAAATCTTGGAATTGGTGCCAACTTGTCTGTTATTTTAATTTTCTTTTTCACCATGTTGTCTGTTAATAAAGATATTGGAGTGAAAAAAAAAAACTTCAATTGTTTCCCTTTAGCTATTTGTAATGTGTATTTTGAGCTGTTGTTATACACTAGGTGGGCTTAGTCACACGGGCGCATCGGCGCCCGTGTTACTGCAGGAAGAAGATGGCCGCACTGCAGGATGGACGTCTCTCTGCAGTGCCGGAGAAAGAACATGTGACCGGCTTCATTGCCGGTGTGGGAGGATAGCTCAGTAGCGTGCGGGTTTCGTGATATTCAGAGACGGAACACCAGCGGATGCAGTCCAAAAGCAGGCGTGACCTGCGTTTAGTTTTATAACAGCAACATAAAAGTCCAACCTTAGCTTCAGGCAAACAAATAATAGTCCAAAATCCAGCTATCTCCAGCCGGTCACACAGGCTGCCAGGGTCCAGCAGCCATCTTAGCTACCCTGTGTCCATGCACCTGCTATTTATGTGCACACTGGCTCAGCCTCAGCACCTGGGCTGATTGAGCTCGCCCACACCCTGGAGTGGAGGAGGTGGAATGGACGGCCCCACTACCAACCTGCCATCCATTCCAAAAAAAAATTTTTAAAGAAGAGATCTCCAGCAACTGCTTGCTGGAGACCACATTACACTCCTGGTTTCTTACATCTCCGAGAGCGAGACATGACCTTCCTCCAGTCCCCTTATGCATGGTACCAGAACCTAGGGGCGACGTAGCAACCGTCCAAGACTACGCCCCTCAGTACCTCACACCGGTCATGTGTTCTTTCATCAGCGCTGCAGAGAGACGTCCGTCTTGAGGTACGGCCATCTTCTTCCTGCAGTAAGGGCTCAGTCACACGGGCGCATCGGCGCCTGTGAACAGGCACTGATGCGCCCGTGTGACTAAGCCCTGAAATATTGTTTACGCAACAATATGGGCTCCTGCAGACTGCAAGTTTGTGCTTTGCAATTTTTGTGTGATGCGTTTTTAACATTAGAAAGTCCTATTGACAATCGCGTGAAAAAAACCCCGCAGCGATATCGCATGAAAAAAACGCACAAGAATAACGCAAGTGTGCAGGAGCCCTATCTGAGATGAAAACGTATTCTCATTGTGACAACATAATTGGTGCTTGATTCTAATTGGCTGTTTAATTAATCATACTAGATTAAAGCATACTCTCACTTTCAGGTGACTTTTCAAAATAAGATGTTGCATGTGCACATAAGTTGTAATAATATGTCTGGTCATTATGATGCATTGTCACCAGTTTTCTCCTCTGCAGCCTCCATCTCAAACTCACATTTTTCCCTGATGTCTCCCACACATAGCTGAGCAGGATGTCATCTTTTCTGTGTGCTTTCTCTCTGTAGCACATCTTCATAAGTAACAGCAGCATAGAGGACATTATACAGCAGTGCTGAGCACTGTAGATGTAGATCCAACACCGAGGTGAGATAAAACACTTATGTAACATTGCAGCCTGGTCTATGTGTGAGTTTATCTGCCACCTCCTGCTCCCTCCCTCTCCTCTCCATAGATTCCTGTGGGCAGCATGGGACAGCAGCAAGCAAAGACCCAATCCCACTTTCTATAATCTGTGTTCCGCCTTTACTGTGAGAAGACTTTACATAACAACAGGTATTGGACAGCAAGAAACAAGAAAGTAAAACCGCTAGTAGTCAGCACTTTAGATTGATTTCTCAGCACAAAAATGTAATTTAAGGTAAATTACGTTATTTTTACTCCTGTTGATTATTATGTTGGCTATCACATAAGCACAAGTTTAGGCTGCTTTCACACAGGCGACAACATTACACAAATTTGCCATAATGTGAGAAAACGCATGTATGGGAAGCCCATGCTTTACAATGGGTGACTTCACATTAGCGATGTTTTCATGCTGTTCATTGCCGCGATTTGGAATTTTTTTTTGTAGCCCATGTTTCCCTATGGAGCCTTCATTTTTGTTGCATTGCATCCAATAAAAAAATGGTTTTTGTGCAATGCAATGCGACTTTAACATTAGAAAGTCCTATTCTCTTTATCGCTAAAAAGCTGCAGCGAAAACGCGCTACAAAGTCACATAAGAAAATCGCAAGCGGCAGCGATATTGCCGTGAGAAAATGTAGCGATAATGGCATAAAATCGCGGGAACACAGCTGCAATATCACAGTGAGATATCGCTGTCGCCTGTGTGAAAGAGGCCTTATTGAAAGTGCATTGCCCACAATATTGCTAATGATTTAACCGTAGTTTGTGCTATGCTATGATGAAGAGCTGGTAATTAGAGATGAGCGAGCACGCTCGGTTAAGGCAGTTACTTGAGTGAGCACTGCTCTTCTCGAGTAACTGCATACTCATCCGAGCAGATTCGGGTGGGCAACGGTGGTGAGCGGGGGGGAGAGAGAGAGGGAGATCTCTCTTACTCTCCCCTCACCCCGAATCTGCTCGGACGAGTATGCAGTTAACCGAGTGTGCTCGCTCATCTCTACTGGTAATAGCTCAAAAACTATTAAATGTTCTCCTGTATGCAATCTTAAAGGGGTTGTCCCTTGTAAAAAAAATTGTTTATAGTTAAATCCAGCCCATAACATTTTTATTTTCACAAAGATATTCCAGAACTAATGTTGGAACACCTACCTGCTGTTTCTGTTAAATAGTCTTTCAGTGTTGACCTCAGTAAATGTTCTGCAGTCATTCCAGGCAAGGGCATAACTATAGGGAATGCAGAGGATATGATTGCACCCCGGCCCAAGAGCCTTAGGGGGCCCATAAGGTCTCTCTACTCCATATAGGTTGTCCAGTACTATGAATAAAGCATTATAGTTGGGGGCCCCTGTTACAGATTTTGCATTGGGGCCTAGAAGCTTCAAGCTATGTCTTTGGTTCCAAGGGCTCAGTATTGCTTCACTCTCTGCTCTACCAGGTATGCTGAGAGATCTCTGGTGTACTGAGTCAGTTGCTTCTGAAGTTCCACAATCTTCTCTGCTTGACAGAGATGACACAGATCAATTGAAGTTTCAGCACACCAGAGTAGCAAAACTGAGCACGTGTGACCACCTTGGAACAGTTACCGAGGTGATTACAATGAATATTCAATAGAAACATGTGACGCTATTCTAAATTATTCCGGGAAGCACTGAAAATGTAGTGAAAGTGAAGAGTTCATTAATTCAGAACTATTGCAGTTTCAGTAACTATGTCAGACACTCTGGGGTCTTACAGTGTACTCTTCAGTTTTTACTGGAAGTTAATTACATGAACTTTTCACTTCTAAGAAATTGCTATAAAATATCTTAAACATTCATAACAATTTCTTTCACTGTACAAAAAACCCCTGTGATTTCCCACCAACTAATTTTTACTATTTATGCCAAGTATTGTTCCTTGTCGCACAGAATGTGTTAGCTTTTTTTTAACACTCCATCTAGATAATTCCTTTACTACCCTACAAGCTTCAGGTCAAGTACGGACAGTTCTAATTTTATGGAAATGTATTCTACTGGCAGTCTGGTCCAACAATTCTGGGAACATTTGAGAACAAAGATATTAATACGGTGTTGGTAATTCTCTGCTATTTTTTTACGCATTAGTAATTCAGTGAAAACTAATGTAGTGTACTAACACTCTGCAGATCAGTGCATATTATATCATGGTTTATTTATCGGGTGCTAGACAATATTTTACATATAGCAGAATATCTTGCACTTTAAACATGTAAAGGATGGAGATTCTGGAGCCTGGCAGCCGAGCTGCAGTGACTCTTCCGTCAGCAGTAGGTGGTGGGTAGAAGGCTGTAGACTGAGTGGGCTTAAAGGCGTCGTCTAGTCGTTGATGGTCTATTCTCAGGATAGATTGGCGAGAGGATGCTGTGCGGGACCCACACCAATAAGCTTTTCTCTGGGGGGATGTGTTCAGACATTAAGCTGATTTCTGCAGGAAGCAGAAAGATCTGTTCTCATTGCAGTGGCCAGGCTTGGTATTGGAGGAATCGAAGTCAATGGGAACTTTTCCTGCATTACAAGGCATGGCCACAGCTAAGGGAATAGAGCTGTCTGAATCCTGCCGAAATCAGCATAGAGCAAAAAAACACCAGTCCAGAGAATAGCAGACCAAAGGGATCTTACAGTCACCCGCAGATGTACTATTGATGACTTATCCTGAGGATAGACCATCAATAGTTTACAACTGGACAATCCCTTTAAACTGACTTGTACATGAAATATTTAAAATGTTGCATATGTGCCTCCTCAAACATTTTTCTTTCAATTTAACTGATAGAACGCTAAAGAGATTAATTTATAAACAGACCTAAACTAGTTCTAGGCAAAGGATGAAAAAAACAGTCCCCTATAAATAGCAATCAAACCCTTTTTTAAGATCGGAACCATAATTATTATACTGCCTTTATCTAGTGTTACTATTAAATAAGAAGATACCATAGTGCATTATGAAATGGGATCGGAAGACAAGTTCTTGTAGTGCTGCAAAGTCACCTGGATTTTTTGGTGGAACAGCATGCCCATTTTTAAGTTAGGGAAATTACTGTTATTTTGGTGACAGCTTTGATGGGCTTAAGGCCCTTTTACACAGAAAAAGTGTCGGGCAAACAATGTGTGACACTCGTCCCCGTGTATACTCGCTCCCGTGCTGTTGCACAGGAGCGAGTATCGTTAGACCGCTCAAGGCGCGGCCAACAGGGAGGTGGGGTGGCTGGAGGAGAGTTCTCTCTCTGCTCTCCTCCCGCCCTTCTCTATTCACTTTAAGCAGCAGCCGTTCAGTACTGAATGGCTGCTTTTAAAACTGAATGACGGTCATTCAGGATTTTAAGGTGGTTAAAACTGAACTACTAGATGATTCTCATCCAGTTATTCAGTTTCTGCATGCTTTTGTGCGGGACGATTATCGTTCAAAACCTTGTGGGAGTGCGGGGTGCTGAACAACCAAAACGATAATTGTGTAAAAGGGCCTTTAGGGTAGTGAAAGGTCTGCAAGGCTGATTTTACTCACAAAGACATGCAAATTAGTCTACTGCAAGTAATGGACAACTGTCACAATGCCACTGGTGCCATCGAGTTTAGGGCACATATGCTGGTCTGTTGTGACATATAAGCAATATCATAAATTTTACAAGGACAAATTATGCCAGATAACAACACTCAATCATGGGTTTGCTCCAAAGAACAGCTGTAGAGCTACCAAAAATTTTGCTATGCAAGACAGCTTTTTTTAAAAGCAATGTCATAAGATTTGCAAAGGAAAATTTATTTTAAGTGAACAGAACAGCCAAGTGCGGGCCTTCTCCAAGGAAAAGCTGTAAAGCTACAGCTGTTTCTTGTCCTTTAGAAAATATTCATTTTGAAAGAAGTAGAAGGAGGAGGAAACATGGCGGAAGCAGAAGGAGAGCAGCAGCAGTTACAACTCCAGGAACAGCAAAAGCATCTTAAGAGCTGAGTGCGCTTCCTATGGAAACATGAGAGCTGTAGTTCTGTATTTCTATATTGATATATTTTAGATTTGGGGGGAAATAAGAGTAAAAAAGCACTACCACCATCATCAACTCAACTAGCAGTAACAACACCTTGAGGACACAGTGTGGTCTTTGATATAAATCTATGCTGTCATATGTGAGTACAAATTACCAGTGTGCTAACTAATCAGTGGATTCTGCCACAGGGGTGCGGAAGTCAGGTGAAATCAATGACTGGTTAATTTTTATAAATGTCAGATGATCCACATTGTCTGTGCATAAGCAGATGCATCTGTCAGTTATCACATATCCAGCTTTGCTGAACATCCTTTCTGATAGCACAGCAAGCAAGCACCTCTAAGGCCAGTTGTTCAAGTTTTGGCCACTCATCCAATTTAGACACCCAAAAGTCAAAGAGGCCAGTGCCATGTCTGAGTACATCCACACGTGAGCTGACATACTCTTGAACCATCATGGATAAGTGCCGCCTGTGATTGTCAGACCAACTCTATGTTTTTGCTACAGGCTGCAATGGGCTGAAAAAAACTATGTCACATCTCTGTTAGACTTCCCCTGCCATGGCTGATTGTGCTGCTGTCACAGTTTCCTGCTCATCTGGACTGGCTGGACTGGTGACTTTGAATGATGTATGAGGCCACAAGCAGAGAACTGCCATATTCCCCACTGCAAAGCATGGTTTGTTTGTCTATTTTGCTGCCATATACTTTTACAGCAGCATAAATATACCCTCTCCCAGAGTAAAGGGCACGTTCTGTATAGGCATGTCGTCGCTAGACTAATAAGTCCTTATTTGTCTCATGTCTGATTCCAAATTAGTAGTATACATTTTAACGAGCTCAGAAACAAAGAGAGACACCAGCATTTGTTGGTATCAAAATGGTTCTCTGTATATTAATAGCAGCATGTTGCATATATACAAAAAATGACGTAATGGTAGAGATACATACTCTTAAAAGTCATAGGTATTCACGATAGGTTCTAACTTTTTAACATATCTTTATGCCTTAAGGTGTTTGTTACTGATGTGTGACTATTTAGACATGTGATTTCTAAGATACAAAAAGTACTACAAAACAGAAGCTAGCAGAAAACTTGTACTATGATTCTTAACAGAAAGAATGCAGAGAGGGGTTTGTAGCTCACCTTTTTATCAAGGGGAGAGGTGAAAGCTGCCCTCAGAAGAAGGCATAGAGAGTTTCCCCATGAGAATGAAGTGTGTGGGTAATTAGAAGAACCTTGAAAATATAAGCATATACTATTAAACACTATTTAGCTGCTGCTTATACTAGCAGGTGCTATATCTTGCCCAGTCCAGGCATATAAATGTGATGCAGCAACTTTCTCTGCTTCCTCCAATAAAACCTCAGCTTAGTTTTCTGCTGACACATATAAGCTTTGACACCTAGCAGCAATATATCCTCTGTAGAATCTGACCATAATAACAACAGACCACATGTTATATAAGCATATAAATGTGACGTAGTTTCTTTCTGCTCCCTCCAATATAACACCGGTATACAAGCTTTCACACCAAGCGGCAATATGTCCTCCATAAAATATCTGTCCCTATTTACAACAGACCATGTGTCAAATAGGCATATAAACATGATGCAGCTTTTCTTTCCTGTGCTCAACTATAAAATGGCCACTGATTACACTGTGCCTGTGTTATATATGGCTAGGTCATGTGATGCAGGCATCTAATGAAACTGCTGCCCACATGCAAGATGGAGAACATATTTGGTGATATCAACAAGGTGCCCTGGCTGCTTGTCTGCACGCTGACCACTGCAGTAGGCATTATAGGAAATTCAATTTTGTTGCGATTTTCACCAAAAATCTGTTCAGACTAACTGTATTTGATTTTGCAAACATTCGGGACAATTTTATCTTGCAGCCCCTCTTATTCCCCAAACATCCACTGGGGTTCTGGCTTAGGAGAACTCTACAGATTGCCATGTGGTCAGATGAAGAAGCAACCCAGAACTGTATGCGTCCTCCCCCTTGCTCTGCAAAACCCCCTCTGCATTCCTCCATTTTGCATTGGGTACAGGACCTTTCTAGGAATGCCCAGGGGTGGGGTTTAGTGGGCAGTGCTGTGAATGAGCAGCCCCACAAGAGATCTCCACAGGGGTGTGGCTTACCCTTTTCCCTCTTGTGTTCCACTGCGGGGGATTTTGGCCTCCCTACTTTGAGCATAGCAGTGGCAGGCTTTGCAGGGGAGGTAGAACAACAACAACAGCACCACAAGGAGTTGCCATGTTGGAAGAACATGACGCAGTATAAATTTACTATTAGATATTCTGTGTGCAGCAGAATGGTAGCAAACAATCCTTTCTTACTGTACAACACATGATAACACACATTTTCACTTTATTTTCTGCACAATAAAGGATTTTAATTTCTTTCTTTAGCAAAGTGACATGGACACTTTCCATATGACTGATTAACTCCTTATCTTCTGCAATGTTTCTAAAGCCATTTTACAGGGCATTCAGATACATTTTTACAGTAGAAATTTTCACTTTAAACTCCAGAATTTTTACTTTTTCTTGAGGTACTAAAGGGAAAAAAAGCTTTTGCATTTTGATGTATAAGGCGAAGAGGAACAATCCTGTTTGTGATGCCAAAGCCTCCCCCGAGTTGGACCAGAGCCAGGTAGGGGAGCAGCGGAATAGTAGCTTTTTGTCATGGTGGTGCCACTGCCCTCCTCTCTGGAAAATATGTGTTTCTGGTGTGGTTTCTGACAGGTGAAAAGGGGGATTGTCAAGTTCGTGACGCCAGTCTGTTTACAGACCAGGTCCATGCCAAACAAAATAATAGTATAAAAATTAGAAGAAAAAAAAAACATTTCTTTCCCCTAAAGCATAGTTTGGTACTTCAGTGCAGTTGGTGAACGGTGGGAAGGGACTCCAAGAGACGGCATTAGCGATGAAAACATTAAACAGTTTATTACTTACAAACAAACTTTTCAGCTTTCTTTACTGCAGTTTGAATGTCTTTGCATTTTTCAGTATAAATTAAAGTTATGTTTCCTTAGGGTACAGTTTACAGTTTACTTGACTTTACTTAGAGGTAGTAGCAGTACATTTAGGGAGTAGGCAGGCACGAGGCCCATACTTGATATCTGGATAACAAATGGGCTCTTTAACAGTATTTAAGGACAGCATTTCTTCCTATCCTCTATGCTTTGCCCTTCTGCTTCTCTTTCTCTATTTGCAGCTATTTTCTTGATGTCTGAGTTTCTTTCCTGAAAAAACATTACAATTACTATAGTCTTGAGCTTATTCTCTTCTATTTCTTTCTTGTCTTAGTACTTCGTTGGTGCTTTAGTTTAAGCTAGATTCCTGATGAAGTTGGTCTATTGCTTTTCTCTTCCTCCTCGATAGAATTACAGAACCTTTGGCTACTCACACTTGCTGTCCTTCCCACTGCACTGGTTAGTAACTTCCCTTTCTCAGGAACGCCTGGGGTGCCCAGGGTTGCAGTACCAATGTGGTTCACTTTTTGAGGTGCAGAGCAGCCCGTTCAACTATTATGGCATCATTAATAGGTTGCTAGTCTGCATGGTGGAATATATGTAGCAGAAGGTCTGGCACTTTGTATCTACTCTGTGCAGGAGTATACACCAAGCAGCCACCCCCTTCTATATTAAGAGGCTGTATGAGTGACTGTTTCATCAGTGTCCCTCACAGTTGTAATTGGCTCCCTCATTTGGCGGTTTAGCCGCCTGCATGTTGAGGGGATGCAGCTATCTGCCCTGTTGTATCAGTAAGTATCTGGCCGTTCTCTGTGATTGTTTGATTTTATATTTTCCTTTCTGTTATACATTACTTCCTCAGGAGGTCCATCTAGCAACCTCCATCTTCCTTGGCCCTTAAAATTGTTCTCTAGACTCACTGCTCTCTACACCTAGCAACTCCTCCTATTCTCCTACACTCCACCAACCCATGTGAAGGTTTTAGCTACCTATCACAGGCCATTTTTCTTCTATCTAGCTGAATCAACCCTGAAAGATACTGCATACCTTATAATAAGCAAAGTGTGGTTGACCAACATTAAATTAGCATTTTAAAGTGAGATGAACATTTATATTCATTAACATTTACATTCATTACCTAGGAGTCCACAGCCCTTTTTGGAGTACACAACTTCTGTATACTACACTGCCACCAGAGGGAGATGTTACTTCCTCTGTGTCTTTTACTAAATGACAGCACCCATGCATTACCTGGTGCATTACACCTGGACATGCACCCTGGGCCCATCGGAGAACCAGGAATTCATGGCGCTGTTGATGCTATGACGGTAAGTTTAAAATAATAATGAAATAAAAAATGGAACACATTTCAGAAAGCAGTTCTTTTATGTATCTGAACTACAGTAAAAAGAAATCATGAGGCATAAAATCCTTCAACAAGCTTCCCATATGACATCAAATTGCCTTGAAAATAATCTACCACCTTAAATTTTTTTTAATTTCTGTGCATTTATTTTTATATTTTCCTTTCACCTCTAGGTGATTTGGAAGTTGCACTTCCTTTCAGTGAACCATTATGCCAAAGCTGTAATTATTCTGTGAAGTAATATTCTCATCTTCATGTGAGTCCTGTATGGAAACAAATGGCGGAGCACACAGAGCAGAAGGTGAAAGAGAGAGGCAGCCTGTGTTCCTCATCTTTAAACAGATGCAATCAGCTCAATCCCTCCCGTACCTGGCATTTAATTAGCTCTGAATATCGTCTGAATTAATGCATGAAGTGAACGGAGGAACCGTTTGGAGTAATTTATGTAAATTGCACTCGAAGATTTGTCAAGTTTGGGTGAGTGCAGAACATCAGAGATTTATGCATATTAACCCTATCTTTTCTGAGTGGTGGACTATGGAATATCAGTTTTAAAAGACTCAGCAATATAAAAAATACCCCCTCTACTAATATTTGTTTAACTATTATTATGTGAATTCTAGGCATTCCTGGTTGCTGTGTTAATTTACTGTACTCGTTGTCCTATATCTTATAATAGCTAAAACAAACACCAAATAATTAACACAAGGACTTGGATTTTCTGATAGGTACTATATACAAATACCGCATGATGTTACAGGTCATAAATATATATTTAAATATTTTTGGTTTGTTTTTAAATGGTCCCAAAAAACAAAATTTTCCATAAACTTACCATTCTTGTTATACTTCATTCCCCCACTACTACTCTCTCCTTAATTGGACCCTATAATTATGTAATCTGTGTTCCCTATAGATGATAAATGCAAGAATATCTAGCAAAACCACCTTAATACTTGTTTCAGACCCCAGGTACTTTATCACAACGATAGGGAGGTACCATATCTTCCTCCCTGATGGAAAATTTAATTGGTCTTGCATTATTAGGTGTACAGTTGTAGCAAGCGTTAACCAGACATTTAATGTGTAGTATAGCATGATGCAGAAAACCTTAAATTGACATTTAACACATCAAATCCCATTGAAAATATCAAGTTAAAGTTTGCTGGGGAAAGAATATACGTTATTTTTTGTGGGAAGACTTTAAGTAAAGCTAGGTCCACCTTTTATAGACTTAGAATCGTAAAAAGCAAATGCCCTTCCAAGTAATAGTTTTCTAGAATTTGAGTTCATAAACTATCAAATCCATGATGTTTGCAGGACAAATATTACTTTGCTTAGTTGTTTTTATTCAAAGGGTTTTCCATGTTGTGTCAGTTTGAGCTTGACTGTGCATTGGGTCTTCTTTGGCTCTGATGGGTGTGTCAGCTGTTGGTGTACACTTGGGTGCAATTCAGGAGGGTTTTTAGTTCCTTCTTGGCCTGAATTCTGTCCTGGTCAATTTTAGTACAGTCTTCTTCTGTTGTGCAGTGAGGACATCTCTGGATCCGGTTTCCAAAGTTCTTATAATGGGTCTTCAGATATGTTCAGAGATTTATTCTTTGAAGATTTTGTTTATTA
This sequence comes from Eleutherodactylus coqui, assembly GCF_035609145.1. Taxonomy (NCBI): domain Eukaryota; kingdom Metazoa; phylum Chordata; class Amphibia; order Anura; family Eleutherodactylidae; genus Eleutherodactylus; species Eleutherodactylus coqui. Next base: position 243,478,482 of record NC_089839.1, on the reverse strand, counting down.
TTATGGTGGTCTTTCCTTTGCCATCTATTTTGATTAGTGAGTGGTGCAGGCACGAGGGTGGATACGTCCTTATCAGGGCGGGCCATCCATGAGTAGGTAGGGGTTGTCACCCTCTAGTTCCCCTTAGGGAAAGTTTCCCTCCTTTGTTTATTTTCTCCTCGTACTGCAGGGGGTTCCTGGTAGTGTGATGTGAACATTGCCAGAGAGTTAATATTTTGGTTTGCAGTTGTTGCACGCACGAAGCAGACGTGACACTCCAGCTTGGCCATTTCTAACTCAGAGTTTTATCCCTCACCCTAAAATTAGTTTATTGCAATGGTACCCTTTGCTGGGAATACCTGTGACTGGTTGGAGAAAATGCTTTTCTTCATTTTGGACTCATTGGGTTGAAAGCAAGGTATTGCAGAGTAACTGTTGGAATTAATTGCCATTGGTTTGTTTGGATTGAAATTCATACAAGTTAGAACATGGGTCACTATTGCATTAGTGAAGAAAATATTTGGCAGTAGTTACTGTATGATAACTAGATTTCTGTAGGTAAATCCCACCTAACACAATGCAATTTGTGAGAAATCTAATGTTGATGGAATCGGGCAAACCCTCAGCCGTGACTTATCTCTCCATGTAACATTGAGGTAACACAGATGAACATCTGAGCCAAAGTGGATGGCTAAGGCAAAGTACATGTAAATGAGGGAATCGGGACTGATCACTGTCAACTGAACAATCGTTGAGCTGACATTTATGTTACATCTATGGACAGCTTAACTCTAAAAGAACAGTAAGATTGTTTCAGCGCAGACAATATACTCCATATTTATCAGGCCTGAATAAATTAATCAGGGAAGGACTTAAATCAAAGCTGCACTTCTAATCTCATAGATATTCATCCTGGCTTTATTGTATTATTTAACAAAAGGATGGATCGTGTCCTCAAAGATTTTGTCTCTCTGCAACTGTCACTTTGCCTCATTAAAGAGAAAAACTGTACATCAGAAAAATCATGAAAGAAAAGAGGCTGCATACAATACCATCTAAGGGATCTCAAATGTAGAGCGTAGCATTTTAGGTTTATGATACCCCAAGTATAGTTATATATTCTTGTACCTTGTGGAGCAGTTCTGCACTGAAATGGTGAACAGAAAATGTTCATATGATAATGAACCTCTTACTGTACATTCTAAGAATATTCTGCATTCTAAGAGTTCTGCATTAAGGAGTTCTGCAACTATATAAAATCATGAGGAAAAGAACAGAGTCCCTTTCCAGATTTCCACAAATGTTAGCCAAAATGTCCCTGTACTGTGTGCTAAGGCTCCTCCGTTTTAAGTCAAAATGACCCCCAAATGACATCTTCTCCCACAATAGATATCTTCTATTCCCTTTGGTTATGTAATTGTCCTCTTATCTAAATTTCATGTAAGCTATCCAAATACATACATTTAACTTGCAGAAGTCGACATAACTCTTGGGGATGTGTAGGGGGGTGTTACTGTTTCTCATTCTGAAGATTCAGCTGATGTAGTGAGACTTACAGGTAATGCTCCCATGCCCTAGAAGAGGTATACAAATCATCTCTCCGTGAGAGGGAAGAAAATTGTCAGATTAATGCTGCCTAATGGGAGCTACCCTATAAGTCAACATCTGGCCCATTAAAGGATATAGGCAACTGTTAGTGAAATCAATATGACTCCATGTTCCATCCTATGCATAGCCATTTTGTACGAGGTAGCCATCTTGCATGCTTTTTTCACTTACATTCATTTTTTCTTTAAAATGAGACTGATTACTGATATTAAATAGTTGCTCAAAAAGCCTTGAGTGAGCAGCCAAGGCCAGAGCTGCAGCTGATAACTATAAAGCATCCAGGCTGACTAGTGTGTCAAGATGACTTGATTCTTGCTGTTCGTGCATGTTTCTAAATATTTTTACTAAACATTGTATTGTTTTTTTATTTCAGTACCCGTGTTCTTAGAAGCCCATCATATATCACCCCAATGCGCTTGGCATTTTAGATGTTAAATTCTTTATCCTGCATATTCAGATTTGTGTTTTAGTTTTAAGAACCAATGGTAATAAATTAATTATTATAAATTTAAATTATTGTAATTGAGGCATGTGCCTCTATAAAAACTGATGCCTATCAATTAATAAATAGAGAACATTCGATCACATCCAGTCTTGCTTGGTTTGACAAGTTATTGTCGGGCCCGCTATAAACAACCTAATTTGAAACCCAGAGACATACTTTAAGCTTTCATTAACACAAATTTGCAGACATTTTAGTTTTTAGGGTTTTTTTGCAATTGATTTTCAGTAAAAATGTTGGACTCTATGTCTTCTGCAGCTTACATGTTTTACACAACAAAACAAGCTGCTTGATTCTATTTCTGCGGATACTTTTCAAACACACAACTGGATGACAGTGTCTTTCAAAGATCCTTCATAAATATCTCAATAGTAAGTCTTCCAATGTCAGTTATACTCTCCTTGGTACACTGTATAATTGAGACTATGCTGAGTAAAACTAGGTGCTGTCTCCTAGAAAGCTCAGAAATTGGACATATTGTACTGACTGTGTGATATAAAATGTTAATAATTCAATGATACGAGAGGTACATGATGAAATACCAAATGTTGGGAACCCAGATATGTAAAACTCATGATAAAATATAATTTTATGATTTTTAAGACTATGAGCTACTTTCTCGTAAATAGGATAGTGGGGGGCACCAAGTCTCTGATCCTACATCTATCTTGAGACAAGAACTCTCATCCTCCTATCTGTGGACTAATTAAGAATTTACTCTCTAAGCTTATTCAATTATTCTTATTTTTTTAATGGCAATTAATCCCACCATGTCTTTGCTCCTGTGTACATGTATTGTATATGTGTGTGTTCCTTTAGATACTGTAGTAGTTTGTTGCACCATGCTTGATGAAGGGACCTAAGTAGTCTAGAAAGCTTGTGCTGTTGACATTATTTATTTTGGTTAGTTATTGAAAGATACCAAATCTACAAGATTATTTTGTTTCTTTTACTAAAAGCAATTACATGTTCATGTATGAAGAACCGGAACAATATGATCAAGTGATATGGTTCTTACCTTAGTGTTAAATGCAAGTGACTCTAGTACCAAATTTAGCAATGCTATCACATCTCTGCAGAGGTATAACATGAAACTTCTAGGTGCCCATGCTAACTCATTAACATGGCCCCAACCATATATAGTACTGTTTTCCTCATATGTGGCAATGGGGACTTCTGGGTTACTCAAGCTTCAGGGCCTGGGTAAGGCTACAATCACTGCATCCAATTCTATTATAGGGTTAATTGGCTTTTATATTCATTTAGCTGAAGGGTCAATTGGATTTAGGATTAGAGATGAGCGAGCACCAAAATGCTCGAGTGCTCGTTACTCGAGTCGAACTTTCAGTGATGCTCGAGAGTTCGTTTCGAGTAACGAACCCCATTGAAGTCAATGGGCGACTCGAGCATTTTTGTATATGACTGGTGCTCCGCTAAGGTTTTCATTTGTGAAATCACCAAAGTCATGTAAAAAACACAGGAATGGATAGGGCAGGCGAGGAGCAACATGCAGGGCTGCATTTCGGGCTCCGAGGTCTCACTATTAAGCCACAATAGTGGCAAGAGTGAGACCCCCCCCCCGCACTGTCAGCATAAAGGTCATTCTCCTCTGCCACAGCTGTAACAGCTGTGGCAGAGAAGAACGATGTTAGCCCATTGAATTCAATGGAGCCGGCAATACAGCTGGCTCCATTGCAAGCAATGGGCTGCCGGCGAGCGCGGGATGAATTTTCGGGAAGGGCTTAAAATATAAGCCCTTCCCTGAAAATCATCCTAAAATGTGTAAAAATAAAAAAAAATGTATACTCACCTTTCCGCTGCAGCCGGAGTTCAGCCGCGTCTGGCCGGCAGTTCTCCTGAACTGCTTTCTGTAGTATTCAGCAGGTGGGGATTTAAAATCCCCGCCTGCTGAATGAGCTGCCTCTGATTGGTCACAGCCTCACCAATCAGAGGCAGCTCTCACTCACCCATTCATGAATTCATGAATGGGTGAGTGAGTGCTGCCTCTGATTGGCTCAGCGCAGGGACCAATCAGGGGCAGCTCTCAGCTTGAATTCAATGGTCAGTGCTCGTTTAATCGAGACGAGTACCGCGTGGTGCTCGTCTCGAGTAACAAGCATCTCGAGCACCCTAATACTCGAACGAGCATCAAGCTCGGACGAGTATGCTCGCTCATCTCTATTTAGGATTAATTTAATTGAAGTTTGCATAAAGCCCTTGAGAATAGGATATTTGGACATGTGCAGAGCCTCTAACAGATGAGAAGAGGCCCCGATATCGCCTCACAAGTAATGATATAAAGCCTGTATAATCCTTCATTGGATTTTGAAGCAAACTTTTACACCATGGATGATGTTACATGGTATTTTTATAAATTATAATTTATAAAAATATCATGTAACGTCATCCATCGTATATAAGTTTGTTTCAGTCAAACGAGGGTGGAGTCCACCATTGAGTGGTGTTGGTAAAGCCTATTCCCGAACTTTAGCTTTGATGGATTAATAAACAAGACTCTCCCCAGATTGTAACTGCACATTATGAATGCTAGGTATTATATTATTTTGCATTTCCGTGTCTTATCTACTATTTTTCTATCATGTTTGTATCCTTTGATCTTATATGTCTCTTTTGATATCTTTTGATATATTGTAAGCTTTTTCATCTCTCTTTAATGATATTTCTTATATCTTGCGTATCCACTTTTTACGTATTACTTTATGTAAACTTTACTAATACTTAGCCTGTATGTGAACGTATTTGTTCTTGCATCTTAGAACTCAATGTAAAACACCAATATAATTACATCCTTGTATCCCTGATGCCAATAGTGACCAATAGTTTCTGTAGCTGCCAACAGCTGGAAAGCTATATGCGGGAAGCCTGAGAGCCATATGTGGCTCCTGAGCATGCTGTTCGAGTATACCAAAAGCTAAGACACTGCAATAACAATAACCCAAACTATGAAAAATAGCAGTGCATTCAGCAATCTGCTTTTACACAGTATTTTGGACACGTAAATTGTGTCCAATTGCACTGTGTAGTCACTAATTACAAATAAAGCACATTGGCATTGCAGGGTGTACTGAACAGGGTAATTTTTAAAGCAATTCCTAATTGAAATGTATTATTTGATTTCACATCTTCTTCACATTTTCTAGCCTCAAGGAAGTAATGGGATAATAAGTGATGGATATTACCAGTGACACTTTGTATCACTTTTATGTGGTCAGATAGATGTTTGTTTGATCTACAAAGCTGTGGAAATGGGATGGTGATGAAAAACAGCTTTAACAGAGCTGGAACATTGAATTGATCAAACTTGGAGCATGACGGAGAATGACAGGATCCGATCACAAATTCTCCCTTGCCTTTCAACTCACTTTCGAATGCAGGCCAACGCAGGGAAAGCTGAAGAACCATCCGGCTGTATTTCATTTAATAATTTGGGTTATTAGGCTTGACTTTTTCACTTTTATCGTATCAAAAAGCTAGCAGAATGTGTGCAAAATAATTGAACTCAATCTGCAACTCCCATTACAACACATTTAATGTTAAATTTCATATAACTTTTTTTGATCATGTGAGATCTTTCTACTTGCTTCTAGCAATTTACTGTAACTAAAAGCTATGGTTTTGAGTACTGCTGAATTTAAGCTTTACCAGGAAAGTAGGCAATAGACTAAGTCCATTTATATCACAAGGAGCAAAGCTATTATACCTCCAGTTGTCAATACTTCCTGCCAATATTCACATTTGTTGATTGCCTTTCCTCGGTCTTTGGGACACAATTATTTATCACTTTCCAAATCCATAACCTCAAAGTGTGTGTATAGATTCACTTAAGGACAAACTCTGTTTTTCGCTTTCTCTCATTTTTTACCATGATGTATCACTTCCCAAATATTGAGCAAGTGACATTTAAGTCTCTTTCTGATGTGCAGTTATGGTGAACATGTATTTTCACTCGTGTTCTTCCACTGCTATGTATTGTGCCCTGAATATAGAAGTCTTCCTGTAAGTTCTATCTACAAAAGAAGAAGGAAGTTTCTTCGAAATGTGTCTAGTTGCATACTCGTATCAAAAGGTTTTTCCAATCCCATGAAATTTTTTACAGGTAGCTGTCAAAAGTGTCAGTGGGTGAGGACATGTTAGTTAGACCTTTCTGCCCCTAGTAGCCAACTAGACATTGTAATCACAGCACACTCTTCTTTGCTTGATGGGAAGTTTCATTATCATATGCAATTAACTTGACAGCCATAGGAAGTGGGATATTAATTGATGTTTCAGTCACAGTTTACCCTTTTCTATTTGTTTCAGAGTATTGGCTGTTGCTGGTATGGAAAGGGGTGCTTATAGTGCTCAGTTAGGAGATAAGCTAGCATCTGTGCTATGGTCAACTATGACCAAAACGTCAATTAATGTTGACTGTCAACATATAAGAGTCTTGTTAATTGCACATGATAATAAATCTGCACAACAAGCATCGAACTGCGTGCTGGGATTATGATCTGTATTTGAATTGAGACCAACAGCCCTCCACAAGCACCTCAACTTTTTATACCTAGGTGTGGCCCATCTACTTTTTACTTAGTTTCCAACTATGCATCATGAGCAGCTGGTGTATATCACAGATACAGCCTAATAAATAGAGCTAATTATTCCAACTTTCATCTTGATATTTTAGACTTATTAGCCTTATTCAGTTTAGGATCTAGATGCTATGGATCTATAGAAGTAGAGCTTGGGAATTCCAAGTTCAAGGTGAGTACAAAGCATAGCAAGAAAGGCTAAAAGGATCCAAAACTCCCTTTGATTTAGTAATTAGGTACACAGCTAGGTCTTGCTGAAAAAATAGTCTTGTAGAATTACAGAGTTTTTTTCTTCAAAACACCGATTTTCTCTGATCCCTTCCATTTTTGGCTGACAGACAACTAAAAGGTCAGGGCCTCACTAAACGCTTGTGGCAAAGAATTTGTTATGCTTTTCTCACGTTTGATTGTAATATATAAAAGAATAGATTCAAAGTCGAAAAGAATATTAAAAGAGGAACGTCTAAGATTTTATCTTCCTATGTATTTAGTACATTTTCTGTCCTAAAGAATTTGCTTTCTTAAACTGGCAAGGACTAGCTTAGGGAATATCAAGGTAATTGTTTGAGACTTTAGTATTCATTTCATTCGCATGTATTTCTATTATACATGCAAATATTTTCTACTACATTTCCTGCTGCATTACAGTGTTTTCAGATTTTTTTGAATTCGTTCACCTGAATCAAGCCATGTAGTGTGGTAAAAATGTCTTACTTATAGTAGGGGACACTAATGTAAGGGTCTGCATGGGCTGACTAATAGAGATGAGCGAGTATACTCGCTAAGGCCTTAGTCAGACGGGCGTTTTTTTCGCGCGATTTGCGGATCGCATGACGGATGCGCATCCGCAAATCGCGTGACCGGTGCCCGAAAATCTGCTCCTAGCCGCGTTTCATTAGAAACGAGCCGGAGCGGTCCAGAGCATTGCATTCAATGGAGCCGGCAATACAGCGGCTCCATTGAAAGCAATGCGCTGCGGGCGAGTGTGGGATGAATTGTCAGGAAGGGCTTAAATATATAAGCCCTCCCCTGCAATTCATCCAGAAAAGTGTAAAAATAAAAAATATATACATACTCACCTGCTCCCGGCAGTCGGAGTTCCCCGCGGCCGGCCTGCAGTGGGTGTGAAGGGGGTGTGAGTCAGACCTGCCCCCTGATTGGCTCAGCGCTGAGCCAATCAGGTGGCAGCTGTGACTCACACCCCCTTCACACCCACTGCAGGCCGGCCGCGCGGAACTCTGGCTGCCGGGAGCAGGTGAGTATGTATATTTTTTTTATTTTAACACTTTCTGGATGAATTGCAGGGAAGGGCTTATATATTTAAGCCCTTCCCGACAATTCATCCCACACTCGCCCGCAGCGCATTGCTTTCAATGGAGCCGCTGTATTGCCGGCTCCATTGAATTCAATGGGCAAACATCGTTCTTCTCTGCCACAGCTGTTACAGCTGTGGCAGAGAAGAATGATTTGTCTTCTATATGTTCTCAATGGGGTCGGTGCTGCTGCCGCCAGCCCCATTGAGCGCATATAGAGAAGAGAACAGGAATCGCAGATCGCACATAGGTGCGATCTGCGATTTCTGTTCTATAATTTATCGGACGAGCGCATAAAAAGCGCTCATGTGTCCGATACCATTGCAAAGCAATGGTTTTAAAAAATCGTCGGACGCATGCGCATGCGCAAATCGCGCAAAAAAACGCCAGTCTGACTAAGGCCTAAGGCACATTACTCGAGCGAGCAGTGCCTTAGCCGAGTATCTCCCTGCTCGTCTCTAAAGATTCGGGGGCCGACGACGGTGACAGGTGAGTTGCGTCGGCGAGCAGGGGTGAGCAGGTGGGAGAGAGGGATAGAGAGAGCTCCCCTCCGTTCCTCCCCACTCTCCCCCGCCGCTCCCCGCCCCCCCCCGCCGGCCCCCGAATCCTTAGAGACGAGCGGTGAGATACCCGGCTAAGGCACTACTCACTCAAGTAGTGTGCCTTAGTGAGTATACTCGCTCATCTCTACTGATTAACCCTTCAAAAGTTTTTTTTCTTTGTTAATCACCTGAAACTACAGGTATTTTGTACTGTTTATTGCATGTTTTACCTAAGACTTTTGGTGATGCAACAAGACAATGACCCATAGCGCACAGGTAAATCAACTAAAGAATAATTGGATACAATAATTTGTGCTTTGGAAAGCTGGGGTCCCTATATTAGCCCTATTGAAATTTCGTTCAGTATCTGAAGAGAGCTGTGTATGCAATGCATCCCAGAAATATTGGTGAACATTTGCAGAGAGTCAGGAATGCTATCTTTTCTCCTTAGGGAAAGAACCTAGAAGGTGAGTGAGTGAGGAAATTTATACGACCATTTATGTTTCTCTTGGTAATATGTAAATAAGTAAGATAGAACAATACCTCTGAAGCGCCACCTCTCGCTAGCCAAGCCAAAAACCTACTGCACACTGATGAGAGACAAACACCCTGAAATAGCTGTCTGTGTATGGATTCTGGCTTGGTTTTCAATTCCCAGTCATTGTTACAAGGCTTGTATAAAGAGTCTAACACTGACTTGCAGAAATGCTGCCTTCCAATAGGTGGTGCTGCAGAGGTATTGTCCATCTCCCTTATTTGCATTTGCAGAGAGGAAAGGGCCAACATTTGTGCTCAATGATTTATATGCAGCTACAGGAATCATTTGGTGGAGTTGGTTGCTGCTAAAGGGACAGGTTACTAAATTCAAGTTAACTTGCCTTTTTCTCCCTGTACTGTGGAAGTTTACTCAATGTGCTCAATAGAAGGCAGGAACACTAAAACTGTTTCTGTGTTATTAGTTTCTTTAATTGTGATCTAGATATTAATCAGACTCCATTTTATTAGTAATCAATGCAGAAATCTAGAAGATTGTAAAGGATTCACTTACTTTTTCTTGCACTGCATGCCTTCCCAAGATGTGCAAATTAATATCTCTACACAAATTGAATAAGACTAAAATAAAAATTGTAAGCTTTAGAAGGCACCAACTAGAAGAGGGTGAAGTTTTTCAGCATTTTTACTTAGTAGATAAGTGAAGCTCATTGGAAAAAGTAAAAGCATGAACTTTGGGAAAGATCTAGTTTTTCCGCTTTTGCTTGGGAGTTTCACTTTAAATTTCTGAGTTTGTTTCATGTCTCTAAAGCGCTGAAGTCTCTTGTACATTAATACCGAGGATGCTGCGAACAGCCTCTGCATGTTTAATGCCTCTGTATTGTACCTTTGTATAATGTGCATTATGAAATAGTGGATAAGCTAAGATGTGCAGCTCCAAAACGTCTCGATGCACATTTTCTGGTTAGCTTATTTTTTCTTTATTTCAAGAATAATTCTACTAGTGGAGGTAAAGTAGCATACCAATCCACTGATTGAATTTCTGCTGCTTATCTGCAGAGAATGTCACTCCTACAGTATATGACAGTGACATATGTTTGTGGTGTCTATCACTTTTCTATGTAACCAATGAAGAAATTACCCAGATTGTCCATAAACTGTAGCGACAGCCTCTGACATGTAATCATAAGTCTGTCGTTACAATATATGATTAAATATAGACAACTGTCCTGCCGGTGTCTTCAACTCTGAATTATAACAGGTGAGAAAAGAGCTACTTTTTGTTGGACACAATATGTTGCTGTGAAAGCATTCTGCAGCTTGCGACAATTTAATTATTTATTCCCATCCTCCTCTCCAGCTTCTAGCAGAAAGATGACAGATCCTCTCTTACATTTTAATGGAAAATTATCTGCTTGAAAAGTTTTACCTAAAAACCATTCAAATTGCTTGTTCTAAAGACTTGTCAGAAGCTGTCCCACCCCACACACATGACCTTTTTTATACATGGTATTCACAGTCAAGCAAACTGGCTTTTATAACTATCTATATTTTTAGATAATTGCTCTGGCAGCTATTCATATCCCCACATAAAAGTGTTCTTATTATTTGAGAATAAGCATGTCAAAATCATGAACTTCAGTCTTTTTGTCTTCTTTTTTTTATTTTGGAGATACAGTTCAATGGTTGAAAAATCACCAAATCTAAATCTTTCTCTTTCACCCCATCCAGCTCTGGTAGTCATTGAATCTAAATCACAAGCTATAATAATAGAAACATGGGAAGCAATGGGATAAAATTGAAAGGGAGGAGGCACAGATTAGATATTAGGAAAAACTTTCTGACAGTGAGAGTGATCAATGAGTGGAACAGGTTACCACGGGAGGTGGTGAGTTCTCCATCAATGGAAGTGTTCAAACAAAGGCTGGACAAATATCTGTCTGAGATGATTTAGTGAATCCTGCAATAACAGGGGGTTGGACACGATGACCCTGGAGGTCCCTTCCAACTCTACCATTCTATAATTCTATGAACATAGTATATTAGGATGAAAAAAGACTAGAGATGAGCGAACACCAAAATGTTCGGGTGTTCGTTATTCGGAACGAACTTCCCGCGATGCTCGAGGGTTCGTTTCGAACAACGAACCCCATTGAAGTCAATGGGCGACCAGAGCATTTTTGTATTTCGCCGATGCTCGCTAAGGTTTTCATGTGTGAAAATCTGGGCAATTCAAGAAAGTGATGGGAATGACACAGAAATGGATAGGGCAGGCGAGGGGCTACATGTTGGGCTGCATCTCAAGTTCACAGGTCCCACTATTAAGCCACAATACCGGCAAGAGTGGGCCTCCCCCCCCTCCCAACAACTTTTACTTCTGAAAAGCCCTCATTAGCATGGCATACCTTTGCTAAGCACCACACTAGCTACAACAAAGCACAATCACTGCCTGGATGACACTCCGCTGCCACTTCTCCTGGGTTACATGCTGACCAACCGCCCCCCCTCCCCCCCCACAGCGCACACCAAAGTGTCCCTGCGCAGCCTTCAGCTGCCCTCATGCCACACCACCCTCATGTCTATTTAGAAGTGCGTCTGCCATGAGGGGGAACCGCAGGCACACACTGCAGAGGGTTGTCACGGCTAGGCAGCGACCCTCTTTAAAAGTGGCGGGGCGATAGCCCACAATGCTGTACAGAAGCAATGAGAAATAGAATCCTGTGCCACCGCCATCAGGAGCTGCACACGTAAGCATAGCAATGGGGAACCTATGTGCCACACACTATTCATTCTGTCAAGGTGTCTGCATGCCCCAGTTAGACCGGGCTTTTTAATTCATAGACACAGGCAGGTACAACTCCCTATTGTGAAGTCCCTGTGGACCGACAGCATGGGTGGGTGCCAGGAAGCCACCGGCGGTACATAGAAATATCCCATTGCATTGCCCAACACAGCTGAGGTAGAAATGTCGTGCTTAATGCAGGTGGGCTTCGGCCCACACTGCATGCCCCAGTCAGACTGGGGTTCTTTAGAAGTGTACAGATGTATTAAAAACTCCGTGTGCACCTACAGCATGGGTGGCTCCCTGGAACCCACCGGTGGTACACAGAAATATCCCATTGCATTGCCCAACACAGCTGAGGTAGTAATGTCGTGCATAATGCAGGTGGGCATCGGCCCACACTGCATGCCCCAGTCAGACTGGGGTTCTTTAGAAGTGGACACATGTAGGTTAAACTCCCTGTGGACCCACTGCCTGGGTGGGTGCCAGGAAGCCACCGGCGGTACATAGAAATATCCCATTGCATTGCCCAACACAGCTGAGGTAGTAATGTCGTGCGTAATACAGGTGGGCTTCGGCCCACACTGCATGCCCCAGTCAGACTGGGGTTCTTTAGAAGTGTACAGATGTATTAAAAACTCCGTGTGCACCTACAGCATGGGTGGCTCCCTGGAACCCACCGGCGGTACATAAAAATATCCCATTGCATTGCCCAACACAGCTGAGGTAGTAATGTTGTGCTTAACCCTTTCCAATCCAATTTGTATATGGCTTTCCTAGGGGGCTTACTCTTTTTCTGCCGTTATACAACGGCGCTATATGCTGGCTAAAGCCAGTACTGCATGAGCTGACACGTAGGATAGGCTCCGACAGCAGAGAGGCTGGCAATATACAGTAAGAGAACCCCGACGGACGTCTACCAACAACGGAGCTGTACAGCCTTAAACCCTAATGTCTTCACAGGTCACACAGTGGACTGGAAAGGGTTAATGCAGGTGGGTTTCGGCCCACACTGCATGCCCCAGTCAGACTGGGTTTCTTTATAAGTGGAAACAGATGCATTTATAATTCCCTGTGGACCCACAGCATGAGTGGGTGCCAGGAAGCCACCGGCGGTACATAGAAATATCCCATTGCATTGCCCAACACAGCTGAGGTAGTAATGTCGTGCGTAATACAGGTGGGCTTCGGCCCACACTGCATGCCCCAGTCAGACTGGTGTTCTTTAGAAGTGGACACATGTAGGTTAAACTCCCTGTGGACCCACTGCCTGGGTGGGTGCCAGGAAGCCACCGGCGGTACATAGAAATATCCCATTGCATTGCCCAACACAGCTGAGGTAGTAATGTCGTGCGTAATACAGGTGGGCTTCGGCCCACACTGCATGCCCCAGTCAGACTGGGGTTCTTTAGAAGTGTACAGATGTATTAAAAACTCCGTGTGCACCTACAGCATGGGTGGCTCCCTGGAACCCACCGGCGGTACATAAAAATATCCCATTGCATTGCCCAACACAGCTGAGGTAGTAATGTTGTGCTTAACCCTTTCCAATCCAATTTGTATATGGTTTTCCTAGGGGGCTTACTCTTTTTCTGCCGTTATACAACGGCGCTATATGCTGGCTAAAGCCAGTACTGCATGAGCTGACACGTAGGATAGGCTCCGACAGCAGAGAGGCTGGCAATATACAGTAAGAGAACCCCGACGGACGTCTACCAACAACGGAGCTGTACAGCCTTAAACCCTAATGTCTTCACAGGTCACACAGTGGACTGGAAAGGGTTAATGCAGGTGGGTTTCGGCCCACACTGCATGCCCCAGTCAGACTGGGTTTCTTTATAAGTGGAAACAGATGCATTTATAATTCCCTGTGGACCCACAGCATGGGTGGGTGCCAGGAAGCCACCGGCGGTACATAGAAATATCCCATTGCATTGCCCAACACAGCTGAGGTAGTAATGTCGTGCGTAATACAGGTGGGCTTCGGCCCACACTGCATGCCCCAGTCAGACTGGTGTTCTTTAGAAGTGGACACATGTAGGTTAAACTCCCTGTGGACCCACTGCCTGGGTGGGTGCCAGGAAGCCACCGGCGGTACATAGAAATATCCCATTGCATTGCCCAACACAGCTGAGGTAGTAATGTCGTGCGTAATACAGGTGGGCTTCGGCCCACACTGCATGCCCCAGTCAGACTGGGGTTCTTTACAAGTGTACAGATGTGTTAAAAACTCCGTGTGCACCTACAGCATGGGTGGCTCCCTGGAACCCACCGGCGGTACACAAAAATATCCCATTGCATTGCCCAACACAGCTGAGGTAGTAATGTCGTGCGTAATACAGGTGGGCTTCGGCCCACACTGCATGCCCCAGTCAGACTGGGGTTCTTTACAAGTGTACAGATGTGTTAAAAACTCCGTGTGCACCTACAGCATGGGTGGCTCCCTGGAACCCACCGGCGGTACACAAAAATATCCCATTGCATTGCCCAACACAGCTGAGGTAGTAATGTCGTGCATAATGCAGGTGGGCTTCGGCCCACACTGCATGCCCCAGTCAGACTGGGGTTCTTTAGAAGTGGACAGATGTATTAAAAACTCCGTGTGCACCTACAGCATGGGTGGCTCCCTGGAACCCACCGGCGGTACATAAAAATATCCCATTGCATTGCCCAACACAGCTGAGGTAACGTCAGCTGTAATGCAGGTGGGCTAAAAATTAATTTGATTACACTGTAGGCGAGGGCCCACAAAAATTGCTGTATCAACAGTACTAATGTACATCCCAAAAATTGGCCATGGCCAGCCAAGAGGGCAGGTGAAACCCATTAATCGCTTTGGTTAATGTGGCTTAAGTGGTAACTAGGCCTGGAGGCAGCCTAGTGTAACGAAAAATTGGTTCAAGTTAAAGTTCCAACGCTTTTAAGCGCATTGAAACTTATAAAAATTGTTCAGAAAAATTATTTGAGTGAGCCTTGTGGCCCTAAGAAAAATTGCCCGTTCAGCGTGATTACGTGAGGTTTCAGGAGGAGGAGCAGGAGGAGGAGGAGGAATATTTGATACAGATTGATGAAGCAGAAATGTCCCCGTTTTGGATGGTGAGAGAGAACGTAGCTTCCATCCGCGGGTGCAGCCTACGTATTGCTTACGTATCGCTGCTGTCCGCTGGTAGAGAACAGAAGTCTGGCGAAATCCAGCCTTTGTTCATCTTGATGAGTGTTAGCCTGTCGGCACTGTCGGTTGACAAGCGGCTACGCTTATCTGTGATGATTCCCCCAGCCACACTAAACACCCTCTCCGACAAGACGCTAGCCGCAGGACAAGCAAGCACCTCCAGGGCATACAGTGCTAGTTCAGGCCACGTGTCCAGCTTCGACACCCAGTAGTTGTAGGGGGCAGAGGCGTCACCAAGGATGGTCGTGCGATCCGCTACGTACTCCCTCACCATCCTTTTACAGTGCTCCCGCCGACTCAGCCGTGACTGGGGAGCGGTGACACAGTCTTGGTGGGGAGCCATAAAGCTGGCCAGGCCCTTAAAGACCGTTGCACTGCCTGGGATGTACATGCTGCTCGATCTACGCACATCCCCTGCTACCTTGCCCTCGGTACTGCGCCTTCTGCCACTAGCGCTGTCGGCTGGGAATTTTACCATCAGCTTGTCCGCAAGGGTCCTGTGGTATAGCAACACTCTCGAACCCCTTTCCTCTTCGGGAATCAGAGTGGGCAGGTTCTCCTTATACCGTGGATCGAGCAGTGTGTACACCCAGTAATCCGTCGTGGCCAGAATGCGTGCAACGCGAGGGTCACGAGAAAGGCATCCTAACATGAAGTCAGCCATGTGTGCCAGGGTACCTGTACGCAACACATGGCTGTCTTCACTAGGAAGATCACTTTCAGGATCCTCCTCCTCCTCCTCCTCCTCAGGCCATACACGCTGAAAGGATGACAGGCAATCAGCCGGTGTACCGTCAGCAGCGGCCCAAGCTGTCTCTTCCCCCTCCTCCTCATGCTCCTCCTCCTCCTCCTGTACGCGCTGAGAAATAGACAGGAGGGTGCCCTGACTATCCAGCGGCATACTGTCTTCCCCCGCCCCCGTTTCCGAGCGCAAAGCAGCTACCTTTATGGTTTGCAGGGAATTTCTCAAGATGCATAGCAGAGGAATGGTGACGCTAATGATTGTAGCATCGCCGCTCACCACCTGGGTAGACTCCTCAAAATTACCAAGGACATAGCAGATGTCTGCCAACCAGGCCCACTCTTCTGAAAGGAATTGAGGAGGCTGACTCCCACTGCGCCGCCCATGTTGGAGTTGGTATTCCACAATAGCTCTACGTTGTTCATAGAGCCTGGCCAACATGTGGAGCGTAGAGTTCCACCGTGTGGGCACGTCGCACAGCAGTCGGTGCACTGGCAGCTTAAAGTGATGTTGCAGGGTGCGCAGGGTGGCAGCGTCCGTGTGGGACTTGCGAACATGTGCGCAGAGCCGGCGCGCCTTTACGAGCAGGTATGACAAGCGTGGGTAGCTTTTCAGAAAGCGCTGAACCACCAAATTAAAGACGTGGGCCAGGCATGGCACGTGCGTGAGGCTGCCGAGCTGCAGAGCCGCCACCAGGTTACGGCCGTTGTCACACACGACCATGCCCGGTTGGAGGCTCAGCGGCGCAAGCCAGCGGTCGGTCTGCTGTGTCAGACCCTGCAGCAGTTCGTGGGCCGTGTGCCTCTTATCGCCTAAGCTGAGTAGTTTCAGCACGGCCTGCTGACGCTTGCCCACCGCTGTGCTGCCACACCGCGCGACACCGACTGCTGGCGACATGCTGCTGCTAACACATCTTGATTGCGAGACAGAGGAGGAGGAGGAGGGTGCTTTAGTGGAGGAAGCATACACCTCCGCAGATACCACCACCGAGCTGGGGCCCGCAATTCTGGGGGTGGGTAGGACGTGAGCGGTCCCAGGCTCTGACTCTGTCCCAGCCTCCACTAAATTCACCCAATGTGCTGTCAGGGAGATGTAGTGGCCCTGCCCGCCTGTGCTTGTCCACGTGTCCGTAGTTAAGTGGGCCGTGGCAGTAACCGCGTTGGTGAGGGCGCGTACAATGTTGCGGGAGACGTGGTCGTGCAGGGCTGGGACGGCACATCGGGAAAAGTAGTGGCGACTGGGAACTGAGTAGCGCGGGGCCGCCGCCTCCATGATACTTTTGAAGGACTCAGTTTCCACAACCCTATACGGCAGCATCTCAAGGCTGATGAATTTTGCTATGCGGACGGTTAACGTTTGAGAGTGCGGGTGCGTGGCGGCGTACTTGCGCTTGCGCTCCAACAGTTGTGCAAGCGACGGCTGGACGGTGCGCTGAACTACACTGCTGGATGGGGCCGAGGACAGCGGAGGTGAGGGTGTGGGTGCAGGCCAGGAGACGGTAGTGCCTGTGTCCTGAGAGGGGGGTTGCATCTCAGTGGCAGGTTGGGGCACAGGGGGAGAGGCAGGGGTGCAAACCGGAGGCGCTGAACGGCCTTCGTCCCACCTTGCGGGGTGCTTGGCCATCATATGTCTGCGCATGGTGGTGGTGGTGAGGCTGTTGGTGTTGGCTCCCCGGCTGAGCTTTGCGCGACAAAGGTTGCACACCACTGTTCGTCGGTCGTCAGGCGTCTCTGTGAAAAACTGCCAGACCTTAGAGCACCTCGGCCTCTGCAGGGTGGCATGGCGCGAGGGGGCGCTTTGGGAAACACTTGGTGGATTATTCGGTCTGGCCCTGCCTCTACCCCTGGCCACCGCACTGCCTCTTGCAACCTGCCCTGCTGATGCCCTTGACTCCCCCTCTGAAGACCTGTCCTCCTGAGTAAGCGTTGCACACCAGGTGGGGTCAGTTACCTCATCGTCCTGCTGCTCTTCCTCCGAATCCTCTGTGCGCTGCTCCCTCGGACTTACTGCCCTTACTACTACCTCACTGCAAGACAACTGTGTCTGATCGTCATCGTCCTCCTCACCCACAGAAAGTTGTTGAGACAGTTGGCGGAAGTCCCCAGCCTCTTCCCCCGGACCCCGGGAACTTTCGAATGGTTGGGCATCAGTGACGATAAACTCCTCTGGTGGGAGAGGAACCGCTGCTGCCCAATCTAAGCAGGGGCCCGAGAACAGTTCCTGGGAGTGTTCCCGCTCCTGAGCAGGTGTTATTGTAGTGGAGTGAGGAGGCTGGGAGGAAGGAGGAGCAGCAGACAGAGGATTCGGATTGGCAGCAGTGGACGGCGCAGAACTGCGGGTAGACGATAGGTACCTCGAAGCACTTTCTGCCATCCAGGACAGGACCTGCTCACACTGCTCATTTTCTAATAACCGTCTCCCGCGTGGACCCATTAATTGGGCAATGAATGTGGGGACACCAGAAACGTGCCTCTCTCCTAATCGCGCAGCAGTCGGCTGCGACACACCTGGATCAGGAGCTTGGCCTGTGCCCACACCCTGACTTGGCCCTCCGCGTCCCCGGCCGCGTCCACGTCCTCTAGGCCTACCCCTACCCCTCAGCATGCTGTATTACCAGTGATTTGATTTCACAGGCAGCTAATAAATTGGCGCAGGCCAAATATAATTTTTTCCCTTTTTTGAAAACGAAAGGCCCCACTGCCTCTAGTGAATGAATAATCTAAGTTTAATAACTGTGCTGTTTTCCTGCTAATGTGTCACAGAACGTGAGGGTAGCAGAGTTATTAACTGTGGCAGAGCAGGTATTTTTTTTCCCAATTAAGGAAAGCAAATGGCGAAGCCAGGAGTAAAACGTAGCTGGGTGCGTATGATTTTTACAGGTTGCACACGCAGCCGACACGTGTCCACCGGCGTTAGTACGGACAGAGGCAGGACAAATAGAATTATTTTCCGTTTTTTTGCACCAAAAGGCAGCACTGCGTATATTCTATGAACATGAGAAGTTTGATAACTGTGCTGTTTTCCTGCTAATGTGTCACAGAACGTGAGGGTAGCAGAGTTATTAACTGTGGCAGAGCAGGTATTTTTTTTCCCAATTAAGGAAAGCAAATGGCGAAGCCAGGAGTAAAACGTAGCTGGGTGCGTATGATTTTTACAGGTTGCACACGCAGCCGACACGTGTCCACCGGCGTTAGTACGGACAGAGGCAGGACAAATAGAATTATTTTCCGTTTTTTTGCACCAAAAGGCAGCACTGCGTATATTCTATGAACATGAGAAGTGTAATAACTGTGCTGTTTTCCTGCTAATGTGTCACAGAACGTGAGGGTAGCAGAGTTATTAACTGTGGCAGAGCAGGTATTTTTTTTCCCAATTAAGGAAAGCAAATGGCGAAGCCAGGAGTAAAACGTAGCTAGGTGCGTATGATTTTTACAGGTTGCACACGCAGCCGACACGTGTCCACCGGCGTTAGGACGGACAGAGGCAGGACAAATAGAATTATTTTCACTTGTTTTACAAGCAAAAGGCAGCACTGCGTATATTCAATGAATAATAACTGTGTTGTGGCCCTGCCTATACAATTCTTTCCCTGCAGTATCAATGGAGGGTGCAATGCTCTGCAGAGCCGATTTTGAGAAGCAAAAAAAAATGCAGCACAGCTAACAGCAGCCTGGACAGTACTGCACACGGATAAATATGGCCCTAGAAAGGACCGTTGAGGTTCTTGAAGGCTACACTCACTCCTAACACTCTCCCTGCCTATGCAGCACTTCTGTCCCTAATGCCGGGTGCAACGCTCTGCAGAGCCGATTTTGAGAAAAAAAAAATGGCACTGCTAACAGCAGCCAACACACAGCTATCAGTGGCCCTAATAAGGACCTTTGGGGGGTCTTGAAGCCTACACTAACTACCAATTCTTTCCCTACAGCAGCTCCGGTACAAACAGCACTGTCCCTCACTAACTCACACGGCATCTGAGCTGAACCGCGGGAGGGGCCGACTTTTATGTTCGGGTGACACCTGATCTTCCCAGCCACTCACAGCAGGGGGGTGGTATAGGGCTTGAACGTCACAGGGGGAAGTTGTAATGCCTTCCCTGTCTTTCAATTGGCCAAAAAAAGCGCGCTAACGTCTCAGGGAAGGAAGTGAAAGTAACCAGAACACCGCATGGTGTTCGTTACGAATAACGAACATCCCGAACACCCTAATATTCGCACGAATATCAAGCTCGGAAGAACACGTTCGCTCATCTCTAAGAAAGACATATATTCATCAAGTTCAGCCTATCCCCCCCCCCCCCCCCAATTTGATCTAGAGGAAGGCAAAAAAAACCAATCAGGTAGAAGCCAATTTTCCCCATTTAAGGGGAAAAAATCCTTCCCGAATCCAATCTGGCAATCAGAATAGTCTCTGGATGAACAACCCTTCTGAAGTAATTAGTGATCATAACATGCAGTATTATAATGCTCAAGAGGGGTGTACAGGAGCCTTTTAAACACTTTTATTGAGTATGCCATCACCACGTCCTGATATATTTATACATAGTCGTTGGGTTATTGCTCAGCCATCTTTTTTCTAAAATAAATAGCTCCAATTTTGATAACCTCTCTGGGTATTGTAATCTGCTCATTCAATGTATTACTTTAGTTGCTTGCCTATGAATCTGTCCAAGCTTTGATATGTCCTATTTGAGTATGCTAATTTGTACATAATGTTCCATGTGTGGTCTGACTAGTGACTTGTGAAGAGGAAGAGCAATGTTCTCATCGTGTGGCCCTAGACCTCTTGTGATGCGCCCCATGATCCTATTTGTCTTGGCAACAACTGCCTGAAACTAGTTGTTCCAGTTAAGCTTACAGTTAACTAAAATCCCCAAGTCCTTTTCCATGTCAGTGTTTCCCAGTGGTTTTCAATTTAGTGTGTAATGGTGACATGCATTTCCTCTGCCCTTGTGTATAACCTTACATTTATTAGTGTTTACCCGCATTTGCCACTTTTCTGCCCAAGCCCCCAACTTACCCAGATCCATTTGTAGCCACATTCTGTCTCCTTTTGTGTAAAATACTCTACATAGTTTGTATCATCTGTAAATACTGGAATTTTACTTTGCAATTCAGGTTATCAATAAATATATTGAACCCTGTTGTACCCCACTAGTAATGGTGACCCAATCAGAGTATGTGCCATTAATACCACCTTCTGCTTTCTGTCATTGAGCCAGTTACTTACCCACTTACACACATTCTCACCCAGACCAAGTGTTCTCACTTTATATACCAACCTTTTATGCAGTACAGTATCAAATGCTTTAGGAAAGTCCAGATACACAAGTACGATGACTCTTCGTATCCTGTCTAGAACTTACCTCCTCATAGAAGCTGATCAGATTGGTTTGACAGGAGCGACCCCTCATAAACCTATGTTGATATGGAGTTATACGGCTATTTTCTTGAGATACTCCAGCATCTCTTCAAAACCAATTAAACATAGTAAACACTCTATTAAAGGAAGTATGTCACTACTTTTTCAGCCATTGACTGAATATAGTGGCTGATGTCTGCCAACATGAAGTACATATTGGTACCTTTACTTTGTGTTTCCACTTCTCCAATGTCCAGATATTGTTCCTAAATTGTGCTGCATGCTTTATGGAAATTTCATATCGACTGCTTGATGGGTGGTCCACCTCTGCCTGCGGAACAGAATGGACACATTTTTCTCTGTAATGAGTGCTTACAATTCAACCTCTCATCAATATAACAGGACAGTTAAGAGGTAAGAAAGCAATCATATAACTGGAAGCTCATAGGCTCCTATGCAAAACAAGTTTATCGCATCCCATTTGTAGTACTGCTGTCCTGTTATGTCTTAGAGGGGCCATTGAGTTGTTTTAGACACCAGGTACCAAGTGACATTTCTTTCTTCTACAATAGTTATACCCCTTCCACGAAGTATGCTGGGGAAAGCAGTTATATGTCCTTTAAGATAGCATTGTTTAAAGAGCACATGAAGGAGAACAAGGTATGTAATAAACAAGGTACTGTTAATTTACTTTACAGTATACAAAATGTTTGCCCTGCCTAGAAGTCTAAAAGTAGAAATGTAGAAGGACTATTGAGATATTTATTAATATCAATGTTTAATCTGCTGGTCTTAAAGGGGTTGTCCCGCGGCAGCAAGTGGGTCTATACACTTCTGTATGGCCATATTAATGCACTTTGTAATGTACATTGTGCATTAATTATGAGCCATACAGAAGTTATAAGAAGTTTTTCCCTTACCTGCTCCGTTGCTAGCGTCCTCGTTTCCATGGAGCCGACTAATTTTCGCCGTCTAATGGCCAAATTAGCCGCGCTTGCGCAGTCCGGGTCTTCTTCTTTTCTCAATGGGGCTCCGTGTAGCTCCGTGTAGCTCCGCCCCGTCACGTGCCGATTCCAGCCAATCAGGAGGCTGGAATCGGCAATGGACCGCACAGAAGCCCTGCGGTCCACCGAGGGAGAGGATCCCGGCGGCCATCTTCAGCAGGTAAGTAAGAAGTCACCGGAGCGCGGGGATTCAGGTAAGCACTCTCCGGTGTTCTTTTTTAACCCCTGCATCGGGGTTGTCTCGCGCCGAACGGGGGGGGGGGGGGGGGTGAAAAAAAAAAAAACCAGTTTTGGCGCGGGACAACCCCTTTAATATTATTCCCGCCAGCACATGATGTGCCTAATACATGAAGAGACACACATCTCTTCATGTATCGGATGTATCTCAGCTCTTCCATGCGACTACACAGAAAAATACAATAGTTAGGAGTTGGGGTAAATTTTTGGTATAATTTACATCAGTTTTTGGAGTAAATTATACGTATGTTGTCCAGGCCAACCATGCCCTCTCCCAACAAGCCACACTCTCTTTTTGGGAGAAGTGGCGTAGAGCAGGTTACCTATTGCGGTGATGCAGTAGTAAGAATGGCCTGCAGAGGGCATCTGGGTGCAGATACTGTGTTGGTTAGGTAACCCGAACCTAAAATAAAGGGATAACATCTGCTGGGTGTGGCAGGAAGCAACATAAAAGTCTGTTCCTTTCACACTCAGGGTGGAAGTTGCAGCCCAGTAGAGCTAGAAGAAAAGCCTGAGATCCAGTGTGGACTAGTGGAAGGGGTGGAGATGCCGCATCAGAAACTGGGAGCCTAATCCATGTGGACTAGTTGTAGGACCACCACGTATCTAATAGAGGAAGATGCCCTTTAGACACCGCAGTTGGAGTAGTGACAATGAAGAAAATTGGATAGACAGCAGCACTCACCACCACCAATCCGGGGGGGATTCTTGTATACAGCTTTTTCAAACTTATCTGCACGCCACAACCGGGACCAGATCCAACTTCCCACGAAGATGCACACCATAGAACTAAGAAAGTCAGGCAGCAGGTTTTGGTGCGAATGGTTTTTATGCATTCATAAGATTAAAACAGCAGTTGTACCTCCTCTGCACACAAAAAGCGACGTTTCGACTCTAGAAATCTTGACAAAGACTCGTTTCTAGAGTCGAAACGTCGCTTTTTGTGTGCAGAGGAGGTACAACTGCTGTTGTAATCTTATGAATGCATAAAAACCATTCGCACCAAAACCTGCTGCCTGACTTTCTTAGTTCTATGGAGTAGTGACAGTGGCCCTGTGGGTTGGTGAACCCAGGACATGCCTGATTTAATGGACTGTATTTGCATGCTGTGCATATGTTTTGCTGTAGAATGAAAACTGGCAGGTGCCAGATTTTAAAAAATCCTGTCTCTGGAGCATCTGTCTACATGTGGGGTGCCCATTTCTGGACCGAAAGGTCGGCGATCTGAAGGTGAGGAACCCCTACTTGCCACATTATCTAAAAGCTGCAATATTTTTGTGCAAGCCTCGATTGTACCGAAGTTTTAAGCTTTTGCACACCAAAATTGAATGATTAATACTCCTTCAATGTCTTCAGAAGGACAAAGTTGTCAGCAGTTATTTTTGCTACCCATCCAATAATTGCATTGTTATGTATCAATGATTTCGCTTTAATTATTATATCGATTCTGCATGTCAAATTTTACCAGACCTTTGAAAGAAGTTAATTTAACATAAGAGATTTATCACTTTTTTGTTTTAATATTTTCGCCCTCTCCTTCCAAGAGCTATAAATTGTTAATTTTTCTATTAACGTAGCCATATGAGGGCTTGTTTTTGTAAATAATGTTTTTCTAGTTTTAGGGCTCGGTCAGAGAAGCATGGTTTTACACGCTGCTACAGCAGCGTGTAACCCATGCTTCTATAGCAACCATTAGGTTTCCATGGAAGCACTCACACAGACCCTTTTTAGAAGCGCAGAATCTGCGCTTCAAAAAAGAACAGATAGCAAGTGCCGACTCGCCTGTCAGCTATGTGGTGATTGCTGTGCAGGGTGCTTACCATAGGCTCCTATGGGAGCCCTGGAAGCGGGCTGCCCGTACCACGGACATGTGACCAAGCTGCTCCACGGAGCTTGGGGAAGTCCGTTCATGTGCAGAATTTTCTGCATGTCAGCAGCATGTAAACCACGCTCGTCTGACCAAACCCTTAAAGAGTAAAAATATTTTCTTAAGCAAACATTTCTTTCTGTTGTCATGTTCTGAGAGACAGAATTTTTTTTTTCATCAACTGGGCTATGTGAGCGCTCATTTTTTGCAGAGTGAGCTGTAGTTTTTAGTATTACCATTTTGGGGTGCATACAGATTTCTTATCATTTTTTATTCAAATTTTCTTGGGAGCCGGTATTCCAAAATAAAAAAAGCAATTCTGACATCGCATCCAGTTTTTTACAACCTAAACCGTGCAGGATAAATATTGTGGTATTTCAATCGTTTGGAATTTTATGCATACAGCAATATCAAATTTGTGTTTTTTATTAATAATTTTTTTTTCAAGAAAAATGTGGAAAGGTTTATTTTTAATTTTTAATATTATTTTATTTTTTTAACTATTAAAAAAACTTTAATAAATCTTTTTTTACATTTTATTTAGGCTTCACAGAGGACTTGAATTTGCAATCATTTAATCTCTTGTACTACATATTGCAGTAATTCAGTAGTGCAGTGTATAGTGATTTTTGATGTTGCATTTTAAGCCCTGCCTTGGGTAGGTCTTGATAGACATCTATGCATGACAGCTCTCGGAGCCTTCAGTAAACTCTGGGCTCCCATATTAGACCATTAGCAATGGGTTGTAGCAAGAGGCCCCCCTCTTGCTGATTGTTTAGACACGTGGTCAGCATTGACAACAGCACCGTGGTCCTCAGCTATTAGACAGGACTGCAGGATGTTTATTGCCCTTTGGCGGTCCTACAACAGTCTCAACTTTCAAAGGATATTTTTATTTTTTCTCAAAACCAGTAGACCTTTCAAAAAAAGGGTCGAGGGCAGACCCCAACAAATAGATGGGTACGTGTTATACTGCAGCAACTACAGTACACCAGAAAACCAACTGCATATGAAAATGAATACTTTTCACCACAAATGAATTATGTCTTCATACTTTGTTACTTCAACATACAAATTGATGTATTGTCAAACTTTATAAAACAAATAATGTAACACATTCTAAATGAGGCTTTAATTACTGGTCCTCTATCAGGGACTCATGTGTGTCTTTGGCATGCTATGATGTGGTTCATGGGAAGCTGAGTCACTTCAGTAATATTCAGAACAGGAAAACGAGAACTGCTGGCAAAGAGTATATTGTACATTGAATACTATTAGTCAGTTATCATTCACTGCTTACAAATGAGGGCGACTCAGCAAGAATTCAATGAACTGATATCTTTGTAAAGAAATTCAAGCCCCTAGATGGAGTTGTCATTTTGCTGCAAAACTCAGCATGCAGTTACATCTTAGTCAAATATGTAGGTGACTAGAGTTGTGGTGTAATTATATGAAAAGTCTTGACAACTGAAGCCCTAAAAGTGGTTTCACCTTTGGACTATAAAAAGGCTCTCAGTGCCTACTAGCATAAAGTGACCTCTTCTTCCCCTTGTGTAGAGCTTGTTGACCCCTAGACGCCGCTACGATGCAATCAAAGAGATTTTGCCTAAAGGGCCATTTACACTGAACGATTATCGCTAAAAATTAGCTAATCGGCAATCAATTTAGCAATAATTGGTGCGTGTAAATGGGCACGGGGCACCCGCATTTCGGGCACTTTTAGCTGATCGTTAAAATCAAGCTACCTAAAAATCATCGCTCACTTTTATCTTAGTTCTCCACGGGGGAGTGCTGATAGCATTGTTTCCCCATGGAGAACAAAGGATCTGAGTGCAGATAATAGTGATAATAGGTCATTTGAGCGTTCTTTGAGCGATTATCTGCTCGTGTAAATGGGCCTTAATTAATAGGGTTTGAGAGGGGGCGCACTATTGTAATGCAAGAAGCTGTTTGGTGGTATCGACAAATTGCCTGGCACCTGGGTCATTCTGAGCAGACTGTTAGGAGGTTTTGAGCCCAGTGGATGCGTGAGAGCACACACACGAGACAACTAGCCTTAGGATGCAGTGGTGTTGTGAATGACGCAACGTTACTGCTATGGAGTTGACCCAGGTTGTCTTCAGTGACAAATTCAGGTTAAGTTTGGGTACTGACATTGGCTGTGTTCGTTTCTGGAGACCTATGTGGAACAGCATATTGCCCCACTGCTGGTGTGATGGTCTGGGGGATCATCATATGTGACAGTCAGTCACTGCTACCGGTAGTAGTAGTACGAGGGACAATGATAGCTCGGGGATATGTTCAGGACACATGTGTTCTTCTCATGGCAGGGCTTCCCAGAGGCATTTTCCAGCAGGATAATGCTTGGCCGCACACACAAGGGTGCCACAAGACATTGCCACACTTCCATGGCCTGCCCAGTTGCCAGATTTATCCCCAGTAGAACATATATAGGACAATTTGGGATTTCAACTTCAACGAGTTTGCACAATCTAGAGGATCAGTTGCAGTAAATGTGAACTGATATGCTACAGGATTTTATATGAAACCTGTATGCATTCCTGCCTGCCCATATCACATCTTGCATCCAAGCTAGTGGCGATCCAACAGGGCATTGGAGCCCTCCTTTAAGTGTTCAGGTTTCTGTAATAAATTATCCTTTTGCTCTGATATTACAGTATAATCACTTACTTAAAACAACATTTCAATCACAAAATTTCATTTGATTCTGACAACTACTTCTTGGTGCTTGATTTTTTTGACAATGAGTGTACTTGTAAAGGAAAGAAAAAAGGTTATAGAGCAAAGCAATATATTAGTCACAGAATTATAGTCAACTGTAGAGTCATAGGCTAAAGTCAGACTTGGCAGCAATCTTGAGCAGGAGAAATATAATATTTGATTGATATAAATAATAGTGAAAATTTGCTTTTGTTCTTCATAAACTCCTACATGCCTTGATGGAACCATTTGGTACATATACTCTTCATGACTAACTTAAAATACTAATAGGGTTTATTGCTTATAGTAACCAAGCCCGTCACAGCTTTCATTTTACTAGAGCAGCTTAAGGAGTGATGATTGGTTGCTATATGCAACAAACTATTTTTTACAGTTTCAATAATTGAGGCCTTTTGTATAATCTATGGTAAAATAAGATGCTTTGTGATTCAGCATTGTGAATAATTTAGAAATGTGGTGGATCTAGAATGCCTCTAAAAAAACATACCCCCATCAGACAAGTCAAGACGAAAGTCAAGACAATTAAATTACTGCGAGTAAGTGACAAATGACTTAAAAAGGGGATTCCAGAGACTTAAAATTGCTTTACAACCACAGCAGCAACCAGGAAGGACAAGTGGTTTTAAAACAATTTTAAGTCTCTAGAAAGCCCTTTTAAGAATAAACGAGAAAGAGCCAGGACATCAAGGGCTGCAGAGACCACGGAACAGCGTCGGGTCTGAATTCAAAAAGAGAAAGACAGATCCAATGTATCAAAGGTGGCAAAGCATTCTAACTTGTTCCTGGAAGTTTTCAATATTGTCTTCACAAGGCCAACGATCCACTTCTGAATGCTATTATTGGATGACTGGACCATATATGTAGCTACTTTCATGCCAAGAAAATTAAAACACAGCCATTTGCAATGTGCTCTAGTAGTGGAAACCTGAGCAATTCCGGGCATATAAGCTTGTATATTTTAAAAATAGCATTTTGACTTAAATTTGGAAAAAAAAAAACATTTTTGGCAAAAATTTGAGGATGAAAAAACAAGAATTCAATTTAAGCCTCTGTATGCAAAAAAAATAACTCAAAACTGTGTCCAGAAATATCTTGCAGAGCTTGAGTTACAAATTTCCCGCTGAAGTCTCAAACTAAGAAAAAAAGGACTAACAGGTAAAAAAAATGACAGTAATTATTTTATTGTTTATGATTTCTAATTTGATGCTTTTGTATATTTGAAGTGTTCTTGATATTAGATAACATATTTTATCACAAAGCAGTTCTACAATCCTTAAGTATTAACCCAAAAAGTGTATCATGTGTTCTGTGCAGGACTAGAGGGAGTTCTGTTGTCTATGTGGGGGTTGTCTGTGTATGTTTAACAGGTCTTCTTAGAATTTACTTTTATCACCTACTGGCAGAATAGGCAATGGAAATCTAATTGCTGGGGATCCTACTGCTGTGACCTTGAAGCTTGGATTTTGGAGCTTGAATGGAGTGATGGCCAAGCATATGTAGTAAGGTGGCAGACTGCTCCTGCTACAATTAGTATAAAGCCATCTCCATTAAAGTCATGAACAGTGAGGCAGACTGGAATATTAATGTTAGCCACTAGAATGAGCTCCAGTACAGGCAGAGATTATTGCCAATAGAAGTGTTTAACAGCCATTATATTATATGGACTTTAAGGAGCATGCTCATAGTAACATAGTTTGTAAGGCTGGAAAAAGGCATATGTCCATCCAGTTCCGCCTATTACCCGACTTGTTGATCTAAAGAAAGGCAGAGAATTCCATGTGGTGGAAACCAATTTTTCTCATTTTATGGGTAAAAATTCCTTCCTGACTCTAAATCTGTTACTCGAAATAATCCCTGGATCAACAACCCTTCTGAAATAATCAGTGACTATAAGGGTGCCTACCCACTTGCGATTTTTTTTCCTGTGATGTTTTGCGTTTTTTCTTAAGAGCAATTAGTATAGAATGTGTTCTTGTCCATCTGGGTTTTTTTTTCCGTTTGGTGGGGTTTTTTCACATAGGAACTGTCAGTTGCATATGTCTCCTTATTTTTCTCTTAATGCACCCATGATTGTCAATGGAGGGCTGCAAAAAACGTGCAAAAAACGCCGTGGAAAACGCGCGAAAACGCCGCATTTTTCACACTCGAAAATCGGCAACGCAAGTGGGTAGGCGCCCTAACATGTAATATTGGTACACTCAAGAAAGGCATCCAGGCCCCTTTTAAACACATTTAGTGAGTTTGCCATCACCATGTCTTCAGGCAGAGAGCTCCACAGTTTCACTTGCTCTTACAACAAAGAACCCCCTTCTATGTTTGTGTAGAAATCTTCTTTCCTCTAGACATAGAGGATGCCCCCTTGTTACAGTCACAGCCCTTGGTACAAATGGATTATAGGAGACATCTCTCTATTGTCCGCTGATAGATTTATATATGGTTATTAGGTCGCCCCTTGGCTGATTTTTTTCTAAACCTAAGAACCCCAAGGATTCCTGGTGATTATTCATGAGGGTAGTAACCAGATCGAGCCCCCACTGCTACAAAGCTCACAAGGAAGACTCACTTGAGCTATATATCAACCAAAACACAACTGCTAGACATGTAAGAGACCGGTCTCCGAATAGCTAGTGTGCATGCACTAACCGGGAGAAAAGGTTTATTAACTGTACAGCTAACAATGGCCTGAATACTCTGGACTAAAACATGTTTGGGGAGCATCTCCAACAGAGGTCTCTGGCTAACATACTATTTGGACTGTGTCATTCGTGGTCACTAAGTTGTGAACTTCATTGATGGTTTAAAAAATCTTATGGTGATGTATTTGATTTCTGTGATAAACGTTTGATGTGTGACATTTCCTGGGAAACACACCTATTCCTAGTATTAGCGTGAAGTTATTGCTGAGTTAGACAGAGGTGGATAGCTAATAAAATCAGATTCTGGTCTTCCTTTTTGTACATGTATTATGTTAGAGACAATAATGCATATGTATCAATAGAGTTTGAATTGTTCATCAACCGTGACTTATTGTAGTTTCAGTATGGTTATCAGAGCTTTATCTTGTACTGAGTTATGAACCTCCAGGAATATAATTTGTATCTTCCCAGTGTATTCTGGAAAGAGTTGCTGTGAATGGGATGATCAGAGGACATGCCATGCACTTAGTTACATCTAATAGGTTAAATATCATTACTAGAATTCTTGACTATTAGAAGTTTGGAAGTGGACATCAACTGACTATGTGCAACATGGAAGGGAAGAGTAGTCATATGGTGAGCTGCAATGTATATTTACAGAACTACCAGAAGAAAAGCCAAACTTCATTTGCCAGAAATGCAAGCTTGTGTCTCTACTGGAGGAAAAGGTATGAAGTCTTCGGGAGAGAACAGCTACATTAAAACTCATTAATAAAGATGAGGATTTTCAATGTATCTGCAGAGGCAGAGGAATGGAAGCATGTGACCCAAAGAAGCAGGAGGATCAGGAGTCAGCCAGCACCCATTGTGCTCAGGAACCATTATCAAGCCCTCACACAGGAGAATAATGAAGTGGTGCATCAAGAAATGACTTTGCCCACAAAAAACACTCTAGTAAGCAGTCAGAATTCTCAAGGATGGAGAAAAATAAGTGTTGTTGTAAGGAAGAAAAGGAAGGTGGTGATTGTGGGTGATTCCCTGTTGAAAGGAACAGAGGCCGCTGCCTGCAGACCTGACATCTTATCACATGAGGTGTGCTGTCGTCCAGGTGCACAAATGAAAAATGTGTCTGATAGGATATCATAAACCTTCTGTTACATTTCTACTAATAAATGTAGGGACAAATGACACCACAAAAAAGGACCTTGCAACTATCTGCAGAGACTTTGAAGACCTCAGCAGGACAGTGAAAGAACTAGGTCAACAGGTCTTCTCATCCATCCTCCCAGTGGATGGCCATGGAATAAGGCGATGGAACAAGATTCTAGAATTGAACAACTGGCTACATTGATGGTGCCATCAGCAAGGATTTGGATTTATGGACCATGGAGTGAATTACTTCTATGATGGACTCCTTGCTAGAGATGAGTTGCAAAGACAGGAAAGCATATATTGAACAAGTGACTTGCTACACTCATCAGGAGAGCATTAAACTAGAACAATATGGGAGGAAAGTGAAAGGCCAGGCAAAAAATACAACAAATAAATACAATTGAGAATCTTGCTAGTTAAAGTGAAAATAGAGCTCAAAGACAAGAAATTCAGAAGAAGAGTAGAGAAGCAAGAGATACCAATCACAAACTAAAATGTTTTTACACAAATGCACAGAGAATGGGAAACAAACAAGGAGAATTAGAGCTCCTAACACAGGAAGAGAAATATGATGTTATAGGCATAATGGGATAATACCCATGATTAGAATACAAGGCTTGAAGGATACAACTTATTTATAAGAAACACACCTAATAAAAGGGAAGGAGGTATTGCATTGTATGTTAGGAAAACATTTATCTCCACAGAGATTCAAGCTTCAGAGCATGGTAGATCTGTAGAAACTGTTTGGGTGAGAATACAAGGAGAGAACAACAGAAAGGACACTATTGTAGGCATTTACTATAGGCCACCTAGACAAGCAGAGAGAATTAGTGGACTAGGGCTCCGATCCATAGGATTCCTTTAAGGAGGTAACTAAAATTATACGTAGGTGAATAGAAATGAAAAAGGTAGGACTTACCTGGTGTGGAACACCTGTCTGATGACAGGCGTCCACACCGTCAGTCCTAGGAGGCTTAATACAGTATCTGGCAGAGCAGGATCCCTAGTCCTTAAGGAGAACATCAGGGGAAAAGCCCACAAGTATGAAGACCTTGGCCAAGAACACAGTAGACAGAATAGAAAAAATCCCCAGGCTCGTATGCACTTAGGATAACGTGAGTGGTATAAGTCTAATGATGGGTATAACTTACTTCATAGAGGAGCCCTATGTACATATGCACCCCATTGTTTTTTTCCCTATACTGCTGCCTGTGTCTACATGTTTGTCTTTCTATTAATAAACCAGATGAAATCAAAATCTCCCAGGACTCCCCCTTGTGAATTACTAAGGACTTTCCTGGATTGAGAGGAGCCCGATATGTAGATAGGGCTCCTCTACAAAGTAAGTTATACCCATCATTAGTTTTATACCACTCACATTATCCTAAGTGCATACGAGTGTGGGGATTTTTTCTATTCTGTCTACTGTGGAAAAGCAGAAGATATGGGGGAATTCTTACTACATCAGATGGCTAAGTTCTCAAAAAAGTATGACATAGTGATTATGGGAGATTTCAACTATCAAGACATTTGTTGGGAATCTCTCTCAGGTAAAAATAATGGATCCAACAAATTCGTATCTGCTCTTTTACCTTCCAAAATGTAGGACAGAAAACAAGGGGATCTGCTATCTTAGACCTAATTCTTACCAACAGGGAGGAAATGGTTGAGGAAGTACGGGTGGCTGGAACCTTAGGAGGCAGTGATCATGATATCCTTGAATTTTGGATAGCAAAGGGAGGAAGACATGAGAATACTCAGACTTCAAGGTTGGATTTCAGAAAAGCATATTTTAATGGACTCAAAAAGTGGGTAGGAAGGAGCCAATGGCTGGATGTCCTTAAAAACAGAAGTTTCCAAGAAGAATAGGAAATTTTGTGAAATGAAATTCTCAAAGCATAATCATTAACAATCCCTAAAAGAAGGAAGAGTTGGAAGCATTTAAAGAGACCAAGATGGATGAACACAGAACTTAAACATATGCTAAAAGGGAAAGAAAAAGTGTTTATCAAAAGGAAAAAACTGAATGTAATGCAGTCTGCAGAAACTGTAGGGCAAGTGTCAGAATAGCTAAAGCTAATAATGAATTGAGTCTTGCAAGAGAGGCCAAAAGCAATAAAAAAGGATTTGCAGGGGGTATGTTAAAAGTGAAAAAAAAGTCAAAGATGCTGTAGAATGTTTTTAGGATGAAACTACCTAATTGGTTAAAAATGATGTACAAAATTCCTATTTTGTATCTGTTTTCTCTCAGA
This sequence comes from Eleutherodactylus coqui, assembly GCF_035609145.1. NCBI lineage: Eukaryota > Metazoa > Chordata > Amphibia > Anura > Eleutherodactylidae > Eleutherodactylus > Eleutherodactylus coqui. The sequence continues at coordinate 243,445,504 of NC_089839.1, read as the reverse complement.
AAGCAAATGTAACATCAGCTGATTTTTACATGTTTCAAGCCTCACAAACTAGGCTCATCCTCGTAATGTAATTTCTAATCTCATGCCTCTGGTTAAAAACAAACCACTTCTACATATATGGTGATTAATCACATTAAGGATGCACATGACCTCAAAACAACAATGTGGTATACTAGAACATGTTAACACAAAACATCAATAATGTAAAGTAAATCTGAACAGTAATTCGAACCTCCACGACTATCCAGAACCATTATCCAAAGGGCTTCTTTATTTCTCAATTTTGCCTCCCAGTCACCACCTCTATGAGGCTTGCTAATCCTCTAAAGACCCAGAACCTGAAATGATACAAGATTGCCCGAAGGTACAGATAGAAAGTGTTGTTATATTGCAGAAATTCTGCAGTTAATAACATGAGAGGAATCAAATATATATACTCAGCACTACGTTTTTTTAGCAGTCTTCTGCTTGATCGCACATATTGTAATTTACATGAGGAACAACTGATAGCTTGCACTATATATGTAGTGGAACACTTAATTTGAAAAATAAACTTATTTTGAAAAATAAACTGCAGGACAAAAAAAAACATAATTGTAAAAGGAATGGATTTGAATATGAACCAGTAGATACCAAATCGAACACCTGCAATATGGAAAATACTGCTGATGTGGACAACACTGCGTTGACTCGCAGTGCTTCCGAAACATTAAAATATACTGCAATCCACAACAACAGAGGTGCTTTCAATAATGATTTTTACTCAATGGTGAACAAGGAGGGTAGGTCCTAAGTTGAGTTGCCACGGCTCAGGAATACCAAACCGGCAAGGGCCATGAGAAAAGTTAATGACTAATGATAAGAAAGATTTAACTGTGGCTAATTTATCTGTGTGTATGCTGTCCGATTCACAAAATCAAATTACTCATAAAACGAATAATCTTTGAACCAAATAGATGTTGATTTGTACTGCACCCTGCTAGATGTGACCAGGTTTGTGTGGTTGCAAACTATAAAGAGACATTTTTTGGATAATGACAGAAAATGTGGATTCCCAACATGAGGATATTAGTGAATCAGAGACTAACATTTTACGGGTTTATTATTTTCGGAACAGATGTTATTGGGATCTAGTTTTATTGAAAAACGATCAGGACCTACAAGGGTTAATTGGATTATGGCATTTACAATATATTTTGGTAACAAATAAAACTTTTTACCCAATGCAATCAGGGGTTATGGTCATGGAGGATTTCCAAAACAATGTGGAACGTTAATTACGTCATTTGTATGATGCTAAGAACAATAAGCACTATAACTTGTCCTGAAAAGAACAAACAGCTAAGCAAGAGTTACAAGAAAACAAATTTAATACTATCCTCCCTGCAGATAAGGGTGTATCGATTGCTATTCTGGATCGGGATTTATAGATGGCTGCAAGATCACAACATGTTGAATGATACCTCTACATATCAGTGCTTAATGGGGGAACCCACCCTGGTTGTTTAATCTAAACTTTGGGACCTACTGGAGGAGGAACTGAAATTACATTAAGTCTCAGTTTACTCCTCCATTGAGGCCCATAGTTTCCGGCCTTGTTTCCGGTCTCTCCTCAAGAGATTATCCTTGTGGAAGGATGGTTTTCCTCAACCTATAGTAAAGAAGCTACCTGGATTTATTAGGAACTCCTTTGAAGTTCTTAACAGTTTGCTGAACTTTGTTTCATGTGGAAAGTAGTCATCTGGCTCATATTGTAAAAACCTACCTGTGAGGAAGTTTACACGTGCTAAGCGTTTGTGTAGTGATGACAAGGACAATATACAGGAAAATCATTACAATGCTAGACGATTGCGGAAGAGGGGGAATTCAGATTTTTGGATCTATCATGGATAGAAAATCGCATTGGAAATTACAGTAAGGGTCAGCTGGAGAAAAGAAGAATAGGTTACCTAGGCAAGGTATCTCTACATTTACAACACAATATTCCACAGAATACAATAGAGTGTTTCCCTGATAATATGATCTACCCTGGGGGGGGGGGGGTCTTGAATTATAAGCCCTCCCCTGAAAATAAGCTCTAGTTACACTACATAAAAAAAAAACTCACTTCGCAGGCGGCGGCCCGGTCCCTTTTGCTGCTCTCCACGCACTGCGACAATCTTCCATGTCATCCTCAACAGTGACAGAGCATTCTCTTCCTGCTAACGTGGGTTGAATACCCCGGCTCCAGCAAGAGAATGATGTAAATGGCTCAGGACCGCAGCCTTAGCCAGTTGCTGTTGTTCAATGAGCCGATCACAGCCATTCAATGATATCATTCACTCAATAGCTGCGATTGGCTCATCAAGCACCAGCTGTGATTGGCTCAGGCTGTGGTCCTGAGCCAATCACAGCATTCTCTTGCTGGGGGCAGGGTATTCAACCCACATTACCAGGAAGACAATACTCCTTCAGCGCTGAGGATGACAAGGAAGAATGCCGACGCACCTGGAGAGCAGCAAGAGGGACTTGGACAGCGTCTGCTAGTGAAGTATTAAGAAACAGCCCAAAAATGAGACATTGTCTCTCTTTTGGGGCAACAATTAATATAAGACAGTGTCTTATTTTCAGAGAAACACGGTATCTATAATTAAGAAATATTTACTTATCCCACACATGGATGATAAGCACAAGAGGTTATTATAAGCAGCCTGTATTTTTTCTGTGAAGAGAGGTCTGAGCATATGAAATGTCCTTTCTCCTTCAGTTGTAGAAACAAGGTGCAATGTGAACACATGGCTAAATACCAAAGGTTCTTATAAATGTGGCATGTCCAATTGTGGATGTTGCAAGTATATGTTGTCCAGTAAAGTGATCTAGATGAGGAAATTGAGGGGAAACTGGTCAAATTTGCTAACAACACAATGCTAAGCAGGATAGCTTACACTCGAGAAGAGAAATAGAGGATTCAAAAAGATCTAGACAAGCTTGAATAGCGGGCAGCAACGAATAGAATGTTAATTAACAGGGAGAAATGCAAGGTCCTACATCTGGGCAACAAAAATGAAAATTGCACATACAAAATGGGAGGAATTGGGATAAGCAGCGCATGTGAAAACGACTTGGGCATACTAATAGATCACAGACTAAACATGAGTCAACAGTGTGATGTAGCAGCAAAAAAGGCTAACACAATTCTGGAATCTATTAAAAGAAGCATAGAGTCTAGATCATGTGAGGTAATTATCCCCCTCTACTCTTCCTTAGTCAGACCTCATCTGAAATATTGTGTCCAGTTCTGGGCATCACAATTTTAAAAAGACATCGAACTGGGCAAAATTCAGAGAAGAGTTACCAAGATGGTGAGTGGTGTGCAAACTATGTCCTATGAGGAATGGTTAAAGGATTTGGGAATGTTTAGCTTACAAAAAAAGAAAACTGAGAGGAGACTTAATAGCTACCTATAAATATCTGAGGAGTTGTCACAGTGCAGAGGGACCTGCCCTATTCTCATCTGCACAAAGAATGACTAGAAACACTGGGATAAAACTGAAAGGGAGGAGACACAAATTAGATAGTGAAAAACTTTCTGACAGTGAGGGTGATCAATGAGTGGAACAGGTTGCCACATCAGGTAGTGAGTTCTTCAATGGAAGTCTTCAAACAGCGTCTGGACAGACATCTGACTGGGATGGTTTAGTGATCCTGCACTTAGCAAAGGGGTTGGACTGAATGACCCTGGAGGTCCCTTCCAATTCTACCATTCTATGATTCTATTATGCAATTTTCCAGATTATGAAGATTATGTTTTAATTAAATCAGGCAGAGATCTTTAAAACTAAGGAACTAATACCAAGGGAGTGTTGAAAAATTGTAGAATCTTTCTATACATAAAGAATAAGCTACTGTACATTTGAGGAAACTATAAGCCTTTTAATATATTATGTTATCAAGCCTGTGAGCTAGACAGTCTACTGCAATTCACATGATCTGCAGTGAGCTCTTGAACTTTAATCACTTACAGAATCAGTGGTTGTGATACACACTTCATCAAGAACTCCACAGTGACCTGTATGTGATAGTTTTTCCGAAGGGTCTTCTAAGCTTTCTGGAGGAGATTAAAATAAATATTACTGGTTACTCATGTAGAAATATTAGGTTGATTATTATTATCATTGCAATCATCTGACATTATAATGTTATTCACTTTGTTAGTAAAGCCGCCAACGAGAATATTTCAAGCACATTTTGCTCCCTGAGGCCTTAGTCAGACGGGCGTTTTTTGCCGCGATTTGCGGATCGCATGACGGATGCGCATCCGCAAATCGCGTGACCGGTGCGCGCAAGTCGCCCGCAAATCGCCCGAAAATCTGCTCCTAGCCGCGTTTCATTAGAAACGGGCCGGAGCTGTCCAGCGCATTGCATTCAATGGAGACGGCAATACAGCCGTCTCCATTGAAAGCAATGCGCTGCGGGCGTGCCCGGGATGAATTGTCGGTAAGGGCTTAAATATATAAGCCCTTACCTGCAATCCATCCTAAAATGTGTTAAAATAAAAAAAAATTGCATTCTCACCTTCTGCCTGCAGCTCCGGGCAGCCGTCCTGCAGTGGGTGTGAAGGGGGTGTGAGTCAGACCTGCCCCCTGATTGGCTCAGCGCTGAGCCAATCAGAGGCATGCCTCACTCACACCTATTCATGAATTCATGAATGGATGTGAGTCAGACCTGCCCCTGATTGGCTCAGCGCTGAGAGGCAGCAGTCACTCACCCATTCATGAATTCATGAATGGGTGTGTGAGTGAAACCGGCCTCTGATTGGTCAGGCTGTGACCAATCAGAGCAGATCATTCAGCAGGCGGGGATTTTAAAGCCCCGCCGGCTGAATAGTGCCGAGAAGCAGTTCAGGAGAACTGACAGCGGCCGCGGCTGGACTCCGGCTGCAGCGGAAAGGTGAGTATACAATTTTTTTTTATTTTAACACATTTTAGCATGAATTGCAGGGAAGGGTTTATATATTTAACCCCTTCCCGACAATTAACCCCGCGCACGCCAGCAGCCCATTGCTTTCAATGGAGCGGCTGTATTGCCGCTCCATTGAATTCAATGGGCAAACATCGTTCTTCTCTGCCACAGCTGTTACAGCTGTGGCAGAGAAGAATGATTTGTCTTCTATATGTTCTCAATGGGGTCGGCGCTGCTGCCGCCGGCCCCATTGAGCGCATATACAGAAGCGAACAGGAATCGCAGATCGCAGATAGGTGCGATCTGCGATTTTTTGTTCTATAATTTTTCGGACGAGCGCATAAAAAGCGCTCATGTGTCCGATACCATTGCGAAGCAATGGTTTTAAAAAATCGCCGGACGCATGCGCATGCGCAAATCGCGGCAAAAAACGCCCGTCTGACTAAGCCCTTACTATGGATAAGTATCCTGGCCTGACCATGGCTGACACAAACGTACAGCAACGTATAGCCCTATCATGCTGTGAGTTCTGGTTTGTAGACCCACAGTTGGGCCGGCATACTGATCTGCATTACAGTCTCAAATATGCACCTATAATATGTTTATCTGAAAGTGGCTTTATTGATATATGTTTGATGCATGATGCTTTTAGTCTGCCATTTTTTTAATCCTTAACAACCATATTCACAGTTGGCATTTACTTTTTATTACCACCAGGAGTTTACTGGAACTTTTATTTGACTAATTAGTGGAAATTAAAGGAATAGTCTAGAAAAACAAGTTCTGCTTTTTTCCAAAAACCACTCCACTCTTGTCCATGAGCTGTGTCTGGTATTGGGACCCAGTCCCATTCACTTAAATGGGGATAAACTGCCATCCCAGGCACAGCCTATGGTAAAGAGTGGAGCTGTTTCTGGAAAAAGAAGCTGATCCTTTTTCCAATATCAGACAACTCTTGTAACTTATGGCCCTTTAACATGGGGCGATTATCAGAATCACTCAGATTTCTGCTCTCCTGCAGGAATTGTAACAATAATTGCCCCATATAAACACATGCAGCAACTGAGCGAGAATTGTTCAGTGGTTCAATTTCTGCATTCAGAAAACTGAACGACTTGTCATTCAGTGTAAACAGCAGTCGTTCACTTTTGAACGACTGTCTACTTACTGTGAATCGAAACTCCATAAATATTTCACCACCCTCACTGGGTCTTGCTCCACCCTCCTTTTTCATTTCTTTTACTTACTGTGAATGGAGGTGGACAGGAGGTGGACGCTACTCAACCCGCTCTGCCTCCATTCCAACAGCACAGGAGCAAGCATCATTGGGACAAGCTGTTGGGCATTGTTTGCCAGACAGCTTGTCCCGTGTAAAAAGACCAGTAGTTCCTTGAATTTCATTATCCAGAGAGGACATGCAAGACTCACATTCCTTATTTGTAACGTTCCAGATAAGTTGCAATTTGCATCAGATTTGAAGTTTTCTGTCCTCTTTTTTTTTCGGGATAAAAGAAGGATTTAATGTCAAATCTAGAGAATTAGAAAATAGTCTACTACTCCCTGCCGCATATTAGGCTAATATACAAAATGGGACAGCTCGGATTGGGTGAAAACGTGTGTAATTGGGTAAAAAATTGGCTCAATGATAGAAAGCAGAGGGTGGTAATAAATGGCTCATACTCTGATTGGGCCACAGTCACTAGTTGGGTACCACAGGGCTCAGTATTAGGCCCCATTCTGTTCAATATATTTATCAACGACCTGATAGAGGGGCTGCACAGCAAAATTTCAATATTTGCAGATCACACAAAATTATACAATATAATTAATGCAACGGAGGACAATGTACGGCTACAAACGGACCTAGATAAGCTGGGGGCTTGGACAGAAAAATGGCAAATGAAGTTCAATGTTGATAAATGTAAAGTTATGCACATGGGCAACAAAAATGGATGTTACCAATATACCCTTAAAGGGGTTGTCCTGCGCCGAAACGTTTTTTTTTTTTTTCAATAGCCCCCCCGTTCGGCGCGAGACAAACCCGATGCAGGGGTTTAAAAAAAACAAAAAAACGGATAGTACTTACCCGAATCCCCGCGCTCCGGTGACTTCTTACTTACCTTGTGAAGATGGCCGCCGGGATCTTCACCCTCGGTGGACTGCAGGTCTTCTGTGCGGTCCATTGCCGATTCCAGCCTCCTGATTGGCTGGAATCGGCACACGTGACGGGGCGGAGCTACGAGGAGCAGCTCTCTGGCACGAGAGGCCCCATTCAGAAGGGAGAAGACCGGACTGCGCAAGCGCGTCTAATCGGGCGATTAGACGCTGAAAATTAGACGGCACCATGGAGACGAGGACGCTAGCAACGGAACAGGTAAGTGAATAACTTCTGTATGGCTCATAATTAATGCACAATGTACATTACAAAGTGCATTAATATGGCCATACAGAAGTGTATACCCCAACTTTGTTTTGCGGGACAACCCCTTTAATGCGGCACTGCTAGGGAAAAGTGAGATGGAAAAAGACCTGAGGGTACTAGTGGATTGTAGACTAAACTGGAGTAACCAATGCCAATCAGCTGCTGCAAAGGCAAATAAAGTTTTGGGATGCATTAAAAGAGGCATAGGGGCAAAGGACGAGAACATTATCCTCCCACTATATAAGGCACTTGTCAGGCCTCACATGGAATACTGTGTACAGTTCTGGACACTGGTGCTCAGGAAAGATGTTACAGTACTGGAGGTGGTTCAAAGAAGAGCAACTAAACTAATACATTGGAATGAAGGGACTGGAATACCCAGAGAGGCTATCCAAATTGGGACTATTCACTCTATAAAAAAGAAGTTTAAGGGGCGACCAAATAATCATGTATAAGTCCATGAGGGGACAATACAAGGATCTCTGCCAGGATCTGTTCATACCCAGGACTATGACAGTAACAAGAGGGCATCCGCTATGCTTAGAAGAATGCAGGTTTCATCACCAACATAGAAAAGGTTTCTTTACTGTTAGAGCAGTTAGACTGTGGAACTCTCTGCCTGAGGACGTAGTGATGGCAAAATCTGTAGAGGAGTTTAAAAGGGGACTTGATGTCTTTCTGGAGAGGAAGGATATTATAGGTTATAAATCCTAGTTTAATTGTTAAGAAGAGCCCCGGCGTCGGCTCTGGCGTCCTGGAGCCCTGATGTCGGGGCTCTCCCGGCGACGTGGAGTGACTGGTGTGCGACGGCGTGGGCGTGTCCACCTGTAGGGCGCCGCCCGCACTCCTCCACCTCTCTTGTGCAGTAGTGGGGGAGCTGGCTCCTCCCACTCTCCACCCCGGGGCGGAGTCTTTCGTTTATAAGGCTGGCAGTGACCTGAACTTACGGCCAGTTATTGGTTCTGCTTGCATCTAGTCAGTCTGTCTCAGTCAGTGCTAGTTGCTAGTCAGTCTCCTTCAAGTTTGCTTGTCAGTTTCCATCTCCAGCCTTGCTTTGCCTTGTAAGTCCTGTTGGTCTTTTCTATCTGCCTCTCTGTCGGCACTCTGTCCCCCCATCAGGTAGTTTCTTCTTGTCAGTCGCCAGGTCCCTAGCCAGCGCAGGGACCGTCATCCAGTTGTCCGCCTGGGGTTAGCCAGGGCCGTGGCAAGTAGGCAGGGACAGTGGGGTGCGGGAAGTTCAGGGCACCCCACCTGGCGCTCAGGGGGGCAGAGTGCCATAACATTACCTTCACTTATAATGAACTAGTAGATGTACCTATTACCATGGATGATGAAAGTTCAACACTTTGCGCCAAAATAGTGGATATGGAGCATCAGTCTAGGTGTACTAGTGTCCATTTCTGTAGCATTCCAGAGTCTATTAAAACAGAAGATCTAAATGATTTCCTTTAGATTTGTTTGCAGCTGTGCTTCCCGATGCCTCACAAACTGATGTGATCATTGACAGAGATAATAGGCAGCCTTACCGCAGTCAACATCATGTGACATCATTCCTAAGATCCATCTTTTCCATATTAGAGAACGTATTATGCAAGCTGCAAGGTTTATGCAAGCCCTTCCAGATAGATTCAAAAATATCTTGCTCTTCACAGATCTTTCTGCTGCCACGCCGGCTAGGGGTTGAGAGTTCTCACATAGCACGAAAGTTCTTCGAGCCCACACAATTCCTTACAAATAGGGCTTTCCAGTTCACCTAATTATCACAAACAATCGAACAAAGGTGGTCACTAACACACCCAAAGAAGCAAACCAGGTTTGCACTGATTGGAGACTGCTAGAAATAGCAAAAGACAACCAACTCTGAAACTCCATGAATAATGTTCTACTTTCCCTCCCGGAAAGCGATGTACCTTGTAAGATTGCTTTGTGCATATATGTTTTTGTATGTATACAATAATATACACACCTATACAAAAATGATACCCTTTTTAGGGTCTTGATCTCTTAAAGTCAGCAATATCTCTAAAGGCCCATTTACATGGTGCGATGATCGCTCAAAAATTGCTAAAAAGCGATCATTTGAGCAATCATCGTTGCGTCTAAACACATGGCCATCATTCACTTTCCGTGCAATGCTAGCTCGTAGTTAAATTCAGGCCAACCTAAAAATCGTTGTGCGGTCTTATCATGAATTCTCCACGGGTAGTGCTGATAGCATTGTTTCCCGTCGGAGAACAAAGGAACTGAAAGCAGATAAGAGCCCTCTGGCTATTAACTGCATACAGCTAAAGGCTTTATTTGCACACTTAATTGCTATTAAGTAGCTGAGTAGCTACCTAAACATTTATGCAAAATGATCGCTTAAAGCTGTCACTCAAACTTTTTAAAAATTCTTAGCGGAGAGAAATGGGAAAAAAAACGACATTCCACCATCTTTCGGTGCGTCCTGTTTCTACGGCGCACAAACTGCAACAAAAACGACCTGATATTTTTATTCTATGGGTCAGTACGATTACTACGATACCAAACTTATATAGTTTTTTTTTTGCTGTAGTACTTTTTTAATATATTTAACTATATGTAGTTAATTTTTAAGATATTTAATTTTTTTCAATTATTTTCTGCGGTCATTTTGTGCGCGCAATAACTTTTTTTTTTTTCGTCGACGTAGTTGTGCAAGGGCTCATTTTTTGTGTGATGTCCTGTAGTTTCCGATAGTATCAATTTAGAATACATACAACTTTTTGATCGCTTTTTATTGCATTTTTTCTGGAAGACAGGGTAACTAAAAAAGTGTATTTCTGGCATTCTTTATTTTTTTTTCGGACGACGTTCACCATGCAGAAAAAATAATGCACTACTTTGATAGATCGGACTTTTATGGACGCAGCGATATCAAATACATATTTTTATTCTATTATTTAGATTTTTTAGTAATTGATATGGCAAAAGGGGGGTGATTTAAACTTCTATAACTTTTGTTTTTTTTTACAATTTAAAAAACTTTATTGATCTTTTTTTTTACTTTACTTTGAAGTCCCCCTGGGGGACTTTAACATGCGATGCTTTGATCGCTCCTGCAGTACGACGTAATGCTATAGCATTTCGTAATACTGCTTTTTTTTACAGGCAGTCTATCAAGCCACCCTGTGTGGATAGCTTGATAGGCAGTCTGCTAAGGCAGCCCTGGGACCATTCATTAGGCCCCCGGCTGCCATGACACCTGCACGGATCCCCCGATCTCACCGCGGGGGGGCCATGCGGGACCCCCAAACAGCGTTCGGGGGATTTAAATGCCGCTGTCAGAATTGACAGCGGCATTTAAAGGGTTAATAGCCGCGATCGGCCGAACGGCCGAGCGTGGCTATTGCCCGCGGGTGTCAGCTGTAATAAACAGCTGACGCCCGCGCTGTATGGAGGGAGATAGCGCCGCTACCTCCCTCCATACACGTCCTGCAACAGCAGGACGTAAAAACACTATAGGGGTTAAGTGGTTAAGTGAATATGAAGTGGTTAAACGTGCCTTACAAACAGTCATTCTTGTGGAAGGAGGCTAAATCCTCCATGTCTGATGTTATCTAAAGCCGAAAGACTCACGTTCTTCAAAATGATCTTCATAGGCTACAACATAAGGCTTTTCCACATATGTTCAATGCTCCTGCCCCTCACAAAAAGGTGGTGAAGGTATAGCTTTTAAAGATGCCCTAGCTTTTCCATTGCATAAATAGGTTATTGATGATAATAGCTGCTTTGTTATTGTGGTATGTGATATTAGCAATAACTGACTTTTGCTGCATTATATGCCCACACCTCCTGTCAGACTAGATTTTTTTTATATATATTTATTTCTGTATCGGAATTATTTTGAAATAATTAACATAATAAGGCAAACTAGAGAGATAACAGGCCGAGTCTAAAACAAAGACTCGGTAGACATATCACAATATGGGAGCAACGGGTGTTAAATAGTTTGTACATTTTAAATAATTGCATGAGTGTACTAAAAGATAATGATGAGTAAACATTAAAAATAATAATCATAGGAAAAGAAGTAAAGTGTCCACCATCATTGAGTACCATAGAATGGAAAAAAAAAAAAAACAGAAAGAAGCAGGGGTTGAACAGATCAAAACAAAACCACAGATCATATTGTCTCCAATGACATACGGGCCTAGCACAAGCAACGCATCTCGCAAAAAAGAGCAAAGTAGTTAATGTGTATATTATGGGGGAAGAGGGAGTGGCGTTAGCCAAATATTCCATCCAAGGTACCCAGGACTATAGTTGCTCAAAATGATACATATGATTGATGGAATTAAAAATCTCCTTCAAAGAAAGAGCATCTGAAGATTTCCATTTTCAGAAAAGAGATGAAAAGAGATAATAACTGAAAAGAAACTGGGGTTTATCTGTAGACAAAAAGATAAGTTAGTTTCAGGTCTCCAGCACAGCTTAAACCAGAGGTGTGAAAAACAAGGCCCGTGGGCCGAATTCGGCCCGCCACTTCATTTTCTGTGGCCCGCCGGCTGTGCACAAAGTTCCCTCACCTCCGTGCTGCTATCAGTAGGCGATCTTATATCGGCTTGCTCTGTCTAGTGCAGACAGTAGTAGAGGAGGGAAGAAGACTGCAGAGAACATGATCTCTGGTGCGAGGAGAGCGACGCTGGGGAGGAGCAGCTGCAGGGTGAGAGCTTGGTCAGCGCTGAACTCTTCTCACCGGCCCTACCTCTGTTCATGGCTGCAGGCCTGGGAGACATCAGGGGCCCAAGTATGCAGGAGGGCCCCAAGAAGGACTGAGAGCAGCCGGTATACCTGCCAGTGGGACCACATTGGATGCAGGTAAGTATAAAAATGTGTATAAAAATGCAGAAGTGTCCTTGTGTGCATATGTATGTATGTATATATGTGTGTGTCTGTTCGTATATATGTCAAATAGTGTGCGTATATATGCAGAATGGTGTGCGCCTGTGCATATGTGTAGAATAGTGTGCGTGTATGCGCAGAATGGTGTGTGTCTGTATGCGCAGAATGGTGTGCGTGTGTATGTGCAGAATGGTGTGCGTGTGTATGCGCAGAATGGTGTGCGTGTGTATGCACAGAATGGTGTGCATCTGTGCGTGTGTATGCGCAGAATGGTGTGCGCGTGTATGCGCAGAATGGTGTGCGTCTGTGCGTCTGTATGCGCAGAATGGTGTGCGTGTGTATGTGCAGAATGGTGTGCATGTGTATGTGCAGAATGGTGTGCGTGTGTATGCGCAGAATGGTGTGCGTGTGTATGCACAGAATGGTGTGTGTCTGTGTGTGTGTATGCGCAGAATGGTGTGCATCACTGGCCACTATGGGGGACCTTATTACCAAGCGGGCCACTATGGGGTTCACTTTTACTTTACTGTCTTACAATTAGAATTGTCCCTTTGAAGGCAGCCATAAGGCTGATGTGGCCCTTGGTGAAAATGAGTTTGACACCCCTGGCGTGAACAAAATCAAAAATCATATTCCAAAAAAAACTAATGACAATGCTGAACCACCACATATGGAAGTAGGTACCCTTGAGGCCACATCCATGTTTCATGGATAGAATTGTTCATTTTGCTGAGTCTAGCAGGAGTTAGATACCAATGCATAAATATTTTGTGATGACTCCAAATGCTTGAATCTATTTTAAACTTTTTAGTGCAAGACTGAGCTATTCTCCATTCCTCCAGTTGGAATTGATGCTTGTTCCCATAGTTGCATATGAAGAGATTTGCTTTGACAAGCGGTGGAAAATAAATTGTCATAAAAGATGGAAATACCCTTAGATGCCGGAAGAGGAAAATAAAAAAAATTTAAAAGTGGAGTTGGGGAAAATAGGCTTATAAATATCTAGAGATCAAAGAGCATGTTGAAATCTTAAAAAGGCAAAAAACATACTACTAGGTATTGTAAGCAACTGACTAATTGTAGGAAAATCTACTATAGGATTATTTTCATAAAAATCACCAATTTCCCTTATGCATAAAGATTCCCAAGCTCCAAATTCAAAGTCTGTAATGCTGGAGGATAAACAATGTAAAGGAAAGACAAAAACTGGAACCTAAGATAATTGATGAGGAAACATAATGCTGCTAGACATGGGCAGAGATTAGCAAGCTCAGTAAGTAGTGAGATAAGAAAGGGGGAGATCTAAACCCTAAAAGAGAAATAAGAGGGGCTCCTAAGACGGGGAACTCAATCAATACCCACCTTTGATTTGAAGAAGATGTTCACCAATGTTTGATTTGGTCCAAAATCACTGACTGAAAATAATATTTAATTTCAGAGGCTTTCATACCACCTATTTAACTGGGCTTAGCTAAAGTGGAAAATGCCACCCCAAATAAAATTATTAAGAATAGTCTGTAGTTTAGTGAAAAGGGAGTTTGGGAAAGAAATCACTAAAGTTCTAGAAGTATAGAAAATGTGTTGGAAAATCATATTTTAACTATTGCTATCCTTCCCACCCAGGAAAAATAGAGGTTGTAAATAACTCCAGTGAATCTGATCAAATACCTTTTCTGCATCTAGGGCTAGGAATAAAGAAGGTATATGACCAAGTTCAGGAGTCTTAATGAGATTCAGGACCCGGCGGGCTCCATCAGGAGCCTGCCTTTGTGGGATAAAACTCACTTGATCTGCAGCAACCAACATTGGAAGAATACAAAGAAGTACCCTTATCCATTGCCTCATTAAGCAGCATTGCTAGATAGGGGGCCAGAAGGGAAGAGTATTTTTGTAATAACCAATGGAGAAGCCATCTAGGCCTGGAGATTTGAGAGGTTTTAATATTTTGATGGCTATAGAACTTCAGACCTGAAGGTTGGTGTAAAAAAATAGGCTAATTGGTCGGGTAACATGCACAGAAGAATGTTTTGGAGAAAATGTGAAATTTCTTTCAATTGGGGTGATGCATATTTGTATCTTCTTCAAATTTATAAAGAGAAGAGTAATATGAGGCAAATACATTAGCAATTGTTTGGGAATTTGAAATGTTACGCCCACCAGAGTCTAAAGGATATTTAATTAAAAATGTTTAAGTTGTTTGGCAAATAGTGATCCAGTATGGGTACCATGTACATAAAATTGCATATCGATTTTTTTTTTTTTTTAAACAATATCATGTTTTACTACCAAAAGACTCCAAAGCTTGGCCTACAACCTAAATATCTCTTCTGTTTTTTGAGGTGGGGGATTAGATTATTTAGGGAGTCAGTGGTAATAATTTTAGAGACCAAGAGAGTTAATTCATCCTCTCTCATTTTATTAGCCCTAGAGCAGAATTTATAAATAAACCTCTTATATAGGCTTTGTGGGCATTCCACATTGAGAAGATGCTAGAAACTAACAGAGAGTTAGTGGCAAAAAAAACATTTCTAATTCAGTTTTTAAGTTAGATACGTGTTCTGGATGGGAAATAATATATTCATTAAGTCTCCAGGGGCATGACGGAGAATTGAGATACTTCTCATGTAGGGTTAAAGACACTGGGGCATGATCCAGCCACGTGATTGTTCATCAATTGTGCATCAATTTCCATGAAGGCTGCGAAATGCTACCTGAGGCCTTAGTCAGACGGGCGTTTTTTGCCGCGATTTGCGGATCGCATGACGGATGCGCATCCGCAAATCGCGTGACCGGTGCGCGCAAGTCGCCCGCAAATCGCCCGAAAATCTGCTCCTAGCCGCGTTTCATTAGAAACGGGCCGGAGCTGTCCAGCGCATTGCATTCAATGGAGACGGCAATACAGCCGTCTCCATTGAAAGCAATGCGCTGCGGGCGAGCCCGGGATGAATTGTCGGTAAGGGCTTAAATATATAAGCCCTTCCCTGCAATCCAACCTAAAATGTGTTAAAATAAAAAAAAATTGCATTCTCACCTTCTGCCTGCAGCTCCGGGCAGCCGTCCTGCAGTGGGTGTGAAGGGGGTGTGAGTCAGACCTGCCCCCTGATTGGCTCAGCGCTGAGCCAATCAGAGGCATGCCTCACTCACACCCATTCATGAATTCATGAATGGATGTGAGTCAGACCTGCCCCTGATTGGCTCAGCGCTGAGAGGCAGCAGTCACTCACCCATTCATGAATTCATGAATGGGTGTGTGAGTGAAACCGGCCTCTGATTGGTCAGCCTGTGACCAATCAGAGCAGATCATTCAGCAGGTGGGGATTTTAAAGCCCCGCCGGCTGAATAGTGCCGAGAAGCAGTTCAGGAGAACTGACAGCGGCCGCGGCTGGACTCCGGCTGCAGCGGAAAGGTGAGTATACAATTTATTTTTATTTTAACACATTTTAGCATGAATTGCAGGGAAGGGTTTATATATTTAACCCCTTCCCGACAATTAACCCCGCGCACGCCGGCAGCCCATTGCTTTCAATGGAGCGGCTGTATTGCTGCTCCATTGAATTCAATGGGCAAACATCGTTCTTCTCTGCCACAGCTGTTACAGCTGTGGCAGAGAAGAATGATTTGTCTTCTATATGTTCTCAATGGGGTCGGCGCTGCTGCCGCCGGCCCCATTGAGCGCATATACAGAAGCGAACAGGAATCGCAGATCGCAGATAGGTGCGATCTGCGATTTTTTGTTCTATAATTTTTCGGACGAGCGCATAAAAAGCGCTCATGTGTCCGATACCATTGCGAAGCAATGGTTTTAAAAAATCGCCGGACGCATGCGCAAATCGCGGCAAAAAACGCCCGTCTGACTAAGCCCTTAACCTGAATCGCATATCCTAAATATACCTGAACGCTTCCAGTATGTTTTAGAGATGTAACTCTGCTGTTGGCAATATTCTCCATATTTGGTAATATTGTATTGGAAGGTTATCTTTGGTTTAATTAAAGATATACTAGGTTATCCTTTTAACTCATCTCCATCGATGGCCCTACACTTCCGAATGCTGGATTTATTGCCTATCACAAACCGATTTCTTAGTTTACATATTCTCATGTTAGCTAGTTCCCATATTGCTAGTAACTGGAGGAGTACCAATCTTCCTTCACCAGTTTGTTGTTCTTTGTTCTTTTGTTCTATGTAAAGTTCTTATTTTAGGTATGCATTGTCTGAATTAATAATCTACTGGATCTTATTGTTATAAGCCTAAACTTTTACATATCTACCCCATTGGGAAAAAAAACAAACATAAACCATCTTTGAAGCATCATGCCCTTCATCAGAAAATGTGTCACTATTCCATGTAGAGATCTTCACCCTTGAGTAAGCAGTAATACAGTTATTGACATGGATGTTTTTATTGTACCCACATTTGTAAAACAATATATTATGTGTCTACTTAATAAAAACATCTCATCTGACTTAATAGGTTTATACTGAACATTGCCGTAATTAATAACTAGAATCTCATTATGTTTTTTTATGAAATTCACAATCTCACAAATTACTTGTGAGCTTTTCAAAAACATACACATAATTCATATGACTTTTATTCATTACTTAGAAACAACCACTCTCCTTATAGGAGAAATCAGAAGACGCAAAATGCATTGAGCTCCTCCTAGTGTCATCTGCAGGTAAACTTAGTGCTATCCTTTAATCCTAAAGTTAACCTGTCATCACTTATGAGTGCCATGAGCTAAGTTATGGTGGTGCTCATAGGCCAGGCCCTGAGGAGTCTGGGGATGTAATTTTTATACTTGACCGGTTCTTTGTTCTCATGCTGTCACTCCTAAAATTTAGCCCATGGACAGTGCAGTGAACTCTTTTCGCTTGCAGAGATGAGTCTACTGCACTGCCAAATTTCAGGGCTGACAGGGCAAGAACGGGGACCTGGTTGAATATAAAGAGTACATCAACTGACTTTTCGGGATCTGTTCCAGGAGAACATAGTTTAGTTTATGTTATTCCTAGGTAATGACAGGTTCCCTTTAACCCCTTAAGGACACGGCCTATTTTGAGCTTAAGGACGCAACGATTTTTGGTGGATTTTCATTTCCATTTTTCAAAAGCCATAACTTTTTTACTTTTCCGTCGATGCGGCAGTATAAGGGCTTGTTTTTTGCGTGGCGAACTGTAGTTTTTATTTGTGCCATTTTTGGGTACATAGACTATATTGTAAAACTTTTATTATTTTTTTTATGATCCCAGGGATCAATTCTGCCATAGATTTTTTTTTATAACGTTAATTATGCAGCATAAACGACACAATACATTTTTTCTCTGGATCGGTACAATTACAACGATACCAAAATTCTTATATATTTTTTTAAGGTTTTTCCACTTTTCTGCAATAAAAACCCTTTTTTGGAAAAAAAAATTTTTTAAATCGCTGCATTCAAAGTTCTATAAGATTTTTATTTTTCCATGGACTAAGCTCTGTGAGGGCTCATTTTTTGTGAGACAAGCTGTAATTTTTATTGGTACTATTTTGGGGTACATATGTTTTTTTAATCACTTTTATTGCGTTTTTTTGAGAAGCAAAATCCTAAAAATTAGCAGTTCCCCTCAGTTTTTTACACTTTTTGCCGTGCAGAATAAAAGCATGTTCAACTTATTGTACATGTTGTTACAGACATGATGATACCAAATATGTGGGATTTTCTTTTTCTTTTTTTTATGCTAATATGAGAAAAAGCCCCCCAAAAAGTTTTTTTTACATTTTTTTTACATTTTTATTTTTTGTACATTATTTTGATCTTTTTTTTTTACATTATTTGTGTCCCTGTGGGGGACTTACATCATAGCTTCTATGATTGCTATGATAAGATATTGCAGTACTTCTTTTGCAGTGGGACGCCGGCTATCAGTGACGCGAGATCTCTTATGATCTTGCGCTATCCACCTGACGTAAGGGTATGTCCAGTTGCGGGAAGTACCCCACTGCCATGACGTACCCTTACGTCACTTGGAGGGAAGGGGTTAAAACCATGTTATGGGAAGTAGCAGTCGTAGCATAATGCTAAGCGACCTCTCTCCACAGTCCCCATTGGCCTACCTCTAGATAAATACAGCACTGGACACTTCTTATGTACGATCAAGATTGACCTGTTGAGGAAGACCACTTACAGTTAACTCAAAGCTTCCTTTCTTTAATTGACCAAAGGACAATTATCTGTACACTTATTCCAGCACGACTGAAATCACATGCAGGTCTTTGTGGCGATTTGTGGTGCTGTTTTTGTCAGAAGTCAGAAATAGATTCAAAGGGTATGAGAAATATTTAAAGGACTTCTCCTTCCTGCTGGCTCCACTTCTGGCTCAAAAAATTGCATCAAAAACTGCATTTCTGGTTTTAGCCTTATATTACGAAACAGCAAATTACTTTCAAGGTTTGCTGCTTCAAGTACAAGTTTTCTCTTTGGTACATTTTGCTATGGAACATTTCCCAAACTTGGTTAAGGAAGACTTAGCCTCTTAACAATAAAAAAAAATCATATTATGCACAAATTCACAAAAAGAACATCTTCGGCATGAACCCAGTTTACAGGCATTAACGATTGCATTCACAGTCTGAGCTCTTAGTTATGCAGACTTCTTTTAAAGTACTGTATAGATTTAGAAATCATTAAAGCAGTTTTCCAGTAATTGATTTTAACGGGAGCTATGTCTGCAATTACCAGCGCCGGCCACTACACAGCCATTGGAACCAACTGCTTCTGCTGCACACCCTGTCTGTGGTGGTGATAAGAGCGGGCGCCCAGCCAGCTGATCGGCTAGACTTCCAAGTGGCAGCCCCAACTGATCAACTATTGATGACCTCTTCTGAGGAGAGGCCATCAACAATATTTGCCTGGAAAATCCCTTTAACATAACTGACACATTGTTAGAACTCGGTTTACAGCATTATAGTTATCATAACACATTCAATGTCAAAATGACGTTTGCAAAGTATAAAGGTGCAAAGTTTGTGTTTCATTGACCAAATTTTCCACAAAGAATCAAAGGGTTGAATAAGCAATCAGCTCTTTATTATTAGAGATCAGTTTTTGGTTCAAGTGTTATTATAGGCTACCTTCTTTTAGTTTATTAATTATTATCTCCATGCCTATTAAAGGAGGCTGGGGCTAGACGTGGGGCTTTATGTTTATTGGCAATTGTTGAATAAGGACTCACACCCACTGGCGGTCCAACTTCCCTGCAATGCGAGAATGAGTGAAAATGCATGATAATGAAACCAATGATTTTCAATGGTTTCTTTCTCATTAGCGATATTTTCACTCTAACCTCGCATCGCAAAGAAGAATGTGCTATATCGCCCATTGTTCCACCCGTTAGCCCCACCCCCTCACTTGGCTAGATAGAGATTACTATAATAACCCCTCTAGCCCCGCCCCTACCTCTCCAAATATGATGAGATATGTCACAGATCCCCTGTAGCTACGCCCCCTCTCTTCTCTCCAGGGGGAATACCTGCTTTGTGATCTTCTATTGATTTCAATGGGGCCAGCGCTGCTGCTGCTGCCGGCCCCATTGAAAACAATGGGCGATATCGCACATTCTTCTTAGCGATGCGAGGTTAGAGTGAAAACATCGCTAATGAGAATGAAACCATTGAAAATCATTGGTTTCACTATGCGTTTTCACTCACTCTCGCATCGCAGGGAAGTCGGATTGCCAGTGGGTAAGAGCCCTAACTTTCATATGACCTTTTAAAGTGACTTTTCTTTACTTGCTGTTCTGTAATCTGTGATGCAACTATGACATGAAAATCTCTTTCTGTACTGTATTCCTATGGGCCGCAGCTGTCCATCTATAAAAAAATTATAATATGTAGCCCTGGCCTGTAGCATTTTTCTGAGCTGCAAGCAACCTACAATTTTTTTTACCCTTTTACATTTTCTACAAGTTGTCAGCACTTGGAAAGTTTACAGTTTTAATATCTTTGAAAGCTTAAAGCATCTTTTAGGAACTCTTAAGAGGCATTTGCAGCATTAATCACCAACTTTTTGCCCAAGACAAAACACGTCTCCAGCTTTCACTTAAGAGGCACTTTAGCTAGCTTCAAACTGAGTCATAATGCACAAGCCCTTACTTTAGAAAATCTAAAGAAACATGGCTCTTTGTTACCCAGACTTTGTTTTCACAGTCTGCCAGTATATAAGGTACGCTAAGTACAGACAGCCGACACTCCTGTGGGGTTTGTACTCTCAGCTCTATTATAAACCATATACCATTGACACTTCTAATTCTTCGTTACAGGTTTTTCCACAGCTGTGAATCGCCTCGGCCGACCCCTCTCTTCTATTTTACAAAGTTACCTGCTTATCAGCTCTGCAGGCATATTTCAGATAGCCATGATATAGCTGCATTATATAGTCTGTTTTCCAACCGAACACATAATTCCACTGAACCTAACATGAATGACAATATAGTTTTGCGGTGATCTATGTCAGCGCAGTAGACCATCTGCAAAGGGTCTCAAGGTATGTTCACGATTTTCAGATTTTGGTGGCCATCTGCAGCAGATTTCACCCTTTCAATTGAAGGGAGAAATTCTGTTGTGGATTTTACCCAAAATATGCGCCAATGTTGCTCATTTCGATGTGGTTTTCATGTGGAAATTGACACAGATTTTAGTATGGATATTCCGCTGTGGAAAATCCTCACAACTCCACTACATGTGGAAATATAACCTTAGGGCTTATTCAGATGACCATATGCGCATTTGCGTACACTTCAGTGCAATGCATTTGCACCATTAATGAGGTAGATTTGCGCGCATATCAGCGTATAGTACTGTACTTTTTGCACATGCATGGCCTGTTCATATGCGCACATAAAACAGCTCTGCCCTGGTTTGACCCTTTCTAATCCAATTTATCATTTAGGGTTTCCTAAAAGGCTTTCTGTTTTTGCTGTTATACTACAGTGCCATCTGCTGGCTAAAGCCAGTGTGTGTGCGCCAGAGAGGCTCAGACAGTGGAGTGGCTGGCAATAGACAGTAATAATACCCTGTTGGAAGTCTTCTGACATAGCAGCTGTGCAAGCTTCAATCAGAATGTAGGAAACCATCAGACAGTGGATTGGAAAGGGTTAAAATGCTATTTAGCCTAATGACGTCCAGATGTGTTCTCCTTTTCACAGGTATGTGCAGTGTATTGCACATTTGCGCACCTCTTGTAGACATCTATGGAGGCCTTTCCTGGACAATACGCAGAAAGATAGCGCAGGTCCTAATTTTTTTTGCATGCACACAAAATGCATGCCCAAAACACGTTCATGAAAGCTGACCCATTGACATTAATGGGTTCTATTCTCTACGCATTGTGTGTTTATATTTTACATGTGTAAAAATGCGCACAAATATGATTGTCTGAAGAAATTATTCAGGGCGTGTTCACACAAGGCTGATCTGCTGTTGATTTTACATGCAGACCCTCTGAACAGAAAAAACATTGCATTTACAGTAGCAGCACAGTGGATGAGATTTTACCAAATCACACAAAACCCACGCAAACAATTGACGTGAGGTGCGGAATTTAAATGTGTAGCATGTACATTTTAGCACCATTTATGTGGCGGAATCCACCCCTTCTCAATGATGGAGTGAATTCCTCACAAAATCCTCATTACAAACTGCTGCAAACTCCCGTGTGGGTCTTAGATGCAGTCTTTCAGCTGTGGATCTGCTGTAGAATGTCTGCTTCGAACATTCCACAGCAAATCTGCCCCATGTAAACATGACGTAACTGGTTTTTCCAATCCTAAGAAATAAGGCTAATCAGGTTGAAAATGTGAAAAGGAAAAGAAAACTGTAATATACTTAGCTTTTAAAATCAGTATTGTTCCTGTACCAGCAGTTCTGAAGTCCCCCATTGATTCATTTCTGTTACGTGCGTGGGGCTCTAGATCACTGCGCCTAAGCACAGATGCAGCGAGGTGTTCTAACATATGCTAGGGTGGATTACACCACCCCAGGCAAAGAAGGAAGAAGAAACCTGTCCCTCACTAATCAGGGGGAGTCGGGAACCCCTGCCTAAAAGCGGGGTAGGTGTCCTAATAAAGATGGCCCTACATCCTTCACCTAGGCCCTGACTATCCCTGATTAGGTACCTGGAGGGATGTACAAAACACAGGGCACACCATTGTTCACACCTACAGTACACGCAGAAGAGGACTGTTCAGAGCTCATGTCTGGCCACCTGCACAGATACACAGAACACATCACAGTTCACACCAATAACACAGAACAGGAACCCCACTCAGAACTCTCAAGCATACAGATATCCAACCGTAGCTAGCGCAAGTGTTCTCACACCAAGAGGAAAGATTCAGACACCGAACTGACATAAAGGGTATCTTGTTAGGCATCACCCAAGACATCAGACGTCTTGAGGCCACACTTGTCAAAGGGAAGGGGAGAGGGGGTCTGCATAATACACAGACAGGGAATACAGGTGTCCAGACCGTCTTCAGGAAAGGTGAGACAAACACTTCAGATTGAACATGCAAACACCAAGCTCTGAGTCGGACTAAGATGGAATTAATAAAATGACTGGCATCCTCTAGCCAGAAGTTCTGGTATATATGTGCAGCAGACCAGTAGGGATTGGCTGACTGGAGAAACTTCACACCCAGACAGTTCAATTATTCCACACCTGTGAAGCTGTGCTGCTGGAATCCCATAAATAACAACAGATTCCAGCAGCACAACCTGAGAATGTATCATCATGTTTTCCCAATATGCTGCTGCCAGTCACTGACTACATTAGGGATTACACCAAAATAGGAGATGCTATCTGGCAGTTCTGACAGATGTCAGATGGGTAATAAGCCAGTTACTAACAGTATCAAACATCAGTGAGGAACCAACATCAGAGGTGTTCCAAACTTAGAGAAGATACTTTTCTGTGTAGAGAGAAATGATGGGAGGGTGTGTTTGCGCAATAGTAAAGTAGGGTGTCCATGTCCTTTTAGAGAGGCTGAAAATCATTCTGTTAAAACGAGCACTGATCAACAAAGCATATCGATCTGCACTGGTTCATTGCCATTCACACAGTGTAGACAACCTGCAGTATGGGGGTGAATATTTTTTAATACGATCATTTGTCTGAATGGATCTTTTGTTTGCTGTCATTGGCTGACTGCACATTTATCTATTTACAAGGGAAGATGTGTAGGCAACCAGAAAACATGTTTATGCTCACTCAAAGGATACTTTAATAATCATAGTTCGATGATTGGGAAAAGGGCAGTTCAAGCGATTCAAAGCCTAACCAAGCTCCATCACAATCCTTCAATTGACCATACTGGCTTTCTGTTAGAAGATCTTTATATAGTATAACTAGCTGATATACCCGGCTTCGCCCGAATTAATTTAATACAGGTGTTTACGTGTTGTTCGCACCGAAAATTTTATGAAGTCAAGGTTACTTTAGAGTAACTGAGGAATAAAATATGTATACATATAGAGGAGCATTAGATTCTCCTCAGACTGCATGTACTGATGTCCCACTGCAGAATGTGCCACCACTCCCACTCTCCTCATTTAGGACCAAAGGAATGCTTGCACCAAATTTCACGCTTGTACGACAGTGGGAAGTTACCTTACATAGGGGTGCACTTACTTTTGCAATTAGCATTGAATAATTGAGTTGTGACCCTCTTACTTTTCCCATTTAGCACCTAAAGAATAGTCGTGCTAAATTTCATGTTTGTATGACACCTGGAAGTTAGAGAATTAGATTAGGTACATAACATAGGGGTGCCAATTCTTTTGCACTAAGCATTGAATAATCAAATTGTGACCCCTTTACTTTGCCTATTTAGGACCTAAAGAAAATGTATGTGCCAAATTTCATGTTTGTATGACGATTGGAAGTTACATTACATAGGGGTGCCAATACTTTTGCACTTAGCATTGAATAATCAAGCTATGACCCCTTTACTTTTCCTATTTAGGACATAAAGAATGGTCCTGCCAAGTATTATGTTTGTACGACAGCGGGAAGTTAGAGAATTATATTAGGTGCATTACACAGGGGTGCAAATACTTTTTCATTTAGCATTGAATAATCAAATTGTGACCCCTTTACTTTTCCTATTTAGGACTTAAAGAATGGTCATGCCAAATTTCATGTTTGTACGACACTGGGAAGTAGAGAATTAGTGGCGAGTCAGTCAGTCAGTGAGTCAGTGAGTGAGATCTTTTATCTTTATAGATAAGGCACAGATTCTCACTTCAGTAGCACATCTACATAATTATCTATCTTATACTTGCTTGAGTTTCAAATCCATGAACATTACAATAAGAGAATACTAAAGTCTTTGCAATCACCGCACTTCATCATACAACTATCGGGGAGCTGTGTCCCCTTCCTCATATGTGAGTGTGCAGTGTGTGTAGGCATTATTCTTGTGTACTACATATAAGATGGTATTTAGAGATGAGCGAGCATACTCGTCCGAGCTTGATACTCGTTCGAGTATTAGGGTGCTCGAGATGCTCGTTACTCGAGACGAGTACCACGCGATGTTCGAGTCACTTTCATTTTCTTCCCTGAGAAATTTGTGCGCTTTTCTGGCCAATAGAAAGACAGGGAAGGCATTACAACTTCCCCCTGCGACGTTCAAGCCCTATACCACCCCCCTGCAGTGAGTGGCTGGCGAGATCAGGTGTCACCCGAGTATTAAAATCTGCCCGCCCGCGGCTCGCCACAGATGCATTCTGACATAGTTCAGGGAAAGTGCTGTTGATGCCGGAGCTGCTATAAGGAGAGTGTTAGGAGTGATTTTAGGCTTCAAGAACCCCAACGGTCCTTCTTAGGCCATAGAAATCGCGATTCCTGTTCTCTTCTCTATATGCGCGCAATGGGGCCGGCGGCAGCAGCGCCGACCCCATTGAGAACATATAGAAGACAAATCATTCTTCTCTGCCACAGCTGTAACAGCTGTGGCAGAGAAGAACGATGTTTGCCCATTGAATTCAATGGAGCCGGCAATACAGCAGGTTCCACTGAAAGCAATGGGCTGCCGGCGTGCGCGGGATGAATTGTCGGGAAGGGCTTAAATATATAAGCCCTTCCCTGCAATTCATTCGGAAATGTGTTACAATAAAAATATATACCGGCGTATAAGGCGACGGGGCGTATAAGACGACCCCCCAACTGTCACCTTATACGCCGGCAATACAGCGGAGCAAAGAATAAAATTCATTACTCACTTCCCCTGGCGTTCTGCGGTGCTGCTGCAGGCTGTCGCTCCCTACTGGTCCCCGGCAGAGCATTGCTTTCTGGACGCAGGGCTTTAAATCCCCGCCTCCAGAAAACACACTTGCCTTCAGCCAATCACAGCCATTCAATGACATCATTGTCATTGGCTGTGATTGGCTGAAGGCACGTGTGTTTTCTGGAGGCGGGAATTTCAAGCCCTGCGTCCAGAAAGCATTGCTCTGCCGGGGACCAGGAGGGAGCGACAGCCTGCAGCAGCACCGCAGAACGCCAGGGGAAGTGAGTAATGAATTTTATTCTTTGCTCCGCTGTATTGCCGGCGTATAAGGTGACAGTTGGGGGGTCGTCTTATACGCCCCGTCGCCTTATACGCTGGTATATATTTTCATTGTAACACATTTCTGGATGAATTGCAGGGAAGGGCTTATATATTTAAGCCCTTCCCGACAATTCATCCCGCGCACGCCGGCAGCCCATTGCTTTCAGTGGAACCTGCTGTATTGCCGGCTCCATTGAACTCAATGGGCTAACATCGTTCTTCTCTGCCACAGCTGTTACAGCTGTGGCAGAGGAGAACGATCTTTATGCTGACAGTGCGGGGGGGGGGGGGGGGGCACTCTTGCCACTATTGTGGCTTAATAGTGGGACCTGGGAACTTGAGATGCAGCCCAACATGTAGCCCCTCGCCTGCCCTATCCGTTGCTGTGTCGTTCCCATCACTTTCTTGAATTGCCCCAATTTTCACAAATGAAAACCTTAGCGAGCATCGGCGATATACAAAAATGCTCGGGTCGCCCATTGACTTCAATGGGGTTCGTTACTCGAAACGAACCCTCGAGCATTGCGAAAATTTCGTCCTGAGTAACGAGCACCCGAGCATTTTGGTGCTCGCTCATCTCTAATGGTATTATAAAGAATGTAACGAATTTTGGCAGTAAGGATTACTAACATATTAAAGGGATTGTCTGCTTCCAAACAATGTATGGCCTATCCTCAGGATCAATAGTAAATTGACGGGGGTCTGCTGCCTGGGACCCCTGCTCATCAATTGCTTGCTGAGCTGGCATGTTTGTGCACTGAGCTGATTTCTTTAGGAAGCTGACAGCTCCCTTCCCACTGCAGTGGCCAAGCTTGGTATTTCCGGCAAAGTTCCCATTTATTTCAATGGAAACTTGGCCTGCTATATCAATCTAGTATTGATAACTTATCTTGAGGATAGGCCATCAATAGTTTACAACCTGACAACCCCTTTTAATTTCAACCACCTTACTACCCAAATTTTTTTCCATAAGTATATAAGGGACAAGTTATACAGTATATCCTGGGGGTGTATGATGAACTCTACCTATTGAGCACATATATTCTAAATATTTCTGCAATATTTTATTCTTTTAGAAGAAATTAAGCTACTGTATGAATATTGAGATTTCACTTTTGTGCATCTACAACATTGCCTGAACTCTAGTAGGTCCCCATTCTCTTGCTTCTGCACTAGACAAGCATTTCATAATGGATAATCAGACACGGTTCCTGTATAAGAGTCTTGACATTCAGCTCATTATATGCTGCTCTAATTTAGCAATTGTGTTAAATATACATAGTTTTTAAATATCTTAGCATCATAAAGTAGGAGAGCACTTCAGAGAGCGTCGTAAACAATGTACATAACTAGTGCTAAGTAAAAGGGGAGCCCATAGCACCTCTCATTTTTTCAAAAACCCTTAAGAAACCTACTGATTGTTTATTCCGGCTCCTCTTTTAAATCCCTTTTTATTAACATCAGTTTTGATAAATCTCTCCCAATCTTTTTGTATAGCTTACAGCCAACATTTGAATCAGCACATAGGTATAAATATATGGGTGAATGCCTCCTGAATGACAGGTCTGTGGCTTCCTCAATATCATTGAATAAGCAAATGGACCTCAATGCTTGAGAAAGGTCTTTTTGGACTGAAAAATTCTATGGTGGAATAAAATAGGAATTTCATTTGGAAGGTTTTTGCCTCCATTATCTTCTCTTATTCAGATGCAGAGATACAATGGTGTGAAACGACATTGTGCTTCCAGGATCCCAATCAATCTCTGAACTGGGGACCTCTTCCTTCATTCACTGTCATGGGAGTTGAGAAAGTAGAAGATGGTAATAAACCCCATGTGGATTAGTCATAAATATTTTTATTGAGAGAACACTCTTAAAAATTAATAACACAGGAGTTTCTACAACGGCCTCATTCACACGACCGTGTTTATGTGTGTACATATGTGCGCACAAAACCGCGCCCATGTACGTGCAAAAAGATGGTTGAATGCAGCTCCGTGCACCATTGATTTCAATGAGGCCGCAGCTGCTGCAATGGGATGCTGGCAACCACTGCAGTGATTTTCGAGGAAGGGCTTTAAATATAAGCCCTTCCCTGGTAATCATAACTGGCTTGTGTAAAAAAAAAATATACTTGCCTCTCCACTGCTATCGGGGCTCAGGCGTGTCTAGCCTCTTGATATCCCAGCAGTGCAATGATGTTCTTTTAGCAGGCGGGGATTTAAAATCCCCGCCTGCTGAAAGGGCTGTATTTGATTGGCTGAGTGCTTGAATTTAATAAATGGCAGAGTGCTGTCTGTGATTGGCTGAGTGCTGTGACCAATCACAGGAAGCCCTCAGCTGTCATTCTATGAATCGCTGAGCGCTGCCTGAGATTGGTTGAGCGCTCAGCCAATCAGATACAGCCCTTTCAGCGGGCAGGGATTTTAGGACTTCACTACACTGCCAGAGACCAAGCAGAGAAGATGTGCCTGAGCTCCGACAGTGGCAGAGAGGTGAGTATATATATATATATATTTATTTTTTAAACATGTTAGGGATGATTTTCAGGGAAGGGCTTGTACTTAAAGCCCTTCCCCGAAAATCACTTTAGTGGTTGCCGGCATCCCATTGCTCTTAATGGGGCCGCTGGCAGCAGCGGCGGCCCCATTGAAAGCAATGGAAGAGCATCACGGTCCTCTGCCACAGCTGTGACAGTTGTGGCAGGGGATTCTTTACTCCCTGAGTGTTGTCCCCTCATTGCTGAACACTGTGACAGTGCACAGTGTTCAGTGACAAGGGGACTCCCCACAGGGAATATTGACACGCGGCATGGACTTATGCGTGCACGCATGTCCTATGTTTTACAGGAACGTGCATTTTCATGTAAAACACGGGCATGTGAACACAGCATAGGAAACCAATGGTTCTAAATAGATGTGTGGTTATGTGCGCACCTATGTACGCACACGTACATGCTCGTGTGAATGAGGCCTTAATGTAATATAATTTTATTGCATTTTCTGTGTATCACCTTTGCTCATATTACATTTTTTATCTTCTTCCGTTAACTTGGTTTCAGCTCTTCAGAACTTGCAATACATTGAATGCCCACTTTATTTGAGACGTACATCTAGTAGCGCACTAGGCCTCCTTTGGACTTCAGAATTGCAGCAATTCATTATAGAATAGACTAGTAATTATTAGGAAATTATAGTAGCAGTGTTTCTGGTGGCGCAATGCACTACACAGCTATCCTACACGCACATCACATACAGCTGTGGTACATGGGCATGTTACAGATACACACAGCTGTGCTACATGCCATGTGCTTGACAGACACAGCTTTGCTACATGACATGCCCATCACAGACACAGCTTTGGTACATGACATGCCCGTCACAGACATGACATGCGCATGGAACAAACACAGGTCTGCTACATTATATGCACATGACAGACACAGCTGTGCCACAATACATGCACATGTTGCAAATTCAGCTCTTCTACATCACATACATCCATGCTGACTATGCCCATTACCCACACAGCACATTAGACAAACAGCCACTCGCAGCTCTACTACATTTATGCTGACTGCACACATGACACACACAGCTCTACTAAATTTATGGTGACTGCACACATGACACACACAGCTCTTAGATACAGTGATGAACCACTGGTCATGTGATCCCTGACTCCACCCACACAGGTGATCACATGATGGTGAGATCATCACAGGTCTTGGTACTTTCTGTTGGCTTATCCAGTATACAGTACTACCAAGCTCCAGAATGGCTCCTCCAACAGCAGTGATGTCATTACAGGTCCCTTAGCCCACCAGATCTCTGTGGTGATGGT
This sequence comes from Eleutherodactylus coqui, assembly GCF_035609145.1. Taxonomy (NCBI): domain Eukaryota; kingdom Metazoa; phylum Chordata; class Amphibia; order Anura; family Eleutherodactylidae; genus Eleutherodactylus; species Eleutherodactylus coqui. The sequence goes on along the minus strand of NC_089839.1, from coordinate 243,415,841 downwards.
AGGTCAGTGTCTCCTGTCAGGACAGCTGAGTTGTGTCTGACATAATAACAGCTTAGTTGTATTCTCATTGTGTTAGGACCTGCTATGACGTGCACAGGGGGCAGAACTTTGACAGCACCAGGGGGATAGGCTATGACATCACCAGGGGTGGGGCTTTGACAGCACCAGGGGCAGGGCTATGACGTCGCCTGGGAGTAGGCACATGAGAATCACTCACATACTTACAGACATGTGGTCGTTAGTAGTTTGATTCCCATAAATTTCGAAGTGTGCAAATTTTTCTACAGAAATATTGGACCATGCGGACAGGATGACTTTTTGAATTTGCCACAAATTAGATGGAGGTGCTGATATGCTCTGAACAGCTACTAGATAGAGATCTGAGATCATCACCAATATCCTAAAATAGAAGGATGCAACAGACCATGCTAGATTATTTAGCTAAATATTTTATGTCCACAAGATATCCTTTGGTTTTTTTCTTGATCACACAATTCTCAATATACTCGCAACACACATTGCATGGTTGGCAGTTTTTGAAATACTGGTGCGGGCTCGTCTACACTGATGAATTTTCATTGTTCACATTTGCTTATGTCTCTCAATTTTCCCATTCTAATGTGGATTTACACTAAAATCAATCCATGGAAAACTTGCTCCTTTGATTTTATGCAGCACTCCTAGGGGTCACATATCTAATGGAACTTGCAGTGAAGTTCCAATCACGAAAGGACAGGTGTCTCTAATGAAGTAGTCATTCAGTATATTTTCCAATGCTTCTTAAACACCTCCAAAGTTTAGTTTTGAATTTAAAAGTTAGGAGCATTTTCTGGTTCACAAAGTCAGCTAATAACTAATACATTTAATGATATTGAGATGGGCTATGTCCATATGGCTGCCAGTCCATTTTTCTGAGAACACTACAGCCTTCTTTCTTCGAGAAGTACAGTAAGTCTTACATTTCACAGTAGTGTGTTTAGGGTTATTCTTGTGCTCTACACTTATAGTGCCCTGTGAAATTATTCACCTCCTTAGGGGTCTTTCCTGTTTTATTTCTTACATCCTGGAATTAAAATTGATTTTTTGGAGGGGTTTATATTATTCAATTTATGCAACATGCCAACCACTTTGAAAAGGCAAAATAATTTTTCCTGTAACATACAATAACAGTACTGCATGTAAGGCTGAAAAAGCCATATTGTCACATCATTGCCAGTACACCTTCTCTACTGTGGGTTCTATCCTGACTAGTGAGGGTTCATATATTCTCTCCTAGTTAGTTAAGGTTAATTAGTCCTGCAGCTGTTAGCTGAGGTAGTGGCTGGTGATTGACACCTCTGTTAGTCAATCAGTTTCTCCCCTCTCCCTATATAGCCTAGCTCTTCCTGGCTGGGAGTTGCTGGTTATTTTCAGTGTTATAGTTATAGTCAGCTTGCTTTGTGCTCCTGTCTAGTGTCTGGTACCTATGTTCTGGTATGTCCTCTTTGTTATGTTTGTCTTGCATTTTGTGTCTCATCTTTTATTTATTGTCAGTCTCTGTTCATCCCTGGTTTTATGTACTCTGGTTCCCCTTGGAACTTGCATCTGTCCTAATGGAAGTAGTGGTATCATCCCTCTCGAGACAGGTGCCTCACTGCAATGTGGGTTTTGACTGAGGGGTTTAGAGTGCCCCGCTATGATTGTTACCTCCCATTTCTGTCTGCTTCTGTGTCTAGCCACCTGTGTAGCAAGCTAATACGACCGTCCTGACTACTCCAGTCCCAAATCTCCGCACGGTCTTATCTGCAGTCCAGGATGAACGTAGCACATATTTCCATCAAGTCTAGCCTATTATCATGCATTGTTGATTCAGAGAAAGGCAAAAAATTTCATGAGATATAATTCATTTTTCCTCATTTTAGTGAAAAAAAATATTTTGAGACTCCAAATCTGGCAATCAGAATAAGTCCCTGGATCAACAACACTTATGAAGTAATCAGTAACTGTAAAATGTAATATTGTTACACTCAAAAAACGTGTCTAGACCCCTCTTGATCTCTTTTAGCAAGTTTGCCATTACCATATACTCAGGCACTGCTCTTACAGTAAAGACCCCCTTCTATATCAGTGTAGAAACCTCTTTTCCTCTAGACCATATGTGTCAAATTCAAGGACTATGGGTCGAAAGCTGTTATGTCATTTTATGTAGCCCACAGGGTCCGGAGGCAGAAGAGCCTCTTTTAGATCAGTGGGTCCTGAGTTGTGCCAGGAAGGCCTTCTAGCGCACTGTGAACTTATTTGAGGACTGCTACTGGGTACCACCATCTTGGTCTTAAATTGCAATGTCAGATGTATGTGGACTGAGCTCTATGGCTGTTACTGCAGCCCCCTAGAGCCTGTGGTGTGCTGTCGCCTGTCTGCTTCTCCTGCTGAGCCTATCCTGTAGTACAGAAACTGATCAGAAAAAAATGGCTTAGAAGCCCGGCAAAGGTCATAAATGTCAAAGGCATTAACCTCTATACCAAGTTCCCTAAAAAATAATATTATTAGATATAATTGTTTAATAAAAAATCAAAATTAAAATAAATTCTTTATTCAAGGCTTTTCCAATTTTTTTTCAAAAACAGGTCCCTCTAAGGGAACAGTGCAATCAACAACACTTCAAACAGCTTAAAGAATGCAGATCATGGTACGCTCCACTCCTCGAGCAAAAGAATGGTGCATTGGGCACCCATCTGCCACACATAAGATATAAATTTAAATTTACTTGCTAAAGGTTAAAAATCCAGATTGCAGGCTGGCTGAAACAAATAAACACTCATTAGGTAAATAACTCGTATTGGAGAACAGATTTACCTGATTTCCCCGTGACATAAATGAAAGACTTGAACTCCCTACTCAATAGAAAAATGCTTGAAATATATGATCACAATCAAGGGCAGAGAGAGGATCATGTATCGGAAAAATGGGAAAAAATAGACCCAAATGCAGGTGAAAAACTGCCTTAAGCTACTTATGAATTGAGAAGAATACTCAAACTCCCTCTTCAGTATCAAGGGGAATCATTAGACAAGCACTCATGGCAGAGGGTAAAATACAGCCAAACAAACTGTGCTAAAAACACTGCTGTTAGCCTCCCAACATGTTTTGCCGCCTCCCTGGCGTCCTCAGGGGATATCAAAGTTAATGCTCATATATTTCAAGCATTTTCCTATACTAAGAACGGAGTTTGAGTCTTCCACTCAAGTCACTGGGAAATTGGGCAAATCTGTACTCTCATATGGGTGATTTACCTAATGAGTGTTTGCTTGTTTCAGGCAGCCTGCAATCTGGATTTGTAACCTTTAGCGAGTAAATTTAAATGTATATCTAATAAAAGCTATATTTTAGGAAACTTGGTATTCTGTAGTACAGAGCTGCTTGCCAAGACTCAGACCATTAGGTAGCTTATACATCCCAGCTGGTCCTCTCTACCATCCTGCAGAGAACTGTAGGATACTAAATACTTTTTTCAGACCCTTTGCAATGTATTACCAGCACTGGATTGGAGCCCAGGTGTAGTAGTTGTGCCGGTCACTGGAGAGTAGTCAAGATAGCTGGGAATCGTTATTGGTAAGTCATGGTATGCAGTACAATGCGATGAGTTGGAAGCGTAGTCAAATGGAAGCCAGAGGTCAGCAGCAGGAGGTGTCATTATGCCGTACAATGGGATGAGATGAAAGTGTAGTCAAATGGAAGCCAGCAGTCAGCAGCAGGATTGTATTGGTACAATTGCAGATGAGCAGGAGGAAGAGGAGCTTGATCAAGGTAGTGGAGCACAATAATCACACACTGAAGAAGTGGCAGGGCTAGGCTTATATAGGAAGTGCAATCAGGAACATGGACAGGATCAGTACCAGGAGGCAGGAACTAGGTAACTAGGAAATACAGAACAAGGCTAGGTTTCAGCAAGGGCACTGTCCAAGTCCTGGATAGCCTAGCAGAGAGAGCTGCTGATTCAATTGCAAGAGGTTGTTGGTTCGAGCCCTAACACCCTTTCACCAAGTTTTGCTAACTCCCATAATTTTTCCTTTTCTCTAACTACCTGGCAGTTTAGAGTCATGTGTCTGCATTGGGAAATTGTGACCCAATTTATCTGGACTAGAACCATGCTCTGGTCCATCTGCTCCACCCCCTTTTAATATATCCTTTAAAATGCAGTCTTACAATTAAAATCAGGCTTTTGAAAGCAAAAGCGGATGTGGCCTGCAGTGAAAATGAGTTTGACATCCCTGCTTTAGGCACAGTCCTGGGTATAAATAATAGATAATGGGAGAGATCTTTGTATTGACCCCAGATATACTTGTATGCAAGCTGATATACCCAGCTTCGCCCCTAGTTAATTTGGTACAGGTATTTACTTGTTGTTCGCACCGAAAATTTTATGAAGTCATGGTTACTTAAGAGGAACCATGGAATAAAATATGTAGAGACATAAAGGAATGTTAAATTATCCTCAGGCTGAATGTACCGCTGTCCCTATGCAAAATGAATCACCCCTTCCATTCTCCTCACTTTTTACCCTTAAAGGTAATGCCCTTTTTTATTCAAATTTAGCCCTAGACTCGAGATTGCAGTGGCTTCAAAGCCTTAAAGGCATTCAGCTGAGAGCTGCCTCTGATTGGTCCCTGCGCTGAGCCAATCAGAGGAAGCACTCACTCACCCATTCATGAATTCATGAATGGGTAAGTGAGAGCTGCCTCTGATTGGTGAGGCTGTGATCAATCAGAGGCAGCTCATTCAGCAGGCGGGGATTTTAAATACTACTCAGAGCAGTTCAGGAGAACTGCCGGCCGGCCACGGCTGAACTCCGTCTGCCGGGACCAGGTGAGTATATTTTTTTTTTTGTTTTTACACATTTCTGGATGAATTTCAGGGAAGGGCTTATATTTTTAAGCCCTTCCCGAAAATTCATCGTGCGATCGCCGGCAGCCCATTGCTTTCAATGGAGCCGGCTGTATTGCCGGCTCCACTGAATTCAATGGGCAAACATCATTCTTCTCTGCCACAGCTGTTATATATATATCCCCCCATGTATATATTGTCCCTCCAATGGGAAGTTCCTATGGCACAAAAACTGCGTAACCATACCTGAGACGTACAAACTGAGTTTAAAATCACGCTTCCTTTCTGTGGTAACACCGTGACCTATACCAGCAGGTGTGTTCTGTTCATTGTTGTTTTGTCTTTGTCTTATTTTCTCATCAGTGGATGAGTGTCTTGAGCCCAAAGTGTGTTTTTTTAAAGTAAAAGTAATAAAATATTATAGTTTTAAGGGATCTTCTGTGATTTGGTTCTGGAGAGCGGAGGCAGTGCCGGGCTTCAAACCAACTTTGTTTCTACTGCAGCAAGGCTGGTCATCGCATCGCGTCCTGCCAGGAAAGGCAGCTACGGAAACAGCAGGAAAACTTCAGCTCCTAGATGACTGTCAGGAGGGTCAACTAGGAGGTTAGGTACTCCCTAAATTACTGGTGCCTTGTAATGTGTCTTACAAGGCTTTTCACAGGGTAGGACAGGCATTTATTGATTCTTGGTCGGCCGCAAACCTTATCCATTTGCAGTTCGTGAGACCACTGTTATCTAGTTTCACCGCGTTAGGTTTACCGATCCACTTTACCAGTATCGATGCAACCCCTTTGTCCTCTGGGGTAGTGCATTGGAGGACACCAGAACTTCAGTTCATGGTGGGCGAATTACATTCGGAGGTTATTTCATTTCTGGTCATGGAGAAGATGTCAGTGGATATCGTTCTAGGATTGCCGTGGCTAAGGACGCACAATCCTCAGTTCGATTGGACTACTCTGGAGCTAGTTCAGTGGGGAGGGTTCTGTCAGCATCATCTAGTGCCTGTTTCATTGTGCTCCACCGATACTTGTTGTATTCCGGACTATTTACGGGATTTTCAAGATGTGTTCTCTAAGAAGCTTTCTGAGGTAATGCCCCCACGCCGCGAATGGGATTGTAGGATTGATCTTGTCCCGGATAGTCCCATCCCTAAGGGGGCCATATTTAATCTGTTTCATAAATCCCTTTTGAAGTTGTTTATCCCTCTGGCTGATAGCAGTTGCCAGTTATTGGTTCCGTTCCCTGTGTGCTTCGGTCCTGCTCCAGTGGAAGTTACCTTGTCTCAATCCAGCTCTGCCTGTGTTCTGTGGTTTTCCTGTCATGTTGGTTTATTTCCATCTGTCTAGCCTGTCAGTACTAGTAAGTTGTCATCTGCATAGGTACGGCAGTTCCTTTCTGTCCTGCCAATAGGCAGCGTAGGGTTAGTGTTGGCGGCCTGGACCTGTCCACCTTTGGGGCTACCTTCAGGAAGGGACATTGGCGTCGGTGAGGGTCAGGGAGTCCCACGCCTTGCGTACCTGTGCACACTACTAGTACTGTAACAATACACATAGAGGTGAGGTACATTTTCCTCAGTATATATACACAGAGGTTAGTTAGATCCTCCACAGTATATACAGATAGAGTTGAGCTAGATTACCCTCAGTATATACAGCAAAGAGGTAAGGTAGATTCTCCTCAGTCTATACACATAGAGGTGAGGCAGATTCTCCTCAGGCTACATGAGCTGATGTACCTCTCCAGAATGTTGCCCCTCCCACTCTCCTCACTTTTTACTCTTAAATGTAATGCCCTTTTTATTCAAATTTAACCACAGACTAAAGGTTGCAGCACCTTCTTAGCCTTAAATGCATGCTCCATCCCTGCAGTCTATGGCTGCTTCCTTTTGTACTTTACAGCCTTTCAGTATATGCACATAGAGGTCAGTTAGATTGTTCTCAGTATATACACATAGAGGTGAGGTAGATTCTTCTCAGTATTTGCACACAGAAGTCAGTTAGATTATCCTTAGTACGGGACGGAGCCTGACCGCTGTGCTTAATGGCCGCTTGAGTGCAGAGCTCTGGCGGCAAGGCACCTTCAGAGGGTCACAGCAGCTATTAGAAGCGCTGTAATGAGAAGAGTCGGGAGGGAGAGAGCTGCGGAACACACAGGGACGCCGCGGGGAAGCAGAGGACAAGCTGACATGCAGCGCTTCCTCAAAGAAAAGAGTCCCCGTTCGCCGCTGTTTCCAGCCAAGATGGCGCCGGCACAGACCTCTGCTGCAGCTCAAAGTAAGGAGGGGGAGGAGGGGGCCAGTTCTGATAATGAGGATGGAGAAACAGTATCGAGAGGCTTTATGAAGGATCTTATACTGAAAGCCCTACACCCTATAATGTCTGAGCTGGGGGAGATAAAGGAGGATATAAGGCACCTGGGAAGACGGGTAGAAGAACTTGAAACATCCACGTCCTCCATAACAAACCACGCTACTGAAATGGCACAGATTCTGCAGGTGCATCATGATCACCTTAACAGAGCCCTCTTGATGCAGGAGGACCTTGAAAATAGAAATAGGAGGTGTAATATACACATCAAGGGGCTACCGGAATCGTGGGCCACAGAAAGCCTCTCCAAAGTAGCTAAAGAAATTTTCTCATCCTTGCTCGGCTCAGAGAGGGCTGCCCCAATTTCGATAGAGCGGATACATAGAGCCCTCAGACCCCTCCCGGCGAACACTGAACCACCAAGGGACGTAATTTGTAGATTGTTGTCCTTCCAAGACACGTTCGCCATCTTGAGAGCCGCCAGAAATCACAAAAATTTAAAATACTCTGAGGCTCCTCTGCAGATTTTCCAGGACCTGGCCCCTACCACCCTAACCAAGCGCCGCCTGCTTCGTCCACTTCTTGAGGCGCTCAGGGAAAAAGGTATCAAATACGCCTGGCTGTTTCCGTTCGGCCTGAGTTTCTCCCGCAAAGGCCACAGGATAAATATCAGAGACCCTGTGGACCTGCAGGCGTGCTGGCAGCTTCTGGAGATGGAGCCGTTAGATCTCCCGTGTTGGCTGCCGCTTCCGGTGCTGCCCGACCTGCCTAAGCTCCCATCCCCAACTACCTGGGTCTCCGCTGGACCTGCAAAGTCTCCCAGAAACAAAAAAAAGAAGAGCCGCGACAACACACCAGCAGGAGATTGAATTCTCGCCAGCGGTCCTTCTGCCAGACGACCATACTCAGGTTCCCCAGAGGGATTTCGGAGACTCATTTGCTCTAATTCATCCCTGTATGTTTGGGAACGCTACGAAATTGTAGCAGGTCTTGGACCGGGTCCGGAAATTTTCATGCCTGGACTTGCGGGCCTGCGAGGAGCATCTGGTGGGTTTTCTTTTTTCCTTTGGACTTGAGGATGTCCAGCCACTTTCTCGCGGCTTGTGGAGGACTTCGTTGACCCTCCCCACCCGACCCACGAAAGCCATATTTTTTCTATGTTTTAACTTTATACTTTTCTAGACCCTCAAAGGTGTCTGTCAGGGCAGGTCTTGTGCAACACGACTTCTCTGTCTGGTAGTTTTTGACACCGGTATCCCACCCCTAGAGGGGCTTACCGTCTTGCACACCACCCCCACTGACTGTCTTCGGACTAATTGGTCTTGTTGATTACTTGTTCTTGTATTTAGAGTTTGTGTTACCCCTCCCGTGTGTTTTTCCCCCCTTCCCTGAGTGTCTTCTCCCTCTCTCTCCTCCCCTGCCACATCACAGAAAGCTCCTGTATAGTATTTAAAGATCTATTTACGTGTCAGCCTTCTCTACCATAGGATATTCTTGTAGCTCGTCATGCCTCCGCCTCGACAGTCAACGACAGATGAACACCTCCGCGTTACCTCTTTTAACGTGAGAGGGATCAACTCTCCCTTCAAGCGACACAGCGTGGCCCAGCTTCTTCGAAAATACGGTACAAAAATTGCCTTTTTTCAGGAAACGCACTACAAGAGGGGTAAGTGCTTGGCCCTTCCGGGCAGACAGTACTCGCTGGGCTTCCACAGTTCTCACCCAACCTCAGCATCTAAAGGGGTTTCCATCTTCCTCCATAGCTCTGTCCCCTTTAAATGCGAAGCACAACACACTGATGAGGAGGGCAGGGTCATCCTCTTAAGAGGACACATTAACAATTTTAAGATTACCCTGGCTAATTTTTACACTCCAAATTCGGGTCAGGTTCCCTGGTTGGTCGGGCAACTGGAGACCCTAAGAGAATTCGCAGTGGGCCCCATCATTCTGGGAGGTGACCTAAATTTAACGATGAATCCCCTGGTGGACTCGTCGACGGGGCGCTCGCAGATTTCACCGAGTCCTCTCCGAGATGGGTCTGGTGGACGCCTGGCGGCAGTGTTCCCCCTCCGCTAAGGACTACACCTATTTTTCCCAAGTCCACGCCTCGTTCCAGAGGCTCGACTATGTCCTAATAGCCTCAGGACTCTTACCCTTTCTGGTAGACTCAACTATCGCTGCCACCACCATCTCTGACCACGCTCCTGTGCATGTAGACCTAACAATGCTCTCCAGCACCCCCAGGGAGTGGAGATGGCGGCTAAACCCCGCTTTATTAGACTCCGAAGAAGATAGGACGTCGCTCTCTAAACAATTGGAGGAATTTTTCAGGTTAAACTTAGGAGGGGACCAGTCGGCAGCCCTGGTGTGGGAAACGCACAAAGCGTTCATTAGAGGCCAACTAATAGCCTTAGGTTCTAGGAAAAAAAAGAGCCAACAGAGAGAAATAGATGACTTGCTGGGGCAAATTGCCAAATTAGAGTACTCCACTAAACTTAAGCAATGTAAAGAGAACCCTAATAAGTTGACGTCACTTAGGAAGGAACTAAATTTACACTTAAAGTCTAGATTCAACAAAAGATGCCTTCATCTTAAACATATAGTGTTCGCCCAAGGCAACAGGGGCAGCAAATATATGTCGTCTTTGATAAAAAAAAAGCCAGCGCAAAAAATCAAATAGATGCAATAAAGACCCGCACGGGAACGAAGGCCACCTCCTCAACCGACATTGCGGCGGAATTCCAGCATTTTTACTCCCAACTGTATAATTTGCGACCCCAGAGGAAACAGGAGGAAATTACAAAAGCCAACGACCAGATAGCAAACTTTTTACAAAAACTCAACCTCCCCTGTCTAGAGACAGAATCTGCCAATACACTCCTAGCCCCGGTAACAGAGGAGGAGGTAAACAGGACCCTCGACTCTTCTCCACCCGGAAAAAGCCCCGGCCCAGATGGCCTTCCTCTCATATATTATAAATCCCTGCGCCCCGTCCTTGTCCCGCGATTAACGGAATTGTTTAATAACCTCATGAAAGGCGGCTCTCTTCCAAAACAGGCGCAAGAAGCCCACATCACGCTGATCCAGAAAGAGTGCAAAGACCCGGAGATGTGCGGCAGTTATAGGCCCATCTCTTTGATAAATTTAGATGTGAAGATGTGGGCAAAACTACTCGCCAAGAGAATAGAGAACTATGTTCCGCTCCTGGTTAATAGGGAGCAGGCGGGCTTCGTGAGGGGCCAAGAGGGAAGGGACAACTGCACGCGTATTCTTCACGCAATCCATGATGCCAATGTTAAAAAAATCCCACTCGCTTTGGTAAGCACCGACGCCGAAAAGGCTTTCGACAGAGTTGACTGGGTGTATATGAGATCTGTCCTGCTGCACCTCAACTTCCCTCTCCCCTTTGTCGAAGCCATCTTCACCCTGTAAGCAAAGCCACATGCCAGGTTAAAAATTAATAATATCCTCTCCCCCCCCTTTGAGATAAGTAATGGCACGCGCCAGGGGTGTCCGTTATCCCCCTCCCTGTTTGTGCTGGCCCTGGAACCTCTTCTTCAATACGTGAGATTGGACCAGGAGATACAGGGACTGAAAGTCGGAGACTGTGCACTATCTGCGACAGCTTTTGCAGATGATGTCATCTTTCTAATCACAAATCCAGAGAGAGGGCTACCTAGACTGATCACCTGTTTAGAGTAGTTTGGGGCACTTTCAAATTTTAAAATTAATTTCAATAAATCAGTCGTCCTAGACGTTTCGATTCCAAAAGCTAGATGCGAGAGCTTGAAGGTGGGCTCCCCGTTCTCCTGGTCCGACTCATCAATAACCTTTCTAGGCGTTGAACTGACTAGGAGGGTAGAGGACCTTTACGCCGCAAATTTCCCCCCACTGTTGGATAAAATAAAAACCCTGCTCCAGAATTATGATGTCCCTTATATCTCATGGTTCGGGAGAAAAAACCTCATAAAGACCTATGTACTCCCTATTGTCTTATATCAGAGTAGATCTCTCCCAGTCCACCTTCCTCCTAGCTTCTTCAACACTCTGCGCTCATGGTTCATAAAGTTTATTTGGAGACAAAAGAGCCCCAGGTTGGCGTATAGCCTTCTGATAAAAAGAAGAGAAGAGGGAGGAATAGGAATCCCTAACATATACGACTACTACATAGCCGCCCATATTAGCAACTGGCAGAGACTTACCTTACCCGGAGAAGATCCTCTCCTGTATCAGATAATAACGGAATTGTATGGAACCTCTGCAATGGAAGACTTGTGGTTCACTAGGAGGGCCACATACAGAAGCAAAAAATTTAACCCCTTGCTGAAGGGACCTTGCGAGGCGTGGGACTTGCGGAGGGAGACGCTGGCGCCTAGGCCCTCAACGATCACCCCCATAGGCTCTCTCCCAGCCCTTTTGGGACTACCTCCGGACCCCTGTACAAGGAGACTGTGGATGACACTCGGAAATAAATCTCTCTGCGAGCTTCAAGCTATGAGACACCTAGGCCCGAGAGAGATAGTGGAGTCCCTACTGCCCGACCAGCCACTGACGTTCCTCCAACGGGCTCAGATTGAAGGGGTGATTAGGAAATTTAATAAGACTTTTGTCTCTACCAGACCACCCACCGCTTTTGAAAGGGCCATGAAAGGAAGCAGCACACACAGCAAGAAAATTGCGTTCATCCGCAAATCCTGCTCCCCTCCCCTATCAAACGCAAAACCAGCCTTCCTGTATTCATGGGAAAAAGAGCTACATATCACACTGACATCGCAAGAGACATACATAATCTTAAAATTCGCCTATGGTCTTTCCCCCTGCATCACCTCACAGGAAGCCCACTACAAGCTCCTTGCCAGGTGGTATAGGACCCCCCAGTGGCTCGCTGACCACAAACTTTCACCCTGCAACAAATGCTGGAGGTGCGAGGGAGACATGGGCACCTTCTTACACATTTGGTGGAGCTGCCCGGTACTGAGCACCTTTTGGCAAGAGATTATAGAGTCACTTCAAAAAATAGCTCCATATTTCACACTCTCACCTGAGGTTTTGTTTCTGTGGAGGCCCACGAGCAGCTTTAACCCCCTCAAGCATAAATTGCTGGCTCATGCGATTGATGCCGCCAAAGCACTTATCCCCCTTCTATGGCTACAAAAGAACCCCCCCCCCCCTCTTGAGCCAATGGAGGGACAGAATGGATCTGACCTATAACCTGGAGGAACTCTCCGGATGGGCCACGGGTTTTCATTATAAATTCGTAGAGGTCTGGGACCCTTGGAGAGAAATACGTGGCCTGATAGGCCCATGAGTTCCTTCGGGAGCTGGAGATGCTCGGCTGTGCTGTGTCGGGGTGATGGGGAGAAGTGGAGGGCCCTCGGCCTGAGGCACATGTCCGTGTCGGACCTTGGCCCACCCACACTTCTAACGGACGGGTCCTCAGGACACTCCCCCCAATCTCGCCCCTAACCCCTTTTCCCTCCCCCCCCCATCCCTCCCATTAATCGTTGTGTGTCTCCCCCTGTCTAGTTATGTTAGTAGGATGATGCCACACCAAGATTGACTGACTTTTACTACAGAGACTATCGCCCAACTGGCGGCATTGTCCCAGGCAGGATCATATGTGACATGACTTAGCCTTTGGCAAATTGTTATTGTACACTTACCTGTTTAAAATTCAATAAAAAATTTTGGATTTTGAAAAAAAAGATTATCCTTAGTACATACACATATAGGAGCGTTAGATTCTTCTCAGTATATACACACAGAGATCAGTTATATTATCCTCAGTATATATACACAGAGGTGAGGTAGATTCTCCTCCGTATAAACACATAGAGGTGAGGTAGATTCTCCTCAGTATACAAATCATTTCCTTAGGCATTATGGTTTATGAGAAAAGAACTTAGAATTGAATGTTGAAGTTGTGACCCCTTTACTTTTTCTATTTAGGATGTAAAGAATGGTCATGGCAAATTTCAAGTTTGTGCGGTTCAGATGTGTGTTATTAGTAACATTACATACGGGGTCACTTACTTTCACACTTACTTTTCCTATTTAGGACCTAAACAATAGTTGTGCCAAATTTCATGTTTGTATGACAACGGAAGGTAAGAGAATTAGATTAGGTACATAATATAGGTCACTTACTTTTGCATGTAGAATTGAATAATCAAGTTGTGATCCCTTTACTTTTTCTATTTAGGATCTAAAGAATGGTCGTGCCAAATTTCATGTTTCTTTGTCACCGGAAAGTTACATAACATGGGAAGTCACTTACTTTTGAACTTAAATATTATGGTCCGTCTATCACATTATTTAGTTATCTTATAATCCAGGGGTATATGCCATCCGGACCAGGTGATTTGTCTATTTTAATCTTTTTTGGGCGGTTCCGCACTTCTTCCTGGGTTATACTGATTACATTTAATGGAGAGTTTACTTTGTCACTCTGCATTTCACTTGACATTTCATTTTCCTTTGTGAATACTCTACAGGAAAAAAAAAACATTTAATTGAGTTTCTTTTTCCTCATCATCCTCTACAACTATTCCCTCATTATTTTTTAATGGGCCAACACTTTCGGGTTTAATCCCACCCCTCATAGACTCCTATGGTGCCTTTGGTGTGTAAATGCACACCAAAATAAAGCATGCTGTGTTTTTTTTGCAAAAGTGAAAGTGAAAATGAGCCCATAGAAAACAAATTCGTTGCATGTTGTGCATTCAAACATACCTGTGTAAGTCCGCCCTTACACATGAACATAGCAGCACACTTGTAAGGTACACGAACATAGGTACATAAAGGCTCTCCGAAGTGCAGCATATTTGCGCATGAACGAGGTTTGAAGAGCTGAATAATCTGGATATTGTGGATGTGTCTGCACATAGTACTGTGATTTTTGCACACACAAGGCCTGTTCACACGCACATGTGACACACCCTTTCCACAGATTTCTTGGCTAATTAAAGTCCAGATGTGTTTTTTTCCCTGTGTTTTCTACAGTGTCACACCTAGAGATGAGCGAGCACCAAAATGCTCGGGTGCTCGTTACTCGAGTCGAACTTTCAGTGACGCTCGAGAGTTCGTTTCGAGTAACGAACCCCATTGAAGTCAATGGGCGACTCGAGCATTTTTGTATATTGCCGATGCTCGCTAAGGTTTTCATTTGTGAAAACCTGGGAAATTCAAGAAAGTGATGGGAACGACACAGAAACGGATAGGGCAGGCGAGGGGCTACATGTTGGGCTGCATCTCAAGTTCCCAGGTTCGACTATTAAGCCACAATAGTGGCAAGAGTGAGACCCCCCCCCCCCCAGCATAAAGATCGTTCTCCTCTGCCACAGCTGTAACAGCTGTGGCAGAGAAGAACGATGTTAGCCCATTGAATTCAATGGAGCCGGCAATACAGCTGGCTCCATTGAAAGCAATGGGCTGCCGGCGATCGCGGGATGAATTGTCGGGAAGGGCTTAAATATATAAGCCCTTCCCTGCAATTCATCCAGAAATGTGTAAAAATAAAAAATATATATATACTCACCTGGTCCCGGCAGACGGAGTTCAGCGCGGCCAGCAGCAGTCCTCCTGAACTGCTCTGAACAGCTGTGAGTAGTATTCAGCAGCCGGGGATTTAAAATCCCCGCCTGCTGAATGAGCTGCCTCTAATTGGCCACAGCCTGACCAATCAGAGGCAGATTCCACTCACACACCCATTCATGAATTTATGAATGGGTGAGTGACTGCTGCCTCTCATCTGATTGGTCCCGCTGAGCCAATCAGAGGCAGCAGTCACACATGTTTGCGTCTGCCATGGCAACCCATCAGGCCTTCATGATTTCAAAGTGGAAAGCCAATGATGCCCTCCTGCTGTTAACCTCATATATGTTGAGCTAAACGTTGTTCACAGCATGTAAGGCCTTTACATGAGCGTGGTTTACATGCTGTTACAACAGTGTGTAACCACGATGCTGACATGCAGGAAACCTGGGATGGACGAGTTGCTCTGTGCTCCGTGGAGCAGCCCAGTCACATGTCCCTGCTGAAGGCAAAGTGCTGCCACAGCTCCCATAGGAGCCGATGATCAGCACCATGGACAGCGGCGCGGCACAGAGCTGACAGGCGAGTCGGGACTCACTGTCCTATCTATCTTGCTAGTGCAGATTCTGCGCTGGTAAAAAGCTCAATGTGAGTGCTTGGTTTACACTCTGTTGCCACAGCATGTAAACCACGCTCATATGAACAAGGCCTAAGGGGTTGACAGCAGGGATCAGTATTTTCAAAAATAGGATGTACCTATATGTCCTTTTGTGGCATCCCCTTACCCAGGACATACATATATGCCCTGGGGCAGAAAGGGGTTAGACACACACAAAGAAGCAAGCTTACATACACAAGCACATAATGTGACATATACACACAGTAGCATGCTTTCACAAACACATATGCACACACACACAGAGGCACACATTGCACACACACATGTACACACATATGCTCATATACACACAGAAATAAAAACAGTTGAGTACCCAAGCTCTACTTCAGTCACTAACCATCCTTCATAGAAACTTCTTTAAATTACTTGGAGATTGCTCAGTTAGAGGGTAGAGTCTCAGGGTAGAGATGAGCTCATCTCTAGTTCAGGGCCCATTGGGGGATTCACCCGCTCCCTGGTGGGCAAGTCCAAGCTTAACTATATTTCATACATTTTAAAACTGCGGTAAAGTTGGCTCTGACTTTTTTCTCAATAGTTAATAATTCCAGTTACATTTTATTTAAAAATGATAAAAGATTGGAAGAAAAGAACCATTAAAAAGTGGGAGAAAGTGTAACAATACATAAACAAATGGGATAAATTCAAACCTGATAGATTTCAGATTCTACTTGGTGTTGGAGGCCAGCATAAGTTTTCTAATGAATATATTTCTTGGTGATGTTCTGCCGTAGGAAGCTGAAAACCTTTATTGAATGTCTACTTTGACTGGACATTAAATATACAAAATTGTTGACTGGTGACTTTATGTATATTAAAGGATCATTCCCAACACTGTGAATTAATTTTGTATTCCATCACAAAAGCTCATCTCAATTTTTTAGCTGTTTTAGTCAACAGGCTTTTTCTTTCCTTGTATAAGATTTGCTATATTCTGAGTTACTATGTCTCTGTTGGCCTCTTGTTGATGAGAAGAGTGAAGGTCGTGTAGGCTCAATGCACACAGAAAGATCAGGCTCCTCGCGAAGGGTCTGTTCTCTGACAGTACATAACTGAGAGCTCGACATCCTTACACTTTACCGTGACCTTTACATAAACTACTCAATAGCACGACAACAACACATTTTCATTACTCAAAGGTCTCTTTGATTTTACACCCAACGACAATGTTCTTTAAAGCAAAGAATTAATTACTTTGTTTACCAATCAAATTACATTTTAAGACATGAAGCTCGGAATCAGATCTTCTCAATTGCAGACAACTCATTTGATTTCTATGTCATTTAAATATGTGCAACATTCTATACTATAGACTAAAGTATATGAAGCAATCCACTTAAAATTGAGGACAATGATTACCGGTAGACAAAAATAAAAAGTTTGAGTTTGCAGTTACAATGTTCTCTTAAAAGGGACCTTTCAGTTCTCCTGACATATCTGTTTTAGTAAATACTCCTATGCTTCATAAAATAACTAATCTGAAGCATCTTTACTTACAGCTCTGCTCTGTTCCATTCATCTGTCATTACTTTTGAAAATGTTTAAATAAATTGACACCCCCAAGCTTTTGAGAACAGTTATACAAATATTCAATGGTAAGCAAATGCAAAAGAGATTACAAAAAGGTACATATTAGCACTCCAAAAGGACCTATTGGATCATGTATGGGTGAAGGAACAAAGGAACATGCACTGGTGTCTGCAGGGGGACCTGGAAAGGGAGACTTCGCAACACGAAAAGTGCCAGGAGGCATTCTGAAAAATCAGAATAGAGGGCACAACTTTCCCCGTCAATCAAACATCCATCCAAGGAGGGCGCCCACCAATGTCCAAGGAGCCAAATGAAACTTGAGAATGCCGGCAGAGCACAAAAAGAAAAAAGGACCTGTGCAATCTCATCCATACAGTACTTTACCTATTGTGCATGCTGCCTGGAACTCGTGTTTGTCCAGGTAATGCTGAGTCAGAAAGTTCATATTGTAAGATTGCCTTCTCTATAAACATAATTCTAATTGCCAAAGGCAAAAAATACCAATAGGACTGTAGCCCTGGTTGTTGTTTTCCCTGACGAAACATGTCGGAATGGCTATTGGTTGGACTTTTAATAGGGTTCTAGTGGCGCTGACCTACTAATTTCTTCATAGGCTTTTGGAAGTTGGTCATCCAGGTCTATGTTTAAGTGTATATGCACAATTACACATATGATACTGATTGATGACTGTTGGTCACACTATATTGCTACGACCATTTGACCCTTTATTTTATAACATTTTTGATGTTGTTCTTGTCTATTTTTAAATAATAAAGCATTTATATTTTAGGGGATATTACCTATAGGTATTTTTTGTCTTTGACAATTAGAATTGTGTCCGGAAGTTTGGCCTTTTCAGTGATTTTTGAATACATTTGATTCCATTTTCAGTGATTTGTTTACTATGTTAGTGTAGGGACTCACAAAACATGAGAATCCTTGACAGACGTTGCAAGCTTGTGCACTTTGGTCAAAATATCAACTAACGCCTCCTATTTATTATTATTTTTGCAGATGAAGTTTGGCCCCAAAATGTTTATGGAAAACCGAGGTGTCAATGCTTTGTTTGGTGCACTTAGGTAGTGTGGGGCAGCCTGCCTGATCTAATAGTATGGATGCAACTAATAGGCTTTAAGCCTGCATATTGCCCTACATGTATCTTTCACCCTTGTGAGTTACATGCTCAGCCCCTAATCACATGGTGGTGACGTCATCACAGGTTCTTTATGCCTGTGCTGATTACGGGTGGAGTACATCCCCCACAAACCTCCTGTGGCCTCAGTTGCTATGGAATACTAACGAACACCTAGCTGAACAGCATCCGTGTGATACAGGACCTGTGATGATGTCACCGTCATGTGATCAGGGGCAGAGCATGTAACTCACTCACTTGGGCTAAAAAACCTGTGATGATGTCACTGTTATGTGATCAGGGGTGGAGCATAAGACTCACGGATGGACAGATGGTCGTTAGTATTTTGATGGCCATATGTATAAGTGGTGAGGGAGACTGAAAAAATGGGTCATTTTCATATACCGTAATAAAAAGATTTTTTTTTTGTGCTTCAAATAGAACAGTTTATAGAATAAAGACAGTAGTCACAGTAAGAACTAAAAATAAAACATGTAAAATTCTAAGAATTCGTATGTCAAATAGTTATCTTTTGACACTCATCCAATTTATGTCAACACTTCCTAATAGTGCTCCTACTGAATTGTAAGGAAGCTCTTAGCTATATTGTTACCTTCATTGTAATGGGCCTGACATGTACCTTGCTAGATGGGGTGTCAGAGATATCTAACTTACTTGCACCTTACTCTGGATTGCCTTCTACCTTAGTCATTTAGATTATGATAATAAATGTTACAATATAGCAATAAGCCTTAATGTTTTGCATTGTTAAGTAGAGTACCTTTCCATTATTTTTGCACAGAACATAGTTATAGTTCTGGGACTTGCCTACTATTAAAACTGATTGTTGAATCTTAAATATAGCTTAAGTGTCAGTGTTCAAGTATCTTATGAAAATGTCTAGATCCATGATAAATTAAGTTGAACAACTTCCAATAATTTCTATAAGCAGCACTCGCTTAAACTCCATTAGTACTGGTGGTGCACTGAGGGAACTCATTGTGACAGTCCCAATAATATCCACTTAATAACAAAGTAGGACAGTGCAAAGGGGATTAATGCTAATTAGCAGAAACTTTATAGCAGTTTCAGTAACACAAAGTGATATTTCAGACCTGAAACGTCCTTTGTCAAGATGAGATGTGAAAACACGAATGGGGTATTTTAGATTTCATATAGTCCATTAATATACACTACATGGCAGATACTGACTTATAGGTCATGAATGTAATGCATAGTACACAAAAATGGACAGCCAAACAAATTGTTTCCCAACTAGTTACTCTTGATGTCATAGAGGACATTCTGATGATGTCAGAAACCAGGATTTTTCCCCTCATTATACAGTCCTAAGTCCTAGACATTAATTCAGGGTTGTGGTCCTACGTTCAAAGCTCATCAAGAACAACTCCATACAGATGTTGCCCTTGGTCAAATCTAGAACTGCAGCAGTGTAAGGCCTCAGTGCTAAAAACTGAGGCACCACACTTTTTCTCTCATTTCCAGAGGAGGAAATGAAGAAGAAACACACAGAGAACATATAAACTCCATTAATGTGTTTTCCATAGTCTGATGTGAACCTAGAACCCCAGTGCTACAAGGCAACAGTGCTAACTACTGAGCCACCAAGCTTCTTCCTTTTTCGGAGGAGAAGAAGGACAATTACTTCTTCTCCTCATCTTCCTTCTTCTCCTACACTTTCTTATTCTTCTCCTTCTCTTGTGGAGGAGGAGGAAGAAGAAGAAAGGGGAAGGAGTAGGAGGGAAGGAAGGACAAGTATGATGGCCCAGTCATTAGCACTGTTCTCTTGCAGCACTGGGGTTCCAGTTTCAAACCTAATCAATAGCAACATCTGTATGGATTTTTTATGTTGTCTTTGTCCTTCTGGAGAAGAAAGAACAAGCATGATGGCGCCACTGAAATAATTATAAAACATTTATTATGATTTTATGTAAACCATGATTAAAGTAGCAAAGAAAGACTGTATTCACATGGCAGAAAGCTGCTTCAAAATTGACCCGGAATCTGCATGGAATCCACACTGATTCTGCATCAAATCCATGACAAATCTGCACCTGCTATGGGATCCATCAATTTAGTGGGAATCTGTGCTGTAGTCTATATGGCACCAATTTTTTTTCGCAATTGGGGAAAAAAGGAAGTGACATGTCAATGAAAAGGGCTAAATTTAGGTGTGGATCTGTGGACATTCAAGCTGCGGTAGAAATTTGCAGCTCGTTATCAGATCTTAGCTGCAGTTTTTGATTTGGAATCCAGGTAGACAAATCTGACATGGATTCCACCCATGTGAATAACATTACCCTGAAGTTCAATGCTAGCTAGTTACACTACCATTTACTAAAACCTTATTTTGCATTTATACATATTTTATTATTGTTACATTTCATCTTTGCTGTATTTTCCACATATTTCATTCAAAGGTTGCTACTCATATTCCTATTACATTTTGAGAAAATGTGTTCTTCTGGGCTTTCGCTTTCTGAAGGGCCTTGAATTATGTAGAGCGCTACGTGAAATAAAGCGTAGGGACCATAAGAGCATACCTTCTATTCTCTTGGATCCAGAGAATAGGAAAGATGCTTTTAATTCTGCCTCTACAACCTTATATTACATTTCACTATATTTCTTTCTACAAAAGTATTTTTACTTCTAAATGCTTCATTAGACACAGAAATGAATGAAATAGTTGTCATATACACAGCAACCAAGACTATTGTAAAACACAGCTCAAGGATTCTCAATTGTCAACTGAAGTTTTAGTCATTTTCTTGTCAGTTAACACATAGTACAAATTTTTAATCACGCATAGTTACCCAAGATGTACAGCTGGAGATAATAAATGAAGAGAGATAACAAAAAGTCCATCAATGTAAAATTCTGGAAACCTTTGTACAGGATTAGATAAAAACATGTCAAAACATGTCTGCTTCCTTGTAGAAACAATGTCATAACTATCCATAAGCTGTGTGTGATATTGCAGCTGATCCCTACTATTTTCAATGGAGTCAAACTTCAATAGCAGTCATAATCTATGAATAATTGTGGTAATGTTTCTGGAAACCAAAAAAAAGCATTACTTTTGTAATTACGTACAGTGTTTTCCTGGACTTTATGTAGATGACCAACTTTAAACTTCCTAAAAAATGGGCTTATAAAATGCTCAATGTGAACCTAATGTGACTGTGTATGTGACTTAGTCTACTCCACTGCATCTGCACTTGTTTCCTGTGTGCTGTGTACTATGGAGGACCTTGTCCAGCAGTGCTATCTGCTCAGAACTGACAAAAACCAGTGGGACACAGTTACACACAACCATTGTTCAGAGAAGTCTGGCAAGAGGTGATCTTCATGGAAGATTTGCTACCAAAAAGCCATACCTCTGATGTAGAGACAAGGTCAAGTGACTCAATTATGCACAATATCAAAGGAAATAGGGTGCAGAAAAATAGAAGCAGGTGCTCTGGACTGATAAGTCAGAATTCGAAATATTTAGCTGTGACAAAAGGCAGATTGCTAGCCGATGGGCTGGAGAGCGGTAAAATAATAAGTATCTGTATGCAGCAGGACAACAACCCCAAATATACAGCCAACGTTATTAAGAATTATCTTTGACTTTTATATTAAAAGTGTTTGATTGTTTTAATTTTAGCAATGAAACTTAAGGACTTCATGAATGCATATGCCTCTACTCAAATCTTTGTTTTTCTTATTAAAATCTTGTCAAAATTCAATAAAACTGTGTTTAATAAATAAATAAAAATAAAAAAAAATATATATATATATATATATATATATATATATATATATATATATTTATCTTCAGTCTAAAGAAGAACAAGGGGTCCTGGAAGTGATGATATGAGCTCTGACCTCAACATCATTGAATCTCTCTGGGATTACATGAAGAGACATAAGGATTTGAGCAAGCCAACATTCACAAAAGATCTCTGGTCAGTTCTCCAAGATGTACAAACTCCTTGCCAAGTTCATCAAAAATTGTATAAGAAGAACTGATGGTTTTTTTGAAGACAAAGGGCGATCACACCAAATATTGATTCGATTTACATTTCTCTTTTGTTCATTCACTCGGCATTTTAACTTTCTAACATATTTAGCACTTCAATTCCTCACCAATTTCAAGATATTTGTTTCCTATTAGCGATGAGCAAGCTTGCTTGGATAAGCCAGTTACTCGAGTGAGCCTCGCTCTTCTCGAGTAACTGCTTACTGGTCCCAGCGTGCTTGGGGGGGTGGCGGAGAGAGAAAGAAAGATCTCTTTCACTCTCTCTGCCGCTACCCCTCACTATCCCTCGCCGCCCTTTGAGCACACTCGGACCAGTAAGCAGTTACTTGAGAAGAGCGAAGCTCGCTCAAGTAACTGGCTTATACGAGCGTGCTCGCTCATCTGTATATGCTATCAGTTAATGAAAAAAATTTATCTACAAATGCAGGAGACCGATACATACCTAAACATCAGCCATCAAGTGAAGACAATTAGATCCAGTCTAGGCAATGCTCTGTTCGGAGCTCCCATGACAAATTCCTCACAATAACAAATATGATGACGGGACCCCATTGTAGCTCAATGGGATCTATCAGAAACCAGTGGATTACCCTAACAGAGAACTAATGCAATATAAAGCTCTATCAGCAACAGCACCAATGTGAAAGATAAGTGAAGCAGCACAGTGCCTTATGGGATTTACATATGATGCTCAGAACCAAAGATAATAAAAGGTTTTTTTCTTTAATCATCTATAGTGACGATGAAGAAAGGGAAATGCTTCAGTGAAGGTTAAGACAATACTTTGGTCTATTGTAGACAAGAATGTAAAAAATATGCTACATTGTCATTCGTTAAGCATGCATCACTGCAAATTTACCACCCTTGTTTCACCAATAGTCCAACCAAGTTACAAGGTTTGTAACCCCTCTGTGGACACATTAAGACACAGCTTGTTATCTGATGAACTAGTTCCTGCCAATTTGCAGGCTGCATATTTGAACTCTGTTCTCTCTGCAGTGAGGCCTCAGATGCTGTGTTTGCTTTTCATCTGTTCTGAAAACCACTTTACTTTCTGAAATTATAACAATTTGTATTTGCTTTGGGTCCGCATAGAAATTTTATTCCTATAACCAAGATACAATCTCTGTGACCTGCGCTGCCCGTAATATCTTATTTAGAGGCTCAGAGAGAGAGAGAGAGAGAGAGAGAGACAGAAATGCAAAAGCAATTCATATTCAATTCATTGCTACATGTATACCTGAGTATTTAACCCATCCCTGTTGGGAACTTAGCATATTCTCTGCTCTGATTTTGACAAAAAATAGTACAGCTCTACAAAATGCTCTGTAAAATGCCAGTAAGCCAGAACCTAATGTTCCAGAACACCTGCTGATGGTCATTCTAAAGGTCCATACAGAGAAAGGTAACATGCAAAAACAGTAGACTAGCAGGAAAGATGGTGATATGTTTATAGCAGCTGAAAATGCCCTAGAGATGCTATTTAAGTAGCTGTACAAGTGCTTAAGAACATTAAATTCCCTCTTTACAGATATGAATTGTTCTAATGATACAGCAAGGTTGTGGTACAGAAATCAAATTCCCATTTTCCTGTTGGCTCCCAAGTTACCATTGACATAAGATTGAAAGCCTGCATACTTCTATTTCTAATGTCACCCCAAGGCTCAGACTCAAAATAAAAACCTGGAAGAGGAGAATAAGTCCACTGAAGCAATTCAGATTTGCAAAATGGTTCTCTGGAAAGGAATTAGGAAATTGATTGTGCACCAGCTTTGTAGATATTCGAATGCTGAATTGTCACTCTTTAAATTGCTGGTAACCCAGCCGTGTAGGAGTCATCCCTATATGCCAGTCTCAAGTCTGGATACATGGGGAGGATTAGGAAAAGACTTGGTGACCTACCCTGTAAAAACCTCCCCTTGGAAACCCTACGAAAGAGCTCTCAAATGATTTAGATATGGTATTCGATGGTAGGCTGCCCAGGGCCAAATGATTCTCTAAATGTTATTGGGGAAGATCAAGATCTGAGTGCAAGCAGTCAGGATTTTCCTCATTATGGAACTTGGGGAAAGCCTTGGGAAGCCCAGCTGATGCACCTCATGGTGAGGATATCAAGAGGAATGGAATAGCCTTTATTAGAGACAAGCAGACCTCAAAGGCAGTAGAAAGTTTTAGAACAATCAGCAACTGTATCATTGCTATCCGGATATGTGGCAAGCCATTGAACATCTCAATCTTACAGGTCTATGCCCCAACGACTGATGAGAAAACCAATGAAGATTTTTATGCGGATGTCCAGAAAACTCTAAATGAAGTGCCAAAGAAAGACATCATTTACATTATGGGCGACTTCAATTCCAAAGTTGGCAGCCAGACAGAAGCAACCATCACAGGAAGATTTGGGCTTGGTGAAAGAAATGAAGCCGATGATCAACTGGTTCAGTTCTGCCAAGAAAATTGGCTCAGAATAACAAACACATGGTTTATGCAACCCAAACGCCAACTGTACATGTGCACATCTCCCAATGGCCTCCATCGAAATCAGATTGATAACATTCTGTTTAATCATTTTACAATATAATACTGAGAGGGTCCATTTGACCTGTTCCATCCCCATATTCACCATCTTTATGAGATATAGGGTATGTTCTTTGATATAACTTTATTATCTGGTGTGGGCTATATATCACTCTAAAGCCTATTGGGAGGGATATTATTATCTATTAACTCTCTATTATAATTAATGTTAAGAGGAATGATATTTGGTTCCGTATGTCAGGGTTATTTGTTATGCATTAAGTCATATACTTGATTTGAAAGCCTGTTTGGTTTCCTAGGTAACGCTACTAACATTATTATGGATACCACTGAACAGTGCTCTATGTGGGTGCATTCATGGCTTTCATGAAAAGCGATTTAATGGTACCTGTATTTACTATTTATTGCACATGTTGTTTACTATCCTTTGAGCTTGACAAAGACCACTATGTTTTTTTAGTATGGTGGAATACAAATCACTTGAATTTTTGAACCTTGATATGCTACCACATATTTATTCACTATTTTGGACTCTATTGTGGATTTTTGGTTCATATTCCCTAGTGGCTATTGCATCTTTACAAGTCCTACAACAGTTGGAGCAAAGTTTGTGCTGCTGGTGAGCCTTTTTTTTCTATACTACAAATGTCGAAAAGTAGAGATATTGCAAATAAATGCAGGATAGTGCAAACCATTGTTTTCCCCAAAGCAATGTATGAATGTGAAAGTTGAAATGTGAAAAAGAGCTGATAGAAGGATTGATGCGCTCGAGCTGTGGCGCTGGCGAAAGCTGCTGCGTATACCTGAGACAGCAAGAGTAACAATCAAGAAGTCCTGAATCGTATAAGACCTGATATATCACTGGAGGAGAAGATGACCTGGCCCAAGCTCACGTATTTTGGCCATGTAATTAAGGCAGAGTTGCTAGAAAAATCTATAGTGCTTGGACAGATCAGTGGCAAAAGAAGACCTGCCCGCCAAAGGACAGGACGATGACTGATACTGTCATAGCTGATACTTGTAAGCAGCCCAAAAAATCAGCAGGCAGTAGCACTCCAAGTATCTCCTTAACACAGGGAGGGAGATAATTAAGGCTAATGATGCACACTCACCAAAGATGCTGACCAGCCATCCATCAAATGTCCACTTCAGTAACCATGTAGAGCAGCATCTGGGGTGCATATAATCCTTAAAGGGGTTGTCCCGCGGCGAAATCCAAAAATTTTTTTTTCAACATACCCCCACATTGTGCCCCGCTAAAAACAATCCCTTTGTTATTTAAAAAAAAAATCACTTACCTGCATCCCCGTTCGGGCAGTTTCTTCTTTTCTTCTTTTAAAGATGGCCACCGGTCCTTTCCAAAGGATGCACCGCGGTTTTCTCCCATGGTGCACCGCGGGTCTTCTCCCATGGTGCACAGTGGATGTCTTGCGTTCCACTGCCGATTACAGCCACCTAATTGGCTGATCGGCACCACGTGACGGAGGCGGAGCTACGATGACAATGCACAGACCAGCTCTCCGGCGCGAGCATGCCGGAGCGGCCCCAATAAACGCAGCAGAAGACCGGACAACGCAAGCGCGTCTAAAGAAGCCAGAAGATGCAGAAATTAGTCGGAGCCATGGAGACGGGGACGCCAGCAACGGAGTGGGTAAGTGTATAACTTCTGTATGGCTCATATTTAATGCACGATGTATATTACAAAGTGCATTAATATGGCCATATAGAAGTGTATAAACCCACTTGATTTCACGGGACAACCCCTTTAAGGCATATCATTAAAATACGATATTTCCTTTATTTAATCCATGTAGCAAAGTTTCGACTGCTGATAGCTGATACAGCCATGGATATTAGACAACTGAAAAAATCAGTGCAAAGACGAAAAACATGGAGGGAGCTTGCCTTTAGGGTCACCGAGGGTCGTGAACGACCAAAGGCTAACAACAACAACAAATTGCTGATGGACATCTTCAGAAGGTTCTAAGTAGTTGGCTTTTGAGAAGTCAGTCTACTTTTTGATTAAGAAAGGGAAGAACTACTCTACTTAGGCAGCATTTGAGTTAAGCATTTTAGATGTCTTCATCTGAAAATTCTCACCTTGGAAAGGCTATCTGAACTTGGGAAACAGGATAAGAAGAAATACACACCAACAGCAGCATCAAGAAGAAATATTACAGTTGTATAAACATACAAAAAAAATCTGTCCGTAAGTAGAGATGAGCGAGCAGCAAAATGCTCGGGTGCTCGTTACTCGGGACAAAAATTTTGCGATGCTCGAGGGTTCGTTTCAAGTAACGAACCCCATTGAAGTCAATGGGCGACCCGAGCATTTTTGTATATCGCCGATGCTCGCTAAGGTTTTCATTTGTGAAAATCTGGGCAATTCAAGAAAGTGATGGGAACGACACAGCAACGGATAGGGCAGGCGAGGGGCTACATGTTGGGCTGCATCTCAAGTTCCCAGATCCCACTATTAAGCCACAATACCGGCAAGAGTGGCCCCCTCTCAACAACTTTTACTTCTGAAAAGCCCTAATTAGCAATGCATACCTTAGCTAAGCACTACACTACCTCCAACAAAGCACAATCACTGCCTGCATGACACTCCGCTGCCACTTCTCCTGGGTTACATGCTGCCCAACCCCCCCCCCCCCGCACGACCCAGTGTCCACAGCGCACACCAAACTGTCCCTGTGCAGCCTTCAGCTGCCCTCATGCCACACCACCCTCATGTCTATTTATAAGTGCGTCTGCCATGAGGAGGAACCGCAGGCACACACTGCAGAGGGTTGGCACGGCTAGGCAGCGACCCTCTTTAAAAGGGGTGGGGCGACAGCCCACAATGCTGTACAGAAGCAATGAGAAATCCAATCCTGTGCCACCTCCATCTGGGGCTGCACACGTGGGCATAGCAATGGGGAACCTATGTGCCACACACTATTCATTCTGTCAAGGTGTCTGCATGCCCCAGTCAGACCGCGGTTTTTTATAAATAGTCACAGGCAGGTACAACTCCGCAATGGGAATTCCGTGTGCACCCACAGCATGGGTGGCTCCCTGGAACCCACCAGCTATACATTAATGTATCCCATTGCAGTGCCCATCACAGCTGAGGTAACATCCGATTAAATGCAGGTGGGCTTCGGCCCACACTGCATGCCCCAGTCAGACTGGGGTTCTTTAGAAGTGGACACATGCAGTTACAACTCCGTGTGGACCGACAGCATGGGTGGGTGCCAGGAAGCCACCGGCGGTACATAAATATATCCCATTGCATTGCCCATCACAGCTGAGGTAATGTCGTGCGTAATGCAGGTGGGCTTCGGCCCACACTGCATGCCCCAGTCAGACTGGGGTTCTTTAGAAGTGGACACATGCAGTTATAACTCCGTGTGGGCCGACAGCATGGGTGGGTGCCAGGAAGCCACCGGCGGTACATAAATATATCCCATTCCATTGCCCATCACAGCTGAGGTAATGTCGTGCTTAATGCAGGTGGGCTTCGGCCTACACTGCATGCCCCAGTCAGACTGGGGTTCTTTAGAAGTGGACACATGCAGTTACAACTCGTGTGGACCCACGGCATGGGTGGCTCCCTGGAACCCACCGGCGGTACATAAATATATCCCATTGCAGTGCCCAACACAGCTGATGTAACGTCAGCTGTAATGCAGGTGGGCTAAAAATTAATTGGATTACACTGTAGGCGAGGGCCCCCAAAAATTGGTGTACCAACAGTACTTATGTACCTCAGAAAAATTGCCCATGCCCAACCAAGAGGGCAGGTGAAACCCATTAATCGCTTTGGTTAATGTGGCTTAATTGGTAACTAGGCCTGGAGGCAGCCCAGTTAAAATAAAAATTGGTTCAGGTGAAAGTTTCAACGCTTTAATGAGCATTGAAACGTATAAAAATTGTTTACAAAAATTATATGACTGAGCCTTGTGGGCCTAAGAAAAATTGCCCGTTCGGCGTGATTATGTCAGGTTTCAGGAGGAGGAGCAGGAGGAGGAGGAGGAATATTATACACAGATTGATGAAGCAAAAAGGTCCCCGTTTTTGATGGTGATAGAGAACGATGCTTCCATCCGCGGGTGCAGCCTACGTATTGCTTAGGTATCGCTGCTGTCCGCTGGTGAAGAAGAGAAGTCTGGGGAAATCCAGGCTTTGTTCATCTTGATGAGTGTAAGCCTGTCGGCACTGTCGGTTAACAGGTGGGTACGCTTATCCGTGATGATTCCCCCAGCCGCACTAAACACCCTCTCTGACAAGACGCTAGCCGCAGGACAAGCAAGCACCTCCAGGGCATACAGCGCGAGTTCAGGCCACGTGTCCAGCTTCGACACCCAGTAGTTGTAGGGGGCAGAGGCGTCACCGAGGACGGTCGTGCGATCGGCTACGTACTCCCTCACCATCCTTTTACAGTGCTCCCGCCAACTCAGCCTTGAGTGGGGACCGGTGACACAGTCTTGCTGGGAAAGGCCTTGGATAATGGTCCCCTGCCTGCACTGTACATGCTGCCTGATCTCTGCGCCTTCCCTGCTACCTGTCCCTCGGAACTGCGCCTTCGGCCACTAGCGCTGTCAGATGGGAAGTTTTCCATCAGTTTGTCCACCAGCGCCCTGTGGTATAGCATCATTCTGGAACCCCTTTCCTCTTCGGGAATGAGAGTGGAAAGGTTCTCCTTATACCGTGGGTCGAGCAGTGTGTACACCCAGTAATCCGTAGTGGCCAGAATGCATGTAACGCGAGGGTCACGAGAAAGGCATCCTAACATGAAGTCAGCCATGTGTGCCAGGGTACCTGTACGCAACACATGGCTGTCCTCACTAGGAAGATCTCTTTGAGGATTCTCCTCCTCCTCCTCTGGGCATACACGCTGAAAGGATGACAGGCAAGCAGCATGTGTACCCTCAGCAGTGGGCCAAGCTGTCTCTTCCCCCTCCTCCTCATGCTCCTCCCCCTCCTCCTCCTCCTCCTCCTCAACGCGCTGAGATATAGACAGGAGGGTGCTCTGACTATCCAGCGACATACTGTCTTTCCCCGCCTCCGTTTCCAAGTGCAAAGCATCTGCCTTTATGCTTTGCAGGGAACTTCTCAAGAGGCACAGCAGAGGAATGGTGACGCTAATGATTGCAGCATCCCCGCTCAGCATCTGGGTAGACTCCTCAAAGTTTCCAAGGACCTGGTAGATGCCTGCCAACCAGGCCCACTCTTCTGTAAAGAATTGAGGAGGCTGACTCCCACTACGCCGCCCATGTTGGAGTTGGTATTCCACAATAGCTCTACGCTGCTCATAGAGCCTGGCCAAAATGTGGAGCGTAGAGTTCCACCGTGTGGGCACGTCGCACAGCAATTGGTGCAGTGGCAGATTAAACCGATGTTGCAGGGTCCGCAGGGTGGCAGCGTCCGTCTTGGAGTTGCGGAAATGTGCGCTGACCCGGCGCACCTTTCCGAGCAGATATGACAAGTATGGGTAGCTTTTCAGAAAGCGCTGAACCACCAAATTAAAGACATGGGCCAGGCATGGCACGTGCGTGAGGCTGCCGAGCTGCAGAGCCTCCACCAGATTACGGCCGTTGTCACACACGACCATGCCCGGTTGGAGGCTCAGCGGCGCAAGCCAGCAGTCGGTCTGCTCTGTCAGACCCTGCAGCAGTTCGTGGGCCGTGTGCCTCTTCTCTCCTAAGCTGAGTAGTTTCAGCACGGCCTGCTGACGCTTGCCCACCGCTGTGCTGCCGTGCCGTGTGACAGCGACTGCTGGCGACGTGCTGCTGCTGACACATCTTGATTGTGAGACAGAGGTTGCATAGGAGGAGGAGGAGGGTGGTTTAGTGGAGGAAGCATACACCGCCGCAGATACCACCACCGAGCTGGGGCACGCAATTCGGGGGGTGGGTAGGACGTGAGCTGTCCCAGGCTCTGACTCTGTCCCAGCCTCCACTAAATTCACCCAATGTGCCGTCAGGGAGATATAGTGGCCCTGCCCGCCTGTGCTTGTCCACGTGTCTGTTGTTAAGTGGACCTTGGCAGTAACCGCGTTGGTGAGGGCGCGTACAATGTTGCGGGAGACGTGGTCGTGCAGGGCTGGGACGGCACATCGGGAAAAGTAGTGGCAACTGGGAACCGAGTAGCGCGGGGCCGCCGCCGCCATC
The DNA here is from genome assembly GCF_035609145.1 of Eleutherodactylus coqui. NCBI lineage: Eukaryota > Metazoa > Chordata > Amphibia > Anura > Eleutherodactylidae > Eleutherodactylus > Eleutherodactylus coqui. The sequence continues at coordinate 243,385,060 of NC_089839.1, read as the reverse complement.
ATACTTTTGAAAGACTCTGTTTCCACAACCCTATACGGCAGCATCTCCAGGCTGATCAATTTGGCAATGTGCACGTTTAACGCTTCAGCGTGCGGGTGCGTGGCGGCGTACTTGCGCTTGCGCTCAAACAGTGGCGCTAGCGACGTCTGGACGCTACGCTGAGAGACATTGCTGGATGGGGCCGAGGACAGCGGAGGTGAGGGTGTGGGTGCAGGCCAGGAGACGGTAGTGCCTGTGTCCTGAGAGGGGGGTTGGATCTCAGTGGCAGGTTGGGGCACAGGGGGAGAGGCAGTGGTGCAAACCGGAGGCGGTGAACGGCCTTCGTACCACCTTGTGGGGTGCTTGGCCATCATATGCCTGCGCATGCTGGTGGTGGTGGCTCCCCAGCTGATCTTGGCACGACAAAGGTTGCACACCACTGTTCGTCGGTCGTCAGGCGTCTCTGTGAAAAACTGTGAGACCTTTGAGCACCTTGACCTCTGCAGGGTGGCATGGCGCGAGGGGGGCGCTTTGGGAAACAGTTGGTGGATTATTCGGTCTGGCCCTGCCTCTATCCCTGGCCACCGCACTGGCTCGGCCTGTGCCCACACCCTGACTTGGGCCTCCGCGTCCTCGCCCGCGTCCACGTCCTATAGGCCTACCCCTACCCCTCAGCATGGTGTATTACCAGTAGTGCAGAAACAGAACGCTGTAATTAAATGTGCCGCTTATTGGCCTGTGGTTGGAGGCTGACTTCGCTTACGGAACGCCAGGAAATAATTTTGCGCAAGCCTGCTGTAACACTTAGCTGGCTGCGTATGAATTAGGAGGACAACTACACCCAGCACAGACCCAGTACACTGAGGACAGTCACAGGCAGCCCAAATAGATTTTTTCCCCAAATGTTTTTGGAAAGGCCCACTGCCTATATACACTGGATATGTCTTCTCTCTCTGCGTCACCACAACTGGCCCTGGAGTATGTCAAATAACTGCAGACTGTTGCACTGTGGACTGGAATACAGCGGTGATTTAACAGCCAACACAGAGCCAGGAAATAATTTTGCGCAAGCCTGCTGTAACACTTAGCTGGCTGCGTATGAATTAGGAGGACAACTACACCCAGCACAGACCCAGTACACCGAGGACAGTCACAGGCAGCCCAAATAGATTTTTTCCCCAAATGTTTTTGCTAAGGCCCACTGCCTATATTCAATAAATATGTCTTCTGTCCCTGCCTCACAATATATGTCTTCTGTCCCTGCCTAACCACCACTTCTGGCCCTGGAGTATAAATAATTACTGCAGGGCGCAATGCTCTGCACGGCCGATATACAAAAAAAAAAAAAGTGCAACACTGCAAAAAGCAGCCTCCACAGTACTGTACGCGGTTAGATGTGGCCCTAAGAAGGACCGTTGGGGTTCTTGAAGCCTAAAATACTCCTAACACTCTCCCTATAGCAGCTCCGGCACCAACAGCACTTTCCCTCCTCTATGTCAGGACGCATCTGTGCCGAGCCGCGGGAGGGGCCGATTTTTATACTCGGGTGACACCTGATCTCGCCAGCCACTCACTGCAGGGGGGTGGTATAGGGCTTGAACGTCGCAGGGGGAAGTTGTAATGCTTTCCCTGTCTTTCTATTGGCCAGAAAAGTGCGCTAACGTCTCAGAGATGAATGTGAAAGTAACTCGAACATCGCGTCGTACTCGTCACGAGTAACGAGCATCTCGAACACGCTAATACTCGAACGAGTATCAAGATCGGACGAGTACGTTCGCTCATCTCTATCCGTAAGCCTAATGATGTTTTTCAGGCAGTTTTCCTGATGATGGCACTGGTTCAGTGCCAAGACGTGCAGGTTCGCACTATATTTTTGATCTCCATTTAATGTATACACCAGGAAGTAGTCCCGACATATGCGACATAGCCTCCTTAATGCATAACAAGGGCATCCTTTACCATATAGACCAACATGTGATTCATTTAATGGATACCTTGTGAGTCTTTTCATGACAGATCCATTAAATGGATGCCATTATAGCCTATAGGTAATGGGTGCCACTGTTAGGGATCTGTTTAATGGATCTGTCACCCTTGGGTTATAATGGCATCCATTTAATGGATATGTCATAAAAAGCTATACAAAAGCTTATTGTGTGTCTAGTATACAGATGCTTGTGATGGACTCCATAAAGTGACACTTATCACCCAAAGTCTAAAATGGGTTCCATTTAACAAACGTGTTTTTGTATAGGACTCTACCGAGTGGAAAAGTGTAGTCTACTATGCTATTGTAATCAGAAAAAATTGTATCCTTGATGCACACCTGCCAGACAGAGGCCACAATGGCACTCTTTGAACCTCCATATGATAATGGATCCTATGGACATGTTTATCTAAATGTTATTTAAAAAATATCTGCGAACGTCATGTCCAATTGGGTTGGGGGTGACATCATGGTATCAGGCCTGGCCCATGTAATCCACACGCCGATCTGAACACTTTTCTGCTGGTGTTTGGACAGATTGGTGGGCTGTGAGGTGTGTGTTCAGACGGCCAATCAATGCCATCAGTACACATTTATTCTGGCTCCTTTGCATTGAGGACGCTGGATATATTTCTCATCCGAAGGTTTTTCTGGTCAAGTCGGCAGTTCCAGACCTGTTCCACTGTCAGACAAGTCTATTTAGTGTTAAGAATATTTAGGCTTGTAATAACAATTACTCGATCGAGCATTGTCCTTAGCGAGTATCTCCCCGCTCGGAAGAAAAGTTTCGGCTGCCGGTGCGGGTAACAGGTGAGTTGCGGCCATGAGCAGGGGGAAGTGGGGTGAGAGAGGGAGAGAAAGATCTCCCCGCCGTTCCTCCTCGCTCTCCCCCGCCGCTCCCCGCCCGCCTCCGGCAGCCGAATCTTTGCTCCCGAGCGGGCAGGTACTCACTAATGGCAATGCTCGATCGAGCAGTTGCCCTTAGCGAGTATGCTCGCTCATCTCTAGTAGGGTCTTATCACATTATTAGGTCAGATTCAGACTTTTCCACTTCTTGAGTTCATTATTTATACTTTGTGTTCTCCATATTAGAATATTGTATGTATATCTATCCATTTTGGATAGTATATTATGTCCCATCCCAAGTTATTTGTTGTCTAACTCAAATGTAACAGTGAACCTACCCAACAGGATTCAAGCTTCTGTTGGGAGCATTCACAAATCTAAGATTATTTAATTTTTCTTCCACCGATCAGCAATGAAAAATTCTACATGCATACGGTGGCAGTAGCCACCATGACTTCTATCTGCCTACATACATTTTTTTGTTCTTTTGTACAATTCACCTAAGTTACCAAGGCTTTTCCCACCCTGTATTTGTGTAAGTACTTATGGTTGCTACTGATGTAAACATGTAGGTAACCAAATTTCCCGAAGGAAGACAAAGCAGCTGATTGTAGGACATATCTAACAATAAAACTTTTTCGGAGTCGTTCTATGCCTGCTATGGTTGTGTGGGAGACAGACCTGCCCACTCTGAGAATTGCCCATCCCGCTAGGATATTTAAAGGGTGTTACTGGAGGCAACAGAAGGTACCTTTTAGCAACCTATAATACCACTACAATGCTCGCTGCTTCAAATCCTCTTTGACAAAATCTCAACATGAGTCCATGCTTCAATTATATGCAGATTTCTCAGTTGATTTACATTTGAAAACAACACATTAATTCCATTTTACTTAATTATATGTATTTCACTTACTGAGACAACCATTGTTTTGTTCGTAGCAGTGCTTCAGGGGTTATTACAGCTCAATCTCTATATTTGTAGCATTAATTATTGATGTGACCGCCCTTTCCCTATTTCCATGACCCTCCACAGTCAGCACACTGCCCAGCTTCAGGTACTGACATAACTTTCAAAAACCAAAACTTTTTATTTTTCTACTTTTACATATTTTTTCACCTATATAAAAAGGTCACGGATAATAATAAATATTTGCGGCATAGGAAGCCAATGCTGCTTGTATTGTTTACTGATTCAGTGAACCCAAGTAAATCAAAAGTTATTAGTGTGAAAGGGAGCTGCAGGAGAGCAAATAGTGCTGTCCAAACATAGATTAAAGGGTAAAAGTTGTCTGACTGGAAATTTGTAGATAGAGGTCAGCAGGCAGGAGATGCAGAAAATTGTCAGTGAACAGCATCCACTTTACTTTTGAAGAAATGCTTTAGGGGCATAAACATATGATGTCAAGGTCAAGGCTGAAATCCAATACAGAAAAAAGACAGAAATCTGGCCCCGTGTAGAGTATTTGGTTTAACGCTGATAAAAGTTATTCCTTAAGAAAGTTGGAAGAAATAGCCTAGAACTCACATTCTTCATAAAGAACACAATATGAATACTGGGCAGGATTTGGTGGCATATAATTAGAGATGAGCGAGTATACTCGCTAAGGCACATTACTCAAGCGAGTAGTGCCTTAGCCGAGTATCTCCCCGCTCGTCTCTAAAGATTCGGGGGCCGGCGCCAGTGACAGGTGAGTTGCGGCGGGGAGCAGGGGGGAGCGGGGGGGGAGAGAGAGATCTCCCCTCCATTCCTCCCCGCTCTGCCCCGACGCTCCCCGCCCCCCGCCGGCCCCCGAAGCTCATCTCTACATATAATGTTTCACCCTATAGGTTTAATAGTTTTATTTAGTAAATACAATCAATATATGTGGGAGCCCGCAGCGGAATCCAGCATTACCCGCAGCCGGCCACCCTGCGTACCTGTCCAGGTCTGTACTGCGCACGTGTGCGGAAGTACACATGTGCAGTACTTTTTTTTTAAACTCCTGCTTTCATGCGGAATCCACTGCCTATCCACAGTGTGAAGTGCGGATGGGCCGCGGATTGTACGGCTTTGATTGACTTCAATGGAAGCCGTCTGTGTGGGAACCGCACTGAAATAAAGCATGCTATGATTGAATTTTCGCACCCAAAGATCCACAAATCAAATCCGCATGCTGTAATTCAGGTGCCAACGACCATGCTTCCCTATGGATGGGCAGCTTGAACTGCAGACGATCTGTGCGGGTACCCCATGCGGATTCCGCAATTCAAATCAGCCCATGGACATTGGTTCTTATTTACACATAAGTAACCTGAGTTTATTGTTTAATTAAAGAGGCTGTCCAGGAAAAGGTTTTTTTTCCTGCAAAAACAGTGCCACACATGTTCATGGGTTGTGTGTGGTATTGCAGTTAATGTCTTTTGAACTTAATGGAGCTAAGCTGCAACACCAAACACAATCTCTGGATAGATGTGCTTTTTAAAAAAAAAACAAAAAAAAAACAGCCATATATTTTTAATGTCAGACAATCCCCTTAATATTTCCATCAGCATGTCCTTAAAAACGTTTTTCATTCCACCTCTTACCTCCATCTATTGGCCTTAAAGGGGTTGTCCCGCGCCGAAACGGTTTTTTTTTTTTTTCAACCCCCCCCCCGTTCGGCGCGAGACAACCCCGATGCAGGGAAGTAAAGAAAGTTTACCGGAGCGCTTACCTGAATCTCCGCGCTCCGGTGACTTCAATACTTACCGCTGAAGATGGCCGCCGGGATCCTCTGTCTTCGTGGACCGCAGCTCTTCTGTGCGGTCCACTGCCGATTCCAGCCTCCTGATTGGCTGGAATCGGCACGTGACGGGGCGGAGCTACACGGAGCCGCTCTCTGGCACGAGCGGCTCCATAAAAGACTGCTGAAGACCCGGACTGCGCAAGCGCGGCTAATTTGGCCATCGGAGGCCAAAAATTAGTCGGCACCATGGAGACGAGGACGCCAGCAACGGAGAAGGTAAGTAAAAAACTTTTTATAACTTCTGTATGGCTCATAATTAATGCACAATGTACATTACAAAGTGCATTATTATGGCCATACAGAAGTGTATAGACCCACTTGCTGCCTCGGGACAACCCCTTTAACTGAGTGCCAATATTTCAGCCATTGTTTTGCCATACACTTCCCCTTTTCTCTTATGTATATATTATAAAAGTGATTTTGGTACAGCAGCCACATCATGTTGCTGACTGTGAATAGACCCAGTGCTTTATTGGTACAGTTTTGGAGAAAGCAGCTGCACGACTCATTCAATGTACAAGTAGGAGGGGAAATGTAAGGACGGAGCAGCGGCCACAAGGTTTACCATGTAGCTATAGGAGGAAGAGAGGTCAGAGTGCGAATGGAAAAAAATTCTGAATAGCAATCTTGTTAAGCCTGTATACGCTTGCTATTGCGTGTCATATATGTGCTATGCGGGTGCAAGATCTCAGCTATAGCGCCCGTATCAGCGCTTTTTACTTCACTTTTTTGGCCTGTTAGGACCCCTTACGTGCCAGCAGCGCCATGTATGAGTAGGCGGGTCAGCCTACTTAGTAGGTGGGTCAGCTGACTTGATAGGCCCAGGTGTTATTGGGTTAATTTCGGGCAGACAGTGGGCCTTTGGTGCACAATTGCACACTAAAACAGAGCATGTTGAAAACCACACGGAAAAAGGGCACGTGTGAACTAACTCATTGGGTTCTATTTGCTATGCATTCAGCGTGCAGATTTTGCGGGCGCAAATGCGCCTGTATGCGGTCACCCTAAAATAAAAAAGCCTTATTACCAGAGAAAATCAGCTTTCCTGTTTGAACGCCATGCTTTACATCCTTTTCTCAGTCCATATTACACTAAATGGCCACTTGATTAGACATTTCTATCTAGTAGTGCATTGAATCTTGTTTTCAGAACCGCATCCATTCCTCTTAGCATAGATTCCACAAGGTGTTGTAATCATTCTGCAGGAATATTGGTCCATGCAGACAGGAAGTAATAGCAGTTGACACAAATTAGACATGCTCTAAATGCAGCGTCCAAGCGTGGTGCGCCAATGTGGGAGAGACCACGGGGGGAGCAAGATGGATGTCACGGGTGGCTCTGCGATCTGACCCAGCGATGGCAGCAAAGGTGCCTGCCTCGGTCGTCGCACAGTGGCAAAAAAAAAAAGTTTTACAGTCTCTGAATACTAACAGTGGTTTGTCATGTGATGCCAGTATGAATGATCTCATTGAATGGCTGTCAATGATTCATCGAGCGCTGGTTGTGATTGGCTGAGGCCGCGGTCTTGAGCCAATCACAGCAATCTCTTGCTGAAGACGGGGTATTCAACCATTGTTACCAGGAAGACAATGCTCTGTCACCGCTAAGGACAACACAGAAGACTGCCGGAGTGCTTGGAGAGCAGTGAGAGGGACCGGGACAGCGCCTGCTAGGTAAGTATTAAGACCCCCTCCTGAAAATAAGACACTGTGTCTCATTTGGGGCCAAAATTAGTCTAAGACAGTGTCTTATTTTTGGAAAAACACGGTAACACAAGTAAATCTTCAATGCTCTCTCTCTATTTGACTCTAGAGGATTACTCAGTAGAATTCCCACAATCCTAGTTGTCTGCTGGGGTTTCACTGGAAACTATAAGGCAGATAATGAAGTTAATTTTAAGATGGGCCTCTTTCACTTTCCCTGGCTTTGATTTCAACAGGTTTTGTGTAACTCACTGTTTAATAGACAGGTCCCAAACTTTCTCCTCCACACTGCTATTGATGAGGAAGCTTGTAAATCCTGACTTCCCACTTCAGAACATGCTATCTCGGCTCACACCGCGGAACGCCTCCTGCACGTCCTCTGATGACAACTGCCTTCTCCCGACTCCTCCTTCACTTCCTGTCTTCACTCCCATACTTTCTGTCTACACCTCCCCCTAACATCCTACCTCACCCTGATATTTTCCCGCTCTGGTGAGGGATGTCTTTTTCCCAATCATTGCTTTTTTTAAATATTTCATAAAAATTCATACATTGATTTGAAGGAATGCTGCCATCCAATAGTTGGCGCTGCAGAGGTATTGTTCCATCTCCTTTATGTGCTGGTCTGAAGGAGGGATAACACACACCATAAAACTGTCACATTCCTTAGCTTAGTGGACTGATTAAGTACTTACTTCTCTGCTCAACTTGTCTGGTATTGTTTGTTTTAAGTGCAAATCAGTCTCAAATTTCTGTGTGTGAATATTTTCATTTAAGTCAAGAGGGGTATCGTCTATGCCTTTTAGGTATATATGTATATGCCCCATCCAAATCAGATTCATTAAGTCCGAGGAAGGGTCCATATAAAATCTAAAAGCTCGCTATAACATCATGTATTTTTGTTACCAATTAAAAGGTATCATATCTACAAGATTACTTGGTTTCTCTCCCTGAGAACAATCACATTGTGTTAAGTTATGAAGTGTAATCTTTTCACTCAGGGCCTTTCATGCAGTTTCTCCAATTATCTATGTATGAATCCTTAACCATGTAATAGTGTGCTAAATGTATTTGTCTTTATCTATGAGGCAGTTGTAATGCTGGTTCTACACACTGAGATAATTTCTCTAATATTGGACCAAGCAGCGGGATCACTCTGTGCTCTGTATGTGGCCAGCTAAGTAATTATAGATTGATGTTTAGAAACTAGACACAATTGAGCATTCCCTATCATTTCCTATAAATAAGGGTTTGGAAGGGTTCAGTTACACCGTAACATGCAAAATACAAAGAATACAACATTTTAAACAGTTGCAAGAAAAAGTAACTCTTTGGAATTACCTGCATTTCTGCATTGATTACTAATATAATGTGGTTTGATTGTTAACTACATCACAACTGTAAATAAACACAATCTAGTTAAACTGCTAGCATACAAGCAATTGTACTGTTTAAGCGCTTTATTTAGGCCGCCTGCACACAGGCGGGTCAGATTACGCATGTGTGCATTTGTACTACCTATAATATAGTTTTACACAGTCATTGTAGCCTCCATCGTCAGTCTCACTATATTTTATGGAAAGAAATATGCTGCATGCAGGGCTATTCTTCCTGTCAAAATGAAGAAACTATATTAGTGCTTGAAAGTTTGTGAATATTTCTGCTTATATTTGACCTAAAACTACATGAAACACACATGTCCTAAAAGTAGAGAACAAAAATCAAACAAACGAGTCAAAAATATTAGGGCTCATGTCCACGGGCAAAATGTGATTTAAAATCCGCAGCGGATCTCCCGCGCGCGGATCCGCACCCCATAGGGATGCATTGACCACCCGCGGGTAGATAAATACCCGCGGATCGTCAATAAAAGGCATTTAAAAAAAAATGGAGCATGAAAAAATCTGGACCATGCTCCATTTTCATGCGGGTCTCCCGCGGGGACGGCTCCCGCGGGCTTCTATTGAAGCCTATGGAAGCCGTCCGGATCCGCGGGAGACCTAAAATAGGAATTAAAAGCATTTACTCACCCGCAGCGGACCGCGAAGCTCTGCTCTTCCTCACGGCCGCATCTCCCTTGCTTCGGCTCGGCGGATGTGCCCGGCGCATGCGCGCGGCACGTCGACGACGTGCCGGCGACGTGCCGCCGGCGTCAGGAATTCATCCGCCGGCCGAAAATGAAGATCCGGCCGTGAGGAACAGCTGACCTTCCCCGCACGCTACGGATAGGTAAATGCTTTTAAATTTCTATTTTCAGCGCTCATGTCCGCGGGGCAGGAGGGACCCGCTGCAGATTCTCCATGTAGAATCTGCAGCGGATCTGATTTTCCCCGTGGACATGAGGCCTTAGACTTGGTAATTTATTTATTGAGGAAAATGATCCAATATCTGTCAGTGAGGGGCAGAAGTATTTGCTTTGAGTATCTGGTGAGACCATCTTGTGCAGTAATAAATACATCTAAATGTTCCGGTAATTGCTGATTAGTACTGCGGAATGGCTTGAAGAACGTTTTAGCCCATTCCTCAATACAAAACAGCTTTAACTCTACTACATTGGTGGGTTTCCTCCCATGAAAAGCTCGCTTCAGGTCTTTCCACAACATCTCTCTAGGACTTTGACTCAGCCATTCCAAAATGTTAACTTTCTTCTTCTTCCACCATTCTTTTGTAGAACGACTTTTGTGCTTTGGTCGTTGTCTTGTTATATGACCCACGCTCTCTTGAGATTCAGCTCAGAAACAGATGTACTGACATTTTCCTTCAGAATTTGCTGGTATCATTCACAATTCCTTGTTCCATCAATGATGGTAAGCTGCCCTGGCTCACATGAAGCAAAACAGGCCCAAACCATGAGACTACCACCACCATGTTTCAAAGATGGTGTAAGGTTTTAATGCTGTAATGCAGTGTTTTTCCTTTCTCCAAACCCCTCTCTTTAACAGAAGCCACAAAACTCCATCGGATTTATTACATGATGGACCCCACCAACAGCCACCACAGTTGATTTATAATAGGTTCTTTTGGGTTCCATAGTACTGCACAATAGAACCCAAAAGACCCTATGATAAATCAATTGAGATTGCTGCTGGTGATGTCCATCATGTAATGAACCCTGAGGAGTTCTGTGGCTTCTACTATAAATGGAAGCCCCAATGGTAGTGTGATCTGCCTTTATGGGCTTTTTTATATACTGATTTTTCTCAATATGAGGGGTGTGCCCTTATTGTTAGTGTTTGGTGTTATATGATACATCTCTATTGACTGTACTAATAAAGCATCACTTTTTATTGTTGTGTTTGTATTTTCTACTCCCACTTTTTGATGGATCTGAAATTACATATAGCCTTGGTTCATATTTATTTAATATCTCCTTAATAAAATGTAATGGCATGTACGGAGAACTATCATGAAATGAGAAACAGATGGGACTCTCTGTTTTATTATATTTTGAACAGTATAAATGGAAGAGATAAAGAATAGCACAAAGTTAGTTATGATATGCAGTAAAGCATGTGTTCAAGTATCTGTTGGGTAGATGTGTAATACGTGAATATAAAAATGTTCCAAGGCTTCTGGCTACCAGGGTATCATTAATGTAGAAATCTATATAGAGTGGTGCTAACGCATAAATCTCAAATCGGCAGATTGCTTATACAATTATTGTGTCACCACGAGCTAAAAAACCATTTCTTTCTAGACGCGCAGAAAGTGACGTATAATTAAACCAGACATCTACTTGATGAAATAGAAATTTGTGTGAAAATCTATCCACTATGCTTTATATGTATATAATGTATTGTTGCTGGAAAACAGCGAACTGTAAATCGCAAGACTCTATAGGGAACAGTAAAATTTGAAATATTTGTATGTTTCGGGCTTGCTTCTAGTTTTACCGTTTTGCATGAGACTTTTATTTATTTGTCGCTCATTCACTCACAGTGATACAATCTTATTTTTTTCCTGTAGTTTTCAATTTCCTGCTAATACATATCCAACTGGTAAATCAAACTGCAATTTTATTAATACTTTCAGCTACCCAAATATATAGGAGCATGTAAACCATTAGAGCATAGTGGTAGACATTCTTCTATTCGCCTGAGTAAATTAAAATAATCAAATGGGCCAATATAATATCAAGGGAATAATGTCTCTACCCAATGTGTCTGCAAACCACCTGATGGCGGCATGTAAATTGGATTGTTCTCTAAAGGAGTATTATGGTTTTATCAAATAAAAATGGTGCATTTTATAGGGAAATGTTGTACAATTTTCCAATATACTTTTTACAGTGTTTAGTTGATATACAATACTATGCAAAAGTTTTGGGCACGTATGCACAAAAGTAATAATGCTAATCTTTATTTATATATATATCGCCAAAATATTCCGCAGTGCTTACAAAACAGGAGGAGAACAGATACAAAGACTCAAAAGCACTGTTACATGATGTAATCAATTGATGGAGACAGTAGGGGTGCGGATCCTGTTCCAACAAGCTTACATACTACAAATAATGGGGTGATACAGAAGGTATAGGGGCTGGAGATGTGCAAGGTATGGCGAGGTGGAGAGTGTGGGATGCTATACACATAAGCAATGGTCAGACTTAAGCCATGTGGTGGCTGAATCGGTATGACTGCAAGGGGCAGCTGATTGTGGCTAGCCTGGATTGCAGTCACTAGAATATGGAGAATCTTATGAGAGGAGTAAAGAGGATTTGGTTTAGGAGATATGGTATGTCTCCCTGAAGAGGTGTGTTTTTAGAGCACGCCTGAAGTTTTGTGTGTTGGGATTTCCTGGATAGTTTGGGGTAGTACATTCCAGATGACTGGTGCTGCTCTGGAGAAGTCATGGAGGCGGGAATGAGAGGTTCAAATTAAAGGGGCATTTAATTTGATTTTGTTAGCGGAGCTGAGGGCCCGGACTGGGTGGTGGATTGAGATGAGGAAGGGAATGTAGGGCGGCATGTTGCTATGGAGAGCTTTATAGATGAAGGTAGGGATTTTGAATTGAATTCTGTATTTGACGGGTAGCCAGTGCAGTGATTGGCACAGATCAAAAGCATCCAAGTAGTGGTTGGACAGGAAGATGAGCCTGGTGGCCGCATTCAGGATGGATTTGAGAAGGGAGAGTCTTGTGCAGGGCAGACCGATCAGCAGCGAGTTGCAGTAATCGAGCCGAGAGTCGATGAGGGCAACAGTAAGCGTTTTTAGCGTGTCCACAGTGAGAAAAGAGCGGATTCTTGTGATGTTTTTGAGCTACAGCTGACATATTCAAGTAAGAGATTGAATGTAGGGGTAAAAGAGAGATCAGAGTCAAATGTAACCCCAAGACAGCGAGCGTGTTGTCTAGGAGTTATGGTGGCGCCACACACTGAGATGGAGATGTCAGGATGAGGTCGGTTAGCAGAGGGTGGAAATACAAGTAGGTCAGTTTTTGAGAGGTTCAGTTTCAGGTAGAGAGAGAACATAGTGTTAGAGACAGTGGACAGATAGTTAGTGGCGTTCTGGAGGAATGTTGCTGTGATGTCACGGGAAGAGGTGTAAAGTTGGGTGTCATTAGCACAAAGTTGGTACTGAAAGCCAAATCTCCTAATGATTTGTCCAATATGGGCTGTGTAGATGCAGAAGAGGAGGGGGCTGAGGACCAAGCCTTGGGGGATCCCAACAGCAAAGGGAAGAAAATGGGAGGTAGAGCCAGCAAAGAAGATGCTGAAGGAACAGTCAGATAGGTAGGAAGAGAGCCAGGAAAGAGCAATGTCCTTTAAGCCTCTGGAGCAAAGTATGTTGAGGAGCAGTTTGTGGTCAACAGTATCAAATGCTGTGGAGAGGTCGAGGAGGATCAGTAGGGAGTAGTCGCCCCTCAATTTGGCTATCAGGAGGTCTTTTGACACCTTTGCAAGGGTGGTTTCTGTCGAGCGTAGAAGGCGGAAGCCGGACTGTAGGGGTCAAGAAGAGAGTTTTCTGATTGATAGCTTATAAGGCGGGAGTAAACCAGGCGTTCTAATAGTTTGGAAATGAAGGGGAGATTTGAGATGGGGTCAGTAATTGGCAGCATTGGTAGAGTCAAGAGAATGCTTTCAAAAATAGGAGTGTTAATAGTTTACTTTTGTCAGTTAACAAAATGCAAAGTGAATTGGAAAAAGGAAAATGTAAATCACATCAATATTTGGTGTGATCACCCTTTACCTTTACAACAGCATCAGTTCTTCTAGGTACACTTGCACATAGTTTTAGATGGAACTCGGTAGGAAGGTTGCTTCCAATATCTTAGAGAACTATGCACAGATCTTCTCAAATCCTTCTGTCTCTTCTTGTAATCCCAGATAGATTAGATGATGTTGAGATCATGGCTCTGTGCGGGCCATATCATCTCTTTTATGACTCCATGTTCTTCCTTACACTGAAGATAGGTCTTAATGATGCTGGCTGTATATTTGGGGTTGTTGTCCTGTTGCAGAATAAATTTGGAGTCAATAACATGCCTTTCTATTTATGAAAACATTTTTACTTTTCGGGATTGTTTTAAGACCTGCCTAAAACTTTTGCACAGTCCTGTAAATTTGTACTGGACATGCTATGGCCACCAACGTGGTGGCCAAAACCTTTTTGATATGCAATGTATAACATTTACTTTCTAAAACAATAATAGCTAATAGCTTTTTAACATACTTTACTGTCTGGGTCTTCAATCACCTTGATTGCTGGAGCATGGTGGAGCATAATCCATAGTTTTAATTTCAGATAGAAAGATTCAGTGTACTACTCATACACTTATCTTTTTAAAAACCGCTAGCATAAAAAATCCACATGAGAAACAGAACATTCCTACATTTCTATGCAGAGAGTGAACTGTGATCCCCACTGGTTTGGGATTTCCGACCTGAGATTGAGAATTGTCTTATCTATTAAAAAAAATGAACACAAGATTGACTTCTAATGGTAAGATCCAATGTAGACATAACTATTAATACCTAGTGATCAACTGTAATATCCAGGGGAACCAAGCAGCAAGTGTTCAATTCCCGTGCAGTGCCACCATAGGGGAAATGATGCATTGAAATCAAAGAGATTTATATGTACTGCATTAAATTAGTTGTGCCAAGTTATAAAGTTATCTCTTATTCACTGGATAGGGAATAACTTTATGATTGGTGAAAGTTCAACCTTTGGGACCATCATTAATCCTGAGAATGGGAATCTGGTCAGTCCACAAATGAAAAGAGTGGAGGTCACACAGGCATGCTGTTGCTCTATTCACTTCAATGCCAGTGAAGGAGATTACCAAGTCAAGCCCTTTGACAATCGCTGGCAGTGTAATTGAAGTGAATGGAGCAGTGGCACGCCTGCACGACCTCCGCTCCATTCACTCAAGAACCAACCAGAACCCTGTTCTCGGGATTGGTGTGGGGGTCCCAGTGGTCAGATCCCTACTAATCACAAAATTAAGCCTTATCTTGTGGATAAGGGATCACTTTATAACTTGGCACAGCCCATTCAAGGTACCAGGTCTTCCAGAGTGAAAGATGCCCTTTGCACATGCTCTTATTTCTTGCTTATACATTATATTCCTGTGTAGAATGTCTTCTAATATTACACAACAATAAGGCCATACTAGGACTTGTAGATCTCTCTCTTATATGCTTCCCCTGTAATTTCCCCTGTAAGGGCGCCCACCCACTGGCGATTTTTTTTTCTTTGCGTTTTGCGTTTTTTCTCAAGAGCAATTAGAATTGAATGTACTCCTGTCCACTGGCGTTTTTTTTTGCGTTGCGTTGCGTTTTTTAACATAGGAACTGTCAGTTGCATATGTGTCCTTATTTTTCTCCTAATGCACCCATGAAAGTCAATGGAAATTAATGGAAAAGCCGCGAAAACGCCGCAAAAACGCGGGAAAAACGCCGCGTTTTTCACGCACGAAAATCGCAAACGCCAGTGGGTGGGCGCCCTTAACCCATACTGTCACATACTGGACATGCTGGAGGTTGCAGTTCTTTTCATTAATACAGGGTAATAACTTGGGGGGGGGGGCAACTGATGGGCCAAGCTAAGATGCTCTAGACCATCAAAGGTGTACCCCAGTAAGATTTCACTGTTCTACATCCTCACCATAGATGTGCCCATCAACTCTTTATCTGCTCTAGAGCATCAGAGTTCAACCTAATAAACCCTTCCCTGCTTTAGGTCATCAGGAATGTGGCCCTTTCAATGTTTCTGAAACTCATGGTAGGTCTCTGTTGTGGTATGGTCACACGCAAGAAACTGGCGGCAGGAAAAAATTTGCTCCAGGGTGAAAAGCGTAAAGAACATCTCCTCAACATGTATGTCCATGCATGTGTGTGTGTGCATTGCAAAAAGCTAGAGGTTGTTAGCTCATTGGATCACCATCTATCCTCCACTAGATGGCTGATCACACACCAGTAAACTACATCCTGGCTGGAAGTTTAGTACAAACTTAGTAAATCCGTCCTTCATTATGGTAAATCAACAGCAATCCTAACACAACCTTCACACTGTTGTTGCATCACAGTGTACACTACTGTGTATAGATACAGATATAGCCAGGACGGTGAGCAGTTTGGTTCATGGTGGCTATTAGCCTGACTCCCACCTTGCTAAACTACAGAGAAGAATGATGGTGGGAAACGTGATGCTGGGGGCTGGTGGGAAGTGCAGCGGTGTTACATGGTGCATGTTCTCTCTAATGATAAGGAGCTCCAAGAGACAGGGAAAGGGTTAAAAAGCAAAAACTTTGTTTTATTGCAGTTTCTGGCAGGAGATGTCCCATACAGTTCATGTCCATGCATCGGGAGTTGAGAGTTTGGTGACTGGAGACACAGCTTTTCTACCAAAAATTGCCATACTGCTTATGTGGGTGCTTTACAGGAAACAATAAGCATTGTATCTGGCTCCTCTCCTCCTCTTCCTCAGGCTCAAGGATGAAACTGTAGGTACTGTAGCTGTCCCTTAACCAGTTATCTCTTCTTCTGGCTACATGTTATGTGCTTACTTCACCAACTGCTTCTCTACACCTACTCGCTGAACTCTCTAGAACTAACCAGTTATAAATATATGGATCCCCTCAGCAGCATATACCTGATGGTCTAGACAGATGCTGAAAATGCTGAATCAGAAGGCAATTCTGTTCTGCTGATTCAAACTCCATGGCTCTCCAATTACAAATGCTATTTTGGTAGTTTTTAGAGATGAGCGAGCATACTCGTCCGAGCTTGATGCTCGTTCAAGTATTAGGGTGCTCGAGATGCTCGTTACTCGAGACGAGCACCACGCAGTACTCGTCTCGATTAAACGAGCACTGACCATTGAATTCAATGGAGCCGGCAATACAGCCGGCTCCATTGAAAGCAATGGGCTGCTGGCAAGTGCGGGATGAATTTTCGGGAAGGGCTTAAAAATATAAGCCCTTCCCTGAAATTCATCCAGAAATGTGAAAAAAGTTTAAAAAAAAATATACTCACCTTGTCCCGGCAGACGGAGTTCAGCCGCGGCCGGCCGGCAGTTCTCCTGAACTGCTGTGAGTAGCATTCAGCAGCCAGGGATTTAAAATCCCCGCCTGCTGAATAAGCTGCCTCTGATTGGTCACAGCCTCACCAATCAGAGGCAGCTCTCCCTCACCCATTCATAAATTCATGAATGGGTGAGTGAGTGCTGCCTCTGATTGGCTCAGTGCAGGGACCAATCTGGGGCAGCTCTCAGCTCTCAGCTGCCTATTAAGCCACTATTGTGGCTTAATAGGGAGACCTCGGAGCCCTGAAATGCAGCCATGCATGTTGCTCCTCGCCTGCCCTATCCATTTCTGTGTTTTTTACATGACTTTGGTGATTTGCTAAGATTTTCACAAATGAAAACCTTAGCGGAGCACCAGTCATATACGAAAATGCTCGAGTCGCCCATTGACTTCAATGGGGTTCGTTACTCAAAACGAACTCTCGAGCATCACTGAAAGTTTGACTCGAGTAACGAGCACTCGAGCATTTTTGTGCTCGCTCATCTCTAGTAGTTTTTAATATAATTGCAATAATCACAATAATAAACTGCTATAACACTATTTCCCCTAGAATTATTCCAACTCTTTTGTAGTAACAAGTCTTGGTCACTACAACTCTCCCCTTTTTTAATGTAAGCTGTCCTCAGTGTTTGATTACATAAGTACAGGTCAAGTTATCATCCACTGTAACTTTTAATTCCCCCAGAGAAACATATGTCCAAAATACACAAATACAAATATGCTACCAGACATCCTTAAAGGGGTTGTCCCGCGCCGAAATGTTTTTTTTTTTTTTTCAATAGCCCCCCCGTTCGGCGTGAGACAAACCCGATGCAGGGGTTTTAAAAAAAAACGCATAGTACTTACCCGAATCCCCGCGCTCCGGTGACTTCTTACTTACCTTGCGAAGATGGCCGCCAGGATCTTCACCCACGGTGGACCGCAGGTCTTCTCCCATGGTGCACGTGGGCTCTGTGCGTTCCATTGCCGATTCCAGCCTCCTGATTGGCTGGAATCGGCACACGTGACGGGGCGGAGCTACGAGGAGCAGCTCTCCAGCACGAGCGGCCCCATTCAGAAGGGAGAAGACCGGACTGCGCAAGCGCGTCTAATCGGGAGATTAGACGCTGAAATTAGACGGCACCATAGAGACGAGGACGCTAGCAACGGAACAGGTAAGTGAATAACTTCTGTATGGCTCATATTTAATGCATGATGTTAATTACAAAGTGCATCAATATGGCCATACAGAAGTGTATACCCCCACTTGCTTTCGCAGGACAACCCCTTCAAAAATCACTATTTCTAGCTGTGGAGTGTGATATCTATATCTACAATTCCCATCTGTGGGGTATAGACCTTAAGAAAAACAACATGCAAGTTGCAAAAAGGGGGGTGAGTAAGGACGGAACCCTGGGTCTCACACAAGTTATTGGGCCCATTCAAAAATTTTCCCCACAGATTGTCTATCTGGATCCACCTTAATTACCCAGCTTTATGTAATACCTGTCTTTGCTAACTTGACTTGTACGTGGATGGGCTTACTACACCACAAAAATGAGGGGGTACCACTAACTTTTCTTTTTCTATTTTTCTTGTTCAATTCAAAATGAGTTTGCCTATAAAATCAAATATTGTTACATAACATCTCCATCAAATATTGTAGTAGTAAAATATAAATTACAATAGCACAAAGGCCCCGCAGTACAATTTTGAGTCATAATATAAGCAATTGCAGACTTTAGAAAATATGAAGGCAAAAGGCCTTTTCTTGAAGTAAACAGCTAATAATTTTAAGTGCTTGTTTGCTTCATCCCCGGGGTGCAGTTCAGGGCACACAGACCATAATAAATGTTCTGCACCAGGCTGTAATAAAGTATATTGAAGTGCAAATGTAGGATATCCTCAATAAGGTTTTTAAGAAGTGACGGAATCCTTGTCATTCAACATAACATAGTCTGGTATGAGGAGATGGTTCCTTTTACATTTTATTGTGATCACATAGATTAGCAATTGCATTATTGATTTATTTCTCTTAGCATAATGTTGCACAAGTCCTTGCTGTTTCAACAAGGAGGGGTGCAATGGGTGCAACAAAACAAAATTAAAACAAAGCTTTTAAGTTCAGAAGTATAAAAGTTTAGGGTCCAGCACATATAGGGTAAATAGTAAACATAACTTTGTGGTGAGTCTTTTTCTCACAGGGCCATGGAAGCTATTTATTTTTTTCTTCATGCTCCTAGATCATATCTCCTGTAGAGATTAGCAGTGGCCTGAATGACTCAATCCCTTTCCCTTCTGAGAGTTACTGTAGACTGTTCAGCACTAAAAGGGCCCAAGGGGTAGGACTTGGGTTTGTCTCAGAAGGAAGTGTAATATTTCCTGCCAATTCTTTCTCTTCTGGTTTGGTGTCAAGTGAGCTTGAGGAGGAGTCATTTGAGCAAGTGCAATCATACGGACTACCTGAGTTCTCCCAGTCTCCTAATCTGAATATCTTGAAGTTTGGATACAGAGGGTATGGTTCTGAAACAGCAAAACACTTGACATAGAATCAAGGGTCTACTTCTGGGTTTCTTAAAGGTACTAGTTGAGATTCAGGATACGGTGCAAATGCAAGGGCAGGCATGGGTTCTGGTAGCATGGGCAGCTTGGGCAGTATGAGCCATAGTTATGCCCTAGTCACTGGCATAGAATGTGTAGGTGGTCGGGCTCGCAGTTCTGGTGGAGTGCAAGGATGTTCATGTGGGCACACTATACCCGCAGCCCATGGACCTCTTTTCCTCTCCATTCAGATAAAGTAGACTCTGGTGCATCAGGAGGCGCCAGAAGGGCAGGAAGCCTCAGATCTGCAAGTCTTAGCCACAGGAGAGCTAAAAATGGAACTGCTCCAGCCAGAGCATTGAACTCTTACTCAAGTGCTGGCAGTGGCAGCCACTCTGGCAGCAAAGGTACAAGTGGACTTCTGGCTGGATGCATCAGCAGGTAGAGTTGGAGGTTGTCCAGCAGGACATGGACCACATGGAGTCACTTCTGCGGTACCACAATCTATGGGGGTGATGATAGCCTTGGTGATTGGGCCATGGAAGCAGCAGATAGTTGGGTTGCAGTAGACATTGCAGTGGGTTCTGTCTCCTCCAGTGGTCTGGTTGCAGGGATAGTGAGAACAGCAATGGCTCCATATTTTTCAACAAGGTGCTCCTAGAGATCTGGCTCATCTGCAAAGAACCATTGGGGTCCTGTGGTGGGTAGTCTGTTGGTAGTGGTAATGGCTAAGGGAAGTGCATTAGTTCTTCTCAAAAGCTTTTCCTCTACTGTGCACTTCCTGTGTGTTTGTGGCGCTAAGCACCAAGGTATACACCCCTGGGCTAATCTATTCCCCTGATTCAAACTCCCTGATTCACCACTCACTTACTGCATTTTAGTACTTCTCAATATTTTAATTGGATTCTTTCAGTGATAAACAGTTTTAACACTAGGAAAAGGTGATATGGAAAAAGACCTGGGGGTACTAGTGGACTGTAGGCTTAACTGGAGCAATCAATGCCAGTCCGCTGCGGCAAAGGCAAATAAAGTTTTGGGGTGCATTAAAAGATGTATGGTGATGAAAACATTATTCTTCCACTATATAAGGCACTTGTCAGGCCTCACATGGAGTACTGTGTACAGTTCTGGACACCAGTTCTCAGGAAAGACATTATAATGCTTGAGGGGGTTCAAAGAGGGGCAAATAAATTAATAAATAGAATTAGAGAATTAAAATACTCCAAGAGACTATTAATATTGGGATTATTCACCTTAGAAAAAAGAACAGTTAAGGGGTGACCAAATAACTATTAGGGGGCTATACAAGGATCTCTCTCATGATCTGTTTATATCCAGGACTGCAACGGCAACAGGGAGGCATCCTCTACGTTTAGAGGAATCACCAGCACAGAAGGTGGATCTTTACTGTAAGAGCAGTGAGACTGTGGAACTCTCTGCCTGAGAATGTGGTGATGGTAAAATCGATACAGAAGTTTAAGAGGGGACTAGATGTCTCATTAGAGCACTACGACATTACAGTATATATACATTAAATAACTAGAAAGGTTGATGACCTTGATATATTCCAACTGATGGTTTTGGAGTCAGATAGGGGGGGATAATTTTGGGCTAAACACATCCCTGTTTAGAACATCTGTTTAGAGGCATGCTTATCCAAAACATTTGTAAACATCAGTGAGCAGACCTTAAGTTATAAAGCAATAGGCTGGAGGATCTTATGTTTTCTGCAGCCCCTCATTTGAAGTCAGAGTCTAACTTTTATGCTTTTTTGTAATTGCAAACCTAATCTCAGAAACAACATTATGTAAATCATTGGATTAACAAGATTAACACTCAGTTGACATCATCTGAGATTTCACGCATGTTCCTATGTTCTCATGGATTCTTGAATTGTGTCAAAATACAAAAGAGTTTGTTTAAGCTTTGAACCAGATGGCATAAAACTCACACCTGCCTGAAAAGAGCTAATCTGAGTAACAGTGCATTTAGACAGAATGATTACACAGGTCTGTGACCAAAAACCTGCATGGGATTTTTCTACTGTTTCTTATAGATTTTTACTCATTGAGACCAGGAAAAACACAAAAAAATGCTATCACATCCAGTTTTTTTTTTTTTTTTGCAAAACTCGTGTTTTTAGTTTAGTTAAGTGTGAAATTTTCCTTTAACCTGAAATCTGGTATCCTATTTTTTATTCTTATCCAAAATCCTATCCAATAATGATTTATTACTTTCATTTAATATTTATAAGACTGATACTCAAGAATAATACAAAGAGGAAATGAGAGGAATTGAAGGGGGTGGGGGTTGGAAGTGTGAGAAAGCTCAGCTGATCTTGTCCTAAGAGGTTTATTTTGTTTGCAGCGAAAGGAGAGGGATCATACCGACAGGGTTGAGCATATTTTGACATGTTCTCTGGGGTTTAAGGAGTGAGTGTACACAAGCCTGCTGTTAGATTTGATCATGTTTCAACATGCTAAATTAGTTCAAAGATAATCATTCACAAAATCGTTCAAACAAGCAAAAGTGAATGTTAAACATTCAGTTTAAATGCAAGCCAGCATTCTTGTTTGTCATTCAGTTTAAGACGGCATAAAAATCATCGTCGTTTCATGCACTTCTCATGCAGTTTAAACACTCACCATTCAGTGTTTCACCTAGGAATATAAAATACTGAACAAGAAGTGAATGAGAACTGCATGAGCCTGAACGAGCCGGTGATAATATCACCAGGCCATTTGCTTGGGCAAACGAGAATTCGGACACTTCTAGTTATGTCTAAAAAGAGCTTAAATTAGACCTTTTCTGGAAATATTTACTTTCTCCAGAGACATTACCTTACATTTAACTAACCTGCCCTAGAATTTCCCCCATTCCGGAAGGATGTACAAACATAAATTAAGAATATCTGTAGAATTAAAGGGGATTTCCAGTGAAATACTATTGATGTCATCAACAGTTGATTAGCCGGGGTCCACCTCTTGGGCCCCCGACCGATCAGCTAAGCAGGCACATGTTGTCAGTGCCATAATAACACAGAGGTCTGAGCAGAAGCCTGCATGTCGGCCTCTATGTAGTGGCCGGCTCTTGTAACTACAGGCACAGCACTCATTGATTTCAATGAGAGCCGTGCCTGCAGTTATAAGCGCCGGCCACTACATGGGAGGTCAGCAGGGAGACTTCCGCTCCAAACTCTGTGTTATTGTGGCACTGACAACATGTACCCACTCAGCTGATTGATCGGGGTCCCAAGTGACAGATCCCGGCTGATTAAGTATTGATGACCTATCCTGACAATAGGTCATCAATAGTATTTTCCTGGAAAACCCATTTAACCCCTTAGTGACCAAGCCTGTTTGCGCCTTAATGACCAGGCCAAATTTTGCAAATCTGACACGTGTCAATTTAACATGGAAAAACACCAGAAAGGTTTTGCATATCCAAGCGATTCTGACATTGTTTTTTCGCCACATGTTGTGCTTCATTTAGGCGGAAAAAATAGACCGATAGAAATTGTGTTTATTTATTAAAAGCGCCAAAATTGGGAAAATTTTGAAAAAATCGTCATTTTTTCACATTTCCAACTGCAATATCTTAAATATGTGCAAACATAATATAGAAATTTTTGCTAAGATTTATATTTCCACCCGTTTACTTTATTTTGGGCGCACATTGGAAAAACTTTCGTTTTTTTTAAAACTATTTAGGAGACGTACAAATTTAACATTACTTTTTAGCATTTTGAGGAACACTTTGTTTTCCTATACCAAGCCGAGATTGGAAAGGCTCATGAGTGTCAGAATAATAGATACCCCCCCAAATGACCTCATTTTAAAAACTACACCCCTTAATGTATTCACTGAGGGGTGTCATGAGTATTTTGACCCCACAGTTTTTTTTCAGGAATTAATTCAATTTAGAGGAGAAAAAGTAAAATTTCATATTTTTGCAAATCTGTCATTTTAAAGACATATTTTTTTCCTATAGTTTACATGAAAATCAGGATTTACACCCCAAAATGGATACCCCTATTTCTCCCGTGTTCAGAAATATACCCATTGTGGCCCTATTGTTATATCTGAGTCCACAACGGGGCCCAAAATGAAAGGAGTAGTCAGTGTCTTTCAAAACAGAAATTTTGCTTGAAGTCCTTTTAGGCCCCATAGCACACATGTAGAGTTCTTGAGTGCCCAAAACCATAGAAAACCCCCACAAATGACCCCATTTTGAAAACTAGACCCCTTAAGGAATTTATCTAGGGGTGTACTGCATATTTTGACCCCACAGTTTTTGAATGAATTCAAACCAAGCAAAAGGAAAAAATTGTGATTTTCGTTTTTTCGGCAATTCTGTCATTTTAAAAACAGCTTTTTTTGTACAGCACACATATGAAGGAAGACTTGCACCCAAAAATGGATACCCCTGTTTGTCCCGTGTTCAGAGACATACCCATTGTAGCCCTAATCTTATGTCTGGATACACAACGGAGCCCAAAATGAAAGGAGCGACCGGTGGCTTTCGGAACACAAATTTTGCTTGAAGTCCTTTTAGGCCCCATTGCCCACTTGTAGAGTTCTTGAGCGCCAAAACCATAGAGAACCCCCACAAATGACCCCATTTTGAAAACTAGACTCCTTAACGAATTTATCTAGGGGTGTACTGCGCATTTTGACCCCACAGTTTTTGAATAAATTCAAGCAAAGCAAAAGGAAAAAATTTGGATTTTTGTTTTTTTGGCAATTCTGTCATTTTAAAAAAAGCTTTTTTTGTACAGCACACATATGAAGGAAGACTTACACCCCAAAATGGATACCCCTGTTTGTGCTGTTTTCAGAAATATACCCATTGTGGCCCTAATCTTATGTCCGCATGCACAACGGGGCCCAAAATAAAAGGAGTAATTGGTGGCTTTCAGAACATAGATTTTGCTTGAAGTCCTTTTAGGCCCCATTGCCCACTTGTAGAGTTCTTGAGCGCCCAAAACCATATAGAACCCCCACAAATGACCCCATTTTGAAAACTAGACCCCTTAACGAATTTATCTAGGGATGTACTGCATATTTTGACCCCACAGTTTTTGAATAAATTTAAGCAAAGCAAAAGGAAAAAAATAGGATTTTCATTTTTTGGGCTATTGTGTCAATTTAAAAACAGTTTTTTTTGTACAGCACACATATAAATGAAGGCTTTCACCCCAAAATGGATACCCCTGTTTGTCCCGTGTTCAGAAACATACCCATTGTGGCCCTAATAGACTTACAGGACCCATGGCTAGGCCTACAATGAAAGGAATACCCGTTGGATTTCAGGGTACCACTGAATAAATTTCAGGCCCCATTGCCCACTTATAGAGCCATTGAGCGGCCAAAACTATAAAGAACCCCCTCAAATGACCCCATTTTGAAAACTAGACCCCTTAACGAATTCATCTAGGGGTGTGCTGCGTATTTTGACCCCACAGTATTTGAATGAATCTAAGCAAAGCAGAAGGAAAAAGTTACGATTTTCAATTTTTTTGGCAATTTTTTCAATTTAAAAACAGTTTTTTTGTACAGTGCACATAGGAATGAAGACGTTCACCCCAAAATGGATATCCCCGTTTGTCCTGAGTTCAGAAACATACCCATTGTGGCCCTAATCTACTTACAGGACGCATGGCAAGGCCTATAAAGGACGGAACACCTGTTGGATTTTAGGGCACAACTGAATAAATTCCAGGCCCCATTGCTTATTTGTACAGAATAAAGATTGACTCCCTAAAAATTCCCCCCCTCCCCCTCCGCGCCCTTTTTGGCGTTCGCAAATCTTAGATAAAAGTAAAAATGTGAACTGTGTAGTATTTCCGAAGACAGGGGTAATTACGGAGGCTGGTTGGAATGGGCCCATGGGGCAATAAAACCGGGTATCCCCCCCCCCTCCTCTCATGCTTTTTGGGGGTATTTCATGACCTCAGTGGCGGGTATGGGGTGTAAAAAGTGGCGTTCCGTGAGTCTCCGTAAGCTTGATGAGGTGCGGCGGTCTCACACAGAAGGCGCTCAACAAGGTGCTCCTGGAACTGCAGGAAAGCGAGCGTTCCCGGGGCTTCTTGTAAAATACGTATCACAGGTAGCGGTCTGAATAACGCCGGGCTCACGCGGGTGCAGGCGGAATCCGCTTGCGGAGGCCCACAGCGGATCCCATCTGTGAGCCCGGCTGTGACCCTGCGTACGGCTGCGTAATGTACTGCGCATAACTGCCTACTCACACAGGCGGTCATGCACAGTACACCTTTGTTTGTATTTCCCGCACCATCGCTTAGCGATGACGCGGGTACCCGCAGCCCGTATACAATGTAGTTGCGTATGGACTGCGGGTATATCCGCGACCATGGAGCACAATGGGCTCTATGTTGCCGATATCCGCAGTAAAATAGAACCTGCTGCGTTCTCTTTTCTGCGAGTGGATTACGCAATTCTGACCCGCTAATGTGAGCGGAATTGTGTAATCCAATGCGATTGATCTGCGTATTACCACGGATCAGACGCATGCGGAATCCGTAATTCCTATCCGGTCATGTGAGACCGGCCTAAGGTAGATCGCTACCTTTTTATCACGTGACCGAGGACCGCTCAACGAGGCCACCCGTCACTGCTCCAGGCTCTCTGTGACCGTTGGTCGCTGGGAGCAAGGAGATTTTAAATTTCCTGGGCTCCCTGACTCCTGCGCATGTGTCCGGCTTTTTGCCGGCAATCGCATGTGCAGAATCCTGGAAGGTCCACGGAGGAAGATCGCGTCGGGATTCAAATACGCAGGCCTCCGGTAAAAAGATTCATCTCCTCTCACCGATCGCATCAGTGAGGGGAGATGAAACTTCAAATTTTTTTTTTTACTTTTACGTGATCGCCATTATTGGATAATGGCGAACACGTGACCAGGAACCGCTCACCGCGGACCCCCATTAAATCTCCATGCTCTTGGCTACGTTTTGTAGCCAGGAGCAGGGAGAATTTAAATTATCCTGGCAATCCACAGCTTTTGCGCATGCGCCCGCCATTTTGGCGACGGGCGCGTGTGCAGAAGCTGTGGTAAGGTCCGCGGATAAATCTGGGGGCCTTAGGTACGTACTTTCATCCTCCCTCACGGATATGATCCATGAGGGGAGATGAAACGTACGCTTTTTAAACTTTTAAAAACTTTTTTTTACTTTTTTTTTTTTTTACTTTTTTACACTTTTTTCTCACTTTACATGATCACTGTCATCCATTGGATGACAGTGATCATGTCCCCGGTATAATCTCTCTGCTCCTAGCTACACATGGCAGCCAGGAGCAGAGGGATTTTAAATTTCCCGGGGCTCGAGCCCGTCTGTTCACGCGCCCGATGTCAATCATCGGGCGCGCATGCGCAGACGGGGATTCGGGTCCCGGGACATCGGGACACCGCTGAGGACTGGGGGTGAGTATTTTCACCTCCCCTCATGGATCCGATCCATGAGGGGAGGTGAAACTGACTTTTTTAAAACTTTTTTTTAACTTTTTCGCGATCGCCGCTAACCATTGGATAACGGCGATCGCGGTACCGGGGACCGCTCACCGCAGTCCCCGCTGACATCTCCTGCCTCCCGGCTACCTACAGGAGCCGGGAGCCAGGAGATTTTAAATCTCCCGCGCCGCCGGGCCTTCTGCGCATGCGGCTGACGTAATGCCGCCTGGCGCGCATGCGCAGAAGACCGGCTTCGGGCCCCGGAGCGGCAGGAGAGCGGGGAGCAGCGTGCCAGACCTCGGTGAGTAATTTCAGCTGCTCCGATGGATCCGATCCATCAGAGCAGCTGAATCTTTAACTTTTATGTTCTTTTATTTACTTTTTTTGCGATCGGCGCTATTCATTGCATAGCGCCGATCGCAATGCCGGGGGGGGGGCTCCGAACAGCCCGGGATGACAGCTCCATGCTGTCAGCTACCTGCGGACACCGACAGCATGGAGCTGTCACGTCCACAGCCCGAGGGGCACTATTCTCTGCAGGAAGCATGTTTTTACGTCCTCAGAGAATAGAGCCCACTTCGGGAGGACGTAAAAACACTATGGGCTGGTCGTTAAGGGGTTAACATCCCTACATCCCCTGAATTTATATTACTTTGGGTACCCTCTGAGAGTTTTAGACCCAGACAAAAACTCTCTGACTACTTGGCTTATTCAAGAAACTAAATTTATTATCTCTCTCAAAGGGAGAGACAATGATCCTCCTTCAATTTCTCAGTGGTTATAAAGATAAAGAGTAGAGATGAGCGAGCACACTCGTCCGAGCTCGATACTCGTTCGAGTATTAGGCTACTCGAGATGCTCGGTACTCGAGTGGAGCAACACGCGGTACTCGAGAAAATTTCATTTCCCTTCTCCGCATGTTTAGCTCCATTTTTTAGCCAATAAACATGCAGAGAAAGCATTACCACTTCCTTCTGTGACGTGCCAGCCTTCTGCAGTGAGTGGCTGGGCCAATCAGGTGACCGCCGAGTACTTAAACTGGTCCCGCCCACGGCTCGCCTCAGGTGCATGCTGGCAGAGGTTAGGGAAAGTGCTGATGATGATATCAGGAAACTGTTAGAGTAAGGATCCTCTCTTCAAGAATCCCAATGGTCCTTCTTAGGGCTTCTCCTCATTGTTTGCCTTACTGTTGTGGCTGGCTTGAAGCAGTAGTGCACCATTTTTTTAAAGCATCTAGGCCTGTGCAGAGCATTTCAGCTATACCATTCTCTGTGTGCCGTGCATTAGGCAGATTTCTCACCACTAAGCAGTACTCTAATATTTTCTGGGCCACTGCAGACCATTTGCAGACTCTTTGTTAAAGAGCTCTTTCGCTGTGACAAACTATATAGCCAGCAAACTAATTCTAGAAATAGATTTCTTAAAACTTGGCAGGACTGGATTGTCTACAACAACCAGCTAACTACTCCTGTTCATTCTCCCATCCAGTTCAGGATCTGTTTTGACTTTTTTTTCTTACAAATCTCAAATTGCTAGAAGTGCAAATTAGTGACAACTCTGGCACTGTCATCAGTTAAGTCTGCACTCCTTATATATCAACCTTAAGTGGTTTTGTCATGAAAAAAAAATACTTGCCTATTCCTCCCCAGGCAATCTACTTACCACATCTTCTCCCTGCTGATCTTCTCCTGGTTCCTGAAGCTCTCCTGGGTGACATCACCTCCAGCTGGCCAATTCTTCATCTTCAGGTGAAGAAGTGTCTATTAGCTGCAGTCTTCCCACTGCAGGACAATGTAGCTACGTCACTAGTGATGTAGCATTCACTGCCTAGCAGGAAGTGCGGATGCTATGCCAGACTAAGGCCGAGACTGCTCATGTGTGCAGTCTTGTCGCGAGAGTTCTTATAATAACACTGCAAGATAGCACGCAGGCGCAGTCTCAGCAATAGCCCGGCATAGCATCCGGCGCTTCCTGCTAGACACTGACCTGTCGGAAGAAGAAAGTTGCAGCAGTCAAGAACCCAAAGGAAAAAAACATTTCTGTATTGTCTTTTCCAGCCTACATAGCACTCAATGATCACTATGCTATGTAGTGAATAGAGGAAGCAGCAGTGACGTTTCCTATTGTGATACCTGAGTATCACATGATCACCGGCGGCCCCTAGCATGGCAGAGCTGCTGGATCTTAGAGAATAAATACACGGGTTGCTTTCCCCTGTAACTGGAGCTCTTATGGATGTCCCAGTTACTGTGAAAAACTGTGAAAAATGGCATTGTGATTTTTCCCAGAGGTTTTTATATAACGTCATGTGGGACATATATGTTTTAAAAATATATAAAGTAAAACACAAATACATTAAAGGAACCCCCTTGCCAGCCTAAACCGTCGCCATAGCTGCCCTGAAATCATGGTATATAACTGAGAACATACAAGTTATATACCAAAACATCCAAAACAAAATGGAAAACTCATTTCTATACTTTCTTTTAGCACTAATGTGCTAATTTTACAAATAAAGAACTTTAAATTAGTTTTTTCAACTTTTTGTACACATTAACCCTAATAAAACAAAAATAATGGACGCTGCTATTGCTGGGATATCTACCCAAGCAACAGCTTAGTGATTGGTGCTTTGGTTGCTTAGCAACACCAGAGCCCGCATGGGAAAACAATTTTAAGTGTGCATACGATGTCAGTTGGGAGTTGGAGTTTGAGAGCAGAGGAGGGCAGAGGCAAAGACAAGAGCAGAAGAGGAATATAGTGTCGTGAGACAGCGGGTGCATCATCAGAAGAGATAGAGAGAGGAAGCACGAAGAGTAGCGGAGTTTCTCTTCCATCCTGAAAACGGGAATTGGAGCCAGTCAGAGAGAGAGCCCAAGGAGAAAAAATAAGGCTAGAAAACCGCCACATGTATAAAATCACTAAAAAGAAAATGTCTGGTCCTTTAGGACCTAACACTCTAGTCATTAACAGGTTACTATAATAAAGTGTTCCTGTTTTATTATAGCTAATTGACTCGACGGCTTTCTATACTCTGCGCATGTTTTTGACCTCGTATGTTGGTGTTTGAGCTCATAAGCTGCTCTCTACCCTTCATTGGTATATTATCTAGATGTTACTAGAGATGAGCGAACGTACTCGGTAAGGCCGATTTCGCAATCGAGCACCGCGATTTTCGAGTACTTCACTACTCGGGTGAAAAGTACTCGGGGGCACTGTGGGTGAGCGGGGGGTTGCAGAGGGGAGTGGGGGGGGGGAGAGGGAGAGAGAGAGAGCTCCCACCTGTTCCGCGCTGCTACCCCCCACTCCACCACACCACGCCCCCCAGCGACCCCCGAATCTTTTCACCCGAGTAGTGAAGTACTCGAAAATCGCGGTGCTCGATTGCAAAATCGGCCTTACCGAGTACGTTCGCTCATCTCTAGATGTTACCAACCATCTTTATGTTCTGTATTGCACATTTTGTGGTGCTTATTGTGATGACACCCTACATGGTGTTCCTTCTCATTGGCACATGTTTGTTATCCCTTTTTTTTTAATTACAATAAAAAGAGATTTAATGCACAAAAAAAAGTTGCAAACCAATAAAGATTAAAAAGATTTAAGACAAATGTCAGAATCTAGAGACTATAAAGACTAGAGAGATAAATCTAGAAAGGTGCCATAATAAAGGTGGATACAACAATAAAAAAAACCTGATTTCTTCAAGGTAACGATGAATCACTTTGTGTGTTTTCTCATCTTCAAACTACCATGAAGGATATAGGAGTTCAGTGATGTCAGTTTGATTATTCCGCTTTGTGCATTGTATCCTGCAATAGAAGAAAAATTTTATAAATGTATTCATTTTATTGGAATGATTTCAACCCATAGCCACTCATCTAGGATTACGGCTTTAAATCTTTTTGCTGAGCTTCCTAACATATTTTTTGTCTCTAAATCTGTAAGCTTTGTTTTAGAACTGCACATTGCATCTCAGAATCTTGCTTTCTGCTACAGTTCTCTGAATGATCTCTGCTCGGCTAAGGATTTTATTTATGTACTGTAGTTCAAACTGCCCAAAATTGTTTATTATGCTATTTTTTGTTTCTGTGAGTCCACCAGAGTAAATCATTCCGATCACATACCCTCTGTCCATGCAGAGTATATGTCCATTCACTTTGTTGTTATTACACACAGGCCATATCTACTAAAAATCTAATAAATTACAGTATTTGCGAATCAAGTCACAATATATGGATTCTAGAGGCAAGTGATAGTAGTCACCAAAGTCATCTTTAAATAGTAGTCCAAGGCAGCAGAAATGCAGTCCTAAGCTCTCGCTCACGACCTGAAGGTTGCAAGTTCAATCCCCGCGTGGTTTAGGTAGCCCGCTCAAGGTTGACTCAGCCTTGCATGCATCCTAGGTCGGTAAAATGAGTACCCATCTTGGTTGGGGTCATTACTTGAAAGCGCTGTGGAATAAGTTGGCGTTATAGAAATAAACTTTAATTTTAATCTCATTTTACTTCCAAATTTATAATATATTTTTATTATGTATTCATGCCCACATTTGAAATATTAACACAATTTAAACATATAAGGATTGAAAGCGTTGAGATGGATGTCAGTAGATCCGAAAACTATACGAAACCATAGACTAGAATTCACTGGGAATGCTTGATTTGATATTTCAAACTTTTTTTTTTGTTTTTATGTTTTTTATACTTTTGATTATAGTAAAACGTGTGGTGATGTCTTGTTGCTTCTTATACCAAAGTTCTATCCATAATGCCATGTGGACATGTTTTATCCCCATGGTTACATTCTCTCCTTGATTGCCTGATGGTTTTGATCATGTTCTCATGCAGATATTACAATACACTATAGACTTTGAAATAAATATTTATTTTTATCAGAACATCACTTAATACATCTTTTTAGTTTTTTTTTTATTCTATTCTATTTTGCTTCAATTGACTTTACCAGACAATATCATTGTGAAAGTACAATATAACCTATTGTTAAAACAGGTGACGTCTATTGTCAGTGTTTCGTAATTGAGGCATAATTGCTGCAAACACGCACAACTCCATTAGAAGAGTCTTTCTGCCTGTAAGTACCATTATTGCAAATTGTTAATTGAGCCAACATATAATATAAAAAACATGAAACAGAAGAAAACAAGAGAGCTAATTCCTAGGCATTAACCTTTTACATCACAAGCAGGAGAAAGGATGTCATATACCTACTAACCTTCAGGAGTTGTGCAATGAATAGACAGGAGTCTATGAAGGATTTGAATAGCTTCTGCACCGATTTGAGGTCCTTGATAGTCAGCAAATATGTCCAACGATGAAAGCGAGGGAATAAGGACAAAAAGGACTGCGCCTGGCTGGTGACAGGTGCTGCTAAGTAATGTTACAGAAGATGTACATGCATTTCGACCCCATTTCTTTAAATGATGTGGCTGTGCTATAGCATAACGCATTTCAATACATCGCAGGATTTTTCTCAGAGAGCCTGGTATGGAATTGAAACACATTGTGCCTTTTTGTCAATATAATCTAGTACCTTTATAAGAAAGATATTGAGGATCTATGTTCTTTATTCCACTTCTCAGGAACACCCGGCACCAGCCAGGAGCAATTCTTCTTATCCTTTTGCCATTATATTATGTAGAAGAAACATGGAGGCACTGCTGTTATCCATTGATTGAGATAAGTGCATAACAGGTGTGCCGGAGGCATTTGTAGCTATTAAAGGGTCATGGAATCATAAGCCTGGAAGTATTAACTTTATCTCCTCTAAAAAACTGCACTACATAAAGCAAAGGACATAAAATACTTGTCATGAATAATCAGAAATTTGCTGCTCAGATTGTGATAATTCAGTTGTGTAGTATATCAAGGCTTGTTGACTTATGATATACTCTGTGCTTATCCTTGATGTCAGAGTAGTACACTCTTTGTAAAAAACAAATCCAACACCTAGAAGGAGTTGCCGTTTAGCTGCGAAAACTCAGCATGCAGTTACATCTCAGACAGATATGCAAATGATTAGGGGTGTGGTGTGATTAGATGAACGGTCTTGCCACCTGAGGCCCTACAAGTGGTTCCACCCTTGGCCTATAAAAAGGCTCTCAGAAGCTACTCATGTGTAGTGGACCTCTTTTTCTGCTTTTGTACAGCCTGTTGTCCATTAGACATGTCTCTATGATACAATTGAAGAGATTTGCCTCTATGATACAAATAGAGTTTGAAAGGGAGATCATTATTGGAATGTAAGAAGCTGGATGGTCGTATCGATGAGTTGCCCACCACCGGAGCCAATCTGACCAGACTGTTAAGAGGTGTTGGGACTAGTGGATGTGTGATGGCGCACATACAAACTGACTGGGCTTAGCATGCCCTCGAAAGATCACCAGTAGAGAGGAGTGGTTGATTGTCCGACAAGCATGAGCAGCTCCAACTTTTTTGCTGTCTGCCTATGTGTTTGCATGATCAAGAGGTGCAGTTACAGCAAATCTGGAGCAATATGCTGTACGATACCATATGGAATCTGTATGCCTCCATGCCCACCCATATGACAATTTGCATCCAAGCTAGAGGCTGTCCAACAGGGTGCTAGAGCCTCCCTCCAAGAGTTCAGTTTTCTGCAATAAATTATCCTGTTGCTCTGATATTGTAATTACTTACTTGTATCAACGTTACAATCACAAATAGAAAGTTTCATTTGATTCTGATAACTTCTCCTAAGTGCTTTGATTTTTTTTTTTTTTTACAAAAAGTGTAGTTTACAACCTCCAGTGAACCATTGAGGTACTCTATGCTCCCCCGTGACCATGTGATATTTAGTCCAGGACATGTTTGATAACTAAATTCCTAGTCCGAGTTACTTCGCAGTGGCACGATATACTGTTCTGGTGATTGATTAGTATAGTATCCAGCTGTGCCGTGACCTTAGTTCAGTTCTTAGTCTCTTCTGCTGTAGTAAACAATGTGATTAGGCTGACGAGAAAGCTCTTTGCTGCATATACCCAGCTATTAGGTAGCGTGTGATCTTCCTTTTTTATCTAGTGGTTTTATCACTCATCCCATGTAACCAAGGAGTTTTGTCCATCAGGTAACATCTGTAAATCCATAACTTACCTTTCTCCAGCATATAGCAATGTAGCAGAGCTCCCTTACTGCTTCAATAAGCTGTTCATTGACTGCTCTATGGGGATGATTGATCATAGTAACAATCACTTGCCCCATACCAGCTACAGTATTCTTAGCCCATGTAAAAGAAATCTAAACAAAGCATGTTGATTGGCATTCATTCCATCGGGCCATGAATACCAAAATAGTGTATCTTTTTTTACTATATTGAAAAGCATAGTCAGCTGCAGTTTTTTTAATTTCAAGGGGATTCTGCAAAAAAGTATACATTGTGGCGCGTTTTGTTTTCATGGCATCCAGATGCATATGTCAGGCTACACATTTGGCTTATACATATAACATGTAGGGAGCATGTAGGGAATAAAACAGGGACTGAAGGAGCTAAAGGGCTTATGTATATGGACAAGCTGTGTGCATATACAGTAGCCTGTATTGCAGTGCACAGAACCATATATACAGCAAACAGTAGAGCATATCCCACAATTCTTTTTTTGTTACATTTTGTTTTGAAATCAACAGAAAAAAGCTTTTTGTGCTTTTTGTAAAATTGGAGGCATACATGGATACAGTAGAGACCCCATGCACCTATAGAGGAGCCCTATTAAAGCTGTGTAAAAACCAGCGGTGTAATAAGTTGTAATACAACTATGTGGATAAGACCTTAGCTGGTCCGTCACATATTTTAAGAGGCCACTCTGACGAAAATTCATTTTTCCATGCCTGCCCTTTCACCTGACAACTTGTCACACTCTGGAGGTCTCCTCTATGTATTCTGGTAACTTCCCTGCAGTGAAGCCCCCTGTCTGATGCTCATAAGGCAACATCTTGATTGTGAGATCTTTTATCTCCACTTCCAACCAATCCCAGCATTAGTTAAAGTGGTTATTCAGTTGTAAACTTGTGATGGCCTATTCTTAGGATAGCTCATCAATTGTAGATTGGTGAGGGTCCGTCAGCTCTTCTCTGGGTCGATGCACTCATCTACTGAGCTGATTTCTTCAGAAACGGCCTGTCAGAGTATTACAGGCCAAGTTCCCATTGAAATAAATGACTGATACTGCAGAAATCAGCTCAGTGCAAAAGCAAGACAGCCTTGTTGATAAGCAGAGGTCCTAGATGATAGATCCCAGCTAGAGATGAGCGAGCACCAAAATGCTCGGGTGCTTGTTACTCGGGACGAAATTATCGCAATGCTCGAGGGTTCGTTTCGAGTAACGAACCCCATTGAAGTCAATGGGCGACCCGAGCATTTTTGTATATCGCCGATGCTCGCTAAGGTTTTCATTTGTGAAAATCGGGGCAATTCAAGAAAGTGATGGGAACGACACAGCAACGGATAGGACAGGCGAGGGGCTACATGTTGGGCTGCATCTGAAGTTCCCAGGTACCACTATTAAGCCACAATAGCGGCAAGAGTGCCCCCCCCCCCTGCACTGTCAGCATAAAGATCATTCTCTTCTGCCACAGCAGTAACAGCTATGGCAGAGAAGAACGATGTTAGCCCATTGAATTCAATGGAGCCGGCAATACAGCAGGTTCCACTGAAAGCAATGGGCTGCCGGCGTGCGCGGGATGAATTGTCGGGAAGGGCTTAAATATAGAAGCCCTTCCCTGCAATTCATCCAGAAATGTGTAAAAATAAAAAATATATACCGTATATACCGGCATATAAGGCGATGGGGCATATAAGACGACCCCCCAACTGTCACCTTATACGCCGGGAATACAGCGGAGCAAAAAATAAAAATCATTACTCACTTCCCCCGGCGTTCTGCGGCGCTGCTGCAGGATGTCGCTCCCTCCTGGTCCCCGGCAGAGCATTGCTTTCTGGACGCAGGGCTTGAAATCCCCGCCTCTAGAAAACACACGTGCCTTCAGCCTATCACAGCCAATGACAATGATGTCATTGAATGGCCGTGATTGGCTGACGGCATGTGTTAGCTAATCACAGTATCTTTCTGGAGGCGGGGATTTCAAGCCCTGCGTCCAGAAAGCAATGCTCTGCCAGGGACCAGGAGGGAGCGACAGCCTGCAGCAGCACTGCAGAACGCCGGGGGAGGTGAGTAATGATTTTTTTTTTTTGACACTTTCTTTTTTTTATATTACTGGCGTATAAGACGACCCCCGACTTCAGAGCAGATTTTTCAGGGTTCAAAAGTCGTCTTATACGCCAGCATATACGGTATATACTTACCTTGTCCCGGCAGACGGAGTTCAGCGCGGCCGGCCTACAGTGGGTGTGAAGGGGGTGTGAGTCAGACCTGCCCCCTGATTGGCTCAGCGCTGAGTTTGACTCACACCCCCTTCACACCCACTGCCGGCCACCGCGGCTGAACTCCGTCTGCCGAGACAAGGTAAGTATATATATATATATTTATTGTAACACATTTCTCTATGAATTGCAGGGAAGGGCTTATATATTTAAGCCCTTCCCGACAATTCATCCCGCGCACGCCGGCAGCCCATTGCTTTCAGTCGAACCTGCTGTATTGCCGGCTCCATTGAATTCAATGGGCAAACATCGTTCTTCTCTGCCACAGCTGTTACAGCTGTGGCAGAGAAGAATGATTTGTCTTCTATATGTTCTCAATGGGATCGGCGCTGCTGCCGCCGGCCCCATTGAGCGCATATAGAGAAGAGATAGGTGCGATCTGCGATTTCTATGGCCTAAGAAGGACCGTTGGGGTTCTTGAAGCCTAAAATGACTCCTAACACTCTCCCTATAGCAGCTCCGGCATCAACAGCACTTTCCCTGAACTATGTCAGAATGCATCTGTGGCGAGCCGCGGGCGGGCAGATTTTAATACTCGGGTGACACCTGATCTCGCCAGCCACTCACTGCAGGGGGGTGGTATAGGGCTTGAACGTCGCAGGGGGAAGTTGTAATGCCTTCCCTGTCTTTCTATTGGCCAGAAAAGCGCGCTAACGTCTCAGAGATGAAAGTGAAAGTAACTCGAACATCGCGTGGTACTCGTCTCTAGTAACGAGCATCTCGAACACCCTAATACTCGAACGAGTATCAAGCTCGGACGAGTACGCTCGCTCATCTCTAATCCCAGCTAAACTACTATTGGTGACCTATCCTAAGGATAGACCACCACTAGTTTACAACTGGATAACCCCTTTAAAATTATACCATTTTTGTCTGCATGGGGGTCAGTTTAATTATCATTACCTTCTGTATTCACCTAAATAAGCTACAGTCAAGAGATGAGCTATGATCTCCTCTATTATAACTGTGTGACAGGAGCTGTGTGATCATCATCAGTAACTGTGACAAGTGTATCTGTGCCCTCCTCTAAGCACTTTTTATGGTAGATACATGTAACAGCATCACAAAAACTTTTGACTAGAAAATAAATCCATAACCCCTAAGTAGGTAACACTAGCTGACATATATGCTGGGCGTATAGCTACATAATGAATTAATTTTAAGCCCTTTAGCCCTTTAAGAAGTTGGTATTAACAGCAAACACTAAGCTAAGCCCGTGTTTGTTAAGCAAAGATCTAGTTTGCCATCCTACCCTAGTCTTGCTTCTACATGCCCTTCTTAGCAATCCCCTGGTGCCCATCATAGGAGGGCTCCTTAGTTACCCTCCTGGTAAACAGGGTATGCTGCAGTGAAAATGAAGGGCCTGTAAAGCCTTCCATTGAAAGACTATGAAATACAGCACTTTTTTTCTTTTTCTTTAACAGATGCACAGTGCTGTTTTTCATATTTAGGAAGAAAACTCAGCATGCAAAAGCAGAATAGAACAGTTATAGATGTAACAAAATTAAGGGTCCCTAACTACTACTAATTAATAGCAGAAGATAATTTAATACATCATATAAGCTTTTATTCTATTATAGCGGCAGAAGGGGGAGTTCATCTGTACTTAGAATGACTCCTGTGCGCTAGTTAATTAACATTTTATGAAATATTTAAGCAATTAAAACTAACGGGGCATTTTCTGAAGGTGTAAGAAAGGCACAATCATTATGTTGTCTGGATGGAGCGACGTGCTGAGCATTTGGTTCAGGAGAAGTATGTATTAACTATGCAGGTGCCACCATTGATTTCACAGAATTACAGAAGAAAAACAACAAAGAGTGAATATAATGTGTTCAGCATGGTTCTCTAAAGGAAAGTCTAGTGATTTTACTTAACTGATATAAAAGATATTTATTGCAATGGGAACATATAAATTGGGAGATATTTCTGGGCTGCAATTGTTCATTTCTCAATAACAGGCCAGTAGCTGCCCAAAAATGTCACATACTTTTACGTTACTCCTCCAATAAATATCTTTTATGTGCATTAAGTGCAGGTTATGATGGCCCTCTCTGGATTGACCTATAACAGAGCCTGTGACATTGAATGCCAATTCCAGATACTTGTTTTTCAACAACTTTTCTATAGAGATAGTGTGGGAAAAGATCTGCTATACTCTATTTCTTAATACTCTGCATATGCTATGCTTTTTTGTAAGAGATAAGGTTCATACATATGCATATGTACATATACCGTGTTTCCCTAAAAATAAGAGCCTGTCTTATATTATTTTTTGCCACAAAAGAGGCACTAGGTCTTATTTTCGGGGGATGTCTTATTATACTTAGCAGGCTCGGTCTCGGCCTTCCCGCTGCTTTCCAAA
Source organism: Eleutherodactylus coqui (assembly GCF_035609145.1). Taxonomy (NCBI): domain Eukaryota; kingdom Metazoa; phylum Chordata; class Amphibia; order Anura; family Eleutherodactylidae; genus Eleutherodactylus; species Eleutherodactylus coqui. The sequence goes on along the minus strand of NC_089839.1, from coordinate 243,346,486 downwards.
GGTCCAGCACGCTTGTTGCAGTCCTCAGCCGCCCACAGAAAAATGCTTCCTGGTTACGGAATTCATAAATCCCGCCTCCAGGAAGTGATGGCTGTGATTGGTTCTCAAGTGATGCTCAAGTAATTGCAGCAGCAGTAAGCTTTGAGCTCCTGGGCCACCCATAAGTTACTATTTGGGACAGCAAGTGATGTATTCAGAACAATGGCTGCACTGCTGAGGGTAGCAGCAAGCACAGTATTGAAGTATCAGCAGTAGGGTGGCCTAAGTTGAAAACTCAATTTTCAGCTACAAAGCAAGACACCCTCTATTTTTCCTTTTAACAAATCTTTATTTGGGGCAGAATTTCAGGTTCTTATGTCTTCAAAAAGGTTGTGCTCAAGGACCATGAATTTTCAGACTCTCACCGAAAATTGTTTTCTTTTCAGTTATTGTCTCTTATTATGCATATTTAGAGTGAAGTTGCATGAGTGTTTTTTTTTGCCTGTGCCTATGTGTGAAAAAAAGGGTGTCTGATAGAATCATTGGTTCCCTATGTAGTGTTTACATGTCCGTCTTTGATAGGCGCAAAATACTCGCACCTGCAAAAAATAGCACATGCGTGCAGTGGCAAGGTCCATGCTGTGCGTAAAATATCTCGGCAGGGAGTCTCCTCATTACTGAACACTGTGACAGCACTGTCACAGTGTTCAGTAACAAGGGGACCCCCCACAGGGATGAAAGAATCCCTTGCCACAGCTGTCACAGCTGTGGCAGAGGATTGCGATCTTCTCCCATTGTTTCAATAGACCGACGCTGCAGCTGCCCCATTGGGATGCAGGCAACCCCCGCAGTGATTTTCGGAGAAGGGCTTGAAATATAAGCCCTTCCCAGAAAATCATTCCTAGCTGCTGTAAAAAATAATATATATACATATATATATATATATATATATATATATCACCTTCCACCGCTGTCGAGGCTCCGGTGCGTCTTGTCGCTTGGTCCCCATCCCCGCCTCCAGAAAGTGCTGGTCTGATTGGCTAAGCACTCAGGCAATCACAGGCAGCACTCAGCCATTCATTGACATGGACATGTTAACACTACATAAGGAACCAATGGTTCTATCAGACATGCTTCTTTTGTGCATATAGGCACACGCAAAAAAACGCTCATCTGACTTCGCCCTAAATATGTTTAGTAATAGACATACCTGAAAAGACAACAATTTCCAGTGAAAATGGCTGAGCGCTGCCTCTGATTGGCTGAGTGCTGTGACCAATCACAGGCAGCACTCAGCTGTCTTTCAATGAATGGCTAAAGGCTGCCTGTGATTGGCTGAATGCTCAGCCAATCAGACCAGCACTTTCTGGAGGCAGGGATTTTTAAATATCTGACTGCCAGAAAGTGCTTCAGAGCAGTGCCAAGGCCCAAGCGACAAGACGCATCGGAGCCCTGACATTGGTGGAAGGTGATGTATATATATTTTTTTTTTATTTTTTACTGCAGCTAGGGATGATTTTCTGTTAAGGGCTTATATTTCAAGCCCTTCCCCGAAAATCACTGCGGGGGGTTGCCTGCATCCCATTGCTTTTAATTGGACAGGCTGCAGTAGCACTACATAGTAACATAGTAACATAGTTCGTAAGGCTGAATTAAGACAATGTCCATCTAGTCCAGCCTGTTTATCCTCCTGTGTTGTTGATCCAGAGGAAGGCAAAAAAACCAAGAGCAGAAGCCAAATAGCCCTTTTGGGGTAAAAATTCCTTCCTGACTCCCTAATGGCAATCAGACTGTTCCCTGGATCAACCCCTAATAGTTCCTACCTGCCTGTATACCCAGATTAACAGTTAACCTAAGATTTATATCCTGTAATATCCTTCCGCTCTAGAAATACATCAAGTCTCCTTTTAAACTCCTCTATGGATTTTGTCATCACCACTTCCTCTGGCAGAGAGTTTCAGTCTAACTGTTCTTACAGTAAAAAAAAACCATTTCTATGTTGGTGATGAAACCTGCTTTCCTCTAAACGTAGTGGATGCCCTCTCGTTACCGTCGCAGTCCTGGGTGTAAACAGATCATGGGAGAGATCCTTGTATTGTCCCCTCATGTACTTATACATAGTTATTTGATCACCCCTTAGCCGTCTTTTTTCTAGAGTAAATAATCCCAATTTGGATAGCCTCTCTGGGTACTGTAACATCTTTCCTGAGCACCGGTGACCAGAACTGTGCACAGTTTTCCATGTGGGGCCTGACTAGTTCCTTATATAATGGAAGGATAATGTTCTCGTCCTTCGCTCCTTTACCTCTTTTAATGCACCCCAAGACTTTATTTGCCTTTGCAGCAGCTGACTGGCATTGGTTACTCCAGTTTAGTCTATAATCCACTAGTACTCCCAGGTCTTTTCCATATCACTTATCCCTAGCAGTACCCCATTAAGTGTATATTAGTGACATCCGTTTTTGCTGCCCATGTGCATAACCTTACATTTTTCAACATTGAACTTCATTTGCCATTTTTCTGCCCAAGCCCCCAGCTTATCTCGGTCCATTTATAGCCGTACATTGTCCTCCGTTGCATTAATTAAATTGTATAATTTTGTGTCATCTGCAAATATTGATATTTTGTTGTGCAGGCCCTCTATCAGGTAGTTGATAAATATATTGAACAGAATGGGACCTAATACTGAACCCTGTTTCACCCCACTAGCGACTGTGGTCCAATCAGAGTATGAACCATTTATTACCACACTCTGCTTTCTAACACTGTGCCAATTCTTTACCCAGATACACACGTTTTCACCCAATCCGAGCTGTCTCATTTTGTATATTAGCCTATTATGAGGCAAGGTGTCAAATGCTTTAGAGAAGTCCAGATATACGAGATCAATAGATTCTCCCAGGTCCAGCCTAGAGCTTACTTCATCGTAGAAACTGATTAGATTTGTCTGACATGAGCGACCCTTTATGAATCCATGCTGGTGAGGAGTTATTCCCTTGTTCTCCTTGACGTACTTATCGATGGCGTCTCTCAGAAACCCCTCAAAATTTTTCCCGTTACTGAAGTGAGACTTCCCGGCCTGTAGTTGCCAGGCTCACTTTTGGTCCCCTTTTTGTAAATTGGAACCATGTTGGCAATGCGCCAATCCAATGGTACAACCCCGGTCTTGATAGTGTCTAGAAATATTATATATAGCGGCCTAGCTATCTCATCACTTAGTTCCCTTAGTATCCTTGGGTGTATTCCATCTGGGCCTGGCGATTTATCGATTTTAATCTTCTTTAATCGGTTCAGAACTTCCTCTTGCATTAGGTATGACATATTTTGTGAGGGGATCATTTCATTCCCCTGCATCTCGTGTGGCATTTCATTTTCGTTTGTGAATACGCTTGAAAAGAAACTATTTAATAAATTTGCCTTCCCTCCATCATCTTTAATGATTTCTCCTGCATCATTTGTTAAAGGGCCAGTGCTCTCCCTTCAAATCCTTTTGCTGTTAATATAATGGAAAAATAGTTTCGGGTTGTTTTTGCTCTCTTTGGCGATCAGTCTTTTTGCCTCCTCCTTAGCAATTTTGATCCTATCTTTGCATATTTTGTTTTTTCCCTGTACGATTTTAGCGCTTCTTCGCTGCCTTCTTGCTTTAGTAGTTTGAACGCTTTCTTTTTTTCGTTTATTGCCCTTCTTACCATCTTGTCGAGCCACATTGGTTTCTGGCCCCATTGAAAGCAATTGTCACAGAGCTTCGATCACGTGCATTTTTAACATGCGTGGAGCGTTTTTCTTTTGCACACATAAGTGCGCAAAAAAAACCCCGCTAGTTTGACAGAGCCCTTACTTATGTCATGACTTGAAGGTTATATTTATTTATTTTTTTCAGGAGTTATTTTATTCAGTGTGCATCAACACGCCAAAGTAGAGAAATCATATATTCTAGGGAAATCATATATTTGGAGGTATTTTTGGTCGGAACAGCACAAACGTGTAGATTGTCAGGACAGATATCATTGTCAATACTTAATGTTTTAAAGTATAGTGCTTTTGCAAAAGCAAATTGTTAATATTAATGTTGTAACTCGTGTAATTGGAAATCTTAAGCACCATGTTTCATAATATACATCAGTTTGGAGCACCATCTTGCATTTGGAATTTAAAGCTAAAACTTTACTCTAACATTACTATTAGCAGATGTAACAAATGGGAAGATGTCTTGCTGTATAGCTGCCACTTTATTTTTTGCCATATCCCCATGGGCCACCCTAATCAGGAGGCTTGATATTGGAAGTAGTAGTAGACGACTGAGGAACCCAGCATCTGTGACAGTGGAACTTCGGATGCTGTGTGAAGACCACTCAAGTTGTGGAGCTTGCAGATGGAAATACAAGTGCTGGAGTAAACAGACCCTGTGATAGTGAACTGAGTAAACAAAGATCGCCTAGGGAATATCTGAACAGTGCTGTCTTCCTGTTGTACTCTACGAACCATGCGTGAGGTTGACCTCCGTAGAGATAGTGGGTATGCACACACATAGGAACTGAGTCAGTGTAACAGGCCTGCTATATAAATCTACGTAGGAATGCTGAAGCTTTTTGGAAGGGACATCATTCACAAGTCATGGACAGAGGCCTAATGTGGCATATCAAAGCGAGCTATAGTAGGAATGATGTTGAGTGCGGTTTATTATACTGTTAGCAGTGAGTGGAACATTTTTTTAGGAGTATTGTGACTTATAATTTGTCCACCATACATTTCCATGTTGAAGAACATATCTTTGCAAAGGAACATTAGTATTATTTTCCTACCACTGCCGTTTCCTTATTGCTGTCTGAATTTTAGTAATAGAACTGAGTTGGTACAAACGGCAATAGGCTGCTATAAAGTGAAAGTCAGATTGCTTATTTATTCTCATACTGGGACTCATTTCAATTCTGTCTTTAAAAAAAAACTTTGTATATAGTTTTGGTACTCCGTGGTCTGCATCATATTTCTATATCCCGAGTCGCATCTACCACACACAACATTTTTTGGAGTCACAAACAGCATTTAATATCAGACAGAGGAAATCACAGTGAAGATGTTGATATGGTAGCACCAGGCCCCTCAGCGAGTGGCGGAACCCCTGCGAGGCTCTCATGAGTCGGCACCACTCTAAGCAACCAGACCAAGATTATGTTCACACACTGGGTAGCTTGATTCAGATATGTTATTTATTTCTGGAATGTGATTAAGGAGTTGCAGGTGGAGATAACCCTGAATGCTTCGGGTTCTAGGGGCATGTAGGGGGGTACATGAAAGCCTGTATTCCTGTAACCCAAAGCCGAGTATCAGACTATGGATGCTATTATCAAGCTGCTTGAGGATGTCTATGGTGAAGCAGTAAGTATCGAAAACGTGAAAGCTCAATTCTTTTGCAAGGAGAGGAAGAAAACATATCACAATATGCCAATGCTCTCCAGGAGATCCTAGCTTGTGTTCAAAAGAGAGAAACCTACAGACTGAACATGATGAGTCCGATGGACCAGATCCTAAGAGACCAGTTTGTCCTTGGCTTAAACAATGTCCTATAGGGTCAAAAACTATGACAGTGAGTCCTGGTCGATCCTTCATTGACATTCCACTAGTTGCTAATTGAGGCTGTTGCCCAAAATTAAGAAGAAAGTCTTGGCCCATATGCCATCAGACAGCAGACTGTCAAGAGCTCAAGTGCAGCCAGAAAGAAGAAAACCTTGGAGAAAGTAGTTTGAGAGTTACCAGAGACACTGTGATTTGTTAAAGGTGAGCTAGAATGGTGCTACCCTCAGTGGAGTAGCTGTTATTTGAAGTATCCTTATATCTGCCTGGGACACTGCCTGATAGAGTCATCAAACCACTGCCCTTCAGTAGGGGAAGTGTGGAGAAAGCCTAAGGCCCATCACTCCGAACATGTAACTGCTGAATGCTCAATAATGCGGGTGTAGTTTGAAGGGATAGCAGTTGATTGCCTTGTGGACACTGATGTACAGGTTATTACCATGTCAGCAGCTTTTCTCAACTGACATTTCCAGATTCTAATTACACCGGAAAAGAAACAGTAATCAAGCTAACTGCTGCTAACCATATGCCACTTTCCATGACCAGAGTGGTGTGGATGAAGGTATGAATATGTGACCAGGACATTCGCAAAACAAGCATCATCATTGGCCAAAACCATCCATGAGACAATGTTTCTGTGATCCTAGGCATGAATACAATCAGATAGCTGGATCAGCTGATTCGGCCACAAGAATACACAAGTACCAAAATCAGGCAGCCTTTCATAAGGTGCCTTGTTAGGCTACTTACATATGGGCAAACACAATATCATGCTTGTGAGTTTTCGACTTACCCATGGATGCAAGTCATATTTCATACAAAAACACCTCATATCGCATCTGTGAAATTCTGATTCTCTCGCACGAGTTGCAATAGAGGATCGGAATTGTTTGCCATTGCTTTCAATGGGAAACCTCACATTGCACTCTCATGCGCATCCCACCACATACTTGAGCCATCCAATACATTCAAGATCCCATTGAAATTATTGGGCAATATGTTCTGACGAACGTGCTTAGATAAACCATTCCACGATTTTTTTTAAAACCTCACTCGTGCATATGACTCCATTCAAAAGAGCTCTTGAGCAAGTTTCTCGGCCATGTGATAGACAAAGTTGCACAAATAGACAGGAATCAAAGGACAAATCCCCAGAATGATATCTTGTACTGGAAAGAACACCTGTACAGTGGCAAATAGTAAACCCTGGACAGGTGGAGATGAAAATCTGTTTGTGCCAGGGTCGGGGCAATTTGATAAAAATCACCATGAATCGGGACGGCTGATTCTGACTCCCATTAAAGTCAATTGGTATAAAAATTGGTTTCATTATGTTGCCTTTCAGAAGGTCCCAAATGCAGGCAAAGCCCCTCAAATTTCTTGAAAATACGGCCACGCATCCAAGGAACACTGTGCTCCTCCTAAAAATTTGTCAAAATAGTATAAAGTGGTGTAGTGGGTCAATCATACCACACGGGTATCACTGAAAACAACAGAACACCCACAGGGATTCCTAGATTAAAAATTGTGCCAAGGAGCACAGCAGGTGTGCTGCTTGTTTTAAAAGAAATGCATAAATTTTACAAGGACAAATTCTGCTAAGTGAACACAGCACTTAAGCATGGGCCTCCTACTGCTCCTCCTCTTCCAAGAAATAGCTGTAGAGTTACCAAAAATCATGCCAAGGAAGACAGCAGGTGTGTTTTTTGTTTTAAAAGCAATGTCATAAAGTTTACAAAGGACAAATTTTACCAGATGAACAGAACAGCCAAGCACGGGCCTTCTCCGAGAAAAACCTGTAGAGCTACAACTGTTGCTTGTGCTTTAGAAACTTTTTGTTTTGGCAGAAAGAATAGGAAACATGGTGGAAGCAGGAGAATTAGAGCAGCAGCAGTTCCATCACCACCACTAGCAGAAACAGTAGCTTGAGGGTAGAATGTGCTCCTCACAGAAACATGAGAGCTGAAGCACAGTATTTCCAGATTGCCTCCAACTGAAAAATGAGTCAAAGTAGGAAGAAGAAACATGGTGGAAGCAGGAGAAGGAGAGCAGCAGCACCGCAACCACCGGCATGTCCTCTTACCTCTTGCTTTCTTCATGTTTCCTTTATATTTTTACTTCCTTTTTTTTTTGCATACTTTTTAGTGTAGTTTTTTGTGATGTTTTAGCTAACTTTGTAGTTTCTAGAAAACCACTGCTATCTGCATAAGGCCTGCAAACAATTCATGCTGGCCTCACTTGTGACTGAACAACATCTTTGGCCGCTGACATGTACTGTGTGTATTTTCTATTTCCCTGTTTGGTTTTCTTTTTGTTTTACATTGACGCAAAACACCACCATCAAATAAATCCCTGATATGTGAGCACAGAATTCCAGACAATACAGATTTTTTATTTGTACACTGTCGCTGTTTTGCTCAGCGTAATTGAATTGCCGAAACCTCATTGCTGGCTGTATAAGGCCTGCCAATAATTTGTAGTGACCAGACTGGCAACTTTGAATGATGTCTGAGACCACAAACAGAGAACTAAAATATTCCCCATGCCAAAGCATAGGTTGTCTGTCTGATTTGCTCCTATATACATTGACAACAGCAGAAATATACCCTCTCCCAGTGTACAGACCGCACTTTGTATAGGTAATTAAACATAATTAGCTCATGGTGCAGATTTACTGTCTGGTTGTCAAGTGGTTTCTGGTGGTCTGCCTGGGATATAGAGCAGACAGTATCTACTCCCTGGATTAGTAACTATTCACCCAGCTGCTACAGAATCAGTGCTCACTTCCTCCTGTACTGTGTCACCTTATCTTACTCTGTACTGTACCCTCCTATACTCTTTACTATGCCCTCTTATCATGCTATGTACTGTTCCCCTACATCATACCCTCTACTGTGTTTTCTTAACACACCTTTAAATGTGTCCACTTATTATACCATGTACTGTACGAGGGCTCAAAGGGGGCACTATAAGTGTATGGGGACAATATTGCTACGTGAGTCCAAGCACTATTCTTGTTTGGAGCACAAAAGTGGGGTACTATTACTGTGTGGGGCGCCAAGGGGGGCATTATTATCATCTGGGCCTTATTACCGTTTGCAGCATTATGAATAGGTATATGTGTTTAGATAAGGAAAGTTGGGGAGGGTGCCGGAGGAGTGAGAAGATAAAGATGTCTGTATAGCAAATTTTGCAATGAATTTTGGTCACTAAAATTCATCATGGCAGTCTGGGCCAGATGGAGAAGAAACGGAAGGTGATTGACTCCAATCAGATAAGACATCACCTGTGAGGTTATATATAATACATAGCAGTGGTGGTGGTGCAGTTATTAGCCTATATGTGATGTATAGTAAAGGGGAAGGAAGATTTCTAGCCTGTTTTAAGGAACTATACAACCAAAAATATTTTGTATTAATAAAAACCACCTAGTGAAATCATTTTCTCAATCTGTGTTTATTTTGTGATTGTAGATTTTGTATTCTGTTCTCTGTACATAACTATGGGGGCTGCCATTTTTCCTCAGCTACTTTTAACAGCATTAAAATAATTTAGAGATATGCTTTATGACAGCCTCAAGGGCTCCTCACACAATGGACAGGAAGGGACCTATTGACTTTGTATGGAAGACTGTTCTAAGCATGCTCTGTGACCTGTGCAGAGATCAATGTACAGGTAAGGGGAGTAGGAAGTCACAGCTTATACTTCTCAAGATTACCGAATCCTGTGTTATCTGCATAGAGATGTTTACCTTTCAGTGTAATCCTGCCTGTGATGTTAGTGAGATAATTGCGGCAAAGTTTTCTCTACAGAACAGGAAATATCAGCCTATTATTAAGCTCTCTCGCCCGTTTTAAAAATGCAGGAATTTCAGGTTTTTGTTTTAAATACAGATTGTGACTGAAAGTCAAAAATAAAATCACCCAAAATTCTTAAAATTATATGTTTAACACAAAAATGTGATTTATAAACTCATTGTAACAAAAAACAAGAACCTAAGAAGAGTTGTCGGAATTGAATGAAACTTTGTATGTGTGATTGTAATGTTTCTATAAGTAAGTGAATATAGTATCAAAGTAAAAGGATAATTTATTACGGAAACGAAACACTCGAAAGGACACTCTAGTGCCCCGTTAAGCTGCCCCTAGCTTTGATGCAAGATATGATATGAGTGGGCATGGAGGCATACAGGCTCCACATGCTATCCTGCAGCATATCGGTTTACATTTGCTGTAACTGAGCCTCTAGATCATGCAAATTCATAGGCTATCAAAGTTGGTGTCCCAGATGGTCCCATACATGTTCTATTGGCAATAAATCTGATGACCAGGCAGGCCGCAAAAGTGTGGCAATGTTGTGGAGGCAGTCATGTCACACCCTAGCTATGTGCAGTCAAACATTTTATACTGGGAAATGCCTCTTGGAAGCCCTACCATGAGAAGGTACAGCAAAAGCAGGATTGAGGCGCTCAGTCCTAGGTCTCCAGACATGAACATGGCCACCATCAGTGCCCAAACTAAACCTGGGTTCGTTGTTGAAGCCAACCCAGTTCCACTCAGAAGCAGTCCAGTTTCATCATTCATGACGCCACAGCAAACGGAAGTATGATGGTTGTCAAAGACAGTACATGTGAAGGGCGCTGTGAGACCAAATGTCCTTTCAGTCAAGCACCTGTAAATGGTTCTTACAGACACAGTGGCCTTTCAACAATGGTGTTGCCTGTCTCTGGATTGTGGACAATGAAACAGTTGGAGCTGCTCCTGCTTGTTGGATGATCAAGCAATTCTCTCTACCTGTGGTCTGTTGAGGGCATTCTGAGCTCTGTTGCTTTGTGTGCCCTCATGCATCAACTGGTCCCAACACCTCCTAAGATTCTGGTCAGAAAGGTCCAGGTGGTGGGCAATTCATCAATACAACCTTTCAGCATCTTGCATTCAATAAGGCACCACCTCATAAACTCTGTTAACAGGGCAAAATCTCTCCAATTGCATCGTAGAGGTGTCCAGTGGTTTAACAAGCTCCACACAAGCAGAAACAGAGGTCCACTACACATAAGTAGCCTCTGAGAGCCTTTATATGTGCCAAGAGTGGCAGCACTTTTAGAGCCTCAGATGGCAAGACCATTCATCCAATCACACCACAACTCTAATCATTTGTATATCTGCTGAGGGCTCAGTCACACAGGCGCTGATGTGCCCGTGTTACTGCATGAAGAAGACGGCCACATTGCAGGTGCAGACGATATATATATATATATATATATATATATATATATAGTAATTGGGGGTAGGACTCTCTAGACAGTATACAATATTAGGAACCTCATGCATATCATATACATTCACCACCAGCGCTAGTCATCCTCTTTTATGGGTGATGGGAATTAAGCCCAGTCACCTCTGCCATCTTTATATGGCAGGCAGATATAAACTGGTTATGGATGTGTTGCTACTCATACTATAGGACAGGGCTGTGTGCTTGCTTTCCAAGCTTAAATTTACTACCCAGCCCTTGGCAGTGTGAAAATTCACTGCAGTTTGCTGTGTGATGCTAGTATTCTGCCATTATACAGTCATTATATGGCAATATTATTCAGACTCAGTAAGTTGTTAGTTTTAATCTTTGTATGGTGGTTTTGGGTTAGTTTTAATCTTTGTATAGTGGTATTCAGTATCTTTATGGTGGTACTATTCATTTAATGTGAGGCGGTAATATTTGGTCATGATATTTTACTGTTTTTTGGAAAATATTTTTGTTCCTTATATAGCAGTATGTAAGACTATTATTTAATGGTATATAGAGATGAGTGAACATACTCGCTAAGGCAAACTACTCGAGCGAGTAGTGCCTTATGCGAGTACCTGCCCGCTTGTCTCAAAAGATTCGGGTGCCGGCGGGGGAGAGCGGTGAGTTGCGGAAGTGAGCAGGGGGTAGCGGGGGGGAAAAAGTGAGAGAGAGATCTCCCGCCTGTTCCTCCCCGCTCTCACCCACCGCTCCCCGCCCCCCGCCAGCACCCGAATCTTTTGAGCCAAGCGGACTGGTACTCGCTTAAGGCACTACTCGCTCAAGTAGTTTGCCTTAGCGAGTACGTTCGCTCATCTCTAATGGTATACTATGGTACAGATTTTTCAGTGTCCCAGGAGTATTTATTTTGCATAGAGCAGGAAATGCCCCTGGATATAAAGATTAACACACGCATAGTTTTTGCAGTAGTCTAGTTTTTACAATTGCAACACATTAAAGACTTGCAACGACACATACACTGCAAAACTGTAGTATTTTCCAGTTAGCCAGCCGCGGTGCGTCATCTCACCACTTGACTGCGCCAATTATGATTTAGGTGTGTTATCGTAAACTAACAGTGCGTGAAGCATGTTTTAGTCAATACTTACAGTGTACTGTGCTAGTCTTAAAGAGTTTGACTGCTTAAGGGCACAATTTTGACAGGATGATGAGAACTCCATTCACTGAATACATAAATGCTACTTCTATTCTTCCGATGGCATCTGACCTGCTCTGCTATCAGAACCCCTCCAGAATACAAAACACAAATATCGATCAGAACGTTGTTGAATACCATTGCCTTATCTGTAGTAATATTTCATTCAAGAAACTTAACAATGGAGCTCAGAAGGCTATTGCCCCGACTACGAAATTTCAGTTTTTTTTCTGACACCCATTATAAATGCTAGTAGAAGGACTTTAAAGGTCTTTACTTTTTAAGCACTGTTTTCTAAATATTTCTTACAAGGTTCCCGAAGCTTTAGCGAATGCTTCAATATTTGCATATGAATCATATAATACCAGAGTGAATATGATGACTAACACTATTTGCACAGAGTCGTACAATGTAATAAAGGAAATCCTTTTCTATTGTAGATTAGGTGCAACCAACATCATTCTGGAAGCAGAACGGGAACATCAGTATCTGAAGCTGGCAGGTCATTAGGTACTGAAGAACAGAGTACTGTATTAACATTTTGATTTTCTCAACTCCTAAACTACACATTTTTTTTCTTACTGGAGACACGGAGAGAGTGATATGCCTCCAAGGAGACGAGTCACAATCATTAGACTGAAAAAAAAATGTAGTCCATCAATTGCGGCCATTCACTTCACTCAACCCCGTGGAGAAAGATTAAGAGAGAAAAGCTAAAAAAATGTTCAGTTGGTCTTGAATGAGGTGTATATTTCAATCTGACTCCAAAATGGCAGTGAGAAGACATCTTTTAATAACATCCAAATCGTATAGAGTTTCCATCCCTATAATGTTAATATTGCTACATTTTTCTTTGTAAGCATTATGTGATAAGATTTACACATACTTTTAAAATATTCATTTTTAGATTAAGATTCTTTACGGATTAATAATTCTGATAGATCTTAAAATTTCCTACATAGACCCCAAGGGAGAGCCTAGGATCTTGCTGCACACTGTCTTATTATTGAGTCTAAATGGGTTGTTTCATTAAAGACATTCAAGATCTGGCCCCTGGGGCAATCAATAGCCTCGGATCTCACTGGGGAAGCCATGGCAAACCAGAGATTTTCTCTTCAGTGGCTATTCAGTTGAATGGCTGACCTTGTATAGAAATACAAGGATTACTGAAATTCACCGTAATGGAAGGCACTTGTACAAAGAAGAATCAATGAAAAGGGATGGAATATTTTCCCTTAAAGGGGTTGTCCCGCGAAACAAAGTTGGGGTATACACTTCTGTATGGCCATATTAATGCACTTTGTAATGTACATTGTGCATTAATTATGAGCCATACAGAAGTTATTCACTTACCTGTTCCGTTGCTAGCGTCCTCGTCTCCATGGTGCCGTCTAATTTTCTGCGTCTAATCGCCGGATTAGACGCGCTTGCGCAGTCCGGTCTTCTTTTTTTCTGAATGGGGCCGCTCGTGCCGGAGAACGGCTCCTCGTAGCTCCGCCCCGTCACGTGCCGATTCCAGCCAATCAGGAGGCGGAATCGGCAATGGACCGCACAGAAGACCTGCGGTCCACCGAGGGTGAAGATCCCGGCGGCCATCTTCACCAGGTAAGTAAGAAGTCACCGGAGCGCGGGGATTCAGGTAAGCACTATCCGGTTTTCTTTTTTAACCCCTGCATCGGGTTTGTCTCACGCCGAACGGGGGGGCTATTGGAAAAAAAAAAAAACCCGTTTCGGCGCGGGACAACCCCTTTAAATGGGGAAAATTGGTTTCTAACGCATTGGGGGTTTTTTTGCCTTCCCCTAGATCAACAATGGGGGGGGCCAAAAAAAAAACATATGTCCATCCAGTTCAACATATTAGCCCCGTAATAGGCTGAACTGGATTGACATATGTGTTTTTTCGGCCTGCTTATGTTACTATGATGTCTATATGCCTTAATAGAGCAGATGAGCACAGGTTGTCTTGATCAGACAGACCCTTTACGGTATTGAGGGTATGCAGTACACTCCTATGCAAACCTACATGTCTCCATGGTAACAGATAACTAACAAACTCCATGTAGTCTGCAGTCATTCTCTCTTTTGTCTGTCACTTACTTCTTGTTAACATAGCGCATATTCCGGTGTATATGGCGATTGGGCGTATAAGACGACCCCCCAACTGTCACCTTATATGCCGGGAATGCAGTGTAGAAAAAGGAAGAAAAAAAACAGTCCTCACCTCCCCCGGCATTCTGCGGTGCTGCTGCAGGCTGTCGCTCCCTCCTCATCACCGACAGAGCATTGCTTTCTGGATGTGGGGTTTCAATGCCCCACCTCCAGAAAGTTAATGCTGTGATTGGCTAACTCAGGCAGTGTCAGCCAATAAAAGCTGGCGCTGCGTTAGCCAATCACAGCCATTCAATGACATCATTGAATGGCTGTAATTGGTTAACTCAGGCAGCGTCAGCCAATCACAGCCATTCAATGATGTAATTGAATGTCTGTGATTGGCTAAAGCCACGTGAGATAGACAAACACAGCATTAGCTTTCTGAAGGCAGGCGGGGATTTCAAGCCCTGCATCCAGAAAGCAATGCTCTGTCGGTGACGAGGAGGGAGCGACAGCCTGCAGCAGCGCTGCAGAAAGCCCTCGGAGATGAGTACTGCTTTTCTTTTTTTTGGACACCCTTTTTTTTGTATACCCGGCGTATAAGACGACCCCCAACTGCAGAGCAGAGTTTTCGGGGTTAAAAGGTCGTCTTATACGCCGGAATATACGGTACATTCAGTAATTTAGCAAGTAACAGAGGACAAATGTAAGGTGGTATATTCTTGTAATGTAAGGTGGATGTCACATGGCTGTACATTCATGTAAAGACATCTTTTGAGATGACCATGACAAGCCAATATAAAACAAGACATTTTGCAGCTCCTAGAAAGTCAGGAGAAGGAAAGTCATGAAACAAGACGTAGCTGTATGAGACCTTCTGCAGAGAGAGTTGTAGTTTTGAAATGAATCTTTTTGTGGTTCATGTAGTGCATTGAATAATTTATTTTCTCTGATGGGGGTGATAGAAAAAAACTGCAATTTCGCCATTGTTTTTTGGAATTTATTCTCATGGCGTTCTCCATACGGTATTAATAACATATTACCATTATTTTATAGGTTATTATGGTTACAGCGAGGGAAAATTCATATAGTTTCTACTTTTAAAAAAAACTTTCATTCTTTACAAAATAATTTATTTTTTGTTGTCGCATTCCAAGGCCTATAACATTTTTATTTTTTCATTGATGTAGTGCATGAGGGTTTGTTTCTTGTGGGTTTTCGATGGTACATGTCATTTGGAGTATTCTTTTTTTAAATTCAATTTAACAATGTAAACTCTTTAATGTATTTCCTAGGATTTTTTTTTACTTTATTTTTGAGTTCCCTTTAGTAGCGCGAGGGAACTTGGCCTTGCAATTCTTTGATTGCTTCAAAAATACATTGAAATATGTCTACATTGAAGTGAAATATGTTTTGTCAGCACTACAGTGACAGATGGCCTATTAGGACTTGCCTTAGGCAGTGCCTAATAGGCTCCAGTACATGGCAGACATGGAGGCCATTGGTATGCCTATCAGCACCTCACAATGGATTCAGAGGGAAGCTCTTGCAAACAGCATTATTACTGCTGACGCTGTGAATGGTGCAGGCAGAGCTCTTGAGCTCACTTTATTCTTTCACCTAAATAGTATGGCATAATGCAGAAAATGCCATCTCCTCTGTCTGTACTGAAATGGTGTAGTATTAGGAGATTTATTTACCTTTTCTTTTAGGCTTTCTGCACACGGGAGGATATTTGCTGTAAAATCCATGGTCTGTGTCCACACTGCAAATGCGCAGAAAATACCGCCAATTACTTCCTATGGAGATCTGCTGCTTCCTGCAAATCAATAGTAATTTCTGCTCACAGGGGAAAAATCGCAGCATACTCCATTTTCATGCGGGCTTCGCACGGATGGCTTCCATTAAATTCAATGGAAGCCATCCAACCCGCGGCCTGTCCGCAATGAACATTGTGAACAGGCTGCGGATTCCGTGTTGTTGCCCAGCGACGGTGCGGTAAAATATTTTTTGAAAGAAAAATCTGGACTGCACATGTGTGACAGCGAGCCGCTGGGTCCATCCGCAGTACAGAAAAGACACGCAGATGCCACTGCTGATAGTGCCAGATTCCGCATGCAGAATCTAGCTCTGCCGTGTGCAAGGGGCCTACCTGATGCTATCTAAAAGTTAGACAGTGCAAACTAAGACAGACAGTCTTAAAATACACTAGTTTATCACAGCAATTCAAGCTGGATAGTAAATATTTTCAATTTTAAGACTATTTAGTCTACATTTATACCACCTATTAGTTCACTTAGTTTAGACCAGAAACTGTGCCAAAAAAGTGGTACAATTTAGGCGATGATTCTTTTTTATGAAGCCACACCCCTTTTATGAAGCCACGCCCCAAATGTAGGACAAAGCATCTAGGACAGTCTTCTGGCACATTTTGCGCCAGAAAACTTGTATTTTGAATAGTAAATCTGCATCTGGCCTTATTTAAAAAAACTGTGTAAAAGAAAATATATTTTTCTTTTATATAGCATCCAATCAGAGCTCACTTTTCATCTCTCAAACTGCTCTGGTAACATAGTAACACACATAGTATGTAAGGCCGAAAAAAGACATATGTCCACCCAATTCGGCCTATTACTCCCCAATATTGATCCAGAGGAAGGCAAAAAAAACCCAATGATGTACAAGCCAATTTTCCCCATTTAAGGGAAAAAAAATCCATCCTCATCCATCATTAGAGCATCCTAGGTTCTTGGTGTGGTTCCAATGTTTTATGAAGACAAACTAAGAAGCTGTGATCTCGTTCTAATGTTGTACTAATTTTTGTGTATATTAACAATGGTTATTTTTATGGTGTGTTAAATGTTAAACTCTGTTAATACTGATACCAAGTGCTATGCCGGACAATGGTCAAGGCAGAGTGGCCAAAGCAATGCAAAAATAAAATGTGTGGTTTTGTGATGCTTGTCAATAAGTCTGTGGTTATGGCTTTGTCATAGTACAGTTTGTGTGTGTTGTTTTCCAGGACTATCTGTGGAGGGTATTTGTAGTATGGAATATAATAGTTTGTGCTTGTGTACGAGCTCTTGCTGGATTATATTTGCTATTTGATTATGTCTGTGTAATTAATATGTGCCAAGAGCTTGCAACTGGAGGTGATTAGAGATGAGCGAACGTACTCGTCCGAGCTTGATATTCGTGCGAATATTAGGGTGTTCGGGATGCTCGTTACTCGTAACGAGCACCACGCGGTGTTCCGGTTACTTTCACTTTCCTCTCTGAGACGTTAGCGCGCTTTTCTGGCCAATTGAAAGACAGGGAAAGCATTACAACTTCCCCCTGTGACGTTCAAGCCCTATACCACCCCCCTGCTGTGAGTGGCTGGGGAGATCAGATGTCACCCGAGTATAAAAATCGGCCCCTCCCGCGGCTCGCCACAGATGCGTTGTGAGATAGCTGAGGGTCAGTGGTATCGTGCTGGAGCTGCTGTAGGGAGAGCGTTAGGAGTCAGTGTAGGCTTCAAGAACCCCAACGGCCCTTCTCAGGGCCACATCTAACCGTGTGCAGTACTGTGTTAGCACAGTATTTTTTTTTTTTTGTCCAAAATTGGATCTGCAGAGCATTGCGCCCAGCAATAGGGACAGAAGTGGGGGTTAGGCAGGGAGAGTGTTAGGAGTTAGTGTAGGCTTCAAGAACCCCAACGGTCCTTTCTAGGGCCACTTCTATCCGTGTGCAGTACTGTCCCGGCTGCTGTTAGCAGTGTTGCATATTTTATTTTTTTTCTCAAAACCGGCTGTGCAGAGCATTGCACCCGGCATTAATACTACAGGGATAGAATTGTGTAGGCAGGGCCAGAAGACATTTATTATTCATTGAATACACGCAGTGGGGTCTTCCCTTTGATAAAAAGGAAAAAAATTATATTTGGCCAGCCTGTGTCAGTCCTAAGGTCTCCGTGTACGTGTGTGCTGCGTGTACAACGTACAAAAATCAGACGCAACCAGCTACGCTTTACTGCAGGCTTGCGCCATTGTCTTTCCTGACTGGCAAATACCTGCTCTGCTAGAGTTAATAACTCTGCTACACTATACTTGTGTGACACTTTTTGAGGGCCACACCACAGATATTAAACTTCTTGTTCATTGAATATACGCAGTGGGGTCTTCCCTAAGCTAAAAAGGAAAAGAAATTATATTTGGCCTGCCTGTGTCAGTCCTAAGGTCTGCGTGTACGTGTGTGCTGCGTGTACAACGTACAAAAATCAGACGCAACCAGCTACGCTTTACTGCAGGCTTGCGCCATTGTCTTTCCTGACTGGCAAATACCTGCTCTGCTAGTGTTAATAACTCTGCTACACTATAGTTGTGTGACACTTTTTGAGGGCCACACCACAGATATTAAACTTCTTGTTCATTGAATATACGCAGTGGGGTCTTCCGTAAGCTAAAAAGGAAAAGAAATTATATTTGGCCTGCCTGTGTCAGTCCTAAGGTCTCCGTGTATGTGTGTGCTGCGTGTACAACGTACAAAAATCAGACGCAACCAGCTACGCTTTACTGCAGCCTAGCGCCATTGTCTTTCCTGACTGGCAAATACCTGCTCTGCTAGAGTTAATAACTCTGCTACACTATAGTTGTGTGACACTTTTTGAGGGCCACACCACAGATATTAAACTTCTTGTTCATTGAATATACGCAGTGGGTCCTTCCCTTTGCCAAAAAGGAAAAAAATTATATTTGGCCTGCCTGTGTCAGTCCTAAGGTCTCCGTGTACGTGTGTGCTGCGTGGACAACGTACAAAAATCAGACGCAACCAGCTACGCTTTACTGCAGGCTGGCGCCATTGTCTTTCCTGACTGGCAAATACCTGCTCTGCTAGAGTTAATAACTCTGCTACACTATAGTTGTGTGACACTTTTTGAGGGCCACACCACAGATATTAAACTTCTTGTTCATTGAATATACGCAGTGGGGTCTTCCCTAAGCTAAAAAGGAAAAGAAATTATATTTGGCCTGCCTGTGTCAGTCCTAAGGTCTCCGTGTACGTGTGTGCTGCGTGTACAATGTACAAAAATCAGACACAACCAGCTACGCTTTACTGCAGCCTAGCGCCATTGTCTTTCCTGACTGGCAAATACCTGCTCTGCTAGAGTTAATAACTCTGCTACACTATAGTTGTGTGACACTTTTTGAGGGCCACACCACAGATATTAAACTTCTTGTTCATTGAATATACGCAGTGGGTCCTTCCCTTTGCCAAAAAGGAAAAAAATTATATTTGGCCTGCCTGTGTCAGTCCTAAGGTCTCCGTGTACGTGTGTGCTGCGTGGACAACGTACAAAAATCAGACGCAACCAGCTACGGTTTACTGCAGGCTTGCGCCATTGTCTTTCCTGACTGGCAAATACCTGCTCTGCTAGAGTTAATAACTCTGCTACACTATAGTTGTGTGACACTTTTTGAGGGCCACACCACAGATATTAAACTTCTTGTTTTTCATTGAATACACGCAGTGGGGTCTTCCCTTTGCAAAAAAGCGAAAACATTATATTTGGCCTGCAGGCTTGCGCCAATTTATTTCCTGCCTGGGAAATCAAATCACTGGTAATACAGCATGCTGAGGGGTAGGGGTAAGCCTAGAGGACGTGGACGTGGCCGAGGACGCGGAGGGCCAAGTGAGGGTGTGGGCACAGGCCGAGCTCCTGATCCAAGTGTGTCGCAGCCGACTGCTGCGCGATTAGGAGAGAGGCACGTTTCTGGCGTCCCCACATTCATCGCCCAATTAATGGGTCCACGCGGGAGACCTTTATTAGAAAATGAGCAGTGTGAGCAGGTCCTGTCCTGGATGGCAGAAAGTGCTTCGAGCAAGCTATCATCCACCCACAGTTCTGCGCCGTCCAGTGCTGCAAATCCGAATCCTCTGTCTGCTGCTCCTCCTTCCTCCCAGCCTCCTCACTCCACTACAATGACACCTGCTCAGGAGCAGGAACACTCCCAGGAACTGTTCTCGGGCCCCTGCTTAGATTGGGCAGCAGCGGTTCCTCTCCCACCAGAGGAGTTTATCGTCACTGATGCCCAACCATTCGAAAGTTCCCGGGTTCCGGGGGAAGAGGCTGGGGACTTCCGCCAACTGTCTCAAGAACTTTCTGTGGGTGAGGAGGACGATGACGATGAGACACAGTTGTCTTGCAGTGAGGTAGTAGTAAGGGCAGTAAGTCCAAGGGAGCAGCGCACAGAGGATTCGGAGGAAGAGCAGCAGGACGATGAGGTGACTGACTCCACCTGGTGTGCAACGCCTACTCAGGACAGGTCTTCAGAGGGGGAGGCAAGGGCATCAGCAGGGCAGGTTGCAAGAGGCAGTGCGGTGGCCAGGGGTAGAGGCAGGGCCAGACCGAATAATCCACCAAGTGTTTCCCAAAGCACACCCTCGCGCCATGCCACCCTGCAGAGGCCGAGGTGCTCTAAGGTCTGGCAGTTTTTCACAGAGACGCCTGACGACCAACGAACAGTGGTGTGCAATCTTTGTCGTGCCAAGATCAGCCGGGGAGCCACCACCAACAGCCTCACCACCACCAGCATGCGCAGACATATGATGGCCAAGCACCCCACAAGGTGGGACGAAGGCCGTTCACCGCCTCCGGTTTGCACCGCTGCCTCTCCCCCTGTGCCCCAACCTGCCACTGAGATCCAACCTCCCTCTCAGGACACAGGCACAACCGTCTCATGGCCTGCACCCACAGCCTCACCTCCGCTGTCCTCGGCCCCATCCACCAATGTCTCGCACCGCACAGTCCAGCCGTCGCTAGCGCAAGTGTTGGAGCGCAAGCGCAAGTACGCCACCACGCACCCGCATGCTCAATCGTTAACCGTCCACATAGCCAAATTTATCAGCCTTGAGATGCTGCCGTATAGGGTTGTGGAAACGGAGTCCTTCAAAGCTATGATGGCGGCGGCGGCCACGCGCTACTCAGTTCCCAGTCGCCACTACTTTTCCCGATGTGCCGTCCCAGCCCTGCACGACCACGTCTCCCGCAACATTGTACGCGCCCTCACCAATGCGGTTAGAGGCAAGGTCCACTTAACTACGGACACGTGGACAAGCACAGGCGGGCAGGGCCACTACATCTCCCTGACGGCACATTGGGTGAATTTAGTGGAGGCTGGGACAGAGTCAGAGCCTGGGACCGCTCACGTCCTACCCACCCCCAGAATTGCGGGCCCCAGCTCGGTGGTGGTATGTTCGGCGGTGTATGCTTCTTCCACTAAAGCACCCTCCTCCTCCTCCTCAACCTCTGTCTCGCAATCTAGATGTGTCAGCAGCAGCAGGACGTCGCCAGCAGTCGGTGTCGCGCATCGTGGCAGCACAGCGGTGGGCAAGCGTCAGCAGGCCGTGCTGAAACTACTCAGCTTAGGAGATAGGAGGCACACGGCCCACGAACTGCTGCTGGGTCTGATAGAGCAGACGGACCGTTGGCTTGCACCGCTGAGCCTCCAACCGGGCATGGTCGTGTGTGACAACGGGCGTAACCTGGTGACGGCTCTGCAGCTCGGCAGCCTCACGCACGTGCCATGCCTGGCCCACGTCTTTAATTTGGTGGTTCAGCGCTTTCTGAAAAGCTATCCACGCTTGTCAGACCTGCTCGTAAAGGTGCGCCGGCTCTGCGCACATTTCCGCAAGTCCCACACGGACGCTGCCACCCTGCGCACCCTGCAACATCGCTTTAATCTGCCAGTGCACCGACTGCTGTTCACTCTACGCTCCACATGTTGGCTAGGCTCTATGAGCAGCGTAGAGCTATAGTGGAATACCAACTCCAACATGGGCGGCGCAGTGGGAGTCAGCCTCCTCAATTCTTTTCAGAAGAGTGGGCCTGGTTGGCAGACATCTGCCAGGTCCTTCGAAACTTTGATCAGTCTACCCAGGTGGTGAGCGGCGATGCTGCAATCATTAGCGTCACCATTCCTCTGCTATGCATCTTGAGAAGTTCCCTGCAAACCATAAAGGCAGCCGCTTTGCGCTCGGAAACAGAGCCGGGGGAAGACAGTATGTCGCTGGATAGTCAGAGCACCCTCCTGTCTATATCTCAGCGCGTTCAGGAGGAGGAGGAGGAGGATGAGGAGGATGAGGAGGAGGGGGAAGAGACAGCTTGGCCCACTGCTGATGGTACCCATGCTGGTTGCCTGTCATCATTTCAGCGTGTATGGCCTGAGGAGGAGGAGGAGGAGGAGGATCCTGAAAGTGATCTTCCTAGTGCGGACAGCCATGTGTTGCGTACAGGTACCCTGGCACACATGGCTGACTTCATGTTAGGATGCCTTTCTCGTGACCCTCGCATTCAACGCATTCTGGCCACTACGGATTACTGGGTGTACACACTGCTCGACCCACGCTATAAGGAGAACCTTCCCAGTCTCATTCCCGAAGAGGAAAGGGGTTCGAGAGTGTTGCTATACCACAGGACCCTGGCGGACAAGCTGATGGTAAAATTCCCATCCGACAGCGCTAGTGGCAGAAGGCGCAGTTCCGAGGGCCATGTAGCAGGGGAGGTGCGTAGATCGAGCAGCATGTACAGCCCAGACAGTGCAACAGTCTTTAAGGGCCTGGCCAGCTTTATGGCTCCCCAGCAAGACTGTGTCACCGCTCCCCAGTCAAGGCTGAGTCGGCGGGAGCACTGTAAAAGGATGGTGAGGAAGTACGTAGCCGATCGCACGACCATCCTCGGTGACGCCTCTGCCCCCTACAACTACTGGGTGTCGAAGCTGGACACGTGGCCTGAACTAGCGCTGTATGCCCTGGAGGTGCTTGCTTGTCCTGCGGCTAGCGTCTTGTCGGAGAGGGTGTTTAGTGCGGCTGGGGGAATCATCACAGATAAGCGTACCCGCCTGTCAACCGACAGTGCCGACAGGCTAACACTCATCAAGATGAACAAAGCCTGGATTTCCCCAGACTTCTCTTCTCCACCAGCGGACAGCAGCGATACGTAAGCAATACGTAGGCTGCACCCGCGGATGGAAGCTACGTTCTCTCTCACCATCCAAAACGGGGACATTTCTGCTTCATCAATCTGTGTCTAATATTCCTCCTCCTCCTCCTCCTGCTCCTCCTCCTGAAACCTCACGTTATCACGCTGAACGGGCAATTTTTCTTAGGGCCACAAGGCTCACTCATAATTTTTCTAAACAATTTTTAGATGTTTCAATGCTCTGAAAAGCGTTGGAACTTTAACTTGAACCAATTTTTCGTTAAACTGGGCTGCCTCCAGGCCTAGTTACCACTTAAGCCACATTAACCAAAGCGATTAATGGGTTTCACCTGCCCTCTTGGTTGGCCATGGCCAATTTTTTTCAGGTACATTAGTACTGTTGATACAGCAATTTTTGTGGGCCCTCGCCTACAGTGTAATCAAATAAATTTTTAGCCCACCTGCATTAAGCACGACATTACTACCACAGCTGTGTTGGGCAATGCAATGGGATATTTCTATGTACCGCCGGTGGGTTCCAGGGAGCCACCCATGCTGTAGGTGCACACGGAGTTTTTACTACATCTGTACACTTGAAAAGAACCCCAGTCTGACTGGGGCATGCAGTGTGGGCCGAAGCCCACCTGCATTAAGCACGACATTACTACCTCAGCTGTGTTGGGCAATGCAATGGGATATTTCTATGTACCGCCGGTGGCTTCCTGGCACCCACCCCTGCTGTGGGTCCACAGGGAATTATAAATGCATCTGTGTCCACTTGTAAAGAACCCCAGTCTGACTGGGGCATGCAGTGTGGGCCGAAGCCCACCTGCATTAAGCACGACATTACTACCTCAGCTGTGTTGGGCAATGCAATGGGATATTTCTATGTACCGCCGGTGGCTTCCTGGCACCCACCCCTGCTGTGGGTCCACAGGGAATTATAAATGCATCTGTTTCCACTTGTAAAGAACCCCAGTCAGACTGGGGCATGCAGTGTGGGCCGAAGCCCACCTGCATTAAGCACGACATTACTACCTCAGCTGTGTTGGGCACTGCAATGGGATATTTTTATGTACCGCCGGTGGGTTCCAGGAAGCCACCCATGCTATCGGTTGACAGGGACTTCACAATAGGGAGTTGTACCTGCCTGTGTCTATGAATTAAAAAGCCCGGTCTGACTGGGGCATGCAGAGACACCTTGACAGAATGAATAGTGTGTGACACATAGGTTCCCCATTGCTATGCCCACGTGTGCAGCTCCTGATGGCGGTGGCACAGGATTCTATTTCTCATTGCTTCTGTACAGCATTGTGGGCTATCGCCCCGCCCCTTTTAAAGAGGGTCGCTGCCTAGCCGTGCCAACCCCTCTGCAGTGTGTGCCTGCGGTTCCTCCTCATGGCAGACGCACTTCTAAATAGACATGAGGGTGGTGAGGCATTAGGGCAGCTGAAGGCTGCGCAGGGACACTTTGGTGTGCGCTGTGGGGGGGAGGGGGGGCGGTTGGGCAGCATGTAACCCAGGAGAAGTGGCAGTGGAGTGTCATGCAGGCAGTGATTGTGCTTTGTTGTAGGTAGTGTGGTGCTTAGCTAAGGTATGCCATGCTAATGAGGGCTTTTCAGAAGTAAAAGTTTTTGGGAGGGGGGGGGGCCCACTCTTGCCGCTATTGTGGCTTAATAGTGGGACCTGTGAACTTGAGATGCAGCCCAACATGTAGCCCCTCGCCTGCCCTATCCGTTGCTGTGTCGTTCCCATCACTTTCTTGAATTGCCCAGATTTTCACACAAGGAAACCTTAGTGAGCATCGGCGAAATACAAAAATGCTCGGGTCGCCCATTGACTTCAATGGGGTTCGTTACTCGAAACGAACCCTCGAGCATCGCGAAAAGTTCGTCCCGAATAACGAGCACCCGAGCATTTTGGTGCTCGCTCATCTCTAGAGCTGATGTGTTGTATTGTTTCTGCCATGTGTGGCATTTTCTGC
Source organism: Eleutherodactylus coqui (assembly GCF_035609145.1). NCBI lineage: Eukaryota > Metazoa > Chordata > Amphibia > Anura > Eleutherodactylidae > Eleutherodactylus > Eleutherodactylus coqui. Next base: position 243,321,463 of record NC_089839.1, on the reverse strand, counting down.
ACATGCCATGAGTAAGTGTGGTGTCTGTTAGGATGTGTTTTCTGTAGTTTTTTGTGTTTATGACTTGATCCTGTATGGAATCATGAACCCTTCTGTTTCTCAAAAGAGGTTACCCCTCAGCAGTTTGAAGTAGTTTTGTCAACATGATCCCAATTGAGGCCGAAAAAAGACGTATGCCCATCCAGTTCAGCCTCTTACCCCAAATGCCGATCCAGAGGAAAGCAAAAAGAACCCAATGAGGTAGAAGCCAATTTTCCGCATTTAAAGGAAAAAAATTCCTTCCTCATCCCAATCTGGCAATCAGAATAATCCCTGGATCACTGACCCTTCTGAAGTTATTAATGATTATAACATACAATATTGTATCACTCAAGAAAGATGTCCAGGCCCCTCTTTTATCGAATTTGCCATCACCACGTCCTCAGGCAGAGAGTTCCATAGTCTCACTGATCTTACAGTAAAGAACCTCCTTCTATGTCACTGTAGAAACCTTCTTTCATTTAGATGCAGAAGTTTCCCCCTCGTTACAGTCCTGGGTATAAACAGATGATGAGAGAAATCTCTGTATGGATCCCTGATATATTTATGCATAGTTATTAGGTTTCCCCTCAGCCATCTTTTTTTAAACTAAATAATTCCAATATTGATAACCTCTCTGTTTATTGTATTCCACCGATTCCATTTATTACTTTAGCTGCCCACCTTTGTAGCTACTCAAGCTCTGAAATGTCTTCCCTGAGTACCGATGTCCATAACTGTATGCAATATTCCATATGTGGTCTGACCAGTAATTTCTAAAGAGGAAGAACACTGTTCTCATCATGTGCCCTTAGACCTCTTTTGATGCACCCCATGATCCTATTTGCCTTGACAGCAGCTGCCTGACACTGGTTTCTCCAATTAAGCTTACAGTTAACTAAAGTCCTTTCCCATGTCAATATTTCCCAGTGGTTTCCCATTTAGTGTGTAATGGTGACATGTATTTCCTCTGTCCATGTGCATAACCTTACATTTATCAGTGGTAAACCTAATTTGCCACTTTTCTGCTCAAGCCCCCAACTTATCCAGATCCTCTTGCAACCGCCTTGTGTCCTCTCTTGTGTTAATTTATTTCCATAAATTTGTATCATCTGCAAATATTGCTAATTTACTGTACAGTCCTTCTAAAAAAAATAAGGTCCAATACTTACCCCTGTGGTCCCCTACTAGTAATGGCGATCTAATCATAATATGTATCATTAATAACCCCCCTCTGCTTTTTATCATTGAGCCAGTTACTTACCCACTTAAACACATTCTCACCCAGACCATGCATTCTCAGTTTATATACCATCCTTTTATGCAGCACAGTATCAAACCCTTTGGAAAAGTTCAGATACACAAGATGCAATGACTTTCCCCGGTCCAGTCTAGAACTTACCTCCTCATAGAAGCTGATCAAGTTAGTTTGACGGGAGCGATCTCCCATAAACCCATGCTGATACAGAGTTGTACAGCTATTTTCTTTGAGGTACTCTAGGATAGCAACTCTCATAAACTCTTCAAACTTTTTACCCACAATGGAAGTAAGACTTACCGGCCTGTAATTTTCACTTTTTAACTCTTTTTTGAAAACTAATATTAATAAAAAAGGGTCTGTCTGTCACATTACTTAATTCCCTTAAAACCCTGGGGCGTATGCCATTGGGGCACGGTGATTTGTCTATGTTAATCTTTTTAAAATGTCTTCGCACTTCTTCCTGGGTTAAACTGGTTATCTCTCTGCATCTCACTTGACATTTCATTCTCCTTTGTGAATACACTGGAGAAAAAGCTATTTAACCCCTTAGTGACGGAGCTTTTTTGCTTTTTTCCATTTTTGTTTTTTCCTACTCCCTTTTAAAAAATCGTAGCTCCTTAATTTATCCATCGACGTCGCTGTATGAGGGCTTGTTTTTTGCGGCATGAGTTGTATTTTTCAATGGCACTATTTATTGTACCATATAATTTACTGAAAAACTTTTAAAAAATTCTTAGCGGAGAGAAATGGAAAAAAAACGACATTCCACCATCTTTTGGTGCGTCCTGTTTCCACAGCACACAAATTGCATCAAAAACGACCTGATATTTTTATTCTATGGGTCAGTACGATTGCTACGATACCAAACTTGTATAGTATTTTTTTTGCTGCAGTACTTTAATTTTTTTTTTTTTTAAGATATTTAATTTTTTTCAATTATTTTCTGCGGTCATTTTGTGCGCACAATAACTTTTTAAATTTTTTGTTGACGTAGTTGTGCGAGGGCTCATTTTTTGCGAGATGTCCTGAAGTTTCCGATAGTATCAATTTGGAATACATACGACTTTTTGATCGCTTTTTATTGCGTTTTTTCTGGGAGACAGGGTAACTAAAAAAGTGTATTTCTGGCGTTCTTTTTTTTTTTTCAGACGATGTTCACCGTGCGCGAAAAATAATGCACTACTTTGATAGATTGGAGTTTTACGGATGCGGCAATATCAAATACATATTTTTATTTTATGATTTTGATTTTTTAATAATGGATATGGCAAAAGGGGGGTGATTTAAACTTTTATAACTTTTTTTTTTAACAATTAAAAAAACTTTATTGATTATTTTTTTTACATTACTTTGAAGTCTCCCTAGGGGACTTTAACATGCGATGCTTTGATCGCTCCTGCAGTATGACGTAATGCTATAGCATTACGTCATACTGCTTTTTGACAGGCAGTCTTTCAAGCCACCCTGTGTGGATGACTTGATAGGCAGTCTGCTAAGGCAGCCCTGGGGCCATTCAATAGGCCCCCGGCTGCCATGACACCTGCACAGATCCCCCGATCTCACCGCGGGGGGGGCGTGCAGCGCTGTTTGGGGGATGTAAATGCCGCTGTCAGAATTGACAGCGGCATTTAAAAGGTTAATAGCCGCGATCAGTCGAACGGCCGAGCGCGGCTATTGCCCGCGGGTGTCAGCTGTAATAAACAGCTGACGCCCGCGCTGTATGGAGGGAGATAGCGCCGCTACCTCCCTCCATACACGTCCTGCAACAGCAGGATGTAGTTTTACGATAGGGCTTTCACTAAGGGGTTAATAGATTTGCATTGTGCTCATCACCCTCTACAATTCATCCCACATTATTTATTAAAGGGCCAGCACTTTCAGTATTAATCTCTTTACTATTTATAGTTAAAGAACAGTTTAGCATTAGTGTTACTCTCCTTGACAATAAGTCTCTCTGTCTCCATCTTTGCTGCTTTTACATAATTTATTTTTTTTCCAGTAGGTTTTTAGTGTTTCTTCTCCACTTTGCCTTCCCAGATTTTCATTAGCTTCTGTTATGTTAGATGGCCTATGGAAAACCCCTATGAGGAATGTATTGTTGTGTTTCCCTTCATGTATTTCCACCCATAGAGACTCGACATGTTCATCTGCGACCCATATATCTTCCCATAATGTGGGCTTTAAACAGGATTTTACATAATGAAAAAACCCTCCCCCTTTCCGCTTTTTATGATCTCATCTGAACAGACTGTAACCCTGTTAGTTCATCGTCCAGTCACAACTTTCATGCAACCAGATCTCTGTTACTTCTGCTATGTCATAGTTTTGATGATGGTTATCCGTTCAGTCGCATCTGAACTTCGGTCACTTTATGGATTAATGTTCTCCACGCATTTCCGTCTTTCACTGCTTCCTTCAGTTCTGTGATTGACATGTTGGTTGTGGTCTTGATTATATCTAGCCATCTTGTTCTTTGCCAAGCATCAATACTGTTTCCATTAAAAACTGATGGTAATAAGATCTAACACCGTCCATAAATACTCAGAGATGTGGAGCATCTGGCTCACAAAATATTCTATTTAAAACAAATGAGAGCTGTTAATGTTTTTGTTCAATTTTATGCTATACTGTTTTGTAGTTTCCTTTAAAGCCATATGATTATTATGATTAAAATAAAGTCAAGCAAACGAATCAAAATGTTTTAATTTAAAAATTCTAAGTGAAGAAAAACGGAATTTTGATATGATTGCACGATGATATTGTCTGTTCATTTGGCCTTATTATCATACTATTAGTAAATGTACTCCTGAATTTCTTTACCTTAAACTAAAAATGTTCAAAACACTGTTTCCAGTGAGTTTGTGCGCATTACGTGTCCAAAAAAAGAGAGCCGCTGTTTGATGATTTTGCCCTCTAGTAATATTTTCGGTTTGACGTGATCTAAAACTACCTTGTTCATTGTCATGGCAGTCCAAGCTATCCGTAGCATTCTCCTCCAGCACCATAGTTCGAACGCATCAATTTTTCTCCTGTCTGTTTTCCTGAGTATCCAACTTTCAAAACCATACATCATTATGGGAAAGACGATTGCATTGACCAGTCTGGTTTTTGTTGCAATGCTAATATCCTTGCTTTTCCAGATCTTTTCCATTCCTTGCATTGCAATCCTACCAAGTGTAATCCGTCTCTTGATCTCAGGTTCATATTGCCCGTTGCAATCGATTTTGGATCCAAGGAAGATGAAATCTTGGACCGTCTCGACTTCTTCGTTGTTAATTTTTACGTTCACAGTACCGTTGCCTACCGTGGTCATGACTTTCATTTTCTTGCTATTGAGGTACAATCCTATGTGTTCGTTTTCCTTTTGCACTCGTTGGATAAGGTATTCCAGGTCCCTTTTACTTTCCACAAGGAGGGTGGTGTCACCTGCATATCCGAGGTTGTTGACATTTCTGACACTGATTTTGACTGTGATTTCTAATTCGGCCAGATTGCATTGCCTTATGATCGTTTCTGCGTACAGATTGAAAAGGACTGGTGATAGAATGCAGCCTTGCCGTATGCCTTTCTCGATTCCCAACCAATTCGTGTTTCCATAAGCTGTCCTGATTGTTGCTTCTTGGTTGTTGTAAAGCGACCTTATAAGCTGTTCAATATGTTCTGGGACGCCCATTTGCTTCAGACACTTCCAAAGCTTGTCACGTTCAACACAATCAAATGCTTTGCTGTAGTCGATGAAACACATGTGCACATCATTTTGATTCTCCCAGGTCTTCTCCATGATCCAGCGCAGGTTCATGATTTGGTCTCCGGTGCCACGTCCTTTGCAGAAGCCAGCTTGAATGTCCGGCAGTTCCCGTTCAACAATTGTCGTGATGCGTTTTTGTATGATCTTCTAGAGAATTTTGGTCGCCAATCCTAGGCATACCTATCATAGAGCTCCTTCTTGGCCCATGATTGCTTAATGGTGTCTGTCTTTTTCATGCATTGTGCAATGTCTAGATTACAGTAATGTAAGTTTGGTATTGTGTTCTCTTTGTCCGCTAAAGTTACTGCTTTATGCCTCTGATGTCTCTTGTTTTCTGTTAAAGAACTCTAGCTGTCTGTATTTGTAGTGTACGTTTATTATGTTGACAAGGCCTCATCCTCCTTCTTTACGAGGGAGAATTAGTCTCTCTATTGCAGACTTTGAATGGTGCTGTTTATGCTTTGCTAGTGTTGTTCATATTTTTCCTTGGAGTTGTCCTAGTTCTGTTTGTGTCCAGTGAATAGAACCAAAGGAATAAGTGAGGGGATGGCTTATGTATTTACAGATTTGCTTATGTGTTTGGCATTTAGGTGTGTTCTTTGCAATGCAGTTTAATCTGTTGTTGTATGCTTTAGATAATCATTGCTTTATTTGTGCATGTTCTGTAAGTTTGGCCTGCTGGAATCCTAAATACTTGTAGATTTCACCTTATTATTAATATTATCATCATCCTTATTAACCCTTTCTAATCTAATTTGTATTCTGGTTTTCCTAGGGGGCTTACTCTTTTTCTGCTGTTATACAACGGCGCTATATGCTGGCTAAAGCCAGTACTGCAAGAGGTGACACATTGGATAGGCTCTGACAGCAGAGAGGCTGGCAATATACAGTAAGAGAACCCCGACGGACATCTTCCAACATCGGAGCTGTAAAGCCTTAAATCATAATGTCTTAAGACGTCAGACAGTGGATTGGAGAGGGTTAATAAATAATGCTTATGCTAATAGAAGGAACATGACTGCATGGCATTTTGTTTTCATGTAAAATAGACATAAAAAACATTTTGAATAAATTTATTTTTAAACATGTATATTACACAGTATGATAATGCACATAGTACATACATTCACACCTCAATCAGTTAATGGTTGGAAATAGAGAATGGATACAAACATACACAACAATAAAATGTATGTTCTTATAAAGTGATCAAGAAATAAATATGTGATGGATTTACATGTAAGTGAAAAGAGGTATCTGTGCATGATTCATTCTCTTGAACATATTCGAACCATAGGAATCAATTCAAGACTTGCCAATTAAATTATATCTCACTTGCTTCATAACTCTGTTCCAAACAATTCTTTACCTGGCAGTGTTGGTCTTTTTCCAGGTAGGGGATGAGCTGGCTGCAACATGAATAGAAGTCTCGCAGATATGAGGACAAAGACATTTTAGGTCTGTGGACAGGTATTGCTAGAAGTTAGATGCAAAGTCAAATGTTATGCTAATTTTTAAAACATCTCCTTATTGAGAGACCTGTTATGCAATTTGTACAACCCCTTTAAGCAATAGTAGACGGAGTATGAAACTTTTCTGATGCATAATAAGGAAAATAATGCTTGCTAAACCTTCATCGAAGGTTATCACAACACTCAGGTACAAGGGCTGATGTGCCTGATGACCTTAAACATCCTAAATCTAGGGAGATTTGCTGTGTTCTTCTTTTCCTACACTAGACTATCTGATTCTTCCACCAAAAGCAGGTATCATATCTTGCAGTAAGAACAGGACCAGGGTAGATGTTAAGGGAACCCATCAAATAGAAACGGCAGTCCACTGTGTGGGTAGCATGTTATAGAGCAGAAGGAACTGAGCAGATGGATATACAGTACATATCTGTCACAAAAGATTTGACTAGTATAACTAGTCATTTATTCATTTAAGGGTGCCTACTAGAGATGAGCGAACGTACTCGTCCGAGCTTGATATTTGTGCGAATATTAGGGTGTTCGGGATGCTCGTTACTCGTAACGAGTACCACGCGGTGTTCTGGTTACTTTCAGTTTCCTCTCTGAGACGTTAGCGCGCTTTTCTGGCCAATTGAAAGACAGGGAAGGCATTACAACTTCCCCCTGTGACGTTCAAGCCCTATACCACCCCCCTGCTGTGAGTGGCTGGGGAGATCTGATGTCACCCGACTATAAAAGTCGGCCCCTCCCGCGGCTCGCCACACATGCCTTGTGAGTTAGCTGAGGGAAAGTACTATCGTGCTGGTGCTGCTGTAGGGAGAGCGTTAGGAGTCAGTGTAGGCTTCAAGAACCCTAAAGGTCCTTCTTAGGGCCACATCTACCTGTGTGCAGGCTGCTGCTAGCAGTGTTTTTTTTTTTCTTTCTCAAAATCGGCAGTGCAGAGCATTGCACCCGGCATTAGGGACAGAAGTGCTGCATAGGCAGGGAGAGTGTTAGGAGTGAGTGTAGCCTTCAAGAACCTCAACGGTCCTTTCTAGGGCCAAATTTAAGCGTGTGCAGTACTGTGCTGGCTGCTGTTAGCAGTGTTGCATATTTTTTTTTTTTTCTAAAAATCGTCTGTGCAGAGCATTGCACCCTCCATTGATACTACAGGGACAGAATTGTGTAGGCAGGGCCACAACACAGTTATTGTTCATTGAATATACGCAGTGGGTCCTTCCCTTTGCAAAAAAGAAAAAGAAATTATATTTGGCCTGCCTGTGTCAGTCCTAAGGTCTCCGTGTACGTGTGTGCTGCGTGGACAACGTACAAAAATCAGACGCAACCAGCTACGGTTTACTGCAGGCTTGCGCCATTGTCTTTCCTGACTGGCAAATACCTGCTCTGCCAGAGTTAATAACTCTGCTACACTAAAGTTGTATGACACTTTTTCAGGGCCACACCAGTTATTAAACGTATTGTTCATTGAATATACGCAGTGGGGTCTTCCCTTTGCAAAAAAGGAAAAGAAATTATATTTGGCCTGCCTGTGTCAGTCCTAAGGTCTCCGTGTACGTGTGTGCTGCGTGGACAACGTACAAAAATCAGACGCAACCAGCTACGGTTTACTGCAGGCTTGCGCCATTGTCTTTCCTGACTGGCAAATACCTGCTCTGCCAGAGTTAATAACTCTGCTACACTAAAGTTGTATGACACTTTTTCAGGGCCACACCACAGTTATTAAACGTATTGTTCATTGAATATACGCAGTGGGGTCTTCCCTTTGCAAAAAAGCGAAAAAATTATATTTGACCTGCAGGCTTGCGCCAATTTATTTACTGCCTGGGAAATCAAATCACTGGTAATACAGCATGCTGAGGGGTAGGGGTAGGCCTAGAGGACGTGGACGCGGCCGAGGACGCGGAGGGCCAAGTGAGGGTGTGGGCACAGGCCGAGCCAGTGCGGTGGCCAGAGGTAGAGGCAGGGCCAGACCGAATAATCCACCAACTGTTTCCCAAAGCGCCCCCTCGCGCCATGCCACCCTGCACAGGTTAAGGTGCTCTACAGTGTGGCAGTTTTTCACAGAGACGCCTGACGACCGACGAACAGTGGTGTGCAACCTTTGTCGCGCCAAGATCAGCTGGGGAGGCACCACCAACAGCATGCGCAGGCATATGATGGCCAAGCACCCCACAAGGTGGGACGATGCCCGTTCACCGCCTCCGGTTTGCACCACTGCCTCTCCCCCTGTGCCCCAACCTGCCACTGAGATCCAACCCCCCTCTGAGGACACAGGCACTACCGTCTCCTGGCCTGCACCCACACCCTCACCTCCGCTGTCCTCGGCCCCATCCAGCAATGTCTCTCAGCGCAGCGTCCAGACGTCGCTAGTGCCACAGTTTGAGCGCAAGCGCAAGTACAACGCCACGCACCCGCACGCTCAAGCGTTAAACGTGCACATTGCAAAATTGATCAGCCTAGAGATGCTGCCGTATAGGCTTGTGGAAACGGAGGCTTTCAAAAGCATGATGGCGGCGGCTGCGCCGCGCTACTCGGTTCCCAGTCACCACTACTTTTCCCGATGTGCCGTCCCAGCCCTGCACGACCACGTCTCCCGCAACATTGTACGCGCCCTCACCAACGCGGTTACTCCCAAGGTCCACTTAACAACGGACACGTGGACAAGCACAGGCGGGCAGGGCCACTATATCTCCCTGACTGCACATTGGGTGAATTTAGTGGAGGCTGGGACAGAGTCAGAGCCTGGGACCGCTCACGTCCTACCCACCCCCAGAATTGCGGGCCACAGCTTGGTGGTTGTGTCTGCGGCGGTGTATGCTTCCTCCACTAAAGCACCTTCCTCCTCCTCCTCCTCCAACGCAACCTCTGTCTCGCAATCAAGATGTGTCAGCAGCACGTCGCCAGCAGTCGGTGTCACGCGGCGTGGCAGCACAGTGGTGGGCAAGCGTCAGCAGGCCGTGCTGAAACTACTCAGCTTAGGAGAGAAGAGGCACACGGCCCACGAACTGCTGCGGGGTCTGACAGAGCAGACCGACCACTGGCTTGCGCCGCTGAGCCTCCAACCGGGCATGGTCGTGTGTGACAACGGCCGTAAGCTGGTGGCGGCTCTGCAGCTCGGCAGCCTCACGCACGTGCCATGCCTGGCCCATGTGTTTAATTTGGTGGTTCAGCGCTTTCTGAAAAGCTACCCCCACTTGTCATACCTGCTCGGAAAGGTGCGCCAGCTCTGCGCACATTTCCGCAAATCCCACACGCACGCTGCCACCCTGCGGACACTGCAACATAGGTTTAATCTGCCAGTGCACCGACTGCTGTGCGACGTGCCCACACAGTGGAACTCTACGCTCCACATGTTGGCCAGACTCTATGAGCAGCGTAGAGCTATAGTGGAATACCAACTCCAACGTGCGTGGCGCAGTGGGAGTCAGCCTCCTCAATTATTTACAGAAGAGTGGCCCTGGTTGGCAGCCATCTGCCAGGTCCTTGGAAAATTTGAGGAGTCTACCCAGGTGGTGAGCGGCGATGCTGCAATCATTAGCGTCACCATTCCTCTGCTATGCATCTTGAGAAGTTCCCTGCAAAGCATAAAGGCAGACGCTTTGCGCTCGGAAACAGAGCCGGGGGAAGACAGTATGTCGCTGGATAGTCAGAGCACCCGCCTGTCTATATCTCAGCACGTTGAGGAGGAGGAGGAGGGGCATGAGGAGGATGAGGAGGAGGGGGAAGAGACAGCTTGGCCCACTGGTGAGGGTACACATGCTGCTGGGCTGTCATCCTTTCAGCGTGTATGGCCTGAGGAGGAGGAAGAGGAGGAGGAGGAGGATCCTGAAAGTGATCTTCCTAGTGAGGACAGCCATGTGTTGCGTACAGGTACCCTGGCACACATGGCTGACTTCATGTTAGGATGCCTTTCTCGTGACCCTCGCGTTACACGCATTCTGGCCACTACGGATTACTGGGTGTACACACTGCTCGATCCACGGTATAAGGAGAGCCTTTGCACTCTCATTCCCGAAGAGGAAAGGGGTTTGAGAATGATGCTATACCACAGGGCGCTGGTGGACAAACTGATGGTAAACTTCCCATCCGACAGCGCTAGTGGCAGAAGGCGCAGTTCCAAGGGCCAGGTAGCAGGGGAGGCGCAGAGATCAGGCAGCATGTACAGCGCAGGAAGGGGAACATTCTCCAAGGCCTTTGCCAGCTTTATGGCTCCCCAGCAAGACTGTGTCACCGCTCCCCAGTCAAGGCTGAGTCGGCGGGAGCACTGTAAAAGGATGGTGAGGGAGTACGTAGCCGATCGCACGACCGTCCTCCGTGACGCCTCTGCCCCCTACAACTACTGGGTGTCGAAGCTGGACACGTGGCCTGAACTCGCGCTGTATGCCCTGGAGGTGCTTGCTTGTCCTGCGGCTAGCGTCTTGTCAGAGAGTGTGTTTAGTGTGGCTGGGGGAATCATCACGGATAAGCGTACCCACCTGTCAACCGACAGTGCCGACAGGCTTACACTCATCAAGATGAACAAAGCCTGGATTTCCCCAGACTTCTCTTCTCCACCAGCGGACAGCAGCGATACGTAAGCAATACATAGGCTGCACCCGCGGATGGAAGCTACGTTCTCTCTCACCATCCAAAATGGGGACATTTCTGCTTCATCAATCTGTGTCTAATATTCCTCCTCCTCCTCCTGCTCCTCCTCCTGAAACCTCACGTAATCACGCTGAACGGGCAATTTTTCTTAGGGCCACAAGACTCACTCATATAATTTTTCTAAACAATTTTTATATGTTTCAATGCTCTTAAAAGCGTTGAAACTTTAACTTGAACCAATTTTTCGTTAAACTGGGCTGCCTCCAGGCCTAGTTACCACTTAAGCCACATTAACCAAAGCGATTAATGGGTTTCACCTGCCCTCTTGGTTGGCCATGGCCAATTTTTTGGATGTACATTAGTACTGTTGATACAGCAATTTTTGTGGGCCCTCGCCTACAGTGTAATCAAATGAATTTTTAGCCCACCTGCATTACAGCTGACGTTACATCCGCTGTGTTGGGCAATGCAATGGGATATTTTTGTGTATCGCCGGTGGGTTCCAGGGAGCCACCCATGCTGTAGGTGCACACGGAGTTTAACCTACATCTGTCCACTTGTAAAGAACCCCAGTCTGACTGGGGCATGCAGTGTGGGCCGAAGCCCACCTGCATTAAGCACGACATTACTACCTCAGCTGTGTTGGGCAATGCAATGGGATATTTCTATGTACCGCCGGTGGCTTCCTGGCACCCACCCAGGCAGTGGGTCCACAGGGAATTATAAATGCATCTGTTTCCACTTGTAAAGAACCCCAGTCAGACTGGGCATGCAGTGTGGGCCGAAGCCCACCTGCATTAAGCACGACATTACTACCTCAGCTGTGTTGGGCAATGCAATGGGATATTTCTATGTACCGCCGGTGGCTTCCTGGCACCCACCCATGCTGTGGGTCCACAGGGAATTATAAATGCATCTGTGTCCACTTGTAAAGAACCCCAGTCTGACTGGGGCATGCAGTGTGGGCCGAAGCCCACCTGCATTAAGCACGACATTACTACCTCAGCTGTGTTGGGCACTGCAATGGGATATTTTTATGTACCGCCGGTGGGTTCCAGGAAGCCACCCATGCTGTCGGTCGACAGGAGTTGTACCTGCCTGTGTCTATGAATTAAAAAGCCCGGTCTGACTGGGGCATGCAGAGACACCTTGACAGAATGAATAGTGTGTGACACATAGGTTCCCCATTGCTATGCCCACGTGTGCAGCTCCTGATGGCGGTGGCACAGGATTATATTTCTCATTGCTTCTGTACAGCATTGTGGGCTATCGCCCCGCCCCTTTTAAAGAGGGTCGCTGCCTAGCCGTGCCAACCTCTGCAGTGTGTGCCTGCGGTTCCTCCTCATGGCAGACGCACTTCTAAATAGACATGAGGGTGGTGAGGCATTAGGGCAGCTGAAGGCTGCGCAGGGATACTTTGGTGTGCGCTGTGGGGGGGAGGGGGGGCGGTTGGGCAGCATGTAACCCAGGAGAAGTGGCAGTGGAGTGTCATGCAGGCAGTGATTGTGCTTTGTTGGAGGTAGTGTGGTGCTTAGCTAAGGTATGCCATGCTAATGAGGGCTTTTCAGAAGTAAAAGTTTTTGGGAGGGGGGGGGCCCACTCTTGCCGCTATTGTGGCTTAATAGTGGGACCTGTGAACTTGAGATGCAGCCCAACATGTAGCCCCTCGCCTGCCCTATCCGTTGCTGTGTCGTTCCCATCACTTTCTTGAATTGCCCAGATTTTCACACAAGGAAACCTTAGCGAGCATCGGCGAAATACAAAAATGCTCGGGTCGCCCATTGACTTCAATGGGGTTCATTACTCGAAACGAACCCTCGAGCATCGCGAAAAGTTCGTCCCGAATAACGAGCACCCGAGCATTTTGGTGCTCGCTCATCTCTAGTGCCTACACACTAGCAAAATATTTTCTTGCGATACAAGAGCAAGTGAAAACACATGATTATGAAACCAATGATGTTCAATGGTTTCATACTTATTTGTGACTTTTACTCTTAAGCCTCACAGCGTAGAGAAAAAATCTGTGATATTGCTCAGCACCAGCCTCATTGAAAACATAGGGAGTACATTGTGGACTTCTGCCACAGCTATGGTAGAGGATTCCTTCATCCCCGTGGGGACCAATATACAGGGTGATATTGCAGTGTTTTCTCTGCACTGCAAGGCACTCGCTCTCGCATCGCAAGCAAAAATATATCGCTAGTGGGTAGACACCCTAAAGGGGTATTCCCCATCTTGACAAGTTATCCCCTATGCAGGCAGAAACTTTCCAATCAGTGGAGGTCTGACAGCTGGGACCCCCACCATTCCATAGAAATCACCCCAGCAGGTCCCTGAATTTTAACAGTGGTAGCCTTGCAAATTCGCCTCCATTCACTTCAGTGGGAACTGCTGAAGTTGGCCAACTTCAAGCAGGCAAAATAGCAGCAGCAATTTGTCACAATCCGCTGTTTTATCTGCACTTTTAAAAATGTTTAAGATTTCTATTTATTTACAGTTGGTAATGGACCACACACAGTATAAAAAGAGAAAAATCCTATTAAATGCATGCTTTTACCGTAGAGTTACCCGCCAATTATTTGGTTTTAACTCTATTACCAAGTTCTAGTACACCTATGACTTGAATTGGGCCACTAGTACATCTGGGGACCCACAGCTGGGGATCCACATGCAGGAGGTCCAAGTCCCACATGTGTCTCAGAGAACAGTGCTCTAGGATATGAGTCAACTGTTGACTAAAAGTTTTTAATTGATTTTCCTTCACAATGTAGTTGGCAATGAAATGTATTAGAAGAGACCATGAATGTAAACTACATGTAGGCGTACAATTGCTGTTTTCTAGAAATACATTACTAATCCCACACACTATAATTAAACATTGAAAATGAGCATTAACTGCTTCAAATGTTTATGCCATTGGACAGTTTCGGTACACTAAGGACAGTTGGCAACTATTCCAATTTCGTTCTGAAAAGATTATTTTGCATTTAAAACAATCCTCTACACCACATATTTTTTATTAAAAGCCCCTAATTATATGCATTATGCTGTCATAGCGGACAGTAATCCAGATCCGCAAAGCTCCATTCACTGGTAGCTTTAGGTCTCGTGGGGGTGAGATTAGGTTCTGGCTGATACAATGAAAACCGGAATGTTTCTTATAAAAAATACATATGTCAGCATTACTCCAAGCGCTTAGGATTCCAGCAGATCAGCTGCTTTTTCTTTATCTTTGCCAGGCTAATGATGGCTTTTAAATAACTTTGCAAACAAAGAACAAATCAGAAACCACAATTTTGTGCTTGGAAAACAAAATATAAGCTCGGAAATAAAAATGGATAAGATAGAGAAAAGAAATGCACATTAAAAGAATATTGTAATAATCTCAATTTACAGATATGCAGGAAAGGTCTTTATAGTATGGTGCAGGATATAAAAGCCTCATCAACAAAGGCATGTGTGCTAGACTATTGTCTACCTTCCTTTCAAAGGGTTTTCATATTAAATAATACACAATTTCTTTTGTATAACATTGAGTTTGGATTATACAAGACAAATCTGTTTGTACTGAATGAAAAATTGATCACCAACTTCTGGACTCTATGATGATCCAGGAATGCCGGCTTTTTTTTGGCTTCTTATAGATTCTTTTATACTCTTGTTTAGATATGTCTAGAATAAGTAACTAGTGTATTTTAAAACGGCAAATAACTTATTTCGTGTTGCATTCACATCACTGGAACAGGTAGAATTTCATTAAATTTTCAGTCTAGAACTATTTCTCTTCCATATGAAATGATTCAACTGTAGGAAAACTTTCCATGTTTCTATGTGACAAATTGGCATAGATACATTAGTAAATTTGCCTTTGTGACTATGATATGACTAAAGACTTTATACTTTTTCAAGTTGCCATTTTGTCTTGTTTTATACAAAATTGCTTCATAAATGCAATTGTTGTACTGCAATTTACACAGAACCACATTAAAGAATGTAGTTTTAAGCAAATTGCATCAAATTAGCAGTGATTTTAAGCAAATTACACCAAAATATGCAGGTGTAGCATCTGACCATTTCTTTGCTGAGCACTATATTCAGGGAAGTGCTTCGCCTGAGGAGGGGAGCTCAGCTTGTCTCATTGACAGTGGAACCTTGCCTCTACTGCTACCAGCCTGTAACTGTAACGGCTCAACGGCACTGATAGCGCCGTAGCATACAAGCCATGAGGCAGAAATGTACTGGCAGTGCTAGGTCAGTCCGAACCATGTTGTGACACTTTTGAGGTTTTATGTTTGTTATCCCTTTGGTCTCCCCATCATTGATAATGGGTCATCGGAGTCATATCGTGAAATTCCCCTAGGTGGTTTGTGTTTTCTTGGGCTGGCTAATCACTTTGCAAGGGGGTTTGTATATTTCAACCCCTGCTCTCACTAGTTGTTCATTATTCGTCTTTTGTAGGTGAAGTTGGTATAGTCCTTTTTTCTTGGTGCTGCCATCCAGATCAAGCTAAGTAACTGGTGTATTTTTTGTATCTTTGAGTTGCTTCTATCATTGCTCCTACTGCCATTAGTTGTTACCATCTTATTATTCGCTTTTCCTGTATCATCACAGGTTCAGTGTAGTTGGCCTAGGTTCAGGATGTGGTGTCATCCTTTTCGGGACGATCGCCCCACTTTAGGCAAGGGTATTTTAGTAGGGCTAGATTCTCCATCTTTTTCTCTCATTTGTGTTGGGTGGTGGTTTTAGTATTTTTTGTGGGAATTTCTGGAATCTCAGTTCACATCTGTGTTCAAAGCTCCATTAGGGACCTCCATCACAGCTTCGGTCTAAAATGCTTGATAACAGCTATTTTGTCTAGGTAGCATGATGGAAAATTGATTAACTTCTCTGTAGTGAATGGAGTTTGTTGGGCGTTGTTCATGTTTCTAGCACTTTTGTAAGTTTCATTGTTTGTTATGTTGGAGTTGAAGAATGGAGATCAACAGCCCTCATGAAAACAGCCCCTAAGCAATGCGTTCTGATTAAGTGAACAGTTTAGGAGGTAGGGGCTGAGAAGAAAGTAGCCTGATAAGTGGAGGAAAAAGCATTTTTCTCTGATAAGATGTCCAGTACTACAAAGTTTCTTATATTTACCTGTACTATTAATTTATGTTAAGTTTGTCGAACTGACCATTTAAGAACTACAGAAGAATCACAAGATAGGTTAAAACACTTGCATACTGCAAAATATTTGTATTGCTGTAGATTTTTTTAATGATTTTTAATGGCAAATGTTCTTGTGCAATGTTCTGACTATTTAGCTGCATACACCAGGAGAATCAGCTTTATAAATTACATAATGTTAGTAGAAGTTTGACAGTATGCCTTGTTCTTTGCTTTGGGACACTTGTCAAAAACAAGTTATAAAGTTGAATCTTTTGTGCAGTTGTAGAACTTGAAGTTTATAATACTAGTATATATATATGGAAATAAAATATGAACTACGTAAATAGAAATGGTTGCCACAAAAAAAACTATGCATAACCAATCATTCATGATACATGCAGGGATATGAAGTAATATAGTGCTGGGATTGCTGCCTTGCTGACAAGTCTGGTGCTGGTTTTGGAGATGGTTCTACATCTTCTGGTTCACTAGGTGTGGTATTAGGTTGCACCTGTGGGTAATTAGCCTGGCTATTTAAGCTGGCTGGATACTGAGCTGAACTGCTGTTGATTGACAGTCCCCCCCTAGCTGAGCTTGCAGTCAGACCTTGGTCCTGAATTGCTCAGTTACCGACTGCATCTCAAGCTAAATACTGTGTTTGTTTTCTTTTAAAGTTTTGGTATTCTTGTGTTCTTTCCCTTTCCCACGTAGGGTCAACTAGGGACTGATGCACGCGATCAGGGCCATCATTATCAGAACCATCATCCCTGCTTTTAGGCAGGGCCCTTCTGTGAGTTTGGTTAGAGAGGGACAATGTTTCCCATATTGTGGTTCTATTTCTTGTTTAGTCGTCTGCTCTTTTGCATTTGTGGGAAATCTGCGGGTAACAGATCCAGCGCATCCAGGTTGGACCCAACATAATCAACAGCCATACCTACTCGGTGGGATATTTTGCTAGCTGGATGTGAATCCCATTGAGGTGTTGTCACACCAGCTGAGGGCGCTGGCACTTGAAGTTGCTGAGGTAAAACAGCAGCAACCAACCCTAGGGGCTTCAGGTAAGAAGCCCAAACTCGACCTACCTGATCGTTTCTTTGGAGACCAACAGAAATTTGTGTGCCTTAGAGAATCTTGCAGACTGTATTTCAAGTTAAGTTCTGTATCCTCTCCAAACATAGCGAGTGCCAGCAGCACAGTCCACAAAATCCACACAAGTGGGGGAACAAGTCAGAGACGTTGTGCATGCTAGAGAGGGGGTCCGGACCCCAATAGATCCTTTGGTAACAGCGGTAAAAATAGTGTCAGGCTGATAAAGACCGCTATGCCAGTCGAAACGTCACGGTTTTACTCTGTGGACTATGAATAAAGAATGCTTTTTTAAGCACTAAGAAGAACTTCTAAAGTCATGCTGCTTCTTCAGCAACAGAGGGTTGGCATCCTTATTTCCAGGTTGCAGAGGGGCCCACAGGTGTGGGCTTTTATCTTGCCTCCCTCCTCTGAATATTTATCCTCTGTGGATTGGTTCTTTAATGCCCTAGGTCTAATCTATGATGACCCTGATAAGGTCTCGCTGGCAGAGTGAAAGATCAGAGGCTTATATCAGGGAGATTCCTCTATTGAGGAGTTCTGTGCTAAGTTTCGCCATTGGGCGACAGAGACTCAATGAAATGACCCTGCTTTGCAAAGCTAGTTTTATTGTGGCCTAACAGATAAAATTAAAGAATTATTGGTGGTATATCCAGTTCCTCAAAGTCTTGTTGAGGCAATGTCTTTAGCTATCAGAGTAGATAGAGAAAGACATAATGAGCTTTCCTCTTCTTCTGCTTTCATGCCTATTGATGGGGAGGAACCCATGCAACTGGATTTATTGGCTGGCAATGCCCGCAAAGGGAAGATGGTTCAAGGCAGAGGATGGTGTATTTTCTGCAATCATACTGGACATTTTGTGCAGAATTTTCCACGCCATAGGTCGCAGTCCGAAAACTAGGTGGCCTAGTGGTTAGAGGGGAGTTTCCTCTACATCCACAGATTGCTTGGGTATCATCCTCCAGGCTAGTTCTTCCCACCAAGATACTCATTGGGAGTGGTATTGATCCGATCAGTCGTTTTGGATTTTGGAGCTGGTGTCAATCTAATCCATCAAGAGATGGTCAAACATTTAGGGTTAGAGGTAAAACCTCTGGATTCACCTATTCCTGTCTCTGCCATTGATGCCTCTCCATAATCCTAGAGGTGTTTGAGGTTCTGTGTTTCGAATCTTTGTCTAAAGATTGGATTATTTTGTACTGAAATTATCATCATTTATGTCATGGAATCCCTTCCTATGCAAGTAGTCTTAGGTTTGCCTTGGTTGCGGTTGCATAATCCCATGGTGGATTGGGAGAAGGCAGACATTTCTAAATGGAGCTCTTTCTGTAAAAATTGCTCTATATCTGTAGAGGTATTTCCTGTGTAAGTGGATAATTTACCTGAATATTTATCTGATTTCGCTGATGTCTTTTTGCAAAAAGGGGCAGATAAATTACCTCCTTATAGAAAAGGTGATTGTTCTATTAAATTCATCCCAGACTGTAAACTGCCAAAAAGCCATATGTACAGCCTAACAACTCCTGAGAGACAGTCTCTAAAGGGTTATATTCAGGACGGTTTAAAGAAAAAACACATACGTCCCTCAAATTCTCCTCTGGCCGCTGTTTTTTTTTTATCAAGAAAAAGGATGGGGGTTTGCAGCCCTGTCTTGATTTCAGACAGTTAAACAAAATCACTAAACATAATCCGTACCAATTTTCTCCCATTTCAGATCTGTTTGCTCAGTTGCATGGTGCCAACTGTTTTTCAAAATTAGAACTACAAGGGACATATAATTTAATTCGGATTAAGGAGGGGGACGAATGGAAAACTGCATTTAACAACCCTGAAGGGCATTTTGAGAACTTGGTGATACCGTTTGGTTTAACAAACGCTCCTGCAATTTTCCAGTCCGTTATTAATGAGGTCCTCTATGAATTTCTGGGCCACTTCATTCTGATATATCTTGACAATATTCTAATCTTTTCATTGGATTTTCATTCACACGTTTCTCGTCAGCCCCTCCAAGCTTTGTGCGATAATAGTTTGTTTACGAAAAAGGAGAAATGTGTTTTTTTCTGTACAGGAAATCACATTTCTGGGATACAATATTACCCCGAGAGGTTTCAAGATGGATCCAGAGAAGGTCTGGACTGTGTGGGACTGGGTGCTACCTGTGAAGGTGAAGGTGCTTCAGAGGTTTCTGGGGTTCGGAAGTTTATCAGAGGATTTCAATGGTGGTCAAAACATTGACTGATATGATAAGGAAGGGCTGTTTCCCTTCTTTATGGTCACCAAGGGCATTATAATCCTTTCACGTCTTGAAGAGATGTTTTGCAACATCTCTGGTTCTGGTGCAGCCGGATTCCTCCAGATAGTTTAAGGTGGAGGTTGATGCCTTGAAAGTTGGGGTGGGTGTGGTGCTATCCCAGAGAACCAGTACATTGCAAGATCTTTGTCCTTCTGCTTTTTTTTCACATAAATTTTCTTCTGCTGAGCAAAATTATGACATTGATGACAGAACTGTTGGCGATTAAGTGGGCATTTGAGGAGTGGTGGCACCTATTAGAAAGGACTCAGCATAAGGTGATGGTTTTTATGGACCACAAAAACCTGATTTACATAGAGTCAGCCAAAAGACAACCCGAGACAGGCGCAGTGGTTGCTATTTTTTTTATGTTTCGACTTTCTGGTTACATATTGTCCTGGCTGTAGAAATGTTAAAGGGGTTGACTCGCAGCAGCAAGTGGGGTTATACACTTCTGTATGGCCATATTAATGCACTTTGTAATATACATCGTGCATTAAATATGAGCCATACAGAAGTTATTCACTTACCTTCCCTGCGCTGGCGTCCCCGTCTCCATGGCTCCGTCTAACTTCAGCATCTAATCGCCCGATTAGACGCGCTTGCGCAGAAGGGTCTTCTGCCTTCGGGTCTGCCCGGCAGCAGCGGCGTTCTGGCCCCGCCCCCTTCTACGCGTCATCACGTAGCTCCGCCCCGTCACGTGTGCCGATTCCAGCCTCCTGATTGGCTGGAATCGGCACACGTGACGGGGTGGAGCTACGCGATGATGCGTAGAAGGGGCGGAGCCAGAACGCCGCTGCTGCCGGACAGACCCGAAGGCAGAAGACCCTTCTGCGCAAGCGCGTCTAATCGGGCGATTAGACACTGAAGTTAGACGGAGCCATGGAGACGGGGACGCCAGCGCAGGGAAGGTAAGTGAATAACTTCTGTATGGCTCATATTTAATGCACGATGTATATTACAAAGTGCATTAATATGGCCATACAGAAGTGCTTAACCCCACTTGCTGCCGCGAGACAACCCCTTTAAGGCCGATGCTCTTTCCAGGAGTTTTGTTCCAGTGATTTCAGATGAACCTCCCATGCCCTTTTTGTCAGAGGGGGTTGTGGTGTTCGCAGTTTCACTGGATTTGGAAGAGCAGGTCTGTAAAGCGCTGGACTAAGCCGGCTGGTAGGTCTTTCTGTGGGAAAGCTGTTTGCCCCTGTTCATTTGAGACTGCAAGTGCTGTCTGAAGTACATAGTTTCATGTTGGCTGGTCATCTGGAAATTAATAATACTCGTAAGTTACTCACAAGAATTTTTTGGTGTCTGTCTTTGCAACGAGATGTATTCAGCTTTGCATCATCTTGTGAGGTTTGTGCCAGGACTAAATCACCTCGTAATTCCCCTGCCGGGAGGTTGATGCCTTTGCCAATACCCATGAAACCTTGGATTCATTTGTCTATGGACTTCATAACAGACTTGCTGCTTTCAGAGGTTAATACTGTCATCTGGGTTGCGGTTGATCATTTTAGCAAGATGTGTCATTTTGTGGCTCTTCCCAGTCTACCCAATGCTAAAACCTTGTCCAGATTGTTCTTTGCTCATATTGTGAGATTACATGGGTTACCAGCTAATAGAGTTTCCAATCGTGGGGTCCAATTTGTTTCCAAATTATGGTGTTTTGTGTACTCTTGGTTGGGTATTGAGCTTTTGTTTTCCTTGGCCTATCATCCAGAGACTAATGGACAAACTAAGAGATGTAATCAGAGTCTGGAACAATACTTGCAGTGTTATTTCTCAGAAAATTAGGAGAATTGGTCTGGGTTTTTGACTTTAGCTGAGTTTGCAGTTAATAATAGACCGTTGGAGTCTACAAGGACGTCAACTTTCTTCTGTAATTATGGGTTCCATCCATGTTTTGGTCCCTTTTAGAGACGAGCGAGCATACTCGTCCGAGCTTGATGCTCCAATGATGAGCCAATCAGAGGCAGCACTCACTCACTCGCCCATTCATGAATTCATGAATGGGTGTGAGTGAGATCTGCCACTGATTGGTCAGGCTGTTGAATACTACTTACAACTGTTCAGAGCAGTTCAGGAGGACTGCAGCCGGCCGCGCTGAACTCCGTCTGCCGGGACAAGGCGAGTATATATATTTTTATTTTTACACATTTCTGGTTGAATTGCAGGGAAGGGCTTATATATTTAAGCCGTTCCCGACAATTCATCTCGCGATCGCCGGCAGCCCATTGCTTTCTATGGAGCCGGCTGTATTGCCGGCTCCATTGAATTCAATGGGCTAACATTGTTCTTCTCTGCCACAGCTGTTACAGCTGTGGCAGAGGAGAACGATCTTTACGCTGACAGTGCGGGGGGGGGGGGTGTCTCACTCTTGCCACTATCGTGGCTTAATATTGGGACCTGGAAACTTGAGATGCAGCCCAACATGTAGCCCCTCGCCTGCCCTATCCGTTTCTGTGTCATTCCCATCACTTTCTTGAATTTCCCAGGTTTTCACAAATGAAAACCTTAGCGAGCATCGGTGATATACAAAAATGCTCGAGTCGCCCATTGACTTCAATGGGGTTCGTTACTCGAAACGAACTCTCGAGCATCACTGAAAGTTCGACTCGAGTAACGAGCACTCGAGCATTTTGGTGCTCGCTCATCTCTAGTCCCTTTTCTAGAGAGGTGTTGGAGGTACCAGAGGAGAATGTGTTCTCCTCTTAGATCGAGCCGGTGTGGGAAGATATTCAGAAGAATCTTCAGAGGACGGTTCAAAATTTCAAGCGGATGGCAGATAAAAGGCGTTCCGAGGGGACTAATTTCTTGGTGGGAGACTTAGAATGGTTGTCAACTAAGAGCATTAAAATCAAACAACAGTCTTGGAAGTTAGGTCCACGGTTTATCGACCCTTTCAAAGTCATTGAAAAAATAATCCTGTATCTTTTTCTTTAGAGATTCCCAGTTCGATGAGAATAACTAATGTGTTTCATAAGTCTTTGTTAAAAACATTTGTAGATTCAGGGAATGGTTCATCTCCGCCAGCCTCAGTTGTGGTTGATGGAGATATTCATTTTCAGACAAATCGCATAGCGGACTCTTGTACAATTAGGAGATCACTACAGTATTTCGTGAATTGGCATGGGTATAAGTATAAAATGTATAAGTATAATGGGTATAAAAAAGAGAGGACATGGATACCAGCGGCAGATGTCCATGCAGATCGGCTTGTGAAAAATTTTCACATACTGAATCTGAATCGACCTGGTCCTAAGGGTCCTGAGGCTGCTTCTAAAAGGGAGGTACTGTTGCGGTGGTGCTGGCATTGCTGCCTTACTGACAAGTCTGGTGCTGGTTTTGGAGATGGCTCAGTGAGTGTTGTATTAGGTGTGATATGCTTAGTTGCACCTGTGGGTAATTAGCCTGGCTATTTAAGCTGGCTGGATACTGAGCTTAACTGCTGTTGATTGTCAGTCTCTCCCTGGATGAGTTTGCTGTCAGAGCTTGGTCCTGGATTGCTCAGTTACCTAACACATCTCAAGCTAAGTACTGCATTTGTTTTCTGTTCAAGTTTTGGTATTCTTGTGTTCTTTCCCTTCCCCACGTAGAATCATCTAGGGGCCGAGGCACATGGTCAGGGCCGTCCATACTGGGACGATCACCCTGCTTTAAGGCAGGGCCCTTCCCTGAGTTTGCTTGGGTGGGGACAGTGTTTCCCATATTTTGGTTCTATTTCTTGTTTAGTCGTTTGTTCTTTTGCATTTGTGGGAGATCTACTGGTAAAAGATCCAGCGCATCCAGGTTGGACGCGACAATATATTTCAAATACCTGTTTCATGCAGAAAATTAATATACAGCTAGATTTGAGATCATTAAGTTCATATGGGATTATGCATATGCAGTACCAGATTTAAATATAAAAATTAGTCTGGAGGAACATAATGATAAGCAACTTTTTTTTTCTGATACTACGAATGATTAGTTCTCAGCAGTAGCAGTATTATTGTTATGTAGGAAATTACAACATTCTACCAAAAAGTGGCATCACCTTCTTGATGGTATCAGCTAAAGTCACATGTCATGGTTCACTCGTTGTGTCAGTTATGGACCAGAGTGACAAAATGATCCACATGCTCTGCTGGTATGTGGATGGATTGGTTGGCTGGGAGGTGTGTGTCCCAGCCAACCAATCAAGTGCTTGTCTGCATACATGTATTCTGGCTTCTCCTCACATAGTAAACTAGTTACTCTTCTAGCTTCAAGATGATTCTGGTCAAGTTGGCAGCTCTTGTCCTGTTCCACAATTCAAATGACTGTGCTTGGCTTTAGCATGACCTGGGATGCTCTTAAATCTATCTACTGTCTTGCTGCTATTTACATTGGTGTATCATCTAGTTCATATAATGCTTGTGCAACATCTAACTCTGCATATATTGTTATTCATTATTGCTACCATTATCCCTGTTTCCAACTAGAGAGAGTCAGGGTCGCCCCAGGTTCCTGATGTGGGGTCACCATCATCAGAGCAAATACTCTACTTTTAGGTATGGTCTCCTTGTATTAGTAGATTTCCCTTTCTCCCGACTTTTCTGATTTACTATATTAATATTGTGCTATCTGCATTAGTATATTGTGTATATATCAGTCCTTTCAGGACATTAACTTGCACCCAGTCCAGACTAGGTGCTTTGCTTCCTGCTCAGACGTAACATCGTGTTGACTTAGCAACAAAGTGGTATCTCAATGTTTTGCCAGTGTATTTTATTTTAACTTAATAAATTCAAAGTGAAAAATGGCTTATTAATAAAAGTTTACATAATGAGAGACAAACTATCACAGTATCATTCAGCCATGCTGTAATTATTTAGAAAAATTCTAAATGATTTATGGCTTCAACTGATTCTTAAGAATCGATTTTCTGGCACTTAAAAAACACCTGTCCTTCCACTGTGAAGTGACTGAAACTAAGCATCTGAAATATGTAGTAAGCTTAAACCACTCAAGGACAAGGACTACTTTGGTACTTGATGTAATAATTTTTCAGGATTTTCATCTCAACTTTTCAAAAGGCATAACTTTTTTTTCTCTGTTGGCATAAATATGTGAAGGTTTATTCATTCTTTGGCAACCTGTAGTTTATATTGGAACCATTTGGGGTTCATATGATGTATTGTTTAACTTTTATTAATTTTTGGGGAAGGATAGGGTGAAAAAACATAAATTCTGCATTCACATAAGGTATAAATGACGTAACTTTTTTTCTGCAAGCTGGTATGATTAGGACAGAACCAAAATTGTTTTTTTTCCTAGATTTTTCCACTTTTGCACAATTAAAACTCTTTTTTGGACATTAATTTATTTTTAGCATCACTACATGCATTTTATGGTACATACAACTTTTTAAATCACCTTTAGTACTTTTCTGGAAGTCAAAATGAACTAAAAAGTTCTTTGTTTCCATTCTTATGCTTTTCCTTTCTTTTCCCATCTATGCCTTACCTAGACTGTGTGGTTTTGTAGTTGTCTATTTTGTTTTAGCGGTATATCACCAATGCAGCCAAGGTTCAATTTTTGTCTTCTTAGTCATCCTTGTCATAGGGAATGATTTCTAAGGTTTTAGATATTGCATGAACATTTTATGTTAATTTACTGTATCTCTATGTTTATATGGAACACTTAGTACATATTTCTGGTACATACGGCATTTATACAGCATTGTTGTATTTTTGCATTATTGCTATAGTGTGCTCTTTCTTTGTCACATTAATATTTTCTGTATTTAAAATGTCCAATAATATTAGATTAAACACCCAAATTTAAAAATGTGTAATTTATTGCATGAATTGTTACAGGTGACTCAATATCAAACATTTTCCCTTTTTAAAAAAAAAAAAAAGCTGCTCAAAAAGGGTTAATTTTGCTTTTAACTTGTATATTTTTGTTCAACATTTTTTTAAATCATTTTCTATTTCTCTGTTGGGAATTTGAACCTGTGATCCCATGATCACTTAAATAATGCACCACAGTACTTCTGTGCTGCAGTGTATTATCTCTTTACTATGACAATACTAGCTCTCTGCAATTGAAAAGAGAAAAGTTGATGATAGAAGAAGCTCACTCCCCCTGTTAACCATTTGTATGCTATGATTAGCATTGATCGCATCCTGTGAGTGAAAAATGGTGAGGCTCTGAGTTATCTGATGTACATCATGGTGTTACAAGAGGTTAGTGGAGCGATATGTATAAAGTTGAGATCTTTAATGAAATTATCATATAGTATGTATGGCACCAAAGCAATTAAAGACTTTTTAAACTATTTTTAAAATGGTATTCCCATATTGGGCATTTCAATATCAACATCTGCATGGACGCATGTTGTCTCTGGCCTCCTACCCTTCCTCCAGTCCAACAAAACAAAGACAGGAAATGGACTCTCCTGAGGGGCAACCCTACATAAGGGTGAGTGACCAACCCTTTTTCAAGGATATACACCCCCACACAGCAGAAATTTTTGATGACATCCCTGTAACTGACATATCTATTATCAACAGCACAATCAAAAGCCATGCTGAAAGCTTTTCAGATCTCTTTGCAACCTAACTTTGTCAAACTTGTTCAACCTATAAATTTGGCTTTTGCTGAAACAGAGAAAATGATTAATCATGCAGAGACTAAATTGGCAGAATTTGCAATGTCATATAATAACCTTATTGACACACACTGTGAGTTGGAATCCCAGGTAGGCTGACTCAGAGCCAAGGTGCAGGACTTAGAAGACAGGTCACGTCATAACAACATTAAATTTCAAGGGATTCCAGAAATTGTGTCTGCCTCGCAAGTGAAGCAATATCTGCAAAATCTTGTGAAAACATTGCTGCCGGATTGCACCCCACAGATTCTATAATAGATAGGGTACATAGATTCCCTTGCCCTGGCTAATCATATACCAAGAGACATTCTAGCACATATCCACTTCTTCCATGTAAAAGAAAAACTACTAAAGGTCGCCAGGAAAATGAACTAATTGCCTGTGCCCTATAAAGAGCTATCTTGGTATACAGACTTATCTGTGGCAACCTTGGCACAAAGGCAGCAACTACTCCCTATATATGCAATGCTAAGCTATCACAAAATTCTGTACAAGTGGGGATTTCCTTTAAATCTTCTGCTTACATTCAACAACTTTGTCACTAGGCACTAGAGTCAGCACTAGGCCGGACTCTGCCATGCAGTTAAACAGGTCCTAGAACACCTCTGTTCGAACCTCGTCCTGCAGAGAAGCTGATGCCAGTGTTGAGCAGGTCGTCTGAGAACCCAGAAGCTCCAAAAGTCCAGGTTTTTTAATCTGGTTGCAGGAGCCCGGTATCTGTGCGTCCGCTCCCTCTGCAGGCTAGGCCACGCCCGTAGTATTACTTTAATTGCAAATTATTCACATCCACATCTGTGCCTTGTCATAAGTGTTTGTGCGTAAATATGCATGCCTCTTCGGATCTATTGCATTTAATCCTCAGGAAGAACCCTGCGTAGGTTCGAAAGCTCGCTATAACACCATGTATTTTTGTTTGATATCATTTCTGAAAGATTACTTGGTTTCTCTTACTGAGAACAATCATATTGAAAGGACATATAACTTGCTTTATAAGGTTTATAAACTTTTTCTTTCATCACAGATAAAACTATTCTCATTTTACTATAAACTCACTTGCCAATTTTTGTAATTTACAGTTAACTAGGTAGATGAATTTACTGAAATCGCAAAATTAGCAATTACAAACGTGGCAAATTGATTAGTTTTTATTTATGAAACAGTCATCAGTACTTTATTTGCACCTGGTAAGTAAAATCTTAATAATGTTATTATTTTCCTTGAAATATAGTCTAAAATGATATAACAAAGGGAGCTGAATATGAATCTGGACTAATCTATTAATATTCTGAAACCGCAGAGAGAACAGCATCTAAAATTAAAGCACAAGGGCATACTGAAACATAAGGTGCTCATTAGAAAAATAAGACGAGGGCAGAGAGATGAAGGGAGTGAGAGAAGGCTAAGACAAAGAAGTTATTAATGGGAGGGAAGTCATGTGCGCTGCTCTCTCTATTAGAGGCGCTGGATTTTGTTTGATAGATGGTGCTCTTGAGACCTCACTGTCCACATAGGATCTTATCTCTAGGATCCCCGCCCATGGGATATTTATGATGTAATCAGTTTAACTCCTTCCTGTATAAAGATACTTTTAGACACTGGATTACAATGACTTTACATTTAATAATTATTAAATTTAATCAGAAAACAAAAAAAAATGCAATAAGCATTTAAACAGCAGCTGCAACCCTGATCACAATTTTACAGTAAGAGATGAAAGTTGTAATAAAACTTTTTAGAGAAAAGTGCATACTTTTGCAAAGCATCAGGCATGGAGAAGAGCGTTTGAACTGCGGCCTTCCTTTAGGTTCTTCCTGCCTGGCTTGACTTGATTGACCAGTCTCTCCCTATTTGTATGTAAACATAGCTCTTTGTAATAAAGGAATCTGTCACTGTTTCATGCTGCCCGTGGTTAGGGTAGCATGAAACTGATGACAGATTTCCTTTAAAAAGACACAATGATCTCCCTGACCCAATGTCCCTTATAGAGAAAGCATGCTCTACTTTTCAATGTGGATGTCAGTGTACAAGTATATAGTGAATTAATGCAAAATAAAGATTTTTATTATAACCCCACACCCAAGACAATATTTTTGTGTATATAATAATTATCATCATATACAACAAATTGTGTAAAACAGTTTTAACTTCTTGTTTATTACACTGGTTAATTTTGAAAAAGCAGTTTAAAAAAAACAAATGGGTTAATTAAGTAAAAATCCTCTCTTTATAGTCATTCTCTACATATACAATGTATGAATTTATCATCATTTTTGGACTATAGGACGCACCATAAGATGTACCCATAATTAACCTTTTAGGGACTAGGATGTTTTGGTCATATGGATTTTACCTATGTGGTGCTTTTTACTGCCCTTTTTTGGTCTTTAGCTACCACAATTATTTTTGCTGCAATTTTCTTCTGTGACATAAAGGGCTATTTTATTTATATCTTTTTTTCACTTACCTTTTTTAAATTTTTTACTTTTAAAAGCTAAAAAAAATATTTGTAAAAAAATTATAGCTGGTTATTTTAAAAATTGGTATATTTATGCTAAAATAAAGTATGGGAATAGGTTCCTCATTTTGTCTTGGACGTTTTGATATACAATTTTTATAGTTTGGGATTATATAACAGATATGGCGATGGTTTTAGTTGGTGTTGGTGGTGGGTCACTTTTTTTTGTATTTTTTTAAATTTTATTCTGTATTTTTTTTACATATTTTTGTAATCATTTTTTCTTTACCATCTATTTCCCCCAAGACATTTAATAAGACCTCTTTCAAATTGTATTTTTTTTTTAAATTTCATATTTTTCCTCTGTAGCTGGGACATCCATAGGAGCCCAGTTACAGGAGAAAACATCCCCTTGTAGTGACAATAGTCACTAACAAAGTTGATCAAAGTCTTCTAAGACCCTGCAGCTCTGCTGTGACAGAGGGAGCCTAGAGGTCATATGATCGCCAAATCGCATAGTGGATGTAGTACTTTAACTTTCACTCTTAAATACATAATGCACAATGAGTGCTATGTAGCCTGGAAAGTAGAAGGCAGAAGTGATTAAAAACCACTTCTCCCTTCTACTCCGGATCCGCAGCTGTGTCTGGCAGCTAAGGACCTGAGTTGCTCCTGCTTGATTTCAGGCTTTACTCCCTTGCCTTACTTACTTCAGCTATTGGCCAGGATTAAAGCCCAGAACCAAGTGCCATATATTTACTGTGGTTGGTGATTAAGGGGTCAAGGCATAAAAGGGGAACATATTTTACTGTATCCAATGGGTGATATTCTGCTAATATGATACAGACACAATATAGTATGAAAGACAGAATACCTCATCACCATGACTTGTCACTGTTCTAAATCATTATACCTTCCCACTGTGCTCCCTCATATTGCCAAGCAGTAGTTCCTCGTATTTTTCAGGGAGACTCCTTCCCTGAGCTTACTAATAGCAGTGCAGGAGTTACTGGGAGGGATCTTCTTGCAGTCACACACAGCGGCAGAGTGTCTTGGCATCTGTACACAGCAAGAGAGGTATGGCTAAAAGGTCCTGGGAGAGCACATGATACACACATTTACTGTACTGTGTGTACAAATGCCTGCGTAATTCACTGTTTGAACAGTCCTATTCTACACAAGTCTGTGTGTAAGATCTGACTGTTCAATTAGCAAATTACACAGATGTGTACACACAGATGTTTACACACTATCCTGCTAGGACCTTTCACTATAACACTACCCTGCCAGGCCTTTTCACTATCACTGTGCTCAGCTTTCACTGGCTCCTGCAGCCAGCATTCAGATTATCAGACATACCAACAAATTGCTGCATGTTTTTAAGAATAAAAGGAGCATCTAATAGTAAAATATATACAGTCAATTCTGAAAATATGTAAACCCTTTATGAAGATAACTATAGTCCCACCAAAAATGTCAGTCCCACACATCAACAGATATAACCAACCCAAAATAAATATACAAGACAGGACTGCAGAGACTATCATTAAAAAATGTTTATTGTGAATTAAATATATAGTAAAAGTATGTCAAGAACAGAACATGAAGGAAATGCAGCATCAATGCACAGCAAAATACATCACCAAGGTCACACATATAAGAAGTTCCCGAAGAAAATCATACTCAATGTCACCTAACGTTACCACTATAACTTTTCGCGATGCCTGAGGGTTCCTTTCGAATAATGAACCCCATTGAAGTCAATGGGCGACCCGAGCATTTTTGTATATCGCCGATGCTCGCTAAGGTTTTCGTTTGTGAAAATCTGGGCAATTCAAGAAAGTGATGGGAACGACACAGCAACAGATAGGGCAGGCGAGGGGCTACATGTTGGGCTGCATCTCAAGTTCACAGGTCCCACTATTAAGCCACAATAGCGGCAAGAGTGCCCCCCCCCCCCCAACAATTTTTACTTCTGAAAAGCCTTCATTAGCAATGCATACCTTAGCTAAGCACCACAATACCTCCAACAAAGCACAATCACTGCCTGCATGACACTCCACTGCCACTTCTCCTGGGTTACATGCTGACCAACCGCCCCCCCTCCCCCCCACAGCGCACACCAAAGTGTCCCTGCGCAGCCTTCAGCTGCCCTCATACCACGCCACCCTCATGTCTATTTATAAGTGCGTCTGCCAGAGGAACCGCAGGCACACACTGCAGAGGGTTGGCACGGCTAGGCAGCGACCCTCTTTAAAAGGGGCGGGGCGATAGTCCACAATGCTGTACATAAGCAATGAGAAATCCAATCCTGTGCCACCTCCATCTGGAGCTGCACACGTGGGCATAGCAATGGGGAACCTATGTGCCACACACTATTCATTCTGTCAAGGTGTCTGCATGCCCCAGTCAGACCGAGGTTTTTTATAAATAGTCACAGGCAGGTACAACTCCGCAATGGGAATTCCGTGTGCACCCACAGCATAGGTGGCTCCCTGGAACCCACCGGCTGTACATAAACGTATCCCATTGCAGTGCCCTGGACAGCAGAGCTAACGTCAGATTAAATGCAGGTGGGCTTCGGCCCACACTGCATGCCCCTGTCAGACTAGGGTTCTTTAGAAGTGGTCAGATGCAGTTACAACTCCCTGTGGACCCACAGCATGGGTGGGTCCCTGGAACCCACCGGCGGTACATAAATATATCCCATTGCATTGCCCATCACAGCTGAGGTAATAATGTCATGTTTAATGCAGGTGGGCTTCGGCCCACACTGCATGCCCCAGTCAGACTGGGGTTCTTTAGAAGTGGACAGGTGCAGTTACAACTCTCTGTGGACCCACAGCATGGGTGGCTCCCTGGAACCCACCGGCGGTACATACATATATCCCATTGCATTGCCCATCACAGCTGAGGTAATAATGTCATGTTTAATGCAGGTGGGCTTTGGCCCACACTCCATGCCCCAGTCAGACTGGGGTTCTTTAGAAGTGGACAGATGCAGTTACAACTCCCTGTGGACCCACAGCATGGGTGGGTGCCAGGAAGCCACCGGCGGTACATAAATATATCCCATTGCATTGCCCATCACAGCTGAGGTAATAATTAGAGATGAGCGAGCACCAAAATGCTCGGGTGCTCGTTACTCAGGACGAACTTTTCGCGATGCTCGAGGGTTCGTTTCGAGTAACGAACCCCATTGAAGTCAATGGGCGACCCGAGCATTTTTGTATTTCGCCGATGCTCGCTAAGGTTTCCTTGTGTGAAAATCTGGGCAATTCAAGAAAGTGATGGGAACGACACAGCAACGGATAGGGCAGGCGAGGGGCTACATGTTGGGCTGCATCTCAAGTTCACAGGTCCCACTATTAAGCCACAATAGCGGCAAGAGTGGGCCCCCCCCCCTCCCAAAAACTTTTACTTCTGAAAAGCCCTCATTAGCATGGCATACCTTAGCTAAGCACCACACTACCTCCAACAAAGCACAATCACTGCCTGCATGACACTCCACTGCCACTTCTCCTGGGTTACATGCTGCCCAACCGCCCCCCCCTCCCCCCCACAGCGCACACCAAAGTGTCCCTGCGCAGCCTTCAGCTGCCCTAATGCCACACCACCCTCATGTCTATTTAGAAGTGCGTCTGCCATGAGGAGGAACCGCAGGCACACACTGCAGAGGTTGGCACGGCTAGGCAGCGACCCTCTTTAAAAGGGGCGGGGCGATATCCCACAATGCTGTACAGAAGCAATGAGAAATAGAATCCTGTGCCACCGCCATCAGGAGCTGCACACGTGGGCATAGCAATGGGGAACCTATGTGCCACACACTATTCATTCTGTCAAGGTGTCTCTGCATGCCCCAGTCAGACCGGGCTTTTTAATTCATAGACACAGGCAGGTACAACTCCCTATTGTGAAGTCCCTGTCGACCGACAGCATGGGTGGCCCCCTGGAACCCACCGGCGATACACAAAAATATCCCATTGCATTGCCCAACACAGCTGAGGTAATAATGTCGTGCTGAATGCAGGTGGGCTTCGACCCACACTGCATGCCCCAGTCAGACTGGGGTTCTTTACAAGTGGAAACAGATGCATTTATAATTCCCTGTGGACCCAGAGCATGGGTGGGTGTCAGGAAGCCACCGGCGGTACATAAAAATATCCGATTGCATTGCCCAACACAGCTGAGGTAGTAATGTCGTGCTTAATGCAGGTGGGCTTCGGCCCACACTGCATGCCCCAGTCAGACTGGGGTTCTTTACAAGTGGAAACAGATGCATTTATAATTCCCTGTGGACCCACAGCATGGGTGGGTGCCAGGAAGCCACCGGCGGTACATAGAAATATCCCATTGCAGTGCCCAACACAGCTGAGGTAGTAATGTCGTGCTTAATGCAGGTGGGCTTCGGCCCACACTGCATGCCCCAGTCTGACTGGGGTTCTTTACAAGTGGACAGATGTAGGTTAAACTCCGTGTGCACCTACAGCATGGGTGGCTCCCTGGAACCCACCGGCGGTAAATAGAAATATCCCATTGCATTGCCCAACACAGCTGAGGTAGTAATGTCGTGCTTAATGCAGGTGGGCTTCGGCCAACACTGCATGCCCCAGTCTGACTGGTAATATGTACCTTAACAGTAACCGCGTTGGTGGGAAATGGCCTCGCCGCCATCATGTTTTTGGGAAGCCTCTGTTTCCACACCCCAGAGACATACCATTAGCAGCGGTATAGGCAGAGCCCATAATTAGTAACATTTCAGCCGTAGCATTAGCGACAGGCCCCACTAACATATCACTAGCAGCATGATAGGGGGAGCACAGTCTTAGTTCCATTTCAGTAATAGTAGCAGCCTACACAGGCCCCAGGAACAATTCCGAAGCAGCAGTATAGGAGGAGAGTAGTCTTAGTTCCATTTAAGTCATTGTAGCAGCCTACACAGGCCCCAGGAACAATTCCGAAGCAGCAGTTCAGTGGGAGCGCAGTCTTAGTACCATTTCAGTAGCTGCAGTATAGCCAAGGCCCAAGTTACATTTATGTAGCTAAAGTGTAGGCCAACCCCACACACACTTCTGTACCATGAGTGCAGGCGAAGAACATACAAATTGCTATGATTACACTGTAGGTGAGGGCCCAAAAAAATTGGTGTACCAACAGTACTAATGTACCTCAGTAAAAATTGGCCATGCCCAACCAAGATGGCAGGTGAAACCCATTAATCGCTTTGGTTAATGTGGCTTAAGTGGTAACTAGGCCTGGAGGCAGCCCAGTTTAACGAAAAATTGGTTCAAGTTAAAGTTTCAACGCTTTTAAGAGCATTGAAACATATAAAAATTGTTTAGAAAAATTAGATGAGTGAGCCTTGTGGCCTTAAGAAAAATTGCCCGTTCAGCGTGATTATGTGAGGTTTCAGGAGGAGGAGCAGGAGGAGGAAGAGGAATATTAGACACAGATTGATGAAGCAGAAATGTCCCCGTTTTGGATGGTGAGAGAGAACGTAGCTTCCATCCGCGGGTGCAGCCTACGTATTGCTTACGTATCGCTGCTGTCCGCTGGTGGAGAACAGAAGTCTGGGGAAATCCAGGCTTTGTTCATCTTGATGAGTGTTAGCCTGTCGGCACTGTCGGTTGACAGGCGGGTACGCTTATCTGTGATGATTCCCCCAGCCGCACTAAACACCCTCTCCGACAAGACGCTAGCCGCAGGACAAGCAAGCACCTCCAGGGCATACAGCGCGAGTTCAGGCCACGTGTCCAGCTTCGACACCCAGTAGTTGTAGGTGACAGAGGCGTCACGGAGGACGGTCGTGCGATCGGCTACGTACTCCCTCACCATCCTTTTACAGTGCTCCCGCCGACTCAACCTTGACTGGGGAGCGGTGACACAGTCTTGGTGGGGAGCCATAAAGCTGTCCAGGCCCTTAAAGACTGTTGCACTGCCTAGGCTGTACATGCTGCTCGATCTCCGCACCTCCCCTGCTACCTGGCCCTCGGAACTGCGCCTTCTGCCACTAGCGCTGTCGGATGGGAATTTTACCATCAGCTTGTCCGCAAGGGTCCTGTGGTATAGCAACACTCTCGAACCCCTTTCCTCTTCGGGAATGAGAGTGGGAAGGTTCTCCTTATAGCGTGGGTCGAGCAGTGTGTACACCCAGTAATCCGTAGGGGCCAGAATGCGTGCAACGCGAGGGTCACGAGAAAGGCATCCTAACATGAAGTCAGCCATGTGTGCCAGGGTACCTGTACGCAACAGATGGCTGTCTTCACTAGGAAGATCACTTTCAGGATCCTCCTCCTCCTCCTCCTCCTCCTCCTCCTCCTCCTCATCCTCCTCAGGCCATACACGCTGAAAGGATGACAGGCAAGCAGCAGGGGTACCGTCAGCAGTGGGCCAAGCTGTCTCTTCCCCCTCCTCCTCATCCTCCTCATGCTCCTCCTCCTCCTGAATGCGCTGAGATATAGACAGGAGGGTGCTCTGACTATCCAGCGACATACTGTCTTCCCCCACCTCCGTTTCTGAGCGCAAAGCATCTGCCTTTATGGTTTGCAGGGAACTTCTCAAGATGCATAGCAGAGGAATGGTGACGCTAATGATTACAGCATCGCCGCTCACCACCTGGGTAGACTGCTCAAAGTTTCCAAGGACCTGGCAGATGTCTGCCAACCAGGCCCACTCTTCTGAAAATAATTGAGGAGGTTGACTCCCACTGTGCCGCCCATGTTGGAGTTGGTATTCCACGATAGCTCTACGCTGCTCATAGAGCCTGGCCAACATGTGGAGCGTAGAGTTCCACCGTGTGGGCACGTCGCATAGCAGTCGGTGCACTGACAGATTAAAGTAATGTTGCAGGGTGCGCAGGGTGGCAGCGTCCGTGTGGGACTTGCGGAAATGTGCGCAGAGCCGGCGCACCTTTACGAGCAGGTCTGACAAGCGTGGGTAGCTTTTCAGAAAGCGCTGAACCACCAAATTAAAGATGTGGGCCAGGCATGGCACGTGAGTGAGGCTGCCGAGCTGCAGAGCCGCCACCAGGTTACGGCCGTTGTCACACACGACCATGCCCGGTTGGAGGCTCAGCGGCGCAAGCCAGCGGTCGGTCTGCTCTGTCAGACCCTGCAGCAGTTCGTGGGCCGTGTGCCTCCTATCTCCTAAGCTGAGTAGTTTCAGCACGGCCTGCTGACGCTTGCCCACCGCTGTGCTGCCATGCCGTGCGACACACCGACTGCTGGCAACGTCCTGCTGCTGCTGACACATCTAGATTGCGAGACAGAGGTTGAGGAGGAGGAGGAGGAGGAGGGTGCTTTAGTGGAGGAAGCATACACCGCCGCAGATACCACCACCGAGCTGTGGCCCGCAATTCTGGGGGTGGGTAGGACGTGAGCGGTCCCAGGCTCTGACTCTGTCCCAGCCTCCACTAAATTCACCCAATGTGCCGTCAGGGAGATGTAGTGGCCCTGCCCACCTGTGCTTGTCCACGTGTCCGTAGTTAAGTGGACCTTGCCACTAACCGCATTGGTGAGGGCACGTACAATGTTGCGGGAGACGTGGTCGTGCAGGGCTGGGACGGCACATCGGGAAAAGTAGTGGCGACTGGGAACTGAGTGGCGCGGGGCCGCCGCCGCCATCATAGCTTTGAAAGCCTCCGTTTCCACAACCCTATACGGCAGCATCTCAAGGCTGATAAATTTGGCTATGTGGACGGTTAACGATTGAGCGTGCGGATGCGTGGCGGCGTACTTGCGCTTGCGCTGCAACAGTTGCGCTAGCGACGGCTGGACGGTGCGCTGAACTACACTGGTGGATGGGGCCGAGGACAGCGGAGGTGAGGGTGTGGGTGCAGGCCATGAGACGGTAGTGCCTGTGTCCTGAGAGGGGGATTGTATCTCAGTGGCAGGTTGGGGCACAGGGGGAGAGGCAGCGGTGCAAACCGGAGGCGGTGAACGGCCTTCGTCACACCTTGTGGGGTGCTTGGCCATCATATGTCTGCGCATGCTGGTGGTGGTGAGGCTGTTGGTGGTGGCTCCCCGGCTGATCTTGGCGCGACAAAGGTTGCACACCACTGTTCGTCAGGCGTCTCTGTGAAAAACTGTCAGACCTTAGAGCACCTCGGCCTCTGCAGGGTGGCATGGCGCGAGGGTGCGCTTTGGGAAACAGTTGGTGGATTATTCGGTCTGGCCCTGCCTCTACCCCTGGCCACCGCACTGCCTCTTGCAACCTGCCCTGCTGCTGCCCGTGCCTCCCCCTCTGAAGACCTGTCCTGTGTAGGCGTTGCACACCAGGTGGGGTCAGTCACCTCATCGTCCTGCTGCTCTTCCTCCGAATCCTCTGTGCGCTCCTCCCTCGGACTTACTGCCCTTACTACTACCTCACTGCAAGACAACTGTGTCTCATCGTCATCGTCCTCCTCACCCACAGAAAGTTCTTGAGACAGTTGGCGGAAGTCCCCAGCCTCATCCCCCGGACCCCGGGAACTTTCCAATGGTTGTGCATCAGTGACGATAAACTCCTCTGGTGGGAGAGGAACCACTGCTGCCCAATCTGAGCAGGGGCCCGAGAACAGTTCCTGGGAGTCTTCCCGCTCCTGAGCATGTGTCATTGTAGTGGAGTGAGGAGGCTGGGAGGAAGGAGGAGCAGCAGACAGAGGATTCGGATTTGCAGCAGTGGACGGCGCAGAACTG
Source organism: Eleutherodactylus coqui (assembly GCF_035609145.1). Taxonomy (NCBI): domain Eukaryota; kingdom Metazoa; phylum Chordata; class Amphibia; order Anura; family Eleutherodactylidae; genus Eleutherodactylus; species Eleutherodactylus coqui. The sequence continues at coordinate 243,284,092 of NC_089839.1, read as the reverse complement.
TGGCTGGACGATAGGTTGCTCGAAGCACTTTCTGCCATCCAGGACAGGACCTGCTCACACTGCTCATTTTCTAATAAAGGTCTCCCGCGTGGACCCATTAATTGGGCGATGAATGTGGGGACGCCAGAAACGTGCCTCTCTCCTAATCGCGCAGCAGTCGGCTGCGACACACCTGGATCAGGAGCTCGGCCTGTGCCCACACCCTCACTTGGCCCTCCGCGTCCTCGGCCGCGTCCACATCCTCTAGGCCTACCCCTACCCCTCAGCATGCTGTATTACCAGTGATTTGATTTCACAGGCAGGAAATAAATTGGCGCAAGCCTGCAGGCCAAATATAATTTTTTAACTTTTTTTAAAAAGGAAAGGCCCACTGCCTCTAGTGAATGAATAATAAGTTTAATAACTGTGTTGCGGCCCTGCAAAAGTGTCACAGAACTTTACTGTTGCAGAGTTATTAACTGTGGCAGAGCAGGTATTTCCCAGGCAGGAAAGAAATTGGCGCAAGCCTGCACTCAACCGTAGCTGGTTGCGTCTGATTTTTTTACGTTCTCCACGCAGCACACACGTACACAGAGCCCTTAGGACTGACAGAGGCAGGGCAAATATACTTTTTTCCCTTTTGTTTAAAAGGAAAGGCCCACTGTGCCTATTCAATGACTAATATAACTGTGTTGTGGCCCTGCAAAAGTTTCACAGAACTTTACTGTTGCAGAGTTATTAACTGTGGCAGAGCAGATATTTCCCAGGCAGGAAAGAAATTAGCGCAAGCCTGCACTCAACCGTAGCTGGTTGCGTCTGATTTTTTTACGTTCTCCACGCAGCACACACGTACCCAGAGCCCTGACGGCTGTCAGAGGCAGGGCAAATATACTTTTTTCCCTTTTGTTTAAAAGGAAAGGCCCACTGTGCCTATTCAATGACTAATATAACTGTGTTGCGGCCCTGCAAAAGTGTCACAGAACTTTACTGTTGCAGAGTTATTAACTGTGGCAGAGCAGGTATTTCCCAGGCAGGAAAGAAATTGGCGCAAGCCTGCACTCAACCGTAGCTGGTTGCGTCTGATTTTTTTACGTTCTCCACGCAGCACACACGTACCCAGAGCCCTGACGGCTGTCAGAGGCAGGGCAAATATACTTTTTTCCCTTTTGTTTAAAAGGAAAGGCCCACTGTGCCTATTCAATGACTAATATAACTGTGTTGCGGCCCTGCAAAAGTGTCACAGAACTTTACTGTTGCAGAGTTATTAACTGTGGCAGAGCAGGTATTTCCCAGGCAGGAAAGAAATTGGCGCAAGCCTGCACTCAACCATAGCTGGTTGCATCTGATTTTTTTACGTTCTCCACGCAGCACACACGTACACAGAGCCCTTAGGACTGACAGAGGCAGGGCAAATATACTTTTTTCCCTTTTGTTTCAAAGGAAAGGCCCACTGTGCCTATTCAATGACTAATAACTGTGTTGTGGCCCTGCCTACACAATTCTGTGCCTGTAGTATCAATGCAGGGTGCAATGCTCTGCACCGCCGATTTTGAGGAAAAAAAAAAAGCAACACAGCTAACAGCAGCCTGCACAGTACGCCACACGGTTAAATGTGGCCCTAGAAAGGACCGTTGAGGTTCTTGAAGGCTACACTCACTCCTAACACTCTCCCTGCCTAAGCACCACTTCTGTCCCTAATGCCGGGTGCAATGCTCTGCACTGCCGATTTTGAGAAGAAAAAAAAAATTCTCCACTGCTAACAGCAGCCTGCACACACGTAGATGTGGCCCTAAGAAGGACCGTTGGGCTTCTTGAAGCCTACACTCACTACAAACACTCTCCCTACAGCAACTCCAATAGAACAGCACTTTCCCTCAGCTAACTCACACGGCATCTGAGGCGAGCCGCGGGAGGGGCCGATTTTTATACTCGGGTGACATCTGATCTCCCCAGCCACTCACAGCAGGGGGGTGGTATAGGGCTGGAACAACACAGGAGGAAGTTGTAATGCCTTCCCTGTCTTTCAATTGGCCAGAAAAGCGCGCTAACGTCTCACAGAGGAAAGTGAAAGTAACCCGAACACCGCGTGGTGCTCGTTACGAGTAACGAGCATCCCGAACACGCTAATATTCGCCCGAGCATCAAGCCTGGACGAGTACGTTCGCTCATCTCTAGTAATAATGTCATGTTTAATGCAGGTTGGCTTCGGCCCACACTGCATGCCCCAGTCAGACTGGGGTTCTTTAGAAGTGGACAGATGCAGTTACAACTCCCTGTTGACCCACAGCATGGGTGGCTCCCTGGAACCCACCGGCGGTACATAAATATATCCCATTGCATAGCCCATCACAGCTGAGGTAATAATGTCATGTTTAATGCAGGTGGGCTTTGGCCCACACTGCATGCCCCAGTCAGACTGGGGTTCTTTAGAAGTGGACATATGCAGTTACAACTCCCTGTGGACCCACAGCATGGGTGGGTGCCAGGAAGCCACCGGCGGTACATAAATATATCCCATTGCAGTGCCCAACACAGCTGATGTAACGTCAGCTGTAATGCAGGTGGGCTAAAAATTAATTGGATTACACTGTAGGCGAGGGCCCCCAAAAATTGGTGTACCAACAGTACTAATGTACCTGAGAAAAATTGCCCATGCCCAACCAAGAGGGCAGGTGAAACCCATTAATCGCTTTGGTTAATGTGGCTTAATTGGTAACTAGGCCTGGAGGCAGCCCAGTAAAAATAAAAATTGGTTGAGGTGAAAGTTTCAACGCTTTAATGAGCATTGAAACGTATAAAAATTGTTTACAAAAATTATATGACTGAGCCTTGTGGGCCTAAGAAAAATTGCCCGTTCGGCGTGATTATGTGAGGTTTCAGGGGTAGGAGCAGGAGCAGGAGGAGGAATATTGTACACAGATTGATGAAGCAAAAAGGTCCCCGTTTTGGATGGTGATAGAGAACGATGCTTCCATCCGCGGGTGCAGCCTACGTATTGTTTAGGTATCGCTGCTGTCCGCTGGTGGAGAAGAGAAGTCTGGGGAAATCCAGGCTTTGTTCATCTTGAAGAATGTAAGCCTGTCGGCACTGTCGGTTGACAGGTGGGTACGCTTATCCGTGATGATTCCCCCAGCCACACTAAACACACTCTCTGACAAGACGCTAGCCGCAGGACAAGCAAGCACCTCCAGGGCATACAGCGCGAGTTCAGGCCACGTGTCCAGCTTCGACACCCAGTAGTTGTAGGGGGCAGAGGCGTCACCGAGGACGTTCGTGCGATCGGCTATGTACTCCCTCACCATCCTTTTACAGTGCTCCCGCCAACTCAGCCTTGACTGGGGACCGGTGACACAGTCTTGCTGGGGAGCCATAAAGCTTGCAAAGGCCTTGGAGAATGTTCCCCTGCCTGCGCTGTACATGCTGCCTGATCTCTGCACCTCCCCTGCTACCTGGGCCGCGGAGATGCGCCTTCGGCCACTAGCGCTGTCGGAAGGGAAGTTTACCATCAGTTTGTCCACCAGCGCCCTGTGGTATAGCATCATTCTCGAACCCCTTTCCTCTTCGGGAATGAGAGTGGAAAGGCTCTGCTAATACCGTGGGTCGAGCATTGTGTACACCCAGTAATCCGTAGTGGCCAGAATGCGTGTAACGCAAGGGTCACGAGAAAGGCATCCTAACATGAAGTCAGCCATGTGTGCCAGGGTACCTGTATGCAACACATGGCTGTCCTCACTCGGAAGATCACTTTCAGGATCCTCCTCCTCCTCCTCCTCCTCCTCTGGCCATACACGCTGAAAGGATGACAGGCAAGCAGCATCTGTACCCTCAGCAGTGGGCCAAGCTGTCTCTTCCCCCTCCTTCTCATGCTCCTCCCCCTCCTCCTCCTCCTCCTCTGGCCATACACGCTGAAAGGATGACAGGCAAGCAGCATCTGTACCCTCAGCACTGGGCCAAGCTGTCTCTTCCCCCTCCTCCTCATGCTCCTCCCCCTCCTCCTCAACGTGCTGAGATATAGACATGAGGGTGCTCTGACTATCCAGCGACATACTGTCTTCCCCCGCCTCCATTTCCGATTGCAAAGCGTCTGCCTTTATGCTTTGCAGGGAACTTCTCAAGAGGTATAGCAGAGGAATGGTGACGCTAATGATTGCAGCATCCCCGCTCAGCATCTGGGTAGACTCCTCAAAGTTTCCAAGGACCTGGCAGATGTCTGCCAACCAGGCCCACTCTTCTGTAAATAATTCAGGAGGCTGACTCCCACTACGCCGCCCATGTTGGAGTTGGTATTCCGCAATAGCTGTACACTGCTCATAGAGCCTGGCCAACATGTGGAGCGTAGAGTTCCACTGTGTGGGCACGTCGCACAGCAATCGGTGCACTGGCAGATGAAACCGATGTTGCAGGGTGCGCAGGGTGGCAGCGTCCGTCTTGGAGTTGCGGAAATGTGCGCAGAGCTGGCGCAACTTTCCGAGCAGGTATGACAAGTGTGGGTAGCTTTTCAGAAAGCGCTGAACCACCAAATTAAAGACATGGGCCAGGCACGGCACATGCGTGAGGCTGCCGAGCTGCAGAGCCGCCACCAGGTTACGGCAGTTGTCACACCTGACCATGGAGGCTCAGCGGCGCAAGCCAGCGGTCGGTCTGCTCTGTCAGACCCTGCAGCAGTTCGTGGGCCATCTGACTCTTCTCTCCTAAGCTGAGTAGTTTCAGCACGGCCTGCTGGCGCTTGCCCACCGCTGTGCTGCCATGCCGCGCAACACCGACTGCTGGCGACGTGCTGCTGCTAACACATCTTGATTGCGAGACAGAGGTTGCATAGGAGGAGGAGGAGGAGGAGGGTGGTTTAGTGGAGGAAGCATACACCGCCGCAGATACCACCACCGAGCTGGGGCACGCAATTCGGGGGGTGGGTAGGACGTGAGCGGTCCCAGGCTCTGACTCTGTCCCAGCCTGCACTAAATTCACCCAATGTGCCGTCAGGGAGATATAGTGGCCCTGCCCGCCTGTGCTTGTCCACGTGTCTGTTGTTAAGTGGACCTTGGCAGTAACCGCGTTGGTGAGGGCGCGTACCAGGTTGCGGGAGACGTGGTCGTGCAGGGCTGGGACGGCACATTGGGAAAAGTAGTGGCGGCTGGGAACCGAGTAGTGCGGGGCCGCCGCCGCCATCATGCTTTTGAAAGCCTCCGTTTCCACAACCCTATACGGCAGCATCTCCAGGCTGATCAATTTGGCAATGTGCACGTTTAACGCTTGAGCGTGCGGGTGCGTGGCGGCGTACTTGAGCTCGCGCTCAAATAGTGGCGCTAGCGACGTCTGGACGCTGCGCTGAGAGACTTTGCTGGATGGGGCCGAGGACAGCGGAGGTGAGGGTGTGGGTGCAGGCCAGGAGACGGTAGTGCCTGTGTCCTGAGAGGGGGGTTGGATCTCAGTGGCAGGTTGGGGCACAGGGGGAGAGGCAGTGGTGCAAACCGGAGGCGGTGAACGGCCTTCGTCCCACCTTGTGGGGTGCTTGGCCATCATATGCCTGCGCATGCTGGTGGTGGTGCCTCCCCAGCTGATCTTGGCGCGACAAAGGTTGCACACCACTGTTCGTCGGTCGTCAGGCGTCTCTGTGAAAAACTGCCACACCGTAGAGCACCTTGACCTCTGCAGGGTGGCATGGCGCGAGGGGGCGCTTTGGGAAACAGTTGGTGGATTATTCGGTCTGGCCCTGCCTCGACCCCTGGCCACCGCACTGGCTCGGCCTGTGCACACCCTACCTTGGGCCTCCGTGTCCTCGCCTGCGTCCACGTCCTCTAGGCCTACCCCTACCCCTCAGCATGCTGTATTACCAGTAGTGCAGAAACAGAACGCTGTAATTAAATGTGCCGCTTATTGGCCTGTGGTTGGAGGCTGACTTCGCTTAAGGAACGCCAGGAAATAATTTTGCGCAAGCCTGTTGTAACACTTAGCTGGCTGCGTATGAATTTGGAGAACTACTACACCCAGCACAGACCCAGAACACTGAGGACACTCGCAGGCAGCCCAAATAGATTTTTTCCCACAAATTTTTTTGCAAAGGCCCACTGCCTATATTCAATCAATAATATGTCTTCTGTCCCTGCCTAAGCGCTTCTGGCCCTAGGGTATGTCACAGAACTGCAGAGTGTTGCACTGTGAACTGCAATACAGCGGTGATTTCAGAGCCCAGACAGAGCCAGGAAATAATTTTGCGCAAGCCTGCTGTAACACTTAGCTGGCTGCGTATGAATTTGGAGAACTACTACACCCAGCACAGACCCAGAACACTGAGCACACTCACAGGCAGCCCAAATAGATTTTTTCCCACAAATTTTTTTGCAAAGGTCCACTGCTTATATTCAATCAATAATATGTCTTCTGTCCCTGCCTAAGCGCTTCTGGCCCTGGAGTATTACTGCAGGGCGCAATGCTCTGCACGGCCGATATACCAAAAAAAAAAAAAAGTGCAACACTGCAAAAAGCAGCCTCCACAGTACTGCACACGGTTAGATGTGGCCCTAAGAAGGATCGTTGGGGTTCTTGAAGCCTAAAATACTCCTAACGCTCTGCCTATAGCAGCTACAACAAGATAGCACTGTCCCTGATCTCTGTCAGAATGCATCTGTGGCGAGCCGCGGGAGGGGCCGATTTTTATACTCGGGTGACACCTGATCTCGCCAGCCACTCACTGCAGGGGGGTGGTATAGGGCTTGAACGTCGCAGGGGGAAGTTGTAATGCCTTCCCTGTCTTTCAATTGGCCAGAAAAGCGCACTAACGTCTCAGAGATGAAAGTGAAAGTAACCCGAACATCGCGTGGTACTCGTTACGAGTAACGAGCATCTCGAACACACTAATACTCGAACGAGTATCAAGCTCGGACGAGTACGTTCGCTCATCTCTAGTTACTATTTTAAACATAACCATTATAGGTCTAATGTTAAAGATTTCCATTATAATTGATTTAACTCCTTCCCGCTCCTGGACGTACCTGGTACGTCATGGCAGCCTGGTACTTCCCGCAACATGACGTACCTGGTACGTCCTGGAGATAGCGCGGGATCACATGTGATCCCGCGCTATCCCGCAGCGGGAGCCGGCTGTCAGTCACAGCCGGCGTCCCGCTCCAACAGCGGGGGGACATCGGAGATGCGCCCGCCGCTGTTAACCCCTTCCCTGCCGCGATCTAAGTAGATCGCGGCAGGGAAAGAGTTCACAGAGGGACCGCGATCCCTGTGTGTCTCCGGCCGGAACTCGCGATGTTATCGCGAGAGCCCGGCCTGTCACCATGGCAACAGGACGCCAGACACTGGCGTCCTGTATTGCCTGTGCCTATAATCGCTGTACAAGCGATAAGGCATGGCAGAGCAGTAGCTCTGCCATGCCTTATGACAGCGATCATAGGCACAGTGATGTAAGTCCCTCAGAGGGACTCAAATAGTATAAAAAAAAGAAAAGAAAAGTGTAAAAAAAAGAAAAATGTAAAAAAAAAAAAGTAAAAAACCCCTTTTTTATGCTTTTTCTAATATTAGCATAAAAAAAGGGAAAAATAACTAAAACCCCACATATTGGGTATTGACGCGTCCGTAACGACGTGTACAAAAAGTTGAACACACTTTTTATTTTGTACGACAAAAAGCGTAAAAAAAAACGCTAAAAAACAGAGGCAAAATGCTAATTTTTAGCATTTTGCCTCACAAAAAATGCAATAAAAGTGATCAAAAAAGCCGTACATTTCCCAAAATGGTGCCAATAAAAACTACAGCTCGTCTCGCAAAAAATAAGCCCTTAAAGAGCTCCGTACATAGAAAAATAAAAAAGTTACAGGACTTTGAATGCAGCTATAGAGAAAAAAAAAAGATTTCCAAAAAAAGGGGGTTTTATTGCAAAAAAGTGTAAAAACCTAAAAAAAATATAACAATTTTGGTATCGTTGTTACCGTACCGACCCGCAGAAAAATTTTAGTGTGTCATTTATGCTGCATGATTAACGCTGTAAAAAAAAAAAAAAATCTATGGCAGAATTGATGTGTTTTCTCTCCCTGTTATCATTAAAAAAAAAAAAAAAAAAATTTACGATATTGTCTATATACCCAAAAGTGGCACCGATAAAAACTACAGATCGCCACGCAAAAAACAAGCCCTTACACGGCCGCGTCCACGGAAAAATAAAAAAGTTATGGCTTTTGAAAAATGGAGATGGAAAAATACCAAAAAATCGCTTGGTCCTCAACGCCAAAATAGGCCATGTCATTAAGGGGTTAATAGATTAGATTTTTGTTCACTTTTTAGAAACTATTTGAAAAGAGATTTTCTTACTAAGTTGAAAAATTAAAACCTCTTTCAGAATGTGTGATCAGTTGATTGACTCGAGTCCCACTCTAAGCACATCTGCAAATAGCTGATCTTGTCAGGTAAGCCATGGCCAGACTGACATTTTCCCCATACAGGATAGTCATTCACATGAAAGGCAGTCCTGTGATAACACAATGGCAGAATGTCTGCCAGGATGGGAGCCGCACTTACTGAGTTCTGGGCTCATAGAGGGGGATCACACTCCATGATGTTCATATGCTCTAATAGGGAATATAAACAGGAGAGGACATCTGTTTTATTGTATCTTGATGCCACCAGAAGCTAGGGTGTGACAGGGGGAATGGCCCTGTCACACTCCTAGCTCCCAATAGGGTCAAGGCCGGAAGGTCCTAGCAGCACAGTGTGGATTGCTTTGTGCCTGCTCTGCAGCCTTAGGGTGAGGGGTACTTTTATTGTTAGCCTTACATTACGAGCTGTAAATGCTGCCATGTTACCGCTCTAACATGGCAGCATGAATATCTAATAATGTAAGCCAAAGAAGAAAAGTAACCCTCATCCTAAGCCTGCAGGGCAGGCTCAAAGCAATCCACATGCTGCAGTGATCAGCTCTGTGGTGGCTACTCTGTGTTCCCTGACGTCCGCTCCCCCGCTCACAGTTCACAGCTCCCAATGCTGCCGCACTCCTCGCTTCTTGTCCTCCACCGGGAAATATGGACAGCCGCGGGATCTGTGCTGCATCTCGGCAGCTGGCTGTCAGCTCTGTGCCGCCTGCTGCCTGTGTCCTTCCTGACGGCCGCTCATCCGCTCACTGCTCCCAATGCTGCCGCAGTCCGTGCTTCTGGTCTGCCGCTGGGGAAGCAGCAGTCTGTGCTTCTGCTCCGCCGCCAGGAAGCCGCAGTCTGCGATAGTTGTCCACTGCCTGGGAAGCCCCTTCTTGCTGGGATTCCTTAGTGCCCTTCCAGGACCTATAGCCGAATCACCTTAGCAGCCAATCACGTACAGGGGTCATTATCCCCATGTCAATCGTGGCTCCAACAGGACTTCCTGGTGGCATCAAGATACAATAATACCGATGCCATCTTGACACAATCCTTTTAAGTGAATCAATGGTAATGGCTAACTTCTGTGCCAAACAGAAAACATTTACAGAAAAGATTTGCAACCAACATAGCTTAGAAGCTGATTTCAATGATGAATTCTTCTTTAGTTTGTTATTTTAAATGAATAATATACCATTTTGTGTATTTTTCACAGTTCATTGTCTGCCTGAAGAGGGTTAACTGAAACCATTTATGGAAATATGGTCACATTCATGATGATGGATCTTTGAGCAGCTTTTGCCCTCAGCAGTATATTACAGAGTGTCTCTTTGATTTATAGATCAAACAATGTTTCCTAGGAATCTCTTGGCTCTCCTTCATCATGGACAGTAATGTATGTGCCTTACACAAGAACCATGTATATCTTTATGTAATGCACAACACTAAACAACAGTGCATGAATTATAAAACACCTCCTTATTTAAGGATGTCATATCCAAAATATACCTATCAATATCAAAAGACAGGGTTCAATTATATGTAGTGATTTATGGATGAACACCACAACATCCAGTTCACTAGTGTAAACATGTCATCAGAAAATGACATTATATAAATCAAGCTTTTATGTTAAACATATTTTTCAACAATTTGTTTTTTAATTTTCAATGCCACAGTCTATATCTAAAAGATACTAAAATCCTGCAATTTTCACATGATCACTAAGCTTAATAACAGGCTAATGCTTTATGTTCTGTAGAGAAAACTTTTCAGCAGTCATCTGATTATCATCACAGGCCTATAGTCATAACAGATGATATTCAGTAACAGCTGTAGTAAAACTTTCCAATAAATGCTGCATTAATTTTGTAAATAACTCTACGAGTGGATGTGGATCCACTGTGCTAAGTCTAGAGGCAACACCTGGGAAAGCTTGGTTCCCGTTCACTCCACCAGTGCATTTGGACTTTGCTGCTGGGTATGCGGCAGCTGACATCACAACAGTCCAGGGTGCAGTACCTGAGTGTGTGTAGTCAGCAGATTCCAGGATCAAAGTAGGCAGCCTATACTGCAACATGTAGGACAGTCCAGAGGTAGGTGCATACAGAGTAGATTCAGAACAATATAAACAGGTGAGGAGTTGGGGGAGACAGTGGACAAGAGAATAGTCAATAAAGCAAGCTAAGGTCAGGAGTGGTCAAAATATAACCAGAATTAGAACCAGGAAGTCAGATAAACAATTAGCACCTGTTGCTGGATCCAGAAGACCAAATGCTTAGGAAGGTTCCTTAGGGGAAAGGTGCATGGTACAGTCAGCGGTTCAAATGGGACTGATTTGCAGTATATGCTCTAGCCCTTTAAGACTATGGCTTGTGCATATGTGTACCCTGAGGGCAACAATGAGAGACTGATAAGGTCAGAGCATGGTGCTATCCACTGACAGGTAGGCAAAGGCATTGGGAAGACAAAGTCGGCCTAGAAAAGAAATTACAAAGTGGCCTCATTTTGTACAGTAAGTGGGCCAATGCAAATGAGAATAGGGCTGATATCTCAGATATTCGTAGGCAGCTATTAAAGGGGTTGTCCCGAGGCAGCAAGTGGGTCTATACACTTCTGTATGGCCATATTAATGCACTTTGTAATGTACATTGTGCATTAATTATGAGCCATACAGAAGTTATAAAAAGTTTTTTACTTACCTGCTCCGTTGCTAGCGTCCTCGTCTCCATAGTGCCGACTAATTTTTGGCCTCCGATGGCCAAATTAGCCGCGCTTGCGCAGTCCGGGTCTTCAGCAGTCTTCTATGGAGCCGCTCGTGCCAGAGAGCGGCTCCGTGTAGCTCCGCCCCGTCACATGCCGATTCCAGCCAATCAGGAGGCTGGAATCGGCAGTGGACCGCACAGAAGAGCTGCGGTCCACGAAGACAGAGGATCCCGGCGGCCATCTTCAGCGGTAAGTATTGAAGTCACCGGAGCGCGGGGATTAAGGTAAGCGCTCCGGTAAACTTTCTTTACTTCCCTGCATCGGGGTTGTCTCGCGCCGAACGGGGGGGGGTTGAAAAAAAAAAAACCCCGTTTCGGCGCGGGACAACCCCTTTAAGTCTCCTCTCAGCCTTCTTTTTTGCAAGCTAAACCTTCTCAGATCCTTTAACCGTTCCTCATAGGACATGATTTACAGACCACTCGTCATCTTCGTAACTTTTCTCTGAACTTGCTCCAGTTTATCTTTTTTTAAATTGCGGTGCCAAGAACTGGACACAGTATTTCAGATGAGGTCTGACCAAGGAAGAGTAGAGGGGGATAATTACCACACCTGATCTTGACTCTATACTTCTACTAATACATCCCAGAATTGGGTTTGCCTTTTTTTGCTGCAGCATCAGACTGTTGATTCATGTTCAGTCTGTGGTCTATTAGTATACCCTAGATTCAAGTACCTCTTCATTGTTCTCCTGCGTGAGAGTGTGGTACCGTTTCCTGAGGAGTATGGATCTTTGCTGACTCCTGATCCTCCTGCTTCTTTGGGTCACATGCCTCCTTTCTTCTGCTTCTGCAGGTACATTCAAAATGTCTTTTCCTTCAATATTCTGAAGTCATTTCTGCTCTGTCAACAAAATCCTCATCTTCCTTAGGGCTCATGTCCACGATCGGGTCAGATTTCGCCTGTGAAAAATTGGCGCCCCCCCCCCGGAGACCCTATACTTACCTCTCCGGATTTGCCTCAAGTGTCTTGGCCGGCGAGCCAGCGCGCATATGCAGTGCAACGCAGCTATAATCCGTCCACGGGTATTAGCCCTTAGGCCTCATGTTCACGAACTTGTTGGTAAAACGCTGCGGGTCTCCCTAGCAGAATTCTACTGATTTGTAAACACCAGAGAGCCAGCAGAGACCATGTATGGCTGCAAGTGCACTGTGCATGCCCGTGTATCACACACACACAGACATGCTTAGTGTGACTTTTTTTTTAAATTACCCATTCTGTTTTAGAGCGGTGTTGTGTATGAAAACGCCGCTCATACACAATGTATTGCATATGGATAGAATTTCATACTCTGCCTATATCAACATATAGGGCTTGCGCTGCATGGTATGCAGAGAAATAGAGCATGCTGCAATCTATTTCTCATATGTATCGTTACGCAGTGTCTACACACACATGTGCATGGATCAATGAAAGTCCATTAACTTTCATTGACTCCATTTACCGCGTATCACGCAGCCATGCAACGCATGCATAATGGGTAGTGAAAACATGACACGAGTCCTTAATGAGTTTCAATGTTGCTATTATCTCCTGAAGACTTTGTACCTTTTTCTCCAATAGAGACACAAGCTTGCATTTCTGGCACGTAAAGTTTGACTTTTCCTCTGGTAGGTCTGTTAACATATAGCATACATTACAGCTCACCATATGGCTCCTCTACCCTTCCATGTTTATGTCCACTTCCAAAAGTCAAAAATTCTTGTGATATATAACCTATAAGATGCTACCAAGTGTAAAAATATTCATGCCATCAGGTGCTCAGTCTGGCAATGTCATCTGAGCAGCTACACCTGCCTGATCCCAGAAATCGTCTTACCCACAGTGACTCTTTGCTCTTCCCAGAATACATTGAGAATATGCAAATTACCTGCTGGGAACTCTAATTTCCAGTCTGGTAATAAACTCTGAGTAGCTAGATCCAGCTCTTCCCAGAATGCACCTGGAACATGTAAATTATCTTCTGAGAGCTCAAATCTCTGGTCTGACATTGGAAAACTTCAATGAGATCTATGGAAACAGTGCTAAGCTGTCGGCTCTTTCTGCAGGCTCAGGCTGGGTGGACAGTAATCATGCAGCAGTTTCCCATCTCAGCTATAAAAAGCAAAGTTGGAAATACCTCTTTAGGCCTCATTCAGATGAGCATGTTTTTTGCGGGCCTATGTGCACAAAAAAGACCCGCTGCTCGCATGAGCAGAAAATGCATGAATGGGCAAAGTTTGCGCATGAAACTTTGCCTGTTCACTGGAGCAGCTGCTCCACGAAGGTCCCCTCATCACTGAACACTGTACACAGCACTGTCACAGTGTTCAGTGATGAGGGGACTGCAGCAGGGATGAAAGAACCCTCTGCCACAACTCTCACAGCTGTGGCAGAGGATCACAATGCCATTCCATTCCTTTCAATGAGGCTGGCACTGCTGCTGCAATCATCCCTAGCTGTGGGGGAAAAAAGCATTAATTCACCTAGAAGCGCTGTCTGTCTCTTCTCCCCATCCCCAGCAGTCTTCTTCTGTATTTTGGTAACCAGAGATTGAAAAATCCCCACCTCCAGAAAGTACTGATTCTGATTAGCTGAGCGCTGTGATCAATCAGAGGCAGCGCTCAGCTGTCATTCAATGGCTGAGCACTGTCTGTGACTGGTCACAGCGCTAAGCCAATCAGAGGCAGCACTTTCTGGGGGTGGGGATTTTTCAATCCCTGACCACCAGAATACAGAAGAACACTGCTGGGAACAGTGAGAAGAGACGGAAAGCGCTTCTAGGTGAGTTGAAGTTTTTTTTTTCTACAGCTCGGGATAATTTTCAGGGAAGGCCATATATTTCAAGCCCTTCCCTAAAAATCATCGCTGCAATGGTTGCCTTTATCCCATTACTTCCAATGGGGCGGCAGCAGCGCCAGACCCATTGAATGCAATAGGATAGCATCCCACTCCTCTGCCACACAGCTGTGGCAGGGCAGTCCTTCATGCCCGTGGGGTTGAAGGAATCCCCTGCCATAGCTGTCACAGCTGGGGCAGGGGAGTGCATCTTCTCCCTATGTTTTCAATGGGACCTGCCACTGGCCCCATTGGCAACAAAGTGAAGCCCCTGTATGTGACAGCATCCATTACAGCCGCAGCAGGGGATAGTGATCCGCTCCATTGCTTTCAATGGGATGTCAGTAGCGCCGGACCCATTGAAAGCAATGGGCTGGCATTACAAACCTCTGCCACAGTTGTGACAGCTGTGACAGCTATGGCAGGGGATTCTTTTGTCCCACTGCAGTCCCCTTATCACTGAACACTGTGACAGTGTTCCACGTTATCTGTATGTCACTGGTCCTGGATTGGGAGCACTCCAGAGGAGGAAGGTGGGTAGGGGTCACTCCGCAAACAACTATTCAGGGAGGCTTAGCCAATACACACCCTGCACGGCAGATACGTGGGTGTCTCTATAAAGTAGCTCTGTGCAGTGATCCTAATTACAGACAGCCGCACAGGATAAGCCTGTGGTGTCAACGGGTAGATGTTTTAGGACTTGGGTAGTGCGCTCTCTCTCTGTTGAAAGAACCAATGGGTTCCTTTAGAAGTGTTCATATGTGCGGAATTTAAAGTACAAAACAGAGCGCACCCATTGGTTCCTTTAGAAGCATGCATTATGCACACGCAGAACACACGTTCATCTGAATGAGGCCTTAAGGTGCCTATTTTTAACGTTTTAAGCTTCCATGATGTAAATCAACATCATAGATAGGTTTGTCTCAAGTTCCTACACCCACATGATCATGGCAATAAAACTCTGATCCCAGTCATTTATCTCCCAAAATACCGTGCTTAATAGTGACCATGGCCTCTAGATGATTAGACAAAGGAAAGCGGCTCCCTTGGTCTCCATCATGCACCCATGAATGCAATCACAGAATTCCAATGGGTAAGCATGACAGCCAGAGGCGTTTGAAATTCCACTGCTATATGACTGTTAGGGCTTATTCAGACAGGCGTCAGAGTTTTTACGTTTGTCCACCAGTGACTTAAAAACACGTGAACGTGCGCACAAATGTGCCTGTTCAGATGGCCCGGTGCATAAATGCAGAGCCTGCAATGCTGCTGGGCAAGGGAAGACAGTTTAGCTCTGCTAAATTGTTTCCCCTTTCCCTCCCCTTTGCCATCTCTCAGCAAAGGGGGGAGGCGGGACAGGGTAGGAGCTAGTGTGCTAAACTCCCACCCCCTCTCCGCTCCTTGTTGCAGCCAGCAATGTGAGGGGGTGGGATGGAACAGGAGCTTAGCAACTAACTCTGCCCCTACCCCGCCCCCTCCCATTGCAAACAGCCGACAAGGGGCGGAGGGGAGGAGGAAAGGGGATGGGAGTTTAACAGTCACGCTGCTAAACTGCCTCCCACCTCCCTTCTCTGGCAGCTGTCATAGACTCCCATAGACGTCCATGCAGCCGCCGCCACCAGAGTAAAAGCAACTGGCCGAAATGCACTATCTTGGCCGGCTGGGCGCTTTTACGCCGCAGAAATACGCCCATGTGCATTGATACATTGTAAACCCATGCATCAGAGAGGCAGCTTATATCAGCCGGACGTGAAAACATGAATCCACATTATCACATATCACTATCACATAGAGATTAATATCAACAAACTGTCACTGAATAAAAACCACTACAGTAATCAATAATACTGATATTATCATTATGTTAGGGGCAAATATTACCCCCAAACAATTGCCATACAGTATATTCTTGAGAAAGAAAAACACTGTACAAAAACCAATATTATCCCCATACAGTGACCATATACCAGAACCAGTTTGAAGACCATATAGGTGATTACAGTACCATCATATCCAGTGGTCACAGGTGACTTCCTCACTATTTGGAGTTATTCACTTTCCCTTTTCAACTCCATCCAGCCCAGACGTCTTCTGTGATGTTTTGCCCAAATTAAATAATGATGCCTCTTGTGGCCTCAAATTAGCAATAATGCTCCTTGTAGCCCCCAATTAGTAATAATGCCTCTCCTGGCCTCCTTTTTGTAATAATGCCCCTTGTGGCCTCCAATTATTATTGCCCCTCATGGCCTTAATTAAATATTCCTCCTTGGGCCTCAAATCATCAATACTGAGCATTGTGGCCTCCAATGAGTAATAATGGCCTTCTTTATCTAAATTAAATAATAATGTTCCTCATGGCTACCAATTTGTAAAATTGCTCAGTATACATTAAAATAAAATTAAATACCGTATATATTCGAGTATAAGCCGAGTTTTTCCACACATATTTTTGTGCTGAAAAAGCCCCCTTGGCTTATAATCGAGTGAGGTTAAAAAAAAAAACAAAGCTCAATACTCACCTCCCAGCTGGCATCTGTGTTCCCGTCGCGATGGTCTCTCCGACAGTGCGGCAAGCTGCTTGAGAATTCTCCCAGCTATCATCTTCCTGCTCCACTTTGAATTCTCCCGCTGTCAGCGTTGTGTAAATAAGCGCTGTGATTGGATCGAGCGCCAGCCAATCACAGCCGGCACTCGATCATTCACAGCCATTCAGTGAATGACATTACTGAATGGCTGTGATTGGTTTATCGATCCAATCACAGCGCTTACTTACACAGCGCTGATGGTGCGGGAATTCAAAGCCAAACAGGGAAATGACAGCGGGGAGAATTCTCAAGCAGCTTGCCACATCGCCGAAGAGACCATCGCGTTGGGGACACAGACGCCGGCTGGGAGGTAAGTATTGTGGTTTTTTTTTACCCAGTATATACTCGAGTATGGCTAGGCTTATACTCAAGTTTTACCAGTTTTTTGTGGTAAACTTATTAACTCGGCTTATACTCGGGTCGGCTAATACCCGAGTATATACGGTACATTAAATTAATTCACTGCACTTCCCCAGTTAAATTTTTTTTAAAGTCGACCCCTGTTCAGTTCCCAAAACCTGACCGTCCCACCGGGATTTTTTTGGGGGGGAGTTAAATGGCCAGGCTGGATAAAATGGCGGCCATGGCTTCAAATTGTAACACTGTTTTGTAAAGAGATGTAGGTCCTGGCAATAATCAGCAAGATCTCATGGTCAGAGACTACATATTGGTGCTAGGAGTGCCAGGAGGATGCAGGGAATACTTAGATCTTATGGAAGTTTGTACATGACTTTTGAGAGGAGTTGGGTAATTTGTATAAATGACAGATTGCTCCTATAAAGTTTATTCTAAAGTTGTTAAAATGATTCTGCATAAATTTACAAACACTTATTTCTTACTAGGCTGTTAATTTATCTCATAAAAAGGCCAGCTATTTCAGGCGATGGGTTCTCTTTAAGCATCATCTGTGCTTATTCATTCTAAGACTCATGAAGTAATAGTAATGGATTGAAGACTGGTTTTATGCATAGAGCGCAAGAAAACAGCAATGCAATACTAATGTCCTGCATAACAACACCTTATCTGTAGACGAAAACAGCAGATCAATGGCTTCCTCTCAACTGAACATGGAATAAATGTATCACTCCAAGTCAAAAACGACTAAAGAGATGATTAATGTGCCATAAATTAGAGATAATAATTCCAAATATTATCCTATGCTTTGTTGTTTCACTGACGTCAATATGATGCATGGTTTTTACAAAGCATTACAAGCTTTTATCACAGCTAGGTTTTTAGCTGTGGTTGTTACAAAAATATAAATAAGAGGCACTTATTCTGTTTTTTTATTCCAGATATAGTCGTTATTTCTGCTTTTGGGATCCTTGGGTTGTCAGAAATATCATTAAAATATTCAGAAAAGTTTTTCAATTTTTTGTGCTGTAATTGTACAGAGACTGGATAGATTATGTGCATGACTTACCTTTTGTTGCAGTAAGCAGAGCCATATTTGCCAATAGGCACTGGAGGTTCAGTGCATAGGGCGTTCATTTACAGGTGGGCGGCCCAGGAGCAAGCAGAAAAAAAAAATCTCTTTTTTTTTTCAGTCTCTATACAGCGTGCATACCCCTTTTAGGAGCCAGACTGGGTAAGGGAGGGGGGTCTGAACTTTTGTCTGACTCCAATTCCCTGCAGATACTACTTTCAAGCAGAGGAACTCAGGAAATAGATACTTTTCCCTCCCTTTCCTATGCTGTCCCGAACCAGCGTCTCAGTGATTAGTGGAATAGCAATCAGTTTGCTCTACCAATTGGATATACAGAATTTCTGTCACATGACATTGTCTGCAGTCACAGGAAGTCTGTGACCAACAGGGAAGCTGGAGGTTGGAGCACCAGCATAGCACCCTACAGTTCAGTAGAGCCAAAGAGCAGCAGGTTGTTCTACATAACCCAGCTGCTGCTCCCCACAGCTGGTCAGCCTGGAGCTGAGCTTCATCCAGCAGGAGCTGAGATGTCCAAACTAAGGTCCCGTTCACATGGGTGTCAACATTGCTCAGAAGTTCAGTGCGCAAAAAAATGCAGCAAACTTGTCTGAAAATCGCATGAATGGACGATTTTCCACAATCAAGTCCTCATTAGCATTGAAATCACCCGTTTACACTGTGTGTCAAAAGTTCTGTGGATACAGGCACATACAGGAATACGCAGAAAATATATTGATACATAATAGGGAGTCAGAATGTCAGATGGGAGCAGAAAGAAGGGGGAAACAGAGGAGGACTAAAAGGGGGGAAGACGGAGCAGGGGGAGAGGGTATCATGTGTATGAACAGAAGAGAAAGAATATCATGTGACTCAGTAAATAGAGGCATATGTAAAGAAATGCAAATTTCAATTTTAGCCATGGACAGGCTGGAGAGACACCCAGAAGAGTAGTAATCAGTGTTGTCCATAGCTAACGGTATAGTAGACTGATGTGTATATCCAATATATGACTCATATAATAGGTGGGAAAGGCTCAAGTCTGCACATCATAGAATACATGGATAAAGAATGGTACCCATATCTCCCAAATGAGATGGATAGTTGGTGGGATAACTGTCGGGAACTTATGGATCCAACCGTCATCCTGTGTAAAGCTCCCCTACTTAGTTTGGCCATTGTCTTGTATTCAATGGGGAGGAGAGACAGATGCAGGATCTGGCAGTAGCGTATTTCCTTCTCCAGAATAAAAAGGAATGCACTCATCATTGAGTATACAGTAGACAAAGCAGTATCTCCAGTCACCAAATGATGTGCTTGAATCTATTGGACATGGACTGTATGAAACATTACTTTGTTTACCTTTAACTTCAAATAAAAGTGAGTTTTTGCTGTTTAACTCTTTCTCTGACTTCTGGAGCTCTTTCCCACTGGCTCTTTCCCATCCTATATTTGCACTGTTTTACTACACCTCTTATAGCCTATTGCAGAACATTTCTATGGTCTGTAATGTTTATTTTGGTGTCCTATAGGAAAAATCATTCTCACATCTGTCTCCAGAGATCTGTTGTGCTACAGGTTTTCCGGAGCTTTTTCTGCTCAGGCGTGGGGATTGTGCTAGCTGCGTGTGTGTGTCTCCAGTCAGCCAATCAATCTAGGTCAGTACACATAAAAGCTGTCTTCCCAGGTGTGTGTGCGGTCAGCTGTCCTCATTCTCTCTCTGTGTTGTGTGAGCAGGTTCTATGTGTGGTGGCTGCAAGAAAGACTTGTCTCTTGTGGTTTTGTTTGGTTAAGTTGCTGGACTTTTGGTTAGTGTAGGGACTAGTGGTATTTCCGGGAGCCGTGATGTGGCCTGCTAGCTTCCATATTTTGGCCAAAATGTCAACAAATACCTGGCATTTATAATATTAACATTTGCTACTAGTTTTTGCATATTGGCTGCTGTATGGTGTGATTTTGGCTCTGCATGTCTTCTTATCCTGTCTAGTTGTCCATGTCAGTGGTGGCATGTGTATATGTCCTAGCCTGGGTGCATGGGTTCCTAGGGGCAGCAAGGGCCCAGATTCCAAGACTGCTGGGCTGCCCCCTATTGAAGCGATGTCCCTGCTCAGATAGGTCCTTGGTTATCTTCCTTTGTAGAAGATAGGGAAAGGTGTTAATCGGTGGTTGTTTCACCTGGTGTTCCCTATCTGGGTAATGTTCATGTGGGCCCAGGGTGCACTAGCCCACACAAATGTAACAGTCATCTTGAGCTCAACAACAAAGTTATTGGTGCCAGTCCGCATGCAGGTCAATTTAAGAAACCAGGTGCTATGATATGCTGGATCTGACTAGCTAGTTTTTTTGTAACTTACATGTTGCTTTGGTTAAAGTCTACACCCCTATTGTAGATATGGATATTTTAGCCTGCGAATGGGAATTGTGATTTTTTGGATTCTTATATTTACATTTGCATTCTTTGGACATATGTACCTTGGGGAATTGAAGTTAGTAACTTGACCTGTCTTTAAACTTAATCAAAGTCCTTGACAGGTTTATGTAAAAAAAAAAAAGTGGAGAATTGTAGTGACCCAGACTTTTCACTACAAAATGTTCTGGAAAATTCTGAGGAAGAGAAAAAAGTGTCAGATACAATGCTACAGTGTTTTCTCAGAGTCCCAGTGAGAAATCTGGACAAAAAGTATGGGAATTTTTATAGGGAAAGTAGTATCTCTAGTCACTGAATTCTGTATTTGGTTCTATGGACATAGGGTGGGGTCACACGAGCGTGTTTTTGTGCGTTCATATGCACGCACAAAAACACGCTTGTATTTGCAACATTTCATTCCCTATGCTGTGTGCACATGTCCGTACTTTGCAGGTGCGTTCCTGCAAAGATAGGACATGCGTGCACCATAGGGAATGCATGTATCGTTTTCAATGCAGCCGCGGCTGCTGCCGGTGGTTTCATTGAGAACAATGCTCTGCTGGCACCCCTGCATTCTTTTTTAGGGAAGGGCTTTATGTATAAGCCCTTTCCTAAAAAAGAAACAATTTAGTGCTATGTTTTCTGTCAGCAGTGCGGAGGAAGTTTAGACAAAAAGCAAGACCATAAAAAATGCAAGAGAGGCATTAAATACTCCTACCATGCGATGCGAGTTTTCAGAGAACAAAAACGGATTGCAATCGCCCAAAAAAAGCAAGTTCGCACCTGCGATATCACTGCAATTTTTTTCTCACAAAAATGCTATCGCAGGTGACTGTGAGCCCTAAGGGGTATATGGCACCTCCTTTTTATCGCATCGCAAAGCATGAACTTGCGATTTTCGTGATGCGTTTTTTAACATTAAAAAGCTCTGTCGACTTACATGCTAAAAAAAATTGCAAAAAAAGTGCGAGAAAAATTGCTGGTGGCAGCGCTACTTATGCGAGAAGAGCAGGGCTGATGAAAAAAATCGTGGGAGAAAACATGCGATTTTGCTGCGATTTTTTTGTGGCTCCTCCCCGCTATGACGTGCCTGTTTTGGCCCCACCCTGCTGCACGTCAACTGCAATTTTTTTGGCTGACAGACAGGGAGGAGAGAGAGAGAGAGAGAGAGAGAGAGAGAGAGAGACGAACCCCTCAAAAAAAAAAAACTCGGGACCCGGCGGCCCACATACAAAAATGCTCGAGTCTCCCATTGTAGTCAATGGAGATCGTTACTCGAGTAGAGCTCTCAAATTTTACAAAAAGCTCGACTAGAATAATGAGGACCCGAGCATTTGGGTGCTCGCTCATCTCTAGTTGTGATGTATCTCTTCTACAAACAACACTGGTTAGAAGAGCAGCATTATCACCATGATTTGGATTGGAGAGAAAAACAATTATTTTGTGTAAAAACTCTCCGGTTCATAAACAGCTTCACATTCTGACACTCCTCGCTGTCTGGATGCTATTTGTTTCTAAGATGCGTACAGCAGAAGACTCATTTGTAAGACAGATATGGATGGAGGCCAGGGGCGGCTACTGAATTTATGAAACAAACAAGATAAAAGCTGGAGAAAGACAGGGTCAGAACCTGCACAAGAGGCAAAAAAGAAACTCCAGCTTCAATCCTAATGCTAAAAGCTTCAGGCAGAAATTCAAAACTAAAATGTTGTATATAACCATAACCACACAGGTGATGCTGACAACGCTGCAAAGCTGGAAAACACAGCAGCAGCTCGAAGCTTAAAAGAAATCTGCCATTGTCCTTTGATTCACATTTACATTTTTACTTACTAAATGACCCCACGCTCTATTTTAAATGCTTTTCAGAAGACACAAAAAATGTTGTCGGTACATCATATGTTTAAATAGTACCTTCCGCTCCATGCTGAGCACTCTGACTAGTTAGAATCACCTCGATGACTTATGCGATACCCAGTAGGCTTGTTCATGTTTTACTATGGATTCAAAGATTGAGAGAATAAAGATGTTCACAATAATCAAGTGAATTAACATAATGTAGTTTGCTTAAGCGACAAGGATGAAAACATATAATGTATCAAAAGATATCAAACAAGATATACAAAGGCAAAAACATACAAAGAAATGTGAAAGAAGAGAAATGCAGATTATATCAACAAGGTAGGACAGCTGCACACAACTGGGTCGGATTTCGGATGCGGGATGCCACACCAGAAGCTGACCCTGTGCCTGGCCGGTGACCCCATGTACCTGGCATTTCTTGTCGTGTGCAGACGGCCTTCTGGACCATCTACAGTACAGCCGTCGACCGGTGAGCCATTGGACATGTGCAGTACAGATTTTCCCGTGCTAGGAGATAAATCGAGTCCCGCGACCTTTCTGCAATGTTGACTTCAATGAAAGCTGTCCATGCAGAGACCGCATGAAAATGGAGCATGCCGCATTTTTTTTTTTCTGCAAGGGTTTGATTTTGTGCGGAATGCTGCAAATCGACCCACGGAAGACGATTGTGGATTCAAACCTGGTCGTATGCAGCTGGCCTTAAGAAGGAAAAAACAGGCAACACACTTAGCTTTGGATATCTGCATCGCCCTCTGCTGTATAGCAACACCTGGAGTTCACTGAAGAAGAGGGGTGCAGGATCATGGAATAGTTTTAGGTGGACTCTGCTTCTTTACATCTATGGGTCCTTTTACACTGGAGATTCTCAGACCAACATAACGAGCATTGATGTTGAATGGAACTCATTTATATTTCTTTTACACGAATTGCTATTAGAGAAATTAATTTATTATTACTCCGATCATTCATCCTCATAGGACAGTGGAAGACCTGCGATACGTTGCGGAAAGTAACTGCAAATGGTTTCGGAAGATTGCGGATATGATCATTTTTCCACTTGGATCTACGCAATGCACAGGGCATGGAAGAAAGATCCTTGCTCCTCTCCAGCCTGCATTCTGGCTTTTCTATTTTCTTGTGAAGTAGCAAGCATTTAGCCATTCATACACAATGTTAATTGCGTATGGATGACGAAACACTCGCTTCTATTGACTTCAATGGAGGCCGTCCACGTGGAATCCACACTAAAATAGAGCATGCTGCAATTTTCTTCTGCTTACGGAATTCGCAATTCCTACCTGTACACCTAAGCGAACCGGCAATAGATCATGCCTTTCAGTGTCCACATATTACTGCATATCGTCCGCTCAGACGCCAATCGCGGAATGTAAAAATTCAAATCCATCCTTGTGAGCCTGGCCTAAATTGTTCAATTAACATGGGGGGGCATTTGTATGCTTGGTTTACAGCAATGATCAATCGATGGACCAGCTTTTGCTTGTTCAACGGCTTGGCATTATTGTCCAAATGATAAGCCAAATAAACTTTTGGGTGAATGTTGGTGTCCAATAAAAGGGCCATGTAAAAAGATCTCAAGAGGAATACAGCAACTTTTTTAAACCAATTGAAACAAGATAGTGAAATATATTCCATCATTCTAATTTGTTTTTATTTTCTGATTGTAGTTTTATTTCTATTGCCTGTACATTGCTTGATTATAAGGCTTGCCATCTTGCCAGAGCTGCCAGATAAGTGCATTTAGAGATATACAAATCAAAACTGACACGAGTGCCTCCAGAGGTGTAAGCCGTTGGCTGCCTGCGACTCCTGTAACACTGCACAGATAGAAAACAAGAGACAATAGAAACAGCCGCGCTCACTGTGTGCACTAAATACAGTCAGAAACCCGTAAACCTGAATCAACATATGGAGCACACATAAATACTGAGCACACAGGGTACAAGTGCCACCAAACATACAATGCCCATTGGAGAAAGTGTCAGTAAAAAAGTACCCGCACACTTAGTACAAAAGTACCTGCACACAGCCACATGCAAACTCCACTGATGCTGGTAATCTCTCCTGGCAGTGGCGGCACCCAGCACTTGGAAAGTGTTAAGTAGAGAGTCCCCACTGATCACTGGATGACATCAGATTTGATTGACAGTGAGTGCAGGGGCCGCCCACTTGACACATTTCAAGCGATGGGAGACAGATTTTAAGTACAACTGGTATGGAAGAACAAAATAAAGTTTGCTATAGAGTCAGTGGTGTGATGGTTACAAAGCTATACAGCTGGCCCTGTTCAATAAAGGCCCACTTTAATTAACAAGAGAAAAAAAATTACACCCAAGTGCCTTACCATCTTGTGCGGTACATCTGTCACATAGATGCCAGGTAAGGGAAATGGGCTTAATTCCTTAAAGGTGTTTCGTCATAGAAAAAAAAAATCTATACTCAAGTATTCTTTCTCAGGCAAAATCCTTAAGGCATCTTCTCCTTGCTGATCTTCTCCAGTCCCTGGGTCAGCTCACCTCCATCTGGCCGGCTTGTTATGAAGCCTGCATTCCTTGCATTCTTCTTCCGGCAGGTCAGTGAAGGTCATGTCACTGTGATGTAGCGTTCACTGGCTAGAAAGGAATGCTGATCTATTGCAGAGACAGCGCACATGAGCAGTCTCTGCAGAAGCTCGGCATTCTGTACATTGGAGGAAGAAGACTGCCTGTGAATGTACGTAACGTCACAGGAAGCAGAAGAATCAGCCAGCTGGAGGTGAGGTGACCCCTGGGCCTGCAGGAGGCAGGAGAAGATCGGCGGGCCAAAGATTACATAAGTAGACTGCCTGGGGAGAAATAGGTAAGTATAGATTTTTTTTTTAATGATAGAACCCCTTTAATAGAGATTTTTGTTTTGAACACTATTGGGTGAATCAGTCTGCAAGTAAGGCCGGCTGCACACGGGCGGATTTGGATTTCGCAATCTGCGATCGTTACCAGTGAAGATGATCTGTGGCATTCCACATCCATTAGCAAAAATAGAACATTCACATGTCCGCTCACACGAGCAGACAGCAATTGTGATTTCCGCTCGAGGAAAAAAGATCGCAGCATGTACTATTTTTTCATGGATTGCACGCGGATGGCTTTCATTGAAGTCAATTTAAGCCGTCTGATAGGCGCCCTTTCCGCAATTAACATTGTGGAAAGGTGGCAGATTCCACATCATCGCCTAGCAACAGCGCGGGAAAAATAAACATTTCTTTTTTTAAATTTTGTACTATGCATGTCCGACAGCAGTACAGATAAAAAAGAAAAGGGAGAGTTACACACAGATGCCGGCTACGGTCAGGGCCAGATTCCACTATGGGCTCCCACACATGGAATCCCACCCATTCGTGTGCAGCCGTCCTAATGTGAACATATTAGACATCTTGATACTCAGGAGAATTTGCTGATTATCTTAAGTGGTAAATTTAATTGGTTATATCAACTAGACTAGTCTGCATGGAGAAAGAACTGAGTAAATTTGCATTTTTTCCAATTTTGTGAGCACTGTCCATATATAACACAGATAAATCAAAACTATAATGCTCCATTTGGACCCCCCGAATGTCCTGCAAAAACAAAAATACAAAAAATATTTGTAAACTATGAAATAAAAAATATTCACCTTCAGTGTGCATTAGTTCAAAACGATTCAATATTCCATGGTCCTGGAATGTTCAATTTGGGGTGTATTATTAATGGGTAAAATATACCCACCACCTCACCTCATAAGGGTACCGTAATTTTATAGGGACCTATTTTAGATGACAGATGTCAAATAGCCAAATTAAGCCTCATTCGTACAAATTATCTCAAAGCAGTAACCAAAAAGAATGCAAATTTCCGATTGGCTACTATGGGCAATGCTACCATGTTTAATGTTAACTTTGCTAAATTCTACTTGTTTATAAGCATAATATCAACGTTGTCTCTAGTTGCTCCTGTTTCTCATTTTCAACCCTCCCATACATTTTTCAAATTAGAAAATCGACTCAGTAAATGACAGAGTTGACCCCGGAGTCAGAGTCTCTGACATGACCTCGACTTCTCTGAGCCAGTGCTTTTGAGGCTCAATAAGAAAAAAAAGTTCAGAAACAATAGTAAGACACACTCACACAGTGTACAGTACGAAGCAGCAAGTAGTGAGTAAATGAAAGAGACAGTTCAGTGATCAGATGCCTTGGCCCCTGAATCCCAGGATTGATTCATGCAAATGAATGTTCGCTAAGTGTGGAAATCAATTTGAATTAAGATGATGGACTGAAGAGCTCGAGGTCAGAAGCATTTATTTATGAGTAAATAAAGTGATGAGAATATAGCCCGACACAATGTTAAAGCATACAGTAGCAGTATTCTCTAATACAGCTAGCCAAAATATATATAATGTTTGTAGTCATATATATCTGCTTCTACAGATATCTAATTATCGTTAAGCTTGTGATGTCAGATAATACTAATGAAACATAAGAAGTAATTAAAATGAAATGCATTTAGGTAGAACGTTTATTTAATAAGATATACACACTGATGGGAGCATTTATCAATGCAAGCAAAGTCCATATAAATAGGAGTAAATATATATTAACCCCTTAGTGACGTCCCCATTGCCTTTTTTACGTACTTGTTTGCTGGGCTTTTTAATCTTCAGGGCCGTAAAAACATGCTCGCTCTGAGGATTAAAGCCCTGCGGGCGGTTGAAGTGGCAGCTCCATGCTGACGGCTGACGGAGGTAGCTGAGAATCTAGAGCTGTCATAGGGGGCCGGGAGACCTGGATAACAGCGATCACATTAAAGTAAATCGAAAGTTTAAAAAATTAAAGTTTCAGCTCCCCTCATGGATAGGAACCGTGAGGGGAGCTGAGAGTACCTACCCCCATCCTCCGCGATGTCCCGCGGCATTCTGGTTTTCCGGGACCTGACGACGGCGTCTGCGCATGTGCTCCAGATGTCATTATGTCACATGCAGGCACAGAAGGCTGGGAGGCCCGGGAAAATCAATGTTAAATTTGTACATCTCCTAAATGGTTAGAAAAAAATAAAGTATTTCAAATGTGCGTCCAGAATAAAGTAAACAGATGGAAATATATATTTCTTATTAAAAATTTGTATCATATGGACTTTTACCCACTAGCGTTTTTTTTTAGTGCTGCAATATTGCTGCATTTTTTTAAATAGGACTTTCTAATGTTAAAATCGCATTGCACAAAAAAAGAGGAAGTACAAACTTACGATTTTTGTGTGATGCGATTTTAACATTAGAAAGCCCCATTGAAAAAAATGCAACGATATTGCAGCGTTAAAAAAATGCTAGTGAGTAAAAGCCCTGTATTTGCACATATTTGAGATATTACAATTGTTTCCAAAATTTCCCAATTTTGGCACTTCTAGTAAATATACACAAATTCTATCGGTCTATTTTTACCACCTGAATGAAGTGCAATATGTGTCGAAAAAACTATGTCAGAATCCCTTGGATATGCAAAACCTTTACGGAGTTATTCTATGTTAAAGTAACGTGTCCGATTTCTGAAATTTGGCTCCGTCACTAAGGCGCAAACAGGCTTCATCACTAAGGGGTTAATATATGTTTATGAATAGTGTTGCTTTTCGTCAATTAGAGGGAGTTGTTCATCTGAAGGAGGTCTCTGGGATACTTGAAGGACAGTACACGTTTGAGGCCTCCTGCACAGGAACGGATTTGCATTGCAGAATCTGCAGTCAGCATACGCGCAGTGGATCCGCAGTGAATGCCGTTCATGGCATGCCAAGGGAAATTGATTCTTCCCGCACACTTGGGAAAACCTATTGCGGTTTACGCAATCAAAGGAAAAATCACAGCATGCCCCATTTTTGTACGGTGTCCGCACGGACGTCTTCCATCGAAGTCAATGGAAACCATCCGACTTACAGCCCGTCCGCAATTGACATTGACTTTTTTTTTTTAAATCTGTACTGCGCATGACGGAAGGCGGCTCGCCGCAGCCAACTGGCTGAGCATAGGGTCGGATTCTGCTGCAGTCTCCCGCATGTGGAATCTAACCCATTTATGTGCAGGCAGCCTAAGAAGTTGAATAACTCATGATGTCCGTCACTCACTAAAAATCTTACTCCTCTTTTCTCAGTGTTTATACAGATACAGGCTGTTTAGTAACTACCATGCCAGTCTCTGCTTAAGGGCACTCTCAGCATTATTTCATAAATCAAGCTAGTATAAAAATATGCCAAATAAAAACCAATAACACTTGTAACACCACACTTACAATAATATGGAAAATATGGCAGTTACACGTACCACCACATAACACAAGCTAATGTAGATGCAATACCTTTTAATGACTTACAAAATAAATAATGGTACAACATGCTTTCAAGGCTACTAAGGCCTATTGACTCATCACATACTTTTGGATGTTATACTTGACTAAAGCAGTAGAGATGGTCAGTTCTGTAGGAAGGGGGGTGCAGCAGGTGCAGGCAGCCCCAGGTGCAATCACTGACAGGGGTGACAAAAAAGTTTCCTCACTGGGTACCACCATCTGACCTTGCTACGCAACTGGCCAGAGGAAGGGACCCGCTGATGAAGGACAAGAGCCCAGGGCATGGCAAGGCTTGGGAGAAGTAGTCAGACTTAACTAGGAGGGGATGAGTGGCTTGTCACAGCAGGCAGTCAGCACCACTTCTCACTGGGTGGTGCTGACTACTGTGAGAGGGCAGTATCAGTGTTAGGGGCAGCAGTGACGGAGCAGTAATAATATAAGGGGGCAATAATAGTGTCAGGGGCAGCAGTGAGGGGGCAGTAATAATGTCACTGGCAGCAATGAGGGGGCAGTAATAGTGTCGGATAGTGACGTAGGTAGGGAGGTGTGGCAGGAGCGGGCTGCCCCAAGTGCTATCATTGAGGGGAGTGACAAAAAAAATGTCAGTATCTGCTACCACCTGACCTTGCTACGTCACTGGAGATGGTTACATAGATTTGCCTGTCAATCAGAAATTTTAAATAAATCCCCCATCTCTACACAACAGGTTTAAATGGACAAACTGTGTATGAAATAAAACATTCACGGCTCAATCACATGGGCATTTTTACGCTCGTTTATTTGCGCTTAAAAATGTTCGCACTGCGTGTGTTAAAAAAAATGCGTGACCATTAAAGATAGAACATATGGGTGGCAATGGACGTGGTCACGCATTTTTTTTAACGCGTGCAGTGCAAACATTTTTACGTGCAAATAAACACGCTTAAAAATGACTGTGTGACTGAGCCCTTATAGGTAAAACGAGTTATATTATGGTGGTACCTACAGTGACCATACCAGTCTCATCTCAGTAAGAGCCATTTAACTGAGCATGCATTAAATAGCTGTTTGGAGTCTGCACCACCCCATCATGATGGATTTTGCACCCCAAAAAACTCAGACATCTTATACTATGATAAAAAAAAGCTAAATACCATAATCTAAACATAAGATTAAAAAAAATAGGGCAGAAAAATAGAAAACTTTTCTTGCCGTTTTGCTGCCACTGTGAATGACCCTCAATTCTGGATCCTTCTTATATCTCCTCCTAAAGGGATTATCGAACAACTAAATTCCATCACCATTCCACAGAATAATAAGTGATAGAAGCCTGATTGGTGGGGGTCCAACCATTCAGAACCCCAATAATCCTGAAAATGGGGGGGCTCATGTCCCCATCACTACTTCACTCCCTCCACTTGAAGTGAAGAGGAGCTTGAATGCAACAATGGACAAGCGTATGCATTGCCATTACACTCTATTGGACCTCCAGAGCTTCAGAGAAAGTGCTGGCTATCATTGTTAGTCCCAAACAAATGTATGGAGCACCAACATGCTTGCCACTTTTCCACCTACGTCATAAGCCTTACCCTTCATTGGTGATCATTTGCTGAGGGGAATACTTATTGGTTGAATAAGATTGTAGCTTATTTGCAGTTTATTCAATACCATGTTTACCTGAAAATAAGACCTTGTCTTATATTAATTTTTGCCCCAAAAAAGCACAGGGTCTTATTTTCGGAGACCAGAGGACAGTCTTACACTCATCCAGCAGGCACCATCCAGGTCCCTTTCGCTGGTCTACGGCATTCCTGTAGGCTGCTGTGCAGTTGTCAGCCTCCGACAGGACATCTTTTGCTGGTAACAGGGTTAAAAAACCCCACCTCCAGCAAGAGATTGCCCTGATTGGCTCTGGAGCGCTGCGCCAATCAGAGCCAGCACTCAATGCACTAATCACAGCCATTCATTTTCACGTAGTGTAGCTATGGCTAAGGCTTATTTTTGGGGATTATGGCTTGTATTTCAAGCCTCCCTGAAAATCAGGGTGGGCTTATTATCAGGTTAGGTCTTACCTTCGGGAAACCCAGTAGTTTCTAATTGTTACATGCTAAATATGATGCTGAGCAGGAAGCGTTAAAATCTGCCTAAACTATAAAATTCTACTACATGCCAGTTCAGTTATTATCTACTATTCTGCCTACATACAATAAATACTTGCTGACTTATACCAATCTATGCAACATTAAACGATTGTCTTTCATGTCAATACCACTCTAATCTTCTGAGCCTCTATTACAATATATGTGCTGTAATATGCATAATGAATGTATTTGTAATATTGAACAACTAGAAAAGTCCATCATATCACAAAGGTAAATCTATATCCTGTACATTGATTTACGTTTTCTTTTCAGAGTTGAATCTTGAGCTGTCAGCTGTCTTCTATTTAATGCATAAAATGAAGATGTTACATAATTCAGAGCACTAAATATGAGGCCCTGTAAGCATTGTTAGGTAGCCTAGTATTGTCTTGAACAAAGGGACTGTTTTCAAGGAAATGCCAGATTAAATTAGCCAGTGTGTTGCACTGGACCTTCCAAGCGAGGCCTGCGGCAAATCGCAAATCTCACCACAACTCAGATGACACATTCAACTACAGCAGAGGAAATCTCTTCCTCTATTCCCAGACCTCAACTCTGTCCTTGCTAGCCAAAAAAGGACAAATGAGATGTAGAAAATAATTTCTTTTGCGCATTACAAATAACAATTTAGAATATAGGGAAAAATAATACAATCCGATAGCAATGGATTTTCTAGAAAATTGTCCATAAACCAACTGCATTAAATGTGCAATTGTACAATATTACTTAATTTCTGTAAATTAACATTATGCTGTTTGCTGATATAGAAGCTTTCGGGCTCAGTCACACGGGTGCCGATCCGGCCGTGTTTCTGCGGGATAAGACGGCTGCCCCGCGTGCGGACGACTCTCTGCATGACCGGCTCCATTGCCGGCCATGTGTTCTATCTTACGGGCGGTGCGGAGAGTCGTCCGCACCTGCAGTGCGGCCGTCTTATTGTACAGAAACATGGGCGGATCGGCACCTGTGTGACTGAGCCCTTAACTAGTACTATGTGAACATTGTTAAAAAAATCCAGGAAAAATACAAATCTTGCCCACATGCAGCAGAAAGCTTATGGTTATTAACACAGCAATTTTTGTTGCAAATTTATCAAAAATTTTCTGTATTGAATTAAAATCTACAACAAGATCCAAAATGTTTTGGTGCAGATTTGCCTTTGTGGGTTTCTATAGTGGTTTCTAAGGGTTTGCTGCTTAAAGGAGATGTCCCGAGGCAGCAAGTGGGGTTATACACTTCTGTATGGCCATAATAATGCACTTTGTAATATACATTGTGCATTAATTATGAGCCATACAGAAGTTATAAAAAGTTTTTTACTTACCTGCTCCGTTGCTAGCGTCCTCGTCTCCATGGTGCCGACTAATTTTTGGCCTCCGATGGCCAAATTAGCCGCGCTTGCGCAGTCCGGGTCTTCTGCTGTTCTCTATGGGGCTCCGTGTAGCTCCGTGTAGCTCCGCCCCGTCACGTGCCGATTCCAGCCAATCAGGAGGCTGGAATCGGCAGTGGACCGCACAGAAGAGCTGCGGTCCACGAAGATAGAGGATCCCGGCGGCCATCTTCAGCGGTAAGTATTGAAGTCACCGGACCGCCGGGATTCAGGTAAGCGCTGTGCGGGTGGTTTTTTTAACCCCTGCATCGGGGTTGTCTCGCGCCGAACGGGGGGGGGGGTTTAAAAAAAAAAAAACCCGTTTCGGCGCGGGACATCTCCTTTAAATATTCTGCAGAGAATCCATTACATGTGGATGTACCCTCAGGGCTAGAGATGACCGGAAAACAGGTGTGGTGGTGGAGTAGGTGCTCTTCTCTCCCCACAATTCCCCTTCCAGGTCATCCCCTCAGTACCCTCACTCACTTTCCCGTCATTCATAGTACATGCCCTACGGCCACTACCCATGAGAGTAGCAGTTATCTACTCCCCCCAAGGTCCTCCTCACTTGTTTCTGGATCACTTTGCCGCCTGGCTCCCCAACTTCCTTTCCTGTGAAATCACAACCCTCATCCTAGGAGAATTTAACATCACCACCAATGACCCCATCTCCCCATCTGCCTCTCAGGTTCTATCACTCACCTCCTCCCTTAGTCTCTCTCAACTCACTGCCTCTCCCACTCTTGGCATGGCAATATTCTGGATCTGGTCTTTCTCTGTCTCTGCTCTACTTCCAACTTCACTAACTCCCCACTCCCGATCTCAGACCACAACCTCCTCTCTTTCCCTGTCAAGCTTCCTAGCATTTCTCCAGACCCTCCTACGTTCCGTACATACAGGAACCTTCAGGCCGCTCACACCCATAACTTTGCTGAGTCCCTACAGTCTTTTCTGTCTATCTCTCTCCTCTCGTGCCCCAACCTGCCTGACGCACATTACAACACCACTCTCAAACATACCCTGGATGAAGCGGCACCCCCCGTGAC
The DNA here is from genome assembly GCF_035609145.1 of Eleutherodactylus coqui. Taxonomy (NCBI): domain Eukaryota; kingdom Metazoa; phylum Chordata; class Amphibia; order Anura; family Eleutherodactylidae; genus Eleutherodactylus; species Eleutherodactylus coqui. Next base: position 243,251,008 of record NC_089839.1, on the reverse strand, counting down.
CCAAACCATCCAGTGCAGACCATAGCAACCATGGCTCACGCCTCAAACGTGCTTCATGCGATGGTGTTCTAGATGTGCCCAAAAGACTGCAGACTTTCTCCACTTCAAATTCATTCTCAGAACCTACAACCTTGCACTCCACCATGCCAAACAAGTGTACTTCACCTCTCTCCTCACTATCTCTCAACCCTAAACAACTCATTGCCACTTTTCAGTCCCTTCTCAGCCCAAATTTGCAGCCCCAGTGATAGATCCCAGTGCTGAAGGGCTGGCTGCTTAATTCAAAAATAAAATCAACGACATCCGGCAGAAAATAACCTCCTCGATCTCTCCGCAGCATATGACACTGTTGACCACAAACTCCTCCTCAGTATGCTTCACTCCATTGGACTAAATAACAAATTGTCTATTTGTATAGCATTCCTCACTCTCCATCTCGCCATATCGTGCACATCTCCAGCCTCTTTACCCTCTGTATCACCCCATTATTTGTAGTATGTAAGCTCATTGGAGCAGGACCCTCACCCCTACTGTTTCCATCAATCGATTACTTCATGTAACCGTGGTTTTGTTTTTATTCCCCTTGTCTTGTAAGTGCTGTGGAATATGTTGGCACTATATAAATAAAGATTATTATTATTACCTAGTTCAGCCTGTTTCCACTCACCCTTGTTGATCCAGAGGAAGGCAAAAAAAACAATGAGGCAGAAGCCAATTGGCCCATTTGGGGGAAAAAATTCCTTTCCGACTCCATAATAGCCATCAGAATAATCCCTGGATGAACATTTTGAAAGTTCCTACCTGACTTCAAGACCAGTATTAACAACCTCGTGGGTTATTTAATATCTATATCCTGTAATATCATAGCTCTCTAGAAAAGCATCTTGTCCCCTCTTAAACTACTCTATTGATTTTGCCATCACCACATCCTCAGGCAGAGAGTTCCACAGTCTCACTGCTCTTACAGAAGAACCCCCTATGTAGAATGGTCACAAGAACCCAATTCTATGTTGGTGATGAAACCTTCATTGCTCTAGACGTAGAGGATGCCCTCTTGTTCCCGTCACAGTCCTGGGTATAAACAGATCATGGGAAAGATCCTTATATTGTACCCTAATGTATTTATACATAGTTATTTGGTCACCCCTTAACCGTATTTTTTCCTGGGTGAATAATCCCAATTTTCATAGCCTCTCTGGGTATTCCAGTCCTTCCATTCTGTTTATTAATTTGTTTGTCCTTCTTTGAACCCCTTCAAGCATTGCAACATCTTTCCTGAGCACTGATGTCCAGAACTGTTCACAGTATTCAATATGAGGCCTGACAAGTGCCTTATATAGTGGAATAATAATGTTCTCGTCCCTCACACCTATACCTCTTTTAATGCATTCCAAGACTTTATTTGCTTTTGCAGCAGCTGACTGGCATTGATTGCTCCAGTTAAGTCTACAGTCAATTACTACCCCCAGGTATTTTTCCATATTACTTTCCCCTAGCAGTACCCCATTTAGTGTATATTGCTGACATCTGTTTCTCCTGCCCATGTGCATAAACTTATATTTACCAATATTGAACTTCATTGTCCTTTTTTTACCTACACCCCGAACTTATCTAGGTCCATTTGCAGCCGCATATTTTACTGTGCAGCGTTATATCATTGTTTTCCTTGAGGTATTCCAAGATGGCATCTCTCAGAAACACCTTGAATGTTTTTCCTATTATTGAAGTGAGACTTACCAGCCTGTAGTCACCAGGCTCCCTTCTTGACCCCTTTTTGTATATTAGAATCACATTAGCAATACACCAATCCAGTGGTACAACTCCGGTCTCGATAGTGTTCAGAAGTATGAGAAATAAAAGGTCTGTCTATAACATTACTTAGCTCCCTTAGAACCCTCGGGTGTAATCTTTTTTAACCAGCTCTGCACTTCTTCCTGAGTAAGGCAAGTGATATCTTGTGGGGGGTTCACTTTATTTCCCTGCATCACGTGTGACATTTCTTTTTCCTTCATGAATACACTTGGGAAAAACTATTTAACAGATTTCCCTTATCATCTATGATTTCTCCTGCATTATGTGCTATGGGCCAGTGCTCTCCTTGCAAATCCTTTTACCGCTTATGTAATTGAAAAATAGTTTAGCATTATTTTTGCTCTCTTTGGCAATCAGTCTCTCTGCTTCCTCCATTGCACTTTTTATCTTTTCCTTACATTTTTTTCCCCTGTATGTTTTTAGCACTTCTTCGCTGCCTTCTTGTTTTAATAATTTAAAAACTTTCTTTTTTTTGCATATAGCCCCCTTTTAGTTTTGGCGAGCCACATTGATTTCCTTCTACTCGTAGTTCTTTTATTTTTAAAGAGTATGAACTAATTACATGAGGTAATTAGGATGCTTTTAAACTTCCCCCATTTGTTGCCTGTACTATTATTTTTGAGGGCGCTGTCCCAATTAATTTTGCCGATAGTAGTACTGAGCTAATCAAATTTTGCTTTACTAAGGTTTTGCTTTTTTGTCGTTTCCTGATAAGGCTTCTTAATGAATGACAACTGGAAATTATTTATATTGTAGTCACTATTTCCCAAGTGTCCCTCAACCTGCACCCCCATGATTCTGTCTTGTTTGTTAGTTAATAATAAGTCCAGGATGGCCCTCCCTCTAGTTGGCTCCCATACAAGTTTGGCAAGGTAGTGAATCTTTAATTGTTCCCAATATTTGCAGATTTTGTCTTCCCATATTATATCTGCATAATTAAAGTATTCCATAATACTTACTTCATTGCGGTTTGGCACCTCTTTTATTTGCTTTATTAATAAGTTTTTAGCTTCTTCTTTTATTTTCGGTGGCCTATAGAAACCCCCTATCTGGATTTTGTTATTTTTCCCTCCCTGTATTTCTACGCACAGAAATTCCACATGTTCATCTCCTACACTAATATCTTCTTATAGCCTCTGCATACAGTCATACCCCTCCCCTTTCTGTTTCCCACGGTCTCTTCTGAAGAGATTGTAATCCTGTAAATTCACTGCCCAATCACACTTATCATCAAGCCATGTTTCCATTATTCCTGCTATGTTGTAATTTTCAGCAAACATTCTCACTTCAAGCTTGCCCACTTTACTGATCAGACTTCTTGCATTCATTGCCATACAATTTATATAGTTGTCATTATTCTTTGTATTCATTAAACTACTTATGGTCTTATTAGCTGTTTTATCAGTTCTAACTGCACAAACATCACCCCCCCCCCCCCCCCCGCCGATTTACAATACTTGGTCCCAGGTCACTGTCTACACTGTCTTCCCCCCTATTACTCTTTTTGCCCTCCCACCAGTCCCTAGTTTAAACATTACTCCAACCTTCTAGCCATCTTCTCCCTAAGCACAGCTGCATCTGTCCATGTAGACATTGTCCCTTGTCAAATTTGAACTTATGATCTCAGTACTGGAAGGCAGCAGTGGATAACCACTGAGCCACATCCCTTTGGATACCCTAAAGGAGATTCCTTTGATTGGAATCCCCTTCTATCACAAAGAAAGAGTCTAAAAATAACTTTTATTGGTTCCATTAAAATATATAAACTAGGCAGACGAACAAACACAGCAGACAACATAAAAATACAAAAACAGAGCCAGGTCCCCACTTGTCCAACAATGGACCTTTGGGTGAATAACCAGAATCTCCCCACTGTCAACACACATCTTGTATTTACAGTATAGCAAGGAGGGCAGTCTCACACTCCTTCACTTACTGCAAACGATCACAAGAAGTGAAGTCAATTTGGTGTGTACCAAAGCGTTACACAAGGACACCTTTATAATGGTCAGTAATAAATGATAAACCAGGTGTAGAGATAATTGACTTCGAAGGTCTCTGCTAAAATGAGCCAGATGTTGATTGATGCCTTGTATGTTTAGCCATACATGTGTGCCTATGTTAGGTGCACACCACCCCCACTAGATCGATAATGGGTAGGTGTAGAGCAACCCCATAAACCTAGACTGGAATCCAGTTATAATCCTGACTGTTGTTATTCAACAGACGCAAAGTCTATCAGAGTACCACAACAGAATGACCGTATACCAGTACTGTTGAAGATTTGCCTATCGAGCAATGCAGTATACTAGGAAAACACCTCTGAATAATGACCCTGGCGACAATCGCTCAGCAAGCCAGAATCAATAAGGGGGTATCACCAAGATGACTGGATGCCAACTGGCAAAGATTAGAAAAGTACAGCAGAGTCCTAAGTACTTGAACAGAGATGGCATAGAGAGACGGCATAAAGGTAAAAGAAGTCATACTTAAAAATTCACCCTACACTTGCCAGACTAGGTCTGACTATAAACTGACCCTATTCTATTCTAGAATCATAAATAAACTCAAGATGGGAAAATACAAAAAGAGACTCAACACGTTTCCTATGGCATATACATGATGCCGTTGACTCAGGGAACTAAATAGAGCACTCTAGCAGATGGAGCGTAGAGCCAAAATGATAGATTCAGATAAGCTAAAAGACAGCCACCACGATGACCCATAGCATGTCTAGAGAGAAGTGCTATTGCTGCCAGCTGCTGCCTGGTATATAAGTAAAAGACCCCCCCCCCCCCAGTGTGGGGGCTTGGTTCATCAGCCAATCATAAGATCCATGGGACTCTCAGTCATGCCCCCCTGAACTGGCACGACAGCATCAGGAGGCGAGGAGGAGAAACCACTTCTCCTATCAATAACCTCACATATCAAAGTGGACAATGAAAATAGAAGAATGCACACACTAGGACCGCACTATAGTGATCGATTAGCACCCGTTATAGCAATCAGTCATGGCTTCTTTAATCCTTGACATAGTGATCGGTCACAGCATTCATACCTAATGTAAATGCTTGAGTTCATCTGCAATCACAATTTAGTATTCATAAATAAAGGTAAGTATTGCACCTGTGTCCAGGCGCTAGCAGAAACTGCAATATGCTACCTACCTGCCATCATCCTTGTTCTGGATAAGTGCTGGAGGAGATGGCAGGATAATGCAACAAAACTTTGATATCTAATCGCCTGAGCGGTATGGCAATTATATACTACCATGTACGTAGGACATAGAGCTTGATATATTAATGTTCAGTTCATTTAAAGAATACTCAATGACACAGCTGGTGATGAAGATCAACAGTTGGAAGATTAAATGCACTGGGGTCGGTAGATCACTGAGTATAAAGCAAAGATGGATATTTCAGGAGTACTACCATCCATGTCAAACAAAAACCATGGGTGCCATATCCGATGGAAAATGTGCACCGCCGTCTAAACATCACTGCCTTTTAAATGTCATAATGCTTTACACAAATGGAGCGAATGACATGACCTCATTGAGGTCATCTGGGTGGCTAGTCTACAATGGAGCTGTTGAATGGTTTTGCCCACGTAATTACATGAGCAAGTGCATGAGGCCATGTACACGATGTTGCTTGTATGACAGCTGCTAAAATCATACATTTTGTAAATGTTACCGTTCTTAGAATTCTGGAAATCTTTACTTTTTTAACAAATGCACAGGCCTTGTAATTTCTGTATTTTTAGGTGCCTGAGGTATGACTTATCCCTAGCCAATTCAGGGAAATGCTGTCTGGTTTTAGATGACTATATATGACATAATCACGTATATTCCGACCCCTCCTAAAAGTAATTTCAGGATGCAGTGCCAATCTGTTTGACAGATCAAGGTCTGCTTGCAACAGCTTCCAATCATGGCAGTAAAACGGCATATAATAATAAACTAGTTAGCAGGTCTGAATCTTAACAGAGTTCCTCAGACTTTGACATATCTGGCGTTGAAGGGGCTAGGAAAAAAATAAAACCAATAGAAAACCAAACTAAACAATAGGAATCGTGGATACAGTGCCACACTCGATCTCGGGGTAGGTGATCTCACTTGCGTGGGGATTCCCCTTCTTTTTTAGGGCCTCCCATCAGTCAATATATACTGAGGGAGAAACAGGACCCTTAGTCTGTCCCTTGGTATGTACTGAGTCTATATCTGCCTATATGCCTTCCTTGCATCTAGATTTATCAGGGAATGGTGTTAAATCCAATGAGATGGATGTGGTCAAACTATCAAGTAAAACTTTGAGTCCCAGTGCTATATCACTTCTGAAAAAAGGTCTATCTTTTGTCCCGACCACTCGATTTAATGTTTTTAATTGAATTAAGGATATAGCATCAAGAACCATCCTGACAGCCAGTCATTGGGCATTTCCAAAGAGGATAAGCTCCATTATTACATTCTGGAGGATCTTTTGGAAGAAGGGCAGAAAAGGGTGGGTAAAGGCCCCTTTACCAATTTGAAATCAAAAAACAAGAAAATATCTCCAGCATAAAAGACAGTACAGTTATATTATGAATATTGACCTTTTCAAGCAAATATTTGTGACGGACCTCAAAAATATTGAACCCATCCCAAGAAAACTGGGGTACAAATCTCACTAAAGATGAGATGCAATCCTTATGTGTGCTCAAGAGGGATCACAATATCATAATTAAGCCCTCTGATAAACGGGGCAACATGGTCGTTATGGACACGGACAAGTATCTTGTTATGTGTAAACAGATTTTGAATGACAGAAAAGGATATAGGATCTTACAGTCTGATCCAACTGAACTATACTCTAGGGATCTTAACAAATTACTCACAACTGCTAAAGACAAAAAGTTGATTAATGAGAATGTGTACAAATTTATGACCCCACATAAACCCTGCATTGCAACATTCTATTGCCTTCTGAAAATCCATAAGGGGCTTTCCATCCAGAAGGGCTGTCCGATCATTTCGGGGATCAGCAGAGAGCATTAGTACTTTCCTGGATAAAACATTGCGTCCATTTGTAGAAGGGCTCCTATCATTTGTTCAGGACCCAGGAGATGTGATTAGAAGGCTCAATGGTCTTACTGTTTTTAATGATGTGTTCCTGGCAAGTCTGGATGTCAAGGTGCTCTTCAGCTCAAGTCCCCATGGGGGCGGCTGTAGAGCGGCCAGTTACTTTCTCAACCAAAGGGTACACAATATCAGGGTCACAACACATTCATTTTGGAACTAGAATCATTCATACTGAAGCATAACATCTTCCTCTTTGACAGCTGCCTGTAGCACCAGCTCAGGGGCACAGTTCTGGGGAGCCCATGTGCCCCAAGTTATGCTAACATGTTCCTAGGCTGGTGGGAAGAGCAGCTGGTTTTAATCGAGGAGAATGAGCTCTGGACGAGCCAGATTGTGCTGTGGATTAATTACATCAATGACATCTTAATTCTATGGTCAGAGACAAAAGAAACCTTTAAAAGCCTCGTTGACATGCTAAACAGTAATGACCAAGGTTTAATCCTCATGTATGAAATTCAATATATATCTGTTTCCTTATTGAACCTTACCATTTCTAAAGATGATGACAGTGCGATTTCTACCACCCTATATTGTAAACCAACATCTATGAATAGCCTCCTTAGATGGTCTAGTTTTCATCCAGACCCACTTTGAAGATGCATTCCAAAAGGACAACTCCTTCAGCTACGGTTCACCATAGAAACCTGTTCCATCTCATTATTCTATGGCCATCCACTGGGAGGATGGATAAGAAGACAGCTTGTGTTCCCTGTTCTTTCACTGTCCTGCCGAGGCCTTTAAAGTCTCTGCTGATAGTTGAAAGGTCCTTTTTTTCAGTGTCGTTTGTCCCTACATGTATGAGTAGGAATGGGTAATGGTCTGTAGAATTAAAGGGTCTTGATAGCCTGTCAGACTATAGCCTGTGATTTGCTCCCCATGGAAGATAGCACACCTCTTGAGAGATTATGTCAGGTCTGCAGACAGCTGCCTCTGTTCCTCTCAATAGAGAATCCCCCACATCCATCACTCCCCTTTTCATCTTCACAACAACACTTCTTGTTCTCCATCCAGTAGAATTGTGAATGCTTACTATACTGTTCTTTGTGGGCAAAGTCATTACTTGATATGCCTCTTGGTTGTTCTCTTGTATGAGAGCCTGGTACCGATTCCTGAGGAGTATGGGTGCGGTCTGACTCCTGGTCCTCCTCCTTCTTTTGGTCACATGCTTCAATCCCTTTGCTTGTGCAGGTACACTGAAAATGTACTTTTCTTCAATATTCTGTAAAGTCATTTCTACTCTGTCAAGGAAATCCTCATCTTCCTTAATGAGTTTCAAAGTAGTTTTCCTATCCTGAAGAGTTTTCAACTTTTTCTCCAAGAAGCACAAGCTTGCATTGCTGACAGGTAGGGTCTGACTTTTCCTTTGGTGGGTCTGAAAGCATATAGCATATATTGCAGCTCACCACATAGCTACTTTCCCCTTCCATGTTTATGTCCACTTCAGGACTTCTAAAAGTCAAGAATTCTTGTGATGATACATAACCTATGAAATGCTGCCAAGTGTAAAACTTTGTGTGCCTTTAGGCACGGAGTCTGGTGATATCCTTCGTGTATGATGGCTTAACCCAACAATCATCCCACTCACAGTGACTCTTTGCTCTCCCAGAATGCACTTAGAATATGCAAATTACCTTCCAGGAGCTCCAATCTAAGGTCTGAAGACCGATTCTAGGAAGCTTTCTAGATTTACACCACTATATGCTACAAAAATAAAAATTTTCATGTTACCAGCTCAGTTCAACCATATAAAATGTCCCATAGTTATTTTCTTTGTGTTTTTTTTGTGCAGAAATAAGTAAAGTCGAATGTTTAGCCTGAACTTCCCATTGTACTTTAAAAACAGTTTAGGAACTTTGCAGCACTCTCAAGTACTATAAATTCAAGTGCTTTTATTCACCGATGTAAAAAGTAATGAAATTTCAACCAACAGCAATTTTTGTTCTAAACATTCACTCATTTTAAGAACAAAACCACAGAGCCTACATAGTTATTAAGTAAACAAACAGCGTTTGTGCGCCAGTGCTGTCTGCTCTTCCCTCTTTCAATGAGCGTTGCCATTGTATTCTGCTACAAAGAGTCTCATACAATGATGATGACCATGAACCAGCTTGTTGATCTAGCTATAAAATGATACATATTCCTCAAACATAAAAGGACATGTGAGAAATCAAACTGTTACGCTATATTCCAGTCGTTTTGCTAGGCAGGGTTAATGTAGGCTTTCTGTGTACAGAAATTATAAATACAGCATATTCACACACACATATCAGTGCTTTTTTTAGCATTGAATAAGAGCTCTTGCCCACTTGTGTTTTTTTAACCCCGTAATATCGCTGCGTTTTTTTTAACACGATTGTCAATGGGACTTTCTTATGTTAAAAACGCATCGCACAAAAATCACAACGCACAAACGTGTGATGCATTTTTAACATTAGAAAGTCCCATTGACAATTGCATAAAAAAAACGCAAGTGGGTCGGAGCCCTAACTGTGATTGCTTTGGGGTTTTTTGCTGTCATTCAATCCGTTTTTTATGAACATAAAAATGAAAGGAATCTGTGATTAAAAAAAGTGTTACAAAAATGTTATAATAAGGCTAGGGTAACCAGGTATGAGAATGCAAGAAACCGTATAGTCAGTTAAACCAAGGTGTCAATACAGTAATTGTTAGAAGTTGATAATTATGACTATGTTAGTACACATGTATTTAACACCAACCTGACTGGTTGTTATGGTAGTGGAGCTATAGTGGGCACATAGCCTAGCAATCCATAGACTAAATGGAATGCGCAAATGGCATAATGCACAGACTGAGTGTTCGGTTCAGTATACGAATAGATGTGTAGTGCCAAACATTTGTTTGGCGCTGGATAGATTTCAATGTTACTTTAAGATAGTAAATGACTAAGCATGTTTGTGACGGTGTGAAAACAGCATTCTGGGCAGGCAGGGCTGAGAGTATGGGAGCTATGGTTTGAGTACAAAACTTAAAGGTGTTGTCCCGCGATAGCAAGTGGGGGTAAGCACTTCTGTATGGCCATATTAATGCACTTTGTAATATACATCGTGCATTAAATATGAGCCATACAGAAGTTATACACTTACCTTCCCTGCGCTGGCGTCCTCGTCTCCATGGTGCCGTCTAATTTCAGCGTCTAATCGCCCGATTAGACGCACTTGCGCAGAAGGGTCTTCTCCCTTCTGGTCGGTCCGGGCACGAGCGACGTTTTGGCTCCGCCCCCTTTTGCGCGTCATCGCGTAGCTCCGCCCCATCACGTATGCCGATTCCAGCCAATCAGGAGGCTGGATTCGGCAATGGACTGCACAGAGCCCACGGTGCACCATGGGAGAAGACCCGCGGTGCATCGTGGGTGAAGATCCCGGCGGCCATCTTGGTGGCCATCTGAGGAAAAGAAGGAAGAAGTTGCAGAGAGGGGATTCGGGTAAGTAAAAATTTTTTTTTTAATTTCACCACATCCCTTGGGTTTGTCCTGCGCTGAATGGGAGGCCTATGCAAAAAAAAAAACCCTGTTTCGGCGCGGGACAACCCCTTTAAGGGATTTGTGCAGTTGTAAACTACTGATGGCATATCCGCAGGATAGGTCATCAATAGTGATGCTTATCTTGATCTGCCAGGCGATAAATTCGACCCAATTTTGCCAATTCAAATTTGATAAGTCCAACCCGATTTTTGTCAAAATCCCGCGAAAATTGAATTTCCCATAATGCCTTCTACAGAGGTAAGCATGCAGCCAATCAGCAGGCAGGGTGCTTGATAATATTGCCAGATGTGTCCCCTATTTTGAATAAGGGCAGCAGTTTCATTGGACGCCTCCATGGTATGATCTAGCCATATATAACAAAATAGTTTTGTTAAATACGTTTTTTAACAATGTATTTATTCAGGAAAATGAAATGTCAGGTAAGATGCAGAGTGATAAAGTGAACTCTCCATTAAATGTCACCAGTCTAAGCCAGGAAGAAGTGCAAAGCTGCTCTAAAAAGTTTAAAATAGGCAAATCGCCAAGTTCCGATAGCATACACTTGGAGGGTCTAAGGCAGTTAAGTTACATGACACACCATTGGTTCTTATTTTTAAGGACTCCATTGTGACAGGGTCTGTTCCACTGGATTATCGCATAGCAAATGTGGTGCCGATGTTCAAAAAAGGGACAAAAAGTAAAACCAAAGACTATAGGCCAATAAGTTTTACTTCTACTGTGGGTAAAATGTCTGAAGGGTTTTTAAGAGATGATATCCTGGAGTACCTCAAGGAAAATAGCTGCACAAATCCATATTGACATGGGTTTATAGGGGGTCTCTCTGGTCAAAGCAATCTGATCAGATTCCATGAGGAGGTAAGTTCTAGACTGGAACAGGGAGAATCATTGGATCTTATATATCATAATTTTTCCAAAGCATTTCATACTGTGTCACATAAAAGATTGGCATATAAAATGCATCTCCATTAAACATTAAATGGGCAACCATTGGGCAAAACTGACATGGAAAAGGACTTGGGGATTTTAATGAACTGTAAACTTAACTGGAGTAACCAGTGTCAGGCAGCTGCTTGCAAGGCAAATAGGATCATGGGGTGCATCAAAAGAGGTCTAGGGGCACATGACGAGAACATTGTTCATCCTCTTTATAAATCACTGGTAAGACCACACATGGAATATTGTGTACATTTTTCGGCACTCATACTCAAATGGAATGGGCAGGCTACAATACCCAGAGAGGTTATCAAAATTAAGGTTATCAAGTTTAGAAAAAAGATAGCTGAGGGGCGACCTAATAAATATGTATAAACATATCAGAGGACAATACAGAGATCTGTGACTGTAACAAGGGAGCATCCTCTATGCCTAGAGGAAAGAAAGTTTTCACATGAGCATAGAAAGGGTTTCTTCACTCACTCACTCACATGGGGTATGTCACCTGAGTATTGCACACACATTTTTTAGGCACGTAATACACAGTGCTAAAAGCCCATTGATTTCTAATGGGCTATTCACATCTGCATGAGGAAAATTAGCTATTATCTCATGTTTTTTTCCCCCTTCCTCTGGATCAACATTGGGGGTAACAGGCTGAACCTGATGGACATATGTCTTTTTTGTCAGCCTTATACACCATGTTACTATGTAACATAGGGACAGTGCAATCAGCGGCTATTTTACAGTTGAACACAGGACAGAGAAACTGCATAACAATAATATGCCTATATAACATGTGGTCTGTTGTTAGAGACAGATGTTTTTCAGATATATTGCTGCTGGGTGAGAAAGCTTGTATACTAGCAGAGAACTTAAACTGGGTTCTATCGGACCGAGCAGAGCTGCATCACGATTATATGCCCATATGAAACGTGGTCAGCACATTAGGAGAGGGTATATTTCTACTGCTGTCAACATATATAGCAGCAAAACAGACAGACAAACTATGCTGTGGTGTGGGGAATATTGCAGTTCCCTGTTTGTGGACAGTCTAACTGCTACAAATTATTTGTAGGCCTTAAGGCTGGCTGTCCATGGGCGAGTTGTTATTGCGTTATCCGCGGTGATAATCTGGCTGCGGGTAATGCAGGCAATGCTTTCCATAGGAGAATTATGGAAAGCACAGCCCGATGTCGACCAGCAGAGAGTCATAGCGATTCAAATCGGGGCATGCTTTGATTTGCCACAATTTTCTATGGTGAGCCTATCTATTAGATAGGCTCACCGTGGAGACCTGTCAGTTCTCCTCCCTGTTCCCCCACAGGGGAATATCGATAGCGATATTGTGCCTCGGCCGTGGATAGGAAACCTTACGCAGCTAGTAGTAGTTTTCTGCAAACTACAAAGTTAGCTGAAAAGTTACATAATAATACACTAAAAAGTAAAACAAAAATAGAAAACTAAGTAAAAATAAATAAATAAGAAGAAAAATATGAAGAAAGCAAGGAGTAGGGAACATGACAGTAGTGGTGATGCTGGGGGTGCTGCAGGTGCTCTTCCCCTCCTGCTTCCGCCATGTTTCCTCTTCCTACTTCCCCCGAAATGAAATATATGTTAATATGGAAATGCAGCACTACAACTCTCATGTTTCCACAAGCGCACTCTGCCTTCAAGGTGTTGGTGGTGGTTGAACTGTTGCTGCTCTCCTTTAGCTGCTTCTGCCATGTTTCCTCCTCCTCCTCCTAAAATGCAATTTTATAAAGCACAGTAAACCGTTGTAGTTCTACAGCTTTTTCTTGGAGAAGGCAAATGTTTGGTTGTTCTGTTAACTTGGTAGAATTTGTTCTTTGCAAACTTTATGACATTGCTTTTAAAACAAGCAGCAATGAAAATTAATGTCGGGAAAACAAAACGCATGATGAAGAATGCTTGTAAAAATGTGTCACATTAAAGAAAAAACAACTCCCAAAAGTCACTTGAAAAATGCAAAAAGTCTGTGTGGGCTCAGTCACATGGGCGCTGATGTGCCCGTGTTACTGCACAATAAGACGGCCGCACTGCAGGTGCGGACGACTCTCCGCACCGCCGGAAGAAAGAACACATGACCGACTCCATTGCATCGGATGCGCCCGTGTGACTGAGCCCTGAAGGCGGATATGCCAGGTTTCCTTTAGCTATCCTCTGTGGAGGCAGTACAGAGTAGAAGAACACATCTGGAACTTTTTAGGATAAATAGCTATTCAAATTGGGGTTGAACCGGTCTCCTGTGAGCCTTACGTTTGTAAAAAGTACAGTAAAATATGCCAGAAAGACTAATTTATAGCACAAATATGTTGCGCTGAGGCGTGCACAAAAATGCATACACCCGTGTGAAGGAGCCCTTATAGGGGTTCTGTCATTAAAAACAAAAAATTATATACTTACCTATTGCTCCCCAGGCAGCCTGCTTACCTCTTCTTCTCCTCCCAAATCTTCTCCTAGAGCCGCTTGTCACTTCGGTCACGTGACCTGGAGCCGCCCAATTTCCCTGCATTCGGTGATGTAGTGTACATTGCGCTACATTCCGCTTCCTTCAGGTCAATGTACGCATAAGTCACTAGTTACGTAGCGTTCATTGCCTTCTCAGGAAGTGCGGAAAGAACGGTAGCTGCGCGAGACCACGGCGCGACTGCACACGCGCAAACCCGGGGCCTACTGCGCATGCGTGCGAGTGGCCCGACTACGCATGCGCGGGGCTGGGGCGCGCCCGCCCGCCGGGGAGCACTTTACACATGCACGGGCACACTCTGGGCCAATAGAAATGTATCCCTGACATTGTTGTCAGGCAAAATACATTTCTATTAGCCAATAGAAGTGCAAGCTTGTGCTGCCAGCCATGTTTTCTGCAAAAATAAATTTTATGGCCTTTCAAATGTATGTGTATATATATATATATATATATATATATATATATATATATATATATATATATATATATATATATATATATATATATATATATGTACATAGATTTGAATTTATATATATGCTATCTGTATTTATCTATCTATCCATCTGTATCTATTTATCTATATCTATCCATCTGTATCTATCTATCTATCTATCTATCTGTATCTATCTATCTATCCATCCATCCGTATATATCCATCTATATCTATCCATCCATCTGTATCTATCTATCATCTATATCTATCTGTCAATCTATCCATCTATCTATCCATCTCTATCTATCCATTTATCTATCCGTTCATCTGCATCTATCTATCTATCTATCTATCTATCCATCTGTATCTATCCATCTGCATCTATCTATCTAGCTATCTATCCATCTGTATCCATCTATCCATTTGTATCCATCTATATCTATCCATCTGTATATCTATCTATCCATCTATATCTATCTATTTATCTCTATCTATCTGCGTCTATCTATCTATTTATCTCTATCTCTCTGCCTCTATCTATTTTTACATGTATATGCACGCATATATACACATATATCTATCGATCTATCTGTATCTATCTGTGTGTGTGTGAATATGGCGGTTTCAGGCAAATGTAATTTTCTTCCCTTATGCGGCCATGATTGTCACGGCCGTATATTGGAGCAAAACTAAGCCTAAGCTTTCTGTGGTTTCGTTTTCACCAGCAGTATTCTCTCCCGTTAATACTTGACCGAGAAAATATAGGACCTCCCCTATGAATACTATGTGCGTAAAAGATCAGGTGGCCGCCATATTCCCACCATTTTTTTTGTTTCTTACAGTTGCTCCTACAGCGGTGTGTGTATGTGTATATGTATGTATGTGTGTATGTATGTGTATATATATTTTACACACATACACACATCGCAATGCATTGTTCTTACAAGGCGCACTGCACTGGCAGACACACTCGCATATTTGCCATGCGAGATATTGGTTTGAGTTTCTCGGGCTGATATAGTGCTCACTTGTGTAAAATCAGCCACAGAGAATGAATTTAACATCACCAAAGACATAAAGCTATACATTGCCCTCTATTGTCAGCATGCTGTTATCCTGACCCCCAAGTGTCAATGCATAATGCATCCCAAGTGGCAGCTTGCCCACCCATATCACGTCTTGTATCCAAGCTAGAGGTGATACAACAGGGTCCTAGAACCTCCATGCCTGCTCGTATCACATCTTGTATCCAAGCTAGAGGTGGTACAACAGGGTACTAGAGTCTCCATGCCTGCCCATATCACATCTTGCATCCAAGGTAGAGGCAATGCAACAGGGTACTAGAGCCTCCATGCCCCCTGTATCACATCTTGTATCGAAGCTAGAGACGGTACAACAGGGTAATAGAGCCTCTATGCCCGCCCATATCACATCTTGCATCCAAGCTAGAGGCAATACAACAAGGTACTAGAGCCCCCATGCCTGCCTGTATCACATGTTGTATCCAAGCTAGAGGTGGCCCAACAGGGTACTAGAGCACTCCATGCCTGTATCACATCTTGTATCCAAGCTAGAGGTGGTACAATGGGGTACTAGAGCCTCCATGCCTGCCTGTATCACATCTTGTATCCAAGCTAAAGGTGGTACAAAAGGAAACTAGAGCCTCCATGCCCCCCGTATCACATCTTGTATCCAAGCTAGAGGCGATACAACAGGACATACATACATACAATAAGACCAGCTTTACGCAGATGTGCACGTTTTTGTCTCTCTGAGGGCAGCCGCACACGGGTGTAAGCGCATGTACGCTCACTATCGTGGAACGTACATGTTCTATGCAGTGTGTATATATATTATACATATTATATGAGTGTATGCATATTTATATATCTATATGCATCTTGATATATATACGCATAGATACATTTATATATACATACGCTCATGCAATACATTGCATGGGGAATATTCCAGTTTTTACCATGTGGAGTGACTACTGTGAGAGGCCACAGTGAGGGGCTACTGTGAGGGGCTTCAGTGAGAGGCCACAGTGAGGGGCTACTGTGAGGGGCTTCACTGAGAGGCTACAGTGAGGGGCTACTGTGAAGGGCTACTGGGAATGGCTACTGTGAGTAACTACAGTGAGGCGCTACCGTGAGTCATTATTGTGAGTAACTGCTGTGAGTGACTACTGTGAGATTGCAAGGAAGATCTGGAAGCCCTTGGGAAATGTTGGGTCTTCAGGGATAGAGGCAGCGAGAAACACTAACAGATTTTGGTGGACTGCAGGCAGGACTGCAAGCTCTATTCACTGCACTGAATGGGTGGAACTAGCTTTGTGAGGGCGGAAGTGGTCAGCACAGAAAGGGGTCCTGGGAGATGACCTTCTAGCAGGAGGGGCTGAAGATGTAAACAGAGCATGGCGTTGAAAAATGGAGCCTAGGTAAGAACTACTTCTGAAAAAAAACGTTTTGTATGTGTGATTTACAACAGCCTGTGGCAGCAGGGCAGATTTATTGGAGAAAAAAATATACAGATTGTATTGACAGAACCCCTTTAAGCAAGTTTCATCTACAGCGTTTTGTGGGAAAATGCTGCAGTTTTTGTGACAGTTTTGCATGAGCCAAAGTCAGAAATAGATTCAAAAGGAATGGGAAATATAAAGGGAGAAGATATACAAATGTAACTACAAATTGCATCTCATGCCCTTGTCAAAGAAGAATGTGTAGGGCTCGTATATAGACCGTGCAAACCGTCAATATCCTTCATTGAATCAGTCATACCGGTCACAATACAAATTCTGATAAAGTATCACTTAGCCTTTATGTATATTTATTATAGTGCTGTCAATAAAAGGTAATGTAGTACAATGGGAAGAAAGCACTTGCCCAGAAGTCTTTGCAGATGTCCCTTCGCTAACACTTTAGTTCAGATCCCAGGCATCATGAATGTAATTTAAATGCACATTGAGTGCTGGAGAATTTAATGCTTGTGCGCATGAGGCCTTATTGTTATGAAGTATGGATTCCCAATGTAATGAATGCTCTATGGTACGATCAAATCTTTTGTAGTTCACATTCTGTGCCAACTTCTATCTTCCTATAAATCAGTCCTGTAGGACACAAATACATTTATATTCATATGTGAAAACTTCATTCTAATTAACTCTTATCACTAAGAAATAGAAAATTGTAATATCAACTTCAAACTGTCCAGTCAGTGCGACTGCTTCCAGCAAAAATGTTACACCCGCAGTTAATCGTTTACAAGCATATGATTTGTAACCATACATAGTTATAGAGATATTTGGCACTTCATAATGTATATATGCATATGCTGCATAGGCAATGATTGTTCAATTTTCATTTTCTCAGCAATATTAACCCCTTGGTGAATAAGCCTGTTTGTGCCTTCTTGACCAGGCCAAATTTTGCATATCCAAGTAATTCTGACATTGTTTTTTCACCACATGCTTCATTTAAGTGGTAAAAAATGGTTAATAGAACTTGTGTATATTTATCAAAAGTACCAAAATTGGGAAGAATTTGAAATTGTTTTTAATTTTTTCATATTTTCAAGTGAAACATTTCAAATATATGCAAACATACTGTACACATTTTTGATGATATATATATATATATATATATATATATATATATATATATATATATATATATACCGTGTTTCCCCGATAGTAAGACACCCCCGATTGTAAGACGTATCGGGGGTGTCAGGGGGGTCGGCCAATGTAAGCCGTACCCCGAAAGTAAGACATACCGTGGAGTGGAGAAAAAAAAAATCATTACTCACCTCCCCCGGCGTTCTGTCGCGCTCCGGCAGGATGTCGCTCGCTCCTCGTCCCCGGCGCAGCATTGCTTTCTGAATGCGGGGCTTGAAATCCCCGCCTCCAGAAAGCTGTCATTGAATAGTGTGATTGGCTGAAGCCACGTGCGCCTTCAGCCAATCACAGCCATTCAATGCTGTCATTGAATGGCTGTAACTGGCTGACGGCGTGTGTATTAGCTTTCTGGAGGCGGGGATTTCAAGCCCCGCATTCAGAAAGCAATGCTGCGCCGGGGACGAGGAGCGAGCGACATCCTGCCGGAGCGCGACAGAACGCCGGGGGAGGTGAGTAATGATTTTTTTTTATTATCAGACATACCCCGAAAGTAAGACATAGTGGGGCTTTTGGGGATAAAAAGAAAGTAAGACACTGTCTTACTTTCGGGGAAACACGGTATATATATATTGCCATCTGTTTACTTTATTCTGGAAGCACATTGGAAAAATGTTAGGTTTTTTTATCAATTTACATAGTAACATAGTTTGTAAGGCCGAATGAAGACAATGTCCATCTAGTCCAGCCTGTCTATCCTCCTGTGTTGTTGATCCAGAGGAAGGCAAAAAACCCCAAGAGCAGAAGCCAAATAGCCCTTTTGGGGAAAAAATTCCTTCCCGACTCCCTAATGGCAATCAGACTGTTCCCTGGATCAACCCCTAATAGTTCCTACCTGCCTGTATACCCGGATTAACAATTAACCTAAGATTTATAACCTATGGATTTTGCCATCACCACGTCCTCAGGCAGAGAGTTCCACAGTCTAACTGCTCTTACAGTAAAGAACTCTTTTCTATGTTGGTGATGAAACCTGCTTTCCTCTAAGCGTAGCGGATGTCCTCTTGTTACCGCCGCAGTCCTGGGTATAAACAGATCGTAGGAGAGGTCCTTGTATTGTCCCCTCATGTATTTATACATATTTATTTGGTCGCCCCTTAACCTTTTTTCTAGAGTAAATAATCCCAATTTGGATAGCCTCTCTGGGTATTCCAGTCCCGTCATTCCATGTATTAGTTTAGTCGCTCTTCTTTGAACCCCCTTCAGTACTGTAACATCTTTCCTGAGCACCGGTGACCAGAACTGTATGCAGTATTCCATGTGAGGCCTGACAAGTGCCTTATATAATGGGAGGATAATGTTCTCGTCCCTCGCCCCTATACCTCTTTTAATGCACTCCAAGACTTTATTTGCCTTTGCAGCAGCTGACTGGCATTGGTTACTCCAGTTTAGTCTACAATCCACTAGTACCCCCAGGTCTTTTTCCATATCACTTTTCCCTAGCAGTACCCCATTAAGTGTATATTGGTGAGATCTGTTTTTGCTGTAAGAGTAATAGAAACTTAAATGTACAAATTTATCATTAATTATTAACATTTTGAGGAACATTTTGTTTTCCTACACCAAGCCAAGATTGCAAAGGCTCATAGGTGTCAGAATGATAGATACCCCCACAAATGACCTCGTTAAAAAAAAAAAATACACATCTTAATGTATTCACTGAGGGGTGTGATGAATATTTTGACCCCACAGTTTATTTTCAGGAGTTGATGCAATTTAGAGGAAAAGAAATAACATTTCATATTTTTGGAAATATGTCATTTCAAAGACAGGTTTTTTTCCTATAGTGCACATGAAAATGAGGATTTGCACCGCAAAATGGATACCCCTGTTTGTCTTGTGTTCAGAAACATACCAATTGTGGCCCTAAACTTATGTCTGTATGCACAATGGGGCTCAAAACAGAAGGAGCAGCCGGTGGCTTTCAGAACAGGCATTTTGCTTGAAAGTGATGTAGGCCCCATTGCCCACTTGTAGAGCCATTGAGCGGTGAAAACTACAGAGAACCCCTACAAATGACCCCATTTTGAAAACTAGACCCCATAACGAATTCATTCAGGGGTGTACTGCATATTTTTACTAACAGTTTTTGACTGAATCTAACCAAAGCAGAAGGAAAAAATTATGATTATCATTTTTTTGGCAATTGTGTCATTTTAAAAGCAGTTTTTTTGTACAGCACACATATGAATGAAGTTTTGCACCCCAAAATGGATACCCCTGTTTGTCCTGTGTTCAGAAACATACCCATTATGACCCTAATCTTATGTCTGTATGCACAATAGGGCCCAAAATGGACACCCCTGTTTGTCCTGTGTTCAGAAACATACCCATTATGACCCTAATCTTATGTCTGTATGCACAATGGGGCCCAAACCAAAAAGAGCATTAAACTTCAACTTTTTTTTTAACTTTTAAGTGATCGCCATTATCCATTGGATAATCACGATCACGTGACCAGGAACCACTCATCGCGGCCCTCGGTCACTGCTCCAGGCTCTCCGCTACCTTTAGTAGCTAGGAGCAAAGAGATTTTAAATTTCCCGGGCCCTCCCCAGCTTCTGCACTTTTGTCCACCACTTTGCTGACCGGCGCATGCGCCAAAGCTGAGATAAGGTCCGTGGATAAGGATCCCATTGGGGAACATCGCCGGAAGCCTTAGGTAAGTAATTTCACCTCCCCTCACGGATCGAATCCATGATGGGAAGGGAAACTATAACTTTTTTTACTTTTACGTGATCACCATTATCAATTGGATAATGGCAATCACGTGGCCAGGGACCACGTACCTCCAGGCTCTCAGCTACGTTTGGTGATCAAGAGCAGGGAGATTTTAAATTACTCCAGCAATCTGCGGCTTTTGCGCATGCACCTGCCATTTTGGTGAATGGGCGTGTGTGCAGAAGCCGGGCTAACGTCCGCGGATAAATCCAGGGACCTTAGGAAGGTAATTTCATCTCCCCTCATGGATATGAACCATGAGAGGAGATTAAACTTTTTTTCACACTTTTTTCTACTTTACATGATCGCCGTTATCCATTGGATAATGGCAATCACGTGACCGGGGTCGCATATCACAGCCCTCCATGATAGCTCCATGTTGTCAGCTACCTCCGGCAGCTGACAGCAGGGAGCTGCCCTGTCCACAGACCCTGTGGCTTTAATCCACAGGGCTGGTGTGTTTTTTCGGCCCTATGGATTAAAGCCCAGCCAGCCAGGACGTAAAAACACTATAGGCTGGTCACTATGGGGCTGTAAATTTTGTCATTCCACATTGATAAAATTTGTAAGGGGCTCTCCTATGGAATGACGGAGACCTTTTCTGTTGAACAAATAACTTTTATTCTTTACAGTGACACCATGCGGTTGTTGAACGTAGGATGTGCAAACTGGTCCATCAGTGTTGGATTGTGCCTAAAGTAACTGGTAACTTCCACCCATCCTACAGTGGCTACTATGCTACTAACTTTTCCCGTTTGCTCTCCAACCTACCATCAGGGTTGGAGACTCTGCTTCACCGTCCTTTGTTATTTTTTTCTATGGGGCTATGGGGGAAAGAATTTAGCTGCACCTTGAGGCACTATATGCATCATAGCTAGCTTTTGTAGCTAGACCCAACCGAGCTGAGGCTATTGAAAATAGGATGGAGCAGCATAGGCAATCTATCACACAAGCTTGTTTGTTCTTTGCTATTTATATCTATTGGGCTATAGAGGAAAAGAATTTAGCTACACCGTGAGGCGCTATAAGCATCATAGCTAGTTTATGCAGCTAGATCTAACCCGGCCGAGATTATTGAAGATAGGACAAAGTAGCATAGGCAATCTATCATACATGCTATTTGGCATCTAATAATTGAAGAAGCCACGTATAGGGGGTCCTGTATCCATCTTGGCAAAATTAATATTGTAGTGTTTCTTGTATCCACATCATGCTAAGGCCTTCTTCACATGGGCGACACAGCATCGTCACGAGAAAATCACTGTGATATCGCACCGTTCAATATTGCTGGGTCTTCTCGCGGCAATACCGCGATTTTATAGTGCTACAAAGCCGTAGCATCACATGCAAGGATTTTCAGGGGTGGGGGGGCTTGAAATATAAGCGCTACCCTGAAGATAAGCTGTAACTAAAGGAAAAAGAAAAAAAAGTATGCATCACCTCTCCCATGCTGTCTGGGGCGCCGCTGCAGCTTCTCCTCAGATCCTGGCATTGATCTTCATCTTCATCTTCTGGCCGGGGATTGAAAATGAAAGCACTGGCTATGATTGGCTGCTGCTTAGCCAATCACAGCCAGTGCTCAAAGAATAGCTGTGATTGGTTAAGTGTCAGAGAATCACAGCCCAGCGCTTCCAGGAGGCGGGGATTTTTGAATTCCCGGCCAGAAGAGAAGAAGATCAGTGCCGAGGACCCAGGGAGAAGCAGCGGCCAGGCTGACAGCGCGTCTAAGGTGATGTATGTGTATTTTTTTTCCCTGCACTTAGGGCTTAAATTACAGCTTTGACAGTAGCATTTGCTACTGTCAAAGTTGCATCGCACTGCACCGCACGAAGATCGCGTTTTCATACGATGCAACAGAGAGGAAGGCTTCATAGGAAAACATGGGCTACAAAACCTCACATGTTGCAGGCATATCGCTGGACCCGTGTGGTTTTTGTGTCGTTTTGTAGCATACTACAAAACATCGCACATGTGAAGGAACCCATAGGAAAGCATGGGCTTCACATACATGTGATTTGTAGTATTGTAGCTTATTCTTCTTCCGAACATAGCATAATACTAAAATGAATCCAACAAGGGTTAATTGCATTCTAAATCCAGGTATTGCTACAGCCAGATGAAGGCCTGTTGAACAGGGCTGATCAATACCGGCAATCCAAGAGAAACAACTGTGGGGAACGCCATCAACATTAGGGAAGGAGGGGGGGCACATCCTCCCATGAGACCCACTGTTTAGAATACGAGAGTGATCAGTTCTGTGTCCCACCTGCCTTTCTTTTTCTGTTAATACCAGTGCTACCTTGCCAACATCTTAAAAGGAATTCCATGATATTATTTATGCCAACCCATTTGCAGGGTCATGGATTTTGCTTTTTGAATAGCTGAGCAGCAACACTAAGAAATGCATTTTATGTTAATGAAGAATAAAACCGAGTTTACCATTTCATTTCACTGACTGAAGCAAAGAGTGTTGGGAACAAATGACATACTACAATTTTGACACTTATATTTAAAGGGGTGGTCTATCACTCATCCCCTTTAAGGTAAAAAAAAATCTATAAAAATTTACTTCTACTATTAAATACTGAATTTACTTAGAATTCACCTTCTAGATATAAAGCATTACAATAAAAGATCAGTTCTTCTTAAAATCAAACACCTTATGATATATTGCCTAAAGTCCTACAGTTACTTAACATAGTGGCCCTCTGGGTATTGAGTCCTCTGGCACTGCCTAGTATAGAATATGACCCACAGGTAGTTAATCTGCATATAAAACTACTTTGTCATTCAACCCTTAGAAATTTATTTTCTAAAGTCATAAATCCAGAAACTAATTTATTAGGACAACAAAAGGATTCGTAAAGCTGTAAAAGACCCAAACTAACCCAGCCATAAAGTGCTGTCAGATCATTTCCCTGCCTTTCTGTGTCAGCCTGAGATATCTGTCCTCTGTGACTCCTTTTCCGAGTAAAGAAAGAGAACAAGCGATAAATATAAAGAGGATTTCCACCTCAAACGATACCTTTTTCCATACATAAAATACTGACACGCTTCAGCGCATTTGACAGAGTCTGGAATTTATAGTAATTGCATTTGGAGAGACATCAACATTGTTCTCATGTTTAGGGTTTTACTGTCAACTCTAGAGGAGGGAGATAAGTCTCTTAGACAACCCCTCCAGCACTATTTATGACTTCAAACTCCTATCTTTTAATATTCCTTCTCAAAGTTCTCTCTAAGTAAATAAGTTCTAGTTGAGAATGTGTAGATCTAGAACATACGTATGCACGTATGGTGTTAGCACACATGGGCTTTGCAATACCAAATATTCCATAATTAACACTAGTGAAATAACTGGAAGTGCTATATATATGGTAAAATCTTTTCCTGCAACCTCAACATGACCTTAAAGATTTATATGATGATATATGCAGCAAATGACTAGAAATGCGCACATTTTTGCTTCATTTGAGTTTCTTTGAATCCATTCATGATTACTGGCCACCAGGATGCAGAGGTGAGCAGATTTGGCAGGTATAGCATTGAGTTTGATAGATTTAAGGGCATGGTGTGCCATCGGAAAATGACCTATTATATAAAAAAAAAGTTACCAAAAATGGAAAAAAATATATTAAACATAGAAATTTGATTTATGTAATAGGTCATTTTCTGGTGCACAAAATACCCTTAAATCTATAAAAAAAATATATATTTTAAAAAAGAACTCTATGGCACAGTGTTAAGGAAGCAGAAATGCAGTCCTAAGCTCTCGCTCACGACCTGAAGGTTGGGGGTTCAATCTGCATGGTTCAGGTAGCCGACTCAAGGTTGACTCAGCCTTCCATCCTTCTGAGGTTCGTAAAATAAGTACCCAACTTGCTGGGGGGTAAAAGATGACTGGGGAAGGCAATGGCCAAACAGTCTGCCAAGAAAATGTCCCGATGTAACGTCACCCTAGGAGTCAGCTGTGACTCGGTGCTTGCATCAGGAGACTTTACCTTAACTTTTATTAAAAAATAATATTCCATGTCACAATTTATGTTTAAAAATAATTCTAAAATCTTGTTGTATCCGGTAAACATTATACCCTTAGGGTGGCTTCACACAAGCGCGTGCATACATGCGCACAAAAACACGAGTCTATTAGAACTAATGTATTCTCTATGGTGTGTTCACATATCCTTGCTTTACAGGCGTGCGCCTGCAAATATAGTACATGCGTGCGCCATAGGGAATGCACGCATTGTCTTCAATAGAGCCACGGCTGCTGCCGGCAGCTCCATTAAAGACAATGGTCTACCTCCACACTTTTTCAGGGAAAAGCTTTAAATATAATATTTTTTTTTATACTAAAATGGTTGTTTTTCAGGGAAGAGCTTATATTTAAAGCTCTTCCCTGAAAAAGAATTAAGGGGTGTCGTCAGACATTTGCCTTCAATAGAGCCACTGGCAGCAGTTGCGATTTCATTGAAAGCAATGCACGCACCTTCATACACGCATGTTTTTGCACCTATGTACGCACAAACACACGCTCATGTGAAAACACCTTTAAGCCCTATTCAGATTAGCATCATGATTTCCATTTATAATTGAGTTATGATATCTACTGCATCCATTTTACGAGTATTGCAGACCATTGACTTTAATACAGTCAGTCTGGTTTCTACTGGGGCTCTCATATTTTTGAAGGGAGGAACTATGCAGCCATGACAAATACATACGAGCAAAACTAAAAGCCCAGTAGAGATTTTAACATGTACTAAGACTTAACATAATCACAAAATCATGTTAAAAAGTAAAAATAAATTCAAATGTAAAATGAAGAGCATTGTGTATATCGTTTTGGCCTGTACAATGGTCTATTCAGTCTTCAATGATATTCTATGTAGTGTTAGATGTTTGGTAAAACCAATTATTCTCTAGCAACCATATTAAAAGGGTCATAAATAATATCATTTATTTGCCATATTCGATCAAAACCTTTCATTGACATTTTTTTGCTAGATAGGGGATCATATGAATTATCTACAAATCCTTATATTGGATGTGTACATCAATCAAACTTGTTACTTCTCACATGAATAAGGCCGCCTGCACACGAGCGGAAATTCCGCGGAGGGATTTCCCGCAGGATTTCCGCCGCTGGAAGTCTGCATAGGATTGCGTTAACAAACGCAATCCTATGCAGACGGCCGCAGTTTGGCCACACGAAATCTTGCGTGGCACACAAATAGCGGCATGTTCTATTTCTGTGGGGGGCTCGCAGAGCCCCCCACAGAAACATCACTCACCCGCCGCCAGCTCCGGTCTGCGCATGCGCCGGCTGCCCAGCAAGCCGGCACATCAAACAGCCGGAGCCGCGGGCGCGGGTGAGTACGCGCTGCTCTCTGCAGGTGGCCTAAAGGCAATTAATAATCTACAAAAACTCAGTTTGACCACTACTACTAATGCAAGGGATACACATTACAATCCACTTATATATAACACTGTGGAGACTTACTCAGATGTTGTTGGTGCCATAATTAGTCCAAGTGCTTTGGGTCCGTATGAGTATAAAGTTCACTAACTTTCAAGTAGACAGCAGTGTGAACATTGCCTGTTATACTTGCTGTTCCACCAGTTGTGTAGCCAAAAGTAGCAGGAAAAGGACCTCTAAAATGTAGATTGGGGGCACTTTAGCTGTTAGCATACAACAGTCTGTGAGTTCCAGTGATGTCAAAGAGTGTAATATGATGGCTGTACAGGATTACTTGTGCATGCATTCAGAAGCTGCAGTCTCCTTCATCAGGGAATGAGCTCCTGTAGTATGCCACAATTTGTATGGAGGTCCAGTGGAAAGGTAAAAAAAAAAACAATACTGTAACATAACATAGTAAGTGTACGGCTGAAAAAAGACTTGTGTTCATCCAATTCAGCCTATTTTACTGCAATATTGATCCAGAGGAAGGCGAAAACCCCCAATGGGGTACAAGCCAATTTTCCTAATTTTAGGGAAAAAAATTCCTTCCCAACTCTAAATCTGGCAATCGGAACAATCCCTGGATCAACAACCCTTCTGAAGTAATCAGTGACTATAACATGTAATATTGTTATACTCAAGAAAGGTGTCCAGGCCCCTCTGGAACCCTTTTAGTGAGTTTGCCATCACCACGCCCTCAAGCAGAGAGTTCCATATTCTCACTGCTCTGACAGTACAAAAAAAACCTTTTATGTTTGTGTAAAAACCTTCTTTGTTTGAGTTTGGATCTGTCCGCTGACCATGGAGAGTGTAATCTGCCATCAGCCTACCTGTGTGCTCCATCTGCCTGGTAGTAAGACTGCAGTAGACTTGCTGTGGAGCTGAAGGTTAATAAAAGTGTTGTGAGAACCATCTCTCCCACAATATTGGCTGTAGCGCACTTGCTGGATTGGTGTACTCTGCAAATATCCTGCTCTCTGCATATTCTGCTTGTGTGATAGGTTTTCAGCCAACACTGAGAGACAATTACTGCTACCCTTATTAAAAACAGGAAATTCTGTTTACTTTGCTAATTCCCCATGTGTGAGACTACAACATCACACAAAGCCATAGTCAATTGAAATCTGCTTTCTTGATCATTTATAGCTCCAAAGCAGCTCATAACTCGACCGTGCAAATAAGTTTTTGTCCTTTTTTGCAATATGTACAACGGACATTCTGGACTCATCTATTTGTTGACCATGAGAGTAACTTGCTGGAGATAAATATCCTTCTTTAATCAACAAAAGGAACACTACTAATCTACAAAAAAACTTGTATTCCCAGCCTAATATGGGCCAAAAGCGAACCAAATCTACAGCTCCTAGAAAACTTACAGATTTTTTACCTTCTTGCCCTCACAGCACCAGTGGAGATGCGATTTCTTATAATCACAGGTCAGAACCAGAACAAACAGCAGTGAATTCTCAGGAACGAAGTTCTCCATCACAACGTTCCTCCACTGGCTCTGCTCCACAGGACGTCTTAGCTCAAATCCATTTTTATCAGACCAAGGAGAAATATCTAAATGAAGGAAGGTGAACTCCAAAGACATTTCTCATTAATTACCTCTGTTTTTCATGGTGTTAACATGAATCCCTTCCCATCCAGAGCATAACTGTACGTCCTGGCTGCACGGTACTTAACGCAACAGGACGAACACTTACGTCCTGTGGATAGCATGAGATCAGAAGAGATCCCATAGTATCTGGCAGCGGTTGCCGGTTGTTACCAACAGCCGGCCTCCCGCTGCAACAGCGGGGGTGCATCAGGACAGCAATCCAGAGCTGTTAAGCCCTTCCACCCGCAATCTATGTAGATTGCAGTGTATACAGGGTTCACAGAGGAAGCACGCTCCCTCTGTAACATCATTGGACTCCTGCGATGTAATTGTAAAGGGCTGAAAGGTTGCCATGGCAACAGGACTGCTTTGCTATTGCCTATGATTGCTATTACAAGCAATAAGACATTGCAGGACAGAAGTCCTGCAGTGCTTGATCATAGCGATCATAGCAGCTATGGTACAAATCCCCAACAGGGATATAAAAAGTGTAAAAGAAAGTTACCGTATATACTGACATCATTGAATGGCTGTGATTGGCTGAAGGCGCACGTGTTAGCAATCACACCCATTCAATGATGTCATTGAATAGTGTGATTGGCTTAAGCCACGTGTGCTTTAGCCAATCACAGCCATTCAATGCTGTCATGGCTGCCGGCGTGTGTATTAGCTTTCTGGAAGCGGGGATTTCAAGCCCCGCATTCAGAAAGCTATGCTGCGGCGGGGACGAGGAGCCAGCGACAGCCTGCCGGAGCGAGCGACATCCTGCCGGAGCGCGACAGAACGCCGTGGGAGGTGAGTAATAAAATTTTTTTTTTTTTGTATTACCGGCGCATAAGACAACCCCCGACTGCAGAGCAGATTTTTCGGGGTTCAAAAGTCGTCTTATACGCCGGTATATACGGTACAAATAATGTAAAAAAAAAAAATGTAAAAAAAAAAACTTTTTTGTGCTTTTTCCCCTATTAGTATAAAAAAAATTTAAAATCCCACATATTTGGACACACTTTTTATCCTGCACTACAAAATGCATAAAACAAACCCTAAAAAACGTAGACAAAGTGCTTATTTTTTTCATTTTGACTCACAAAAAAAGGCAATAAAAGTGATCAAAAACCCCTCACAAAGCTCTGTCCATGGAAAAATAAAAAAAGTTATAAGACTTTGAATACTTTAATTTAGAAAAAAAATTCCAGAAAATGGGTTTTTATTGCGAAAAAGAGGAAAAACCTAAAAAAAAATGAGAATTTTGGTATCGTTGTAACCATACAGACCCACAGAAAAAGTGGGTGTCATTGTGTCATTATGCTGCTATGATTAAAGTTTTTTTAAAAAGCAATCACAGAATTGATGTGTTTTCTCTCCCTATCATAACAAAAAATTAATAAAAGTTGTAAAATACAGTCCATGTACCCAAAAGTGGCAGCAATAAAAACTACAGTTCACCACGCAAAAAACAAGCCCTCATGTGGACATGTCAATGGAAAAATAAATGCAGGGCTTTTGAAAGGTGGAGATGAAAATCCTCCCAAAATGGTTGCAACCTTATTAGAGATGAGCGAGCGTACTCAGATAAGCACTACTCGCTCGAGTAATTTGCTTTATCCGAGTATCGCTGTGCTCGGGTCTGAAGATTCGGGTGCCGGCACGGAGTGGGGAGCTGCAGGGGAGAGCCGGGAGGAACGGAGGGGAGATCTCTCTCTCCCTCTCTCCCGCCCGCTCTCACCTGCTCCCCGCTGCGACTCACATGTCAGCCGCAGCGGCACCTGAATCTTCAGGAACGAGCACAGCAATACTCGGATAAAGCAAATTACTCGAGCGAGTAGTGCTTTTCCGAGTACGCTCGCTCATCTCTAAACCTTATATAAAATAGGCCACGTCCTTAAGGGGTTAAATATAAATGAGGCTTCTCTACTAAGCTTCTCATCTAATAGGACTATATGAAGATGATGTCATCTTAGCTTTAACAGTCACTATCTCCTTTTTAGGCTCAAGCTACAATTTCTTATTTTGGAAAAATTTTAAATTATAGGGTAAACAATACAAAATCTCAATTGCTAAGTGCTGGGATTGATTATAAAACTACATATAAAACAACATATAATTAATTCCATATTTTATCTAGATATTGATTTAACAGGCCCTGGCTCCTATACATTCACCCAAAATTATTTGCCCATTGCCCATTCTCACATTGTGCTCCTGAAAGCTGTAGTTCTATGGGTTTCCAGGAGTACACTTCCACAGGTGTGGAATTATTGAGCTGGTTGAGGGTGTGTATTGCTCCAGTCAGACAATCACCACTAGTCTGCTGCACATAAATGCCAGATCCTCTTGCTGGAAGGAACTGGTCATTTATCTTTCTCCTCTTTCCTCTCAGAACACTGGTGTTTAGAGTCATGCATGTTTTGCTTGGTGTTGCTGCATGCATGAGGTTCTGGGTTTCCTTTTCTGTTTGTGGGAATAGTGCCCTGTTCAGCTTGTATGCCGTTTACCATCTATGGTGAGCCAGGCTCTTAGGTTCTAGCATGAGGTCTCCTTATTGGGACAATCACCTCATTTGCAAACAGAAATACCTGGGGTTTGAATTGTCTTGTTAGAATAGGGACTCATGAGACAACAAGGACCCTTGTTGTGGGCTCGTGAGCTTAAGTATCTTGGCCAAAATACGAGCCAATACCTTATATGTGCTTTAGCTATTCCATCTGCTTATGCATGTTGGTATTCTAGGTAAGTGTTTTCGCATTTGTCAGTTGTTGTTGGATGTCTGCTTGCAAGTCCCATTTTCAGTTTACTTTGTTATGGTATTCAGCGTCTATGCACGCCCTCCTTCCTTTCCCAATCCTTTCCCTCCAGCCTCTTTTTCTTTCGCCCTGGGTGTGGTTTGCACATGACACCCATGCTTAACTAGATTCCACAACTCTTGAATCACTTTTGTAAACCCTTTATTTCCTAGCGGGGTAGGATAGCAGTGGTTAAAATGATGGTTTTGCCACGCATTCTCCACGTTTTTAGAACTGTAGCGATTTCTGTAAATTTAGCTTAGCCCTATGAAATAGGTGATATGAAAGCCCGTGACATTAAACTTTATTTTGACATAGCAATTTTCTACTAAATGAAACATTGAATGAAAGATGGGTATGGATTGAGCCCATCATCTTATGAGCCCCTCTTATTGCTTTTGGGGGGGGGGTTAAAGCTCCCCTTTATTGTCTCACTACCTACCAAGCTTGCTAATCTCGGCCCATGTCTAGCATGATTATGTTTCCTCATCAGTATCTCTATTTTCGATCTCGGTCCTTTCTTTGAATTTTTTATCCTCCATCCTCACTGACTTTAAATTTGGAGCTCAGAAACCTCTGAGCATAAGGAAAATTGGCAATTTATATGAAGATAATTCTATATTATAATTTCCTACACTGTATAAGTTTTCAATACCTAGTAGTATGTTTTTTGCCGGTCTTAGATTACAACATGCTCTTCAATCCCTAGATGTTCCTAAGCCTACTTTCCCCAAGTCGGCTTTTAGTTTTTTCTTTGCCTACTTGGGCATCCAAGGGTATTTCCCTCTTTTATGATGATTTTTTTCCAATAGCTTCTTAACCCATTTAGGACCAAGCACAGTAAATTTACAGTGCTTGGTCCAGAGTTTTAAACCCTGCCAATAGTAAACAACTACACACAACTATGTCACCGAAAAACTGAAAAAGTTATTGTGTACAGAAAATGGCTGCAGAAAATACTTAAAAATTAAATGTCTTTGAAAAAAAAAGAGTACTATAGTAAAAAAAAAACCTATACAAGTTTGGTATTGTAGCAATCATACTACTGACCCATAGAATAAAGTTATCATGTCATTTTTGCCTTGACAGCAGCTGCCTGGCACTGGTTGCTCCAGGTAAGTTAATAGTTGATTAAAATCCCCTAGTAGTTTTTCATATCAGTTTTTCCCAGTGGTTTCCCATTTAGGCCTCATTCAGATGAGCGTGTTTTTTTGCACATGAAACTTTGCCCGTTCACTGGAGCAGCTGCTTCACAAAGGTCCCCTCATCACTGAACACTCTGCTGCCGCCCTATTGAAAGCAATGGGATGAAGGCAACCCCCGCAGCGATGATTTTCGGGGAGAGGGGAGGTGCTTGAAATATAAGCCCTACCCCGAAAATCATCATTAGCTGTAGAAAAAATAACTAAATTACTGATTGGTCAAAGAGCTCATCCAATCAGAGGCAGAGCTTTCAGGAGGCAGGGATTTTCAAATCCCAGGCCACCAGAATACAGAGAAAGACTGCCGGGGATGGGGAGAAGAGCCGGACAGCACTTCTAGGTGAGCTAGGGATGATTTTCGGGGTAGGGCTTATATTTTAAGTGACCCCCGCCCCCCCGAAAATCATGCTGTTATAGTGTTAAGTGTCGAGGTGACTCCCGGCGGGGATTAACAGAACCCTTGGGGAGTTCCCTGGCTAGAAGCACCTTTTAAATGCCCTGCTCTAAGCAGCAGGGAGGCTATTCCCTGCACAGGAGTTTCCATTAACTCCTGCTCCCATAGGAGTCAATGGAAACTCCTGCAAAACACCCACCCCTATCCTATCTTTTTTAGAAGAGTGCATTATGCGCGCGCAAAACACATGCTCGTGTGAAAGAGGCCTTGGTGTGTAATGATGACATGTATTTTCTCTGCCCATGTGCACAACCTTACATAAATCATTGTCATTTTCTGCCCAAATCCATCAGCATATCTAGATCCATTTACAATGATATACTGTCCTCTCTAATTTCTTTACATAGTTTAGTATCATCTGCAAATATTGATATTTTACTGTGCATTCCATTAATAGCAAGGTCATTAACAAATGTGTTAAAAAGAATAGGGCCCAATACTGCCCCCTGTGATGCCCCACTAGTAATTTTGACCCAATCAGAGTATGTACCATTAACCCTTTCCAATCCACTGTCTGATATCTAAAGACATTATGATTTAAGACTGTACAGCTCCAATGTTGGAAGACGTTCGTCAGGGTTCTCATACTTCATATTGCCAGCCTCTCTGCTGTTTGAGCCTATCCAACGTGTCACCTCATGCAGTACTGGCTTTAGCCAGCATATAGCGCCGTTGTATAACAGCAGAAAAAGAGTAACTCCCCTAGGAAAACCAGGATACAAATTGGATTGGAAAGGGTTAATAACTACCCTCTGCTTTCTATCACTGAGCCGTTTATTTACTCAGTTACATACATTCTCTCCCAGAGCAAGCATTCTCATTTTATATACCAACATTTTATGTGATACAGTATGAAACACTTTGAAAAATCAAGATATACAAGATCCAATGACTCTCCTCGGTCCAGTCTAGAACTTACCTCCTTGTAGAAGCTGTTCAGATTGGTTTGACTGGAGCAACCCCTCATAAACTCATGCTGATACAGAGTTATACAGCTAATTTCACTGAAGCACTCTATGATAGCAAGTCTTGGAAACCCAACACACATTTTATCCACATTAGAAGTTAGACTTACCAGCCTATAGTTTCTAGATTTACTTTTTGACCCCCTTTTGAATATTATGACCATATTGGCTGTGCGCCAACACTATCTTTTTTTACTATTTAAATAGTTGAATAACAATTTAGGGTTAGTTACACTCTCTGACATATAGTCTCTCTGTCTCCACCTTTGTTGCTTTTATCTACTTTTTGGGTAATTTATTTTTTTTCATAGATCTTTTATTACACTTTTTCTTTGCCCTCTTCTTTTGTTAGTTTAAATGCTTTCTGTTTTTTTGTTTATTTCCACCTTTAGGGCTCAGTCAGATGAGCGCTTTTTTATTCTCATCTATGTATGCAAAAAAAGCGCTCCACGCATTAGCAAAATGTGCGTGACCATAGCTC
Source organism: Eleutherodactylus coqui (assembly GCF_035609145.1). Lineage (NCBI taxonomy): Eukaryota > Metazoa > Chordata > Amphibia > Anura > Eleutherodactylidae > Eleutherodactylus > Eleutherodactylus coqui. The sequence continues at coordinate 243,217,372 of NC_089839.1, read as the reverse complement.
CTTGCCCATTGCTTTCAATGGGGCCAGCGCTGCTGCTGGCCCCATTGAAAGCAATGGGATGCAGGCAACCCCCGCAGTGATTTTCGGGAAAGGGCTTGAAATACAGTGTTCAGTGATGAAGGGCCTCCCCACGGGAATTTTTTACGTAAGACCTTCTGTAATTTTTGGTGGGCTATAGAAAACTATGGGAATATTTCATTATTGTTTTTCTCTCCATGTATCTCTACCCACAGATACTCCACATGCTTATCACTCTCACATATATCTTTCCATTGTGTGGACTTTAAACAGGATTTTACATAAAGACAAACCCCTCTCCCTTTCTGGTTTCTGCAATCCTTTCTGAACAGACTGTAACCCTGTAAATTAACTGCCCAGTTACAGCTTTCATCCAACCAGGTCTCAGTTATTCTCACTATGCCATAGTTTTCTTCAGACATTATTATTTCCAGTTTGTCAACCTTATTGGTTAGATTTCTAACATTAGTCACCATACAGTGTCCTGCTCAGTACAGTATGAGCCAGGGTAGGAGTCTGGCTGCTCAGGCAACCAGCAGCATTGGCGTAAATGAGAAATCAGTCCTGATTACTGGCTGGAGTGGAGCTGAGTTGCGGTGTAGAGATGAGCGAGCACCAAAATGCTCGGGTGCTCGTTACTCGAGCTGAGCTTTTTGTAATACTCGAGAGCTCGGTTCGAGTAACGAGCCCCATTGAAGTCAATGAGAGACTCTAGCATTTTTCAAGGTAACGCATGCTCTGCATAGGTCTCTCTCTCTCCCCTCCCTCTGAAATTTACCCGAGCACTGTGAGGTGCTCGCTCGAGTAACGAGTACTTTCGGGTATCCTAATGCTCAATCAAGCTCGGACGAGGATGTTTGCTCATCTCTATTGCGGTGCTTGGCTGGGGTGGGGTCCAGTGACAGTAGCCATGCTTCCACAGTGATGAGAGTGCCTTTAGCCTTAGGGATTTGCTCACAACTGTGACCACTATACTTATGCCACTGAATGGCTCAGTACAAAATAAAGCATTAATACGGCCATGTTGGTGAGTCCTTATGCACATTTAGATAGGCTTTAAAGTTACTCATGAAAATCTTGACTGTACTAATGCATAAATCCAGGCAAAGCAAAGTTAAAGCCATTAGACATTTATTGTAACGTTTAAGGTTTTTGAATCTCACTTAAAGCTTTTAGAAATGCACTTTCTTTACAATCTTCATATGCCGTCTTGCAGTCTGCACAGTTCCGTCAAATGACTATATAGATACAGTAACATAGGAAACTGCTGGCTGACACAAAACTTCATTTTCTGTGAGTTTTAATCTCAAGGAAATGATCAGTATAAATTAAGTGCCAGCAATAGTAGTAGCCTCTGAATGTAAGCATTAATAATTACAATGCATTATATCATCCAACACTTACAAACAGATGAAGACTCCAAAAATGGTGTTTTATCCATTAAGCAGAGCATTGATCACTAAAGGTAGCAGATCAACTTCTAGAGCATATGTTTACACGAAGGTTATCATCACAGGTAACGGATTATATAGAACTGCATCTGGAGATGGACAGCAACTAGAGAACAGGGATAAGCCCCCACTGTGAGCAGTGTACCATGCAGAAGAATTGTAGTATATAATTCTATTTCATTTTTGAATGTGCTACATATTTTTAATGTGGAGAAAACTCCTTGAGGGCACCATAGATTTGGAGAGCAAATTTCTCTAATAATAAGAATTTCCATGTATTTCTCCCTGACACCTGTTGTCCAAGTAAATTGATTCACGTAGCATTTTAATTAAAATAAAAAAGTTTTCCCCAGAATTGCATTTAAGCATCAAATTAAGTGCTCCTCGCTTGCCATGTAAAATCCTCTCCACTAAATCATTTTCAACGAGATGTTGCATCCTGAAATTAAACACAACTCATAAATATCAACTCCTGATGTATGTGTTTTCGCAATTACAGCAGCAATCAAGTGTGAACCATAAAGTATAGATTTCTGTTTCCTTGCAAAGAATACTTGTAGATTCCTCAGCTCTAATCTTTATAACTGCACAGAGAAAAATGCTGTAAAATGAGGCTAATTTGGGCCACAAAAGACATAAACACGTATGTGCCATAAGCAGCAGGAAACACTTCACAAGAAACTGAACATAGAAAAACAATTAGAGTAGAATTACACTTATTGACAATGGCAGAAAATTTCGTATTAGGCTTTAGGCCTCCTTCACACGGGCAACACGGCATCGCCGTGAGAAAGTTGCAGCGATATCGCATCGCTAGTCCGTGCGATATCGCTGCGTCTTCTCGCGGCAATATCGCGACTTTCTAGCGCTACAAAGTCGCATGTGGTGCTACAAAGTTGCACAACTTTGTAGCACCACATGCGAGGATTTTGGGGGAAGGCTTGAAATATAAGCTCTTCCCTGAAAATAAGCCATAGCTGAAGAAGAAAAAAAACACACATACATCACCTCTTCCGCGCTGTCCGCCCGGCTGCATCTTTTCCTGGGTCCCGCAACTGATCTTCTTCTTCTTCTCTTCTGGCCGGGGATTCAAAAATCCCCGCCTCCTGGAAGCGCTGTCTGTGATTGGCTAACGCTTAGCTAATCACAGCCAGCACTCGATGAGTGTCTGTGATTGGTTCAATCACAGTCATTCATCGAACACTGGCTGTGATTGGCTAAGAGTCGGCCAATCACAGCCATTGCTTCCACGAGGCTGGGATTTTTGAATCCCTGGCCAGAAGAGAAGAAGATGATCAGTGCCAGGACCCGGGGAGAAGATGCGGCTGGGCTGACTGTGCGTCTAAGTTGATGTATGTGTATTTTTTTTCTGCAGTTAGAGCTTAGAATATAGCTTTGACAGTAACATTTGCTACTGTCAAAGTTGCATCGCACCGCACGAAAACCGCGTTTTCGTGCGATGTGATGCAACAGAGAGGAAGGCTCCATAAGGAAACATGGGCTACAAAAGCTCGTGAGTCGTGGTCATATCGAGGTTTTTGTATTGGGTTGTTGCATGCTACAAAACATTGCGTGTGTGAAGGAACCTATAGGAAAGCATGGGCTTCTTACAGATGCGATTTGTAGCATTGTAGCAATGCTACAAAATCACACAACTTTGTCGCCCGTGTGAAGGAGGCCTTATATGCAGGAAAATTAAGAATTTTTGAGGCTCTACCTTGTTAATTGTGTTTGACCTTTCAGTAGCCAGTCTTGTTCTCCCGATGTTAGTGCCCATTGCAATTATGTCAGGTGTCGATCGCTGACTGCTGTAGTGACGTTCCATAGTTATGTTACTTGTGTGGCCATAAAGCATGTGATGCAGCTAAAGATACAATGGATGCAATGGAGAACACGCAAATCTCTGCATTAAGATTCAAAATGGACAAACAGTTCAATATATTTACTTTACAATTCAGTTGCTGTCCTCCACTGCCAGCTTTGTGCATCCTCCGCAGCACTGTCCATGGTGATCACACAATTGATGTTACTATGGATTGAATGTAAATGATGTGGTCAGTGATTGACCACCATGGTCAACTGTTGTGTTATCAGAATAGAGGAGGGGGTAGTACAAAATTTGTTGAGAAATTCCAAATCCTTTTACATTTCTCTTACAGAATACATTGCAGATTATCAGATTTCCTGAACCATTAGATGCTGGTTTAAAGGAATTTTACTACATATTCATATAATGTAATTATGTGATACAGTATTTAAATTGGCTCTAGGGCAGAGAATGAATTATGAAATGACAAAACAGACAAACGTTGTACAGGAGTCTAGTTGTGGTTCACTATATGTTAACTGTTAAGTATGATAAATAAATGTACTTTGTATCTCTGTGAATTGTTATTCACGATAGTATCTCTCATCTTGCATTTTGGTTATTTGCATTTCAGATGATCCATGCCTGGAGATGTGTGTTTTTATACGATATATCATTTTAGATTTCATTGTAATTTGCTTCTCTTTGTACTGTAATCTTTGAAGCGTGAAGCTTTCAAGGCCACATGTACCATACACAACATTACAGCATGCACAGAGCGCATATGGTGGTACTCGGAGTCCCCATGATTCCATATCACTGTACCACATAATACAGCAGTGTTTCTAAGGGAGAATGTCTTTGTAATATGGCATATAGTGTAACGTGCCATAAGTTTTTCTTTTTAAAGATTAGAGTAAGAAGAATCCAATGGAACTAAATATTTGCATGCCTCCATATGAAAACTGTGACATACAGAATTGCGGTATGTGGCTATTTATTTCTCTGGATGCCATTTTACAGGTCTTTATAATGAACAACAATGCCCCAAGGTTGTGTTTCTAAAGAAATGTTAGGCCTGTAGATATGCTTATATGTTTTTAGACACATACAGTCTATGTATACTTATGGAGTATGGCTATGTAACCTGGACTTAAAGGGGTTGTCCCGCGCCGAAATGGTTTTTTTTTTTTTTTTCAATAGCCCCCCCCCGTTCGGCGCGAGACAAACCCGATGCAGGGGTTTAAAAAAAAAAAAACGCATAGTACTTACCCGAATCCCCGCGCTCCGGTGACTTCTTACTTACCTTGCGAAGATGGCCGCCGGGATCTTCACCCACGGTGGACCGCAGGTCTTCTCCCATGGTGCACCGTGGGCTCTGTGCGTTCCATTGCCGATTCCAGCCTCCTGATTGGCTGGAATCGGCACACGTGACGGGGCGGAGCTACGAGGAGCAGCTCTCCAGCACGAGCGGCCCCATTCAGAAGGGAGAAGACTGGACTGCGCAAGCACGTCTAATCGGGAGATTAGACGCTGAAATTAGACGGCACCATGGAGACGAGGACGCTAGCAACGGAACAGGTAAGTGAATGACTTCTGTATGGCTCATATTTAATGCACGATGTATATTACAAAGTGCATTAATATGGCCATACAGAAGTGTATACCCCCACTTGCTTTCGCGGGACAACCCCTTTAAAGGGGTTGTCCAGCGAAAGCAAGTGGGGTTACACACTTCTGTATGGCCATATTAATGCACTTTGTAATATACATCGTGCATTAAATATTGGCCATACAGAAGTTATATACTTACCCCCTCCGCTGCTGGCGTCCCCGTTTCCATGGCGCCCACCAAACTTCTCCTCTGGCTGCACGAACAGTTGCGCTTGCGCACTGAAGATTCCTCTTCTTGATGGTCCGGGCTCACGAGCTGCGTCCTGGCTCCTCCTTCTTCTTCGCGTCATCGCGTAGCTCCGCCTCCATCACGTGGTGCCGATCAGCCAATGAGGTGGCTGGAATCGGCAGTGGAGCGCAGACTAGAGAAGAACATCCACGGTGCACCATGGGAGAAGACCCGCAGTGCACTGTGGGAGAAGACCAGCGGCGCCATCTTGGAAAGAAGATTCTTCAAAGCTGCAGAATGGGGATCCAGGTAAGAGACTTAAAAAAAAAAACAAAAAAACAAATAGATGGGCTTTTACTGTGTACTATGTGGGGGTCTGTGCAAAAAAAAAAAAAAATTATGTTTCGGCGCAGGACAACCCCTTTAAGGAATAATTTCTTGTTTACTAATGACAGCAACATTGTATCACATTTTATACTTGTTTAGATATTCAAAATAAAGCCAGGTGAATTGGGATTTTTTTTTAATCAAAAGGGTGAAATGGCATACACTGACATAGTAGAATATAGTTGAGGCAAAGATACTGTATACCATTAAGTAATATAGGCAACTGCTACAGGGCTCATGCTACAAGTGGAGTGACCTGCTGTAACTCATATGCAGTTTCTCAGGGGCTGCTCTGACATTCTGTTATGCTTCTGCTACAACCAGCAAGGAACTTCCCTTTTGCTGATCTGGTGGACGAATTGGTAGTGAGACTATCAGCTGACAGATGGTCCACCAATCAGTAAAAAGAAAGGCATGACTGCATGCTGTCCTCAACGGGATGAAGGGGAGAGCTCTCCCGCTATGCAAAAATGTGTGAAGAGCTAAAAGCATCCTGGCGACATCCACTGCCTCCTGTCAGTGACTGAAACAACACCAGCAGAAGAAAGGAGCAGAACTGTGTCCCATCTGGAACTTGGAGAAACTGGAGCCATACCCTGCTGATCTCTGGACTGGTGACTGTCTGACACCATTGGATGGAGAGAAGGCATTTCTGTAGAAGATCTGTAATGGATGGGGAGAGGATCAGGATTTGTATAATGCTGGTGCAAAGTTATCCAAACTTTGTGCATAATGGTGAAATAGGGAGTTTGCATGTGTCTGTGATCTAAGGGAGAGTGGATTATACATCTATTTTCATGGCAGAGGTGGTGGTGGGGGTTTATAATATGCTCTGTGTGTCATGGGGTAATCATAGCTCACCACCCACTGGACATTTTAGGTCCCACCGAGTGTGCCCTTAAACCATCCTAGAAATTTTCATTATGTGATATTTTCCTAGAAGCCATAACCTCTTTAAGTCCCAGTGAAAAAAAAATGATTAGGGCCCTTTTACATTTCTTAATTTGAACCAGATGATGAGTGTCAATTGACAACATCAATGCTCACTTAAATGGCCTTTACACAGGCTCATGCAAACTGTATGGGGGGGCGAACGATTGTTAAAGGAGTTTCCGAGCAAAAACTATTGATGATCTATCCTCAGTATAGGTCATAAATAGTTAATCGCCTGGGACCCACCACTTGGGATCCCCAGTCATGAGTGCAGCAGGCCAGATGTGCATTATAGAGGACAGAAATGGAAGTTCCCTAGCTGGCTTCATTCCCTTTGAAATCAATGGGAGCTGGAGCCAGCTTTCACACTTTCAGCACCAACACCTCTGACATTGAGGATGGATGCAGAAGTGTAGAACCACTTCTGCTCCCATTGATTTCAATGGGAGTGAAGCCACCGAGGGCACTTCCATCCTTTATGACACACCTCCAGCCTGCTGCACTGAAAGCGGGTTAGGTGGGCTATGCTGAGGATAGGTCATCAATAGTTTTTGCTTGATAACCCCTTTAATACGATTGTTCATCCCTTATAAATAGAGATGAGCGAACCTCCTCGTTTCGAGTAATTACTCAAACGAGCACCGCGATTTTCAAATACTTCAGTACTCGGGTGAAAAGATTCGGGGGGCGTCGGGTGGCCGGGGAGGCGTGGCGAAGCGGGGGTAGCAGCGGGGAACAGGGGGGAGCCCTCTCTCTCTCCCTCTCCCCCCCACTCCCCGCTGCAACCCCCCACTCACCCACAGCGCCCCCCGAATCTTTTCGCCCGAGTACGGAAGTACTCGAAAATCGCGGTGCTCGGGCAAAAAAGGGGCGTGGCCGAGTAGGCTCGCTCATCTCTACTTATAAACTTTCTCACACCTTCACCATGGAGAGCCGCACATCCCTTGTTTATACGGGAAGATGTGCCACCAATAACAGGAATTTTTAGCCCTATAGGGCTGATGTCCATGAGTGTCGCGGGATATTCCCGTGGATTTACGCTGCGGGAGTACCGCAATTAAAAACAAAACTCACCCACTAGTGATCGTGGAAAAATGTGTGTTTTTCTACAGTCTCCATGAATGCTGTATTAATGGCGTAAATCAGCGGAAAATAGAACATGTCGCATTTTTTACCACTCCTGGAAATCCACTGTGGAATTCTGCATGTTGGCATTGGCTGCCAGAAAGCTATTAGTTTTGCTAGAATCTAATAGCTGCGTAATTCATGCATGGATTTACGCTGCAGGCACCACTGTACAAATCCATTTGTGGGCATTCAAGCTTAAAGGGGTTGTCCCGCGCCGAAACGGGTTTTTTTTTTTTTCAAGAGACAACCCCGATGCAGGGGTTAAACAAGAACACCGGACAGCGCTTACCTGAATCCCCGCGCTCCGGTGACTTCATACTTACCGGCTGAAGATGGCCGCCGGGATCTTCTCCCTCGGTGGACCGCAGGGCTTCTGTGCGGTCCATTGCCGATTCCAGCCTCCTGATTGGCTGGAATCGGCACGTGACGGGGCGGAGCTACACGGAGCCCCATTGAGAAAAGAAGAAGACCCGGACTGCGCAAGCGCATCTAATTTGGCGATTAGACGCTGAAAATTAGACGGCTCCATGGAAACGAGGACGCTAGCAACGGAACAGGTAAGTGAAAAATTTCTTATATCTTCTGTATGGCTCATAATTAATGCACAATGTACATTACAAAGTGCATTAATATGGCCATACAGAAGTGTATAGACCCACTTTGTTTCGCGGGACAACCCCTTTAAGTTGCAATCACCCAACAGATGACCGTTTCTATGCTGGATGATCACCAGCACCTTCACATGTTCAGATGACAATTCGTTGCCAATCATTTACCTGTTTCTAAGACCCTTTAGGAGGAATACTAAAGTATGTTCCATTAGACTGATTTTATGAGATCCCATGCAAAGAGCAGAAAATCCTCCAGCATGCTGCAGTGTGGACATTCAACATCATAGTTTATCATAACACCTGCTATATTTTGTATACTATGGCACTATTTTGACACTGTACACTTTATCATTTTGGAGTATGGTAGGAAAACTTTTTTGGAGGGGGAGGGGAGGCTTCCAGTTTTTGCTATGGAGCCCTGTGATTTCTATGTACAGCTGTGCCTGCAATATATGCCGTACATGTCCCACCAATGTGCTGTGAAGGTAGCCTTAGGCCACTTTTAGACTTCAGAATTCTGGTCAGTATTTTCATTAATACCTGTAAGCCAAAACCAGGAGTGCAAGAAAAATAGTGGAAAAATATAAAAAATAGTTTCTCTGTTCTTTCGATCCACTGCTGGTTTTGCCTTAGAAATAATGATGCAAAATACTGACCAACGTGCTGCCATGCGAAAGTAGCCTTAGTATACAATTGTAGGTGTACAATATTTTGCTAGGGGAGTGTTTTTAACTGCAATACTTTTTATACTTTTTTCTGCCAATGTTTGATATCCAATACCCAAATTGCTGACTTTTTGGAAAATGTTTACAAACTTTGGATATTTGTGACCAGTATAATTTATGTGCATGTGCCATTTCTGTAAGTAATGCTTGGCGGGCATTCAATAAAATCTGCATGAGTTTGGTTGTGCAAAATCAGCAAAATAACAATTTGTATAAATTGTTAAAAAAGATAGCAGATAGATAAGACAAAAAAAAACTGGGTCTATAATGCCCATTTACAATAACTACAGATATTGATATTCTGAAATCATTTACCATCCAGCTATCCAATAAAAACTGACTGGCAAATTATTGGCTTCTTTGCCATTTGTGTAACCTTTTCGCTATTCAATAATTTTTTTTTTGTCTGTATTCAATAGTCTTTGCAGAAGATCTCATTCTATTACCGTACAAGGTCAATAGCATTTCAGATCCTTGCAAGAAATGTTTCCTTTTGTTTCAATGAACGCTGTGGTACTTATCAATTAACTGCTTATGCTCATTTCTCACCAGCATGAGGGTTTCTGTCTCTCTGCTCCGTTTATGGAGCAGAGAAATTGAATTAAGGGGAAAAATGGGAAGTTTTCATTTGCTTCAGTTTCGTTAGTTTTTAGAGATGAGCGAGCACCAAAATGCTCGGGTGCTCGTTACTCAGGACGAACTTTTCATGATGCTCGAGGGTTCGTTTCGAGTAATGAACCCCATTAAAGTCAATGGGCGACCCGAGCATTTTTGTATTTCGCCGATGCTCGCTAAGGTTTCCTTGTGTGAAAATCTGGGCAATTCAAGAAAGTGATGGGAACGACACAGCAACGGATAGGGCAGGCGAGGGGCTACATGTTGGGCTGCATCTCAAGTTCCCAGGTCCCACTATTAAGCCACAATACCGGCAAGAGCGCCCCCCCCCCCCTCCCAACAACTTTTACTTCTGAAAAGCCCTCATTAGCATGGCATACCTTTGCTAAGCACCACACTACCTCCAACAAAGCACAATCACTGCCTGCATGACACTCCACTGCCACTTCTCCTGGGTTACATGCTGACCAACCGCCCCCCCTCCCCCCCACAGCGCACACCAAAGTGTCCCTGCGCAGCCTTCAGCTGCCCTCATGCCACACCACTCTCATGTCTATTTAGAAGTGCGTCTGCCATGAGGAGGAACCGCAGGCACACACTGCAGAGGGTTGGCACGGCTAGGCAGCGACCCTCTTTAAAAGGGGCGGGGCGATAGCCCACAATGCTGTACAGAAGCAATGAGAAATAGAATCCTGTGCCACCGCCATCAGGAGCTGCACACGTGGGCATAGCAATGGGGAACCTATGTGCAACACACTATTCATTCTGTCAAGGTGTCTCTGCATGCCCCAGTCAGACCGGGCTTTTTAATTCATAGACACAGGCAGGTACAACTCCCTATTGTGAAGTCCCTGTCGACCGACAGCATGGGTGGCTCCCTGGAACCCACCGGCGATACACAAAAATATCCCATTGCATTGCCCAACACAGCTGAGGTAGTAATGTCGTGCTTAATGCAGGTGGGCTTCGGCCCACACTGCATGCCCCAGTCAGACTGGGGTTCTTTACAAGTGGAAACAGATGCATTTATAATTCCCTGTGGACCCACAGCATGGGTGGGTGCCAGGAAGCCACCGGCGGTACATAGAAATATCCCATTGCATTGCCCAACACAGCTGAGGTAGTAATGTCGTGCTTAATGCAGGTGGGCTTCGGCCCACACTGCATGCCCCAGTCAGACTGGGGTTCTTTACAAGTGGACACATGTAGGTTAAACTCCGTGTGCACCTACAGCATGGGTGGGTGCTAGGAAGCCACCGGCGGTACATAGAAATATCCCATTACATTGCCCAACACAGCTGAGGTAGTAATGTCGTGCTTAATGCAGGTGGGCTTCGGCCCACACTGCATGCCCCAGTCAGACTGGGGTTCTTTACAAGTGGAAACAGATGCATTTATAATTCCCTGTGGACCCACAGCATGGGTGGGTGCCAGGAAGCCACCGGCAGTACATAGAAATATCCCAAAGCATTGCCCAACACAGCTGAGGTAGTAATGTCGTGCTTAATGCAGGTGGGCTTCGGCCCACACTGCATGCCCCAGTCAGACTGGGGTTCTTTACAAGTGGAAACAGATGCATTTATAATTCCCTGTGGACCCACAGCATGGGTGGCTCCCTGGAACCCACCGGCGGTACATAAATATATCCCATTGCAGTGCCCAACACAGCTGATGTAACGTCAGCTGTAATGCAGGTGGGCAAAAAATTAATTGGATTACACTGTAGGCGAGGGCCCACAAAAATTGGTGTACCAACAGTACTAATGTACCTCAGAAAAATTGCCCATGCCCAACCAAGAGGGCAGGTGAAACCTATTAATCGCTTTGGTTAATGTGGCTTAAGTGGTAACTAGGCCTGGAGGCAGCCCAGTTTAACGAAAAATTGGTTCAAGTTAAAGTTTCAACGCTTTTAAGAGCATTGAAACGTATAAAAATTGTTTAGAAAAATTATATGAGTGAGCCTTGTGGCCCTAAGAAAAATTGCCCGTTCGGCGTGATTACGTGAGGTTTCAGGAGGAGGAGCAGGAGGAGGAGGAGGAGGAATATTATACACAGATTGATGAAGCAGAAATGTCCCCGTTTTGGATGGTGAGAGAGAACGATGCTTCCATCCGCGGGTGCATAATACGTATTGCTTAGGTATCGCTGCTGTCCGCTGGTGCAGAAGAGAAGTCTGGGGAAATCCAGGCTTTGTTCATCTTGATGAGTGTAAGCCTGTCGGCACTGTCGGTTGACAGGTGGGTACGCTTATCCGTGATGATTCCCCCAGCCACACTAAACACACTCTCTGACAAGACGCTAGCCGCAGGACAAGCAAGCACCTCCAGGGCATACAGCGTGAGTTCAGGCGACGTGTCCAGCTTCGACACCCAGTAGTTGTAGGGGGCAGAGGCGTCACCGAGGACGGTCGTGCGATCGGCTACGTACTCCCTCACCATCCTTTTACAGTGCTCCCGCCGACTCAGCCGTGACTGGGGAGCGGTGACACAGTCTTGCTGGGGAGCCATAAAGCTGGCAAAGGCCTTGGAGAATGTTCCCCTGCCTGCGCTGTACATGCTGCATGATCTCTGCGCCTCCCCTGCTACCTGGCCCTCGGAACTGCGCCTTCTGCCACTAGCGCTGTCGGATGGGAGGTTTACCATCAGTTTGTCCACCAGCGCCCTGTGGTATTGCATCATTCTCGAACCCCTTTCCTCTTCGGGAATGAGAGTGCAAAGGCTCTCCTTATACCGTGGGTCGAGCAGTGTGTACACCCAGTAATCCGTAGTGGCCAGAATGCGTGTAACGCGAGGGTCACGAGAAAGGCATCCTAACATGAAGTCAGCCATGTGTGCCAGGGTACCTGTACGCAACACTTGGCTGTCTTCACTAGGAAGATCACTTTCAGGATCCTCCTCCTCCTCCTCTTCCTCCTCCTCAGCCCATACACGCTGAAAGGATGACAGGCAAGCAGCATGGGTACCGTCAGCAGTGGGCCAAGCTGTCTCTTCCCCCTCCTCCTCATCCTCCTCATGCTCCTCCTCCTCCTCCTGAACGCGCTGAGATATAGACAGGAGGGTGCTCTGACTATCCAGCGACATACTGTCTTCCCCTCGGCTCTGTTTCCGAGCGCAAAGCATCTGCCTTTATGCTTTGCAGGGAACTTCTCAAGATGCATAGCAGAGGAATGGTGACGCTAATGATTGCAGCATCGCCGCTCACCACCTGGGTAGACTCCTCAAATTTTCCAAGGACCTGGCAGATGGCTGCCAACCAGGGCCACTCTTCTGTAAATAATTGAGGAGGCTGACTCCCACTGCGCCGCGCAAGTTGGAGTTGGTATTCCACTATAGCTCTACGCTGCTCATAGAGTCTGGCCAACATGTGGAGCGTAGAGTTCCACTGTGTGGGCACGTCGCACAGCAGTCGGTGCACTGGCAGATTGAACCGATGTTGCAGTGTCCACAGGGTGGCAGCGTGCATGTGGGATTTGCGGAAATGTGCGCAGAGCTGGCGCACCTTTCCGAGCAGGTATGACAAGTGGGGGTAGCTTTTCAGAAAGCGCTGAACCACCAAATTAAACACATGGACCAGGCATGGCACGTGCGTGAGGCTGCCGAGCTGCCGAGCCGCCACCAGCTTACGGCCGTTGTCACACACGACCATGCCTGGTTGGAGGCTCAGCGGCGCAAGCCAGCGGTCGGTCTGCTCTGTCAGACCCTGCAGCAGTTCGTGGGCCATGTGCCTCTTCTCTCCTAAGCTGAGTAGTTTCAGCACGGCCTGCTGACGCTTGCCCACCGCTGTGCTGCCACGCCGCGTTACAACGACTGCTGCCGATGTGCTGCTGACACATCTTGATTGCGAGACAGAGGTTGCGTAGGAGGAGGAGGAAGGTGCTTTAGTGGAGGAAGCATACACCGCCGCAGATACCACCACCGAGCTGTGGCCCGCAATTCTGGGGGTGGGTAGGACGTGAGCGGTCCCAGGCTCTGACTCTGTCCCAGCCTCCACTAAATTCACCCAATGTGCCGTCAGGGAGATATAGTGGCCCTGCCCGCCTGTGCTTGTCCACGTGTCTGTTGTTAAGTGGACCTTGGCAGTAACCGCGTTGGTGAGGGCGCGTACAATGTTGCGGGAGACGTGGGTGTGCAGGCCTGGGACGGCACATCGGGAAAAGTAGTGGCGACTGGGAACTGAGTAGCGCGGGGCCGCCGCCGCCGCCATCATGCTTTTGAAAGCCTCCGTTTCCACAAGCCTATACGGCAGCATCTCTAGGCTGATCAATTTTGCAATGTGCACGTTTAACGCTTGAGCGTGCGGGTGCGTGGCGTCGTACTTGCGCTTGCGCTCAAACTGTGGCGCTAGCGACGTCTGGACGCTACGCTGAGAGACATTGCTGGATGGGGCCGAGGACAGCGGAGGTGAGGGTGTGGGTGCAGGCCAGGAGACGGTAGTGCCTGTGTCCTCAGAGGGGGGTTGGATCTCAGTGGCAGGTTGGGGCACAGGGGGAGAGGCAGTGGTGCAAACCGGAGGCAGTGAACGGGCATCGTCCCACCTTGTGGGGTGCTTGGCCATCATATGCCTGCGCATGCTGTTGGTGGTGCCTCCCCAGCTGATCTTGGCGCGACAAAGGTTGCACACCACTGTTCGTCGGTCGTCAGGCGTCTCTGTGAAAAACTGCCACACTGTAGAGCACCTTGACCTGTGCAGGGTGGCATGGCGCGAGGGGGCGCTTTGGGAAACAGTTGGTGGATTATTCGGTCTGGCCCTGCCTCTACCCCTGGCCACCACACTGGCTTGGGCCTCCGCGTCCTCGCCCGCGTCCACGTCCTATAGGCCTACCCCTACCCCTCAGCATGGTGTATTACCAGTGATTTGATTTCCCAGGCAGGAAAGAAAGTGGCGCAAGCCTGCAGCCAAAATACAATTTTTTCCCTTGTTTTTCAAAGGACAAGCCACACTGCGTGTATTCAATGAATACTACTAAGTTTAATAACTGTGTTGTGGCCCTGCAAATGTGTCAGAGAACTGCAGTGATGCAAAGTTATTGGCTCCAGCAGATCAGGGATTTCCCATGCAGGAAAAAAATTGGCGCAAGCCTGCAGTAAAACGTAGCTGGCTGCGTCTGATTTTTTTTAACGTTCTGCACGCAGCACACACGTACCCAGAGCCCTGAGGACTGTCAGAGGCAGGCGAAATACAATTTTTTCCCTTGTTTTTCAAAGGACAAGCCACACTGCGTCTATTCAATGAATAATGTATGTCTTCTGGCCCTGCCTACACAATTCTATCCCTGTAGTATTAATTCCGGGTGCAATGGTCTGCACAGCCGGTTTTGAGAAAGAAAAAAAAATATGCAACACTGCTAACAGCAGCCTGGACAGTACTGCACACGGATAGATGTGGCCCTAGAAAGGACCGTTGGGGTTCTTGAAGCCTACACTCACTGCTAACACTCTCCCTGCCTAACCACCACTTCTGTCCCTATTGCAGGGCGCAATGCTCTGCAGATCCAATTTAAAAAAAAAATAAAAAAATACAGTGCTAACACAGTACTGCACACTATTAGATGTGGCCCTGAGAAGGACCGTTGGGGTTCTTGAAGCCTACACTAACTCCTAACGCTCTCCCTACAGCAGCTCCAGCACGATACCACTGTCCCTCAGCTAACTCACAAGGCATGTGTGGCGAGCCGCGGGAGGGGCCGACTTTTATACTCGGGTGACATCTGATCGCCCCAGCCACTCACAGCAGGGGGGTGGTATAGGGCTTGAACGTCACAGGGTGAAGTTGTAATGCCTTCCCTGTCTTTCAATTGGCCAGAAAAGCGCGCTAACGTCTCAGAGAGGAAACTGAAAGTAACCGGAACACTGCGTGGTACTCGTTACGAGTAACGAGCATCCCGAACACCCTAATATTCGCACGAATATCAAGCTCGGACGAATACGTTCGCTCATCTCTATTAGTTTTCAGTTCTTTTTTTTTTTTTTATTGGAAAAAACAGCGCTATTTGTTCTATTAAAAAATGAAAGACTAAAACTTTCTGTTTTTTAGAAACCCCAAAGTAATCAAACTCATCAGTTTACTTGGTTTCAGGATATTTCGTCCAATTTGTTTTCATCCAATCCAAATCTTGTCCAATTCATACATTTTGTCCATTGCTTTCCTCATCCACTAAGACATTTTGTCCAATTTCTTTTGTCCAATTTCTTTCCTCGTCCTTAAAACAAGTGGCTGAGAATCACTTTTGCATTCCCAAGGCTAAGTGGATAAAATTTAGGTTGGACACAGTGATACATAGGACAAATTGAGATTTGACGAATTGTCCGCCCAGACAAGTTTTTTCTTGGACAAACGTATGAAAGGACAAGAAAATCTTGGACCTAATGTCCCCCTGGACAAGTTTTTGCTTGGACAAATCTTGGACCAACAGCCCTCAAATCTTTCATTTCCTTTTTAATTCAGTTTCTCTGCTCCAAAAACAGAGCAAAGATATGGAATTATGACTGAAGCCCTAACATTACTGTGAAATGAGCCTTTGTGGTCATGCTCAATGACTCTCTTATAAACTCCAATTGGGTGTAAGGCTTGGCTCACACGTAGGGAGCAAAAGCAATAGTGGTGAGGGAGTGAAGTTGAGAGCAATGCAACTATCGCATTAAAAAAAATGCCGAAACTACCGCATATTTAATGTTATGTCTACGCTGTAATTTTAGTGTTGATTATTTGGGAAACGTCTGAAGACATTCTGATTGAAGGCTGTACAGCTTCGATGTCGGAAGACGTCCGGCAGGGTATTCTTACTGTAGATTACGGGCCGCTTTGTTGTCGGGGGCCTCTCCAGCATGTCCCATACCGCAGTACCAGCTCTAACCAGCAGAGAAAGCCCCGAGGAAACCCTGAATCCAAAATGGGATTGCAAAGGGGTTTAATAGGGAATATCATAGCTTTCTAGTTAATAACTTAAAACATCGGTCCACTATACTTTTACTATTTAAAAAAAAAGCAAATCATGAAAGTCACAAAAGTTGCCAGTGTAAGTCCAATCTTATTGTTTATGCAGTTTTGTAGGTATACGAAATAGCTAAGTGGAAGCTTACAGCTTAGCGGCTGAAAGATTCTAGGCAGTGATGACAAGTAATTAAAAATATGCAAGCACTAGGGAAAAAATGAAGATTAATACATGTTTTAGAATAATAGTTTTTAGGCATTTGGTGGAAGCTGTAAGAGAGCAACCTGTAGAATAAAGTCCAAGCTACAGGCAAGATATCCATAGGATGTTAAAGCAATTATGTCAGAATCAAAAGAAAATGGTTACCTGTTTTAATGCAGGAGAATTTTTGACAGAAGGTGGAAGTTGGCAACATTAGTTAACAATAGTCATAATCACTAAGAAAAAAGAGGTCAAATATAACCTGTTCAGGTAGTGGGAGTGGTGAGCAAGAATGCCACGAATTCTGTGGCTTTAGATAAGATGGGGACAAAACCTCTGGATGCCGTGAGAAAGGACAGAACCCATGCTGCTAAGAGCTGCATGTTTTGTTATGCACCAGAGATGTGAATTCTCCAAGCAATAATTGGTTTTCTGCTGGCTAGACTGGGCTGTGAGGTGTAAGGAATCTCCCCATTATTTACCCTTATGAACTTTTCTGATCAGATTCCCAAGTCATGATCCCCAGAATGGTCATTGATTGGTTACAGTAGTATTGATGAAGCCATAACGTAATCAGGAATGGAGCCAAGATGCAGTAAGCCAGATGATAAAATGCAGTTAGGAATGAATACAAGGGTTAGAGTCAGGAGTAGAACAAGTACCAGATGAATAATGTAAAGCACATGTGTCAAACTCAAGGCCTGCAGGTCGAATTTGGCCCGCCTCGTCATTTTATGTGGCCCACAACAAGGTCTAGACACAGAAAGACCATTTCTCCACTTTCCCCAGAGGAGGCAAACCAAAACTGTGGGTATTCGTTGTATATTTGGACTTTCTTGCATTTTTTTCTGCTCATATTCCCTGCATTTTTCACGGATGGAAAAAAAGCAAGAAGGTCCCTTAGATTTCTCATGTCTTTATGCATAAATATGCAGTGAATACATATTGTAAGCAGGTAAAGAGTGAGATGGGGATGGAGTATATCTCCCTCTCAGGCTCTTAGTCTGGATAGGGTGGAGATCCAGTCCACAACTTCACCATAGTTCCCAGGTAGCTCAGCTGTAGGCACTGACCCCATTAAGGGAGCATAAAAGACTGCAGCTCCCAGGAGTCAGTGTCTAGCAGCTTGGGGTGGGATCACCACTTGCCTGGTGGACCTGAGCACCCTGTGTGGTGCAGATTTGAAAGGATTATGTCATGTGGATCGTTTGTGTGGTTGTACAGCCTGACAGCCTGAGGAGAGGCATACAGGCTGACAGCCTGAGTAGGAAGCCTCTGACCACCTTGTATGGTGCAACTTGCGTTTCAAGTTTTGTATGGACTTGAGCACCCTGCGTGGTGCCTCTGCTACTTTGAAGGACTTTATTTTCTGTCTTGCTGTGCTGGAAACTAAAACGGAAGCAAGCTTTATTCCACTTTCTCGTCCTGTGTGTCGCTGCCGCCCCTCCCCTGGAGGACACTATCACAATATATATCATGCATATTTACGTGATCCTATTGACTTTGGGCAATTTTGGTCCATAATACAGACCATAATAGGACACGCTGCAATTTTTTTCACATGAATAAATTACGTGCATTAAAACAAGTCTGAATATTTTACTACAAATCAATGGGGCTTAAGCTGTCCATATCTTATTAATGGAGAAAAAAATATACGTGTAGTACAGAGCGTAAATACGCTCATGTGAATGAGGCTTATAACCTGCCCTTTGAAGGCAACTATAATGCTAATGTAGCCTGGGGAAAATCACTTTAAAACCCCTAAGGAAGGAAGAAGCAATATCCAAGAACACGGTCAAGGTCATAGTCAATGTGGAGTCAAAATTAGGATCACAGCTAGTGATGAGCTTGTATTGGAATAATCGGGTCAGGAGTGGTCGACCCAATTTTCCACAAATAATCGGGAATTGAGACAACTCAATCCGGATTCGCATTAAAGTCAATGGTAGTAAAAAATCAGGTTCGCTAATTGGCCTCCTTAAAGGGGTTGTCCCGAGGCAGCAAGTGGGTCTATACACTTCTGCATGGCCATAATAATGCACTTTGTAATGTACATTGTGCATTAATTATGAGCCATACAGAAGTTATAAAAAGTTTTATACTTACCTGCTCCGTTGCTGGCGTCCTCGTCTCCATGGTGCCGACTAATTTTCGCCCTCCGATGGCCAAATTAGCCGCGCTTGCGCAGTCCGGGTCTTCTTCTTTTCTGAATGGGGCTCCGTGTAGCTCCGCCCCGTCACGTGCCGATTCCAGCCAATCAGGAGGCTGGAATCGGCAATGGACCGCACAGAAGCCCTGCGGTCCATGGAGACAGAGGATCCCGGCGGCCATCTTCAGCAGGTGAGTATGAAGACGCCGGACCGCCGGGATTCAGGTAAGCGCTGTGCGGGTGGTTTTTTTAACCCCTGCATCGGGGTTGTCTCGCGCCGAACGGGGGGGGGGTTTAAAAAAAAAAAACCTGTTTCGGCGCGGGACAACCCCTTTAAGGTTTTTAATGCAGCATAGTGGTGTTTTTCACTGAATGGGGAAAAATGGTTAGCACTGTTGCCCTGCAGTGCTGGGTTCCTAGGTTCAAATCTCATCAAGGATCAAAGGATAAAGTCTCTTGTCGTCTGGCAACTGGATGTAGCCATCAGCTGGAGCTGTGTCCAATTGCAAGGACTCGTTGCAGGAATTTGGCAAGGAGAATTAAACTACAAAATTAATTGAAAGCCCATGTAGGCCAAGTATCTCTTTGAAGACAATCCAAGTAAACTGAATAGCTGAGGAAAAACTATATAATGGGACAAAATGGCCTTTTTAGAAAAATGATACTCCACCACCCAGGTGGTAACGTGTTCCCGAGCAGGAGGAAAATTTGGATCTTGGTCCAAGGTTCCATTAGAATAGCAAAGGCTGAAGGAGACTTGATGATGTCTGCTTAGATGGTTTGAACTGTGCACAGGTGATACAAGATTTAACAAAGTCTTTAATCTGTTTGTACATTTGAACTCCCAATTATATCCAAGAGGTAGTTTACTAGCATGCTTGACTCCAGAGTGTCCAGACAATAAAAAATAATGAAGAATAAGCTCAAGACAACACTTTTGAAAGGAGACTGAAAATGAATGTCTTCTTGGAGGAACTTCTGAGGAAATTGAATAGTGACAGAAGACCAGCAAAGAACTTTCACTTGAAAGCATACTGAAAACATACAGTAACCAATGCGACCTTGTGAGATGAGGTTTCTAGAGATACTAGAGCAGAATGTGGAGTTTATTGACTAGAGAATACTCAACAAGTTTTTTGCAGCTTCTAGGTCCACAAAAGAAAGGCAGGATTTATAGAGCATCCTCAATTTTAAACTGACAAGAAACAATAATTTGTTCTCAGTGAAAGGAAATGTTGGGCCTAAGATGATTTCCTAGACCTTGAAGTTTTTTCTGTTTACACAAGGACAACCTGAACAAATGACATGCAGATGGCCACAATAGAGATATAGTCCTTGAATCAGCCAGTGAGTTCTATATTTCTGTGATAAATCTGTGTGACACAATTGCATTGGTTCCTAAGGATAGTGGGAGGATTATTGAAAGTTAGAGCCAGTCAGAGATACCAGTGTAATAACTAGGGAGATTAGTTGTAGGAAGATCTTAACTTGCTAATTCATTCTCAATATCCCTCATGTAAGGCTGCTACCAAAGCCTTATTGTTTTATGTCAATTCTGAAGCCAGGCCCCACAACTGGCATACTGACCAACCATGGAGGCCACTTGATTCAGGCAAAGCAGATTTGAGGT
Source organism: Eleutherodactylus coqui (assembly GCF_035609145.1). Taxonomy (NCBI): domain Eukaryota; kingdom Metazoa; phylum Chordata; class Amphibia; order Anura; family Eleutherodactylidae; genus Eleutherodactylus; species Eleutherodactylus coqui. The sequence goes on along the minus strand of NC_089839.1, from coordinate 243,196,940 downwards.
TACAGATGATGCACAACCAGGTCTCTCAAAGACTCTCTGAAATGTAGCCAGTAAAGAGGTCAGAGAAAACACAATCGGGTTTATCACTCCCATAAAGATGATACCCAGGTCAGAGAATCCCTAGAGAGCAAAGAAATCATGTAGGCCACCTTGAATCAGAGTGGAATTACTGAGGACATCACTCAGTATATGCTACACTGGTTAATAAATCCCTGGCATGCCTTAGGATTCCTGTTATATTGTGGATGTGCAGGAAAATGAAGGAGAAGAACAGGAATAGAAGGTTCAGATTGGATAGTTACAGTGGACGTTTACTGAACCGCTGACAGTCAGAGTAGTTGGTTGTTAAATACCCAGACCACTGGAAATTCCCTAGAAAGCATGTACAATTTCTTGCTAGCAGGAGCCTAGTTGGGCTACTTGTTCAGAAAATTCATAAATATTTATAGGCAGAGAAATAGACATTGCAGAGAATTTGGAGTCCATGACTTGCAAACATGTTTCTCAACAGAGATGTGGCTTTGTAGCTGGCTAGAGTAGGGGGTGGACTCATTTTTAACATTTCACCTGCAAAGAGCAATGGACTTTCCTTGTGGAATTCTCAGGTCATGGTCAATAAAACAGTCATACATTGGTGTCAGTAGAACTGAAGTAGTAGTATAATCAGAAATGGAGCCAAAGTCGATATCAGGAGAACATTCAGAATGTTACAGGCCAGAGGATAAGACTGGATCATGTTCAGGAAAAGAGCTGAGAATTAGTGCCAGAAGAGAAACAACAGGTACCAGATAGAGATGAGCGAACGTGTTCTTCCGAGCTTGATATTCGTGCGAATATTAGGGTGTTCGGTATGTTCGTTATCCGTAACGAACACCATGCGGTGTCCGGGTTACTTTAACTTTCTTCCCTGAGACGTTAGCGCTTTTTTTTGGCCAATATAAAGACAGGGAAGGCATTACAACTTCCCCCTGCAACGTTTAAGCCCTATACCACCCCCCTGCTGTGAGTGGCTGGGGAGATAAGGTGTCCGCCTGATATAAAAGTCTGCCCCTCCCGCGGTTCGCTATGGATGCATTCTATATGCGCTCAATGGGGCCAGCGGCAGCAGCGCTGACCCCATTGAGAACATATAGAAGACAAATCCTTCTTCTCTGGCACAGCTGTAACAGCTGTAGCAGAGAAGAACGATGTTTGCCCATTGAATTCAATGGAGCGGCAATACAGCATGTTCCACTGAATGCAATGGGCTGCCGGCGATCGCAGGATGAATGGTCGGAAAGGGGTTAAATATATAACCCCTTTCCTGCATTTCATCCAGAAATGTGTTACACTAAAAATATATACCGGCGTATAAGGCGACGGGGCGTATAAGACGACCCCCCAACTGTCACCTTATACGCCGGTAATACAGTGGAGCAAAGAATAAAAATCATTACTTACGTTTTTAGATGATCTGCGGCGCTCCTGCAGGCTGTCACTCCCTCCTAAACCACGGCAAAGTATTCCTTTCTCCACGAAAGGCTTTAAATCCCTGCCTCCAGAAGCACACGTGCCTTCAGCCAATCACAGCCAATGACAATGATGTCATTGAATAGCTGTGATTGGCTGTGTTTCTGGAGGCGGGGATTTCAAGGCTTGAAATCCCCGCCTCCAGAAACACAGCCAATCACAGCCATTCAATGACATCATTGTCATTGGCTGTGATTGGCTGAAGGCACGTGTCTTTCTGGAGGCAGGGATTTAAAGCCTTTCATAGAGAAAGCTTGTCTGCCGTGGATTAGGAGGGAGTGACAGCCTGCAGGAGCGCCGCAGATCATCTAAAAACGTAAGTAATGATTTTTATTCTTTGCTCCACTGTATTACCGGCATATAAGGTGACAGTTGGGGGGTCGTTTTATACGCCCGGTCACCTTATACGCCGGTATATATTTTTAGTGTAACACATTTCTGGATGAATTGCAGGAAAGGGGTTATATATTTAACCCCTTTCCGACCATTCATCCTGCGATCGCCGGCAGCCCATTGCATTCAGTGGAACATGCTGTATTGCCGCTCCATTGAATTCAATGGGCAAACATCGTTCTTCTCTGCTACAGCTGTTACAGCTGTGGCAGAGGAGAACGATCTTTATGCTGACAGTGGGGGGGGGGGGGCACTCTTGCCGCTATTGTGGCTTAATAGTGGGACCTGTGAACTTGAGATGCAGCCCACCATGTAGCCCCTCGCCTGCCCTATCCGTCACTGTGTCATTCCCATCACTTTCTTGAATTGCCCAGATTTTCACACATGAAAACCTTAGCGAGCATCGGCGAAATACAAAAATGCTCTGGTCGCCCATTGACTTCAATGGGGTTCGTTGTTCGAAACGAACCCTCGAGCATCGCGGGAAGTTCGTTCCGAATAACGAACACCCGAACATTTTGGTGTTCGCTCATCTCTAGTACCAGACAAACAATCTTGTGGCAGAAACAATATCCAAGAAAAAGGCTGAGGTCATAAATATCTGATGTCTTGTATACATTTAATATTCATTTACACTCATTTTACTTTCAATTTTACAATTTTCTGCAAAAATGGTTACATTTCAGAGTAAAAATCCATACTGTAAAAGGCTTAGTGGAAATGCCAGGCATTTATGAGTAATTAATTGTACCTTTGATGCAACACCAATATGTCAGTCTTCACTGATGTCAAGCAACCTCCAGAACCTATTAATAAGTGCTCCCTAATGAACAATTGTATTGGCAAACTTAACAGTACCCAAGTTTACGTTTAGTAGCTGTGATGCATAAATTTTACATATTCATCAAATTTAATAAGGACATTTTATAAACTAATTAAGAAGCAAAGTTAGGTAACATAAATTTAGAAAATAGTTATCCCATATATTACTTTAAGCTGATCTGTTAGGAAACGCATCTACCGAGCTATGAGTATATGACATGTAAAATAGATGCAAAACATTTCCATATATTAGCTATGTTACTTTCTTCAATGAATGTGAGGTCATTAGGTTATATTTACAAAGAAAGTCCAAACTTGAAAATAGAATTAATTACTTTATTAATAAGTAGAGGAACATATAGAATTACATTCTGAGCTATATAATGTACAGTCAGCAAGAGGTCAATGAATTTCATTACAGAGAATCTATTAGAGATGAGCGAGCATGCTTGTCCGAGCTTGATGCTCGGTCGAGCAGCAGCATAATCGAAGGTGCTCGTTACTCGAGCGAGCACCACGCGGTGCTCGAGAAAATTTCATCTCCCTTCCTCGCATGTTTAGCACCATTTTTTAGCCAATAAACATGCAGAGAAGGCTTTACCACTTCATGCTGTGATGTGCCAACCCTGTGCACATCCATAGCAGTGACTGGCTGGGCTGATCAGGTGACCGCCGAGTATTAAAAAACTCTAGTCACCTCAGGCTCGCCTCACACGCATGCTGCATGAGCTGAGGGATAGAGCTGCTGCTATAGGGAAAGCGTTAGTGTAGGGAGTAGGTTGCAGTTAGGCAGGGATCCTTGCTCCAAGAACCCAACAGTCCTTTCTAGGACTACAACTCCTCTCATTGTGTGCATCAGCATTTTGGCTGGCTGGAAGCAGTAGTGCGCACAAATTTTTCCTCAAGCATCCCGGTTGTATACTGCATACCGGTTTTATGCAGTATACTGCTAGTGGTGTACAGAGAATAGATAGGAAGTAACAAAACTCCTATCATTTGTCATTTTTTTAGTTTTTTTGCCTGCTGAGGGCTCAGTTACACGGGCACATCCGGGTATATGCTCCCCTCTTACTGCACCATAACACTGCCGCACTTAGGTACGGATGACTCTCCACTGGAAAAAAGAACACATGACCGGCTCCATGTGTTCTTTCTTCCGGCGGTGCAGAGAGTCTTCTGTACCTGCAGTGAGGATGTCTTCTTCGTGCAGTAAGATGGGCGCATCGGCTCCCGTATGCACCAGTGTGACTGAGCCCTGAAAGCGTACGCTATATACCTGTGTGTTGGTGCTGTCAATCTACGCTATCTAACGACAGTATATGCACTTTAAATTTTTGGGGGGCCTGCTGATAGCGTACGGTATATACCCATGTCTGGGTGCTGTCAATCCACACTATCTAACAGTATACACTGTTTAAATTTTGGGGGGGCCTGCTGATAGTGTAAGGTACATAAACAGGTCTGCTTACTGTCAATCCCCGCTATCTGGCAACAGTATACATGTTTAAATTTTTTGGGGGGCCTGCTGATAGTGTACAGTATATAACTGGGTCTGCTTGCTGTCAATCTCCGCTATCTAACAGCAGTATACACACTGTAAATTATTTTTGGACCTGCTGATAATGTATGGTATATAACCGGGTTTGCGTGCTGTCAATCTGCGCTATCTAACAACAGTATACACTGTTTACATTTTTGGGGGGCCTGCTGATAGTTTATGGTATATAACCGGGTCTGCATGCTGTCAATCTCCGCTATATAACAACAGTATACACAATTTAAATTATTTTTGGGCCTGCTGATAGTGTATGGTATATAACCGGGTCTGGGTGCGGTCAATCTCCGCTATCTAACAACAGTATACACTGTTTAAATTTCATTTTGTCCTGCTGATAGTGTATAGTATATAACTAGGTCTGCCTGCTGTCAATCTCCACTATCTAACAACTGTATATGCAATTTAAATTATTTTTGGGCATGCTGATAGTGTACAGTATATAACCGGGTCTGCGTGCTGTCAATCTACACTATCTAACAACAGTATACACACTTAAAATTCTTTTTGTGCCTGCTGGAAGCCTACATTATTTAAACGTGTATGCCTGCTGTCAATCTACACTATCTAACAACAGTATACACTGTTTATTGTGTCTATTTTGGCCTATAAGTGTATGCAAAATAACTTGCATTTTGCATAGCATTTTGTCCAAGTGCATTATCCAACATGATGAAGACTAGGGGTAAGGGTTGAGGTCAAGGATGTGGACATGGGCGTCCAAATGAGGGTGTGGGCAGAGGCCGAGGTCCTGGGCGGGGTGAAACAGTGCCTGCTGCTGAGGGATTAGTAGAGTGCTTTGTATCTACGCTACCGAGCTTCATCTAACATTTTGCAGGTCCGCGTGGTAGACCATTATTAAAAGCACAACAGTGCGATCAGGTGATGACGTGGATAGTGGATAATGCATCCAGTAATTTATCCAACACCCAGTCTTTTATACAGTTCACTCATGCTAGCCAAGGGACTGCACCTCTGAATCCTCAGGCTGCTCCTCCTTGTTCCCAGCCTGGTCACTCCAGGAAAAGGAGAAATTCAGAACAGGCATACTCCCAGGAACTCTTCTCGGGTCCCTGCCCTGAGTCGGAAAAAAATGTTCATTAGCCACGTGAGGAGTTTGTCATGACCGATGCCCAAAATTTGGACCTTTCACAGTCTCAGGGTGATGAGGCTGGGGACTTCCAAGTAGTGTCTCAAGAGCTATTTGTGGATGATGAAGATGAGACACAGTTGTCTGTCAGTGAGGTTGTTGTTAGGGCAGTTAGCCTGAGGGAGGAGCAGACTGAGTATTCAGAGGAAGAGCTAGTGGATGATGAGGTGACTGACCCCACCTTGGTTGCTAAGCCTACTGAAGACAGGGGTTCAGAGGGAGAGACAAGTGCAGCAGCAGAACAGGTTGGAAGAGGCAGTGGGTTGGCCAGAGGGAGAAGCAGGGCCACAGCAAATAATCCCTCAACTGTTCCCCACAGCACCTCCTCACGGCAAGCCTCCATGCAGAGGGCTAGGTGTTCGAAGGTCTGGAGGTTTTTTATTGAGAGCGCGGACGATCGATACACAGTGGTGTGCAACCTGTGCCACACCAAGATCAGCAGGGGAGCCACTACTACCAGCCTGTCCACCACCAGCAGCGCAGGCATATGATGGCTAAGCACCCGACGAGTTGGAATGAAGGCCATTCACCGCCTGCGGGTCACACCACTGCCTCTTACCCTGTGTCTCATCCTGGCACTGAGATGCAATCCCTCTCGCAGGATGCAGGCACGAGCGCCTCCCAGCCTGCACCCACACCTTCACCTCCATGGTTCTCCCCTGCCTCCACCAATGTGTCCCAGTGCAGCGTTTAGCTGTCATAACCCAAGCATTGGAACGCAAGTGGAAATATGCTGCCACCCACCCACATGCAGAATCGCTAAACGTGCATATTTCAAAATGACTCAGCCTGCAGATGCTGCCATATAGGCTAGTAGAAACGGAGGCTTTCTGCAACCTGATGGCGGTGGCCGTCCCTTGGTACTCATTCCCCAGTCGCCTTAATTTTTCCTGCTGCGCCGTCCTCGCCCTACACCAGCACATATCACGGAATATAAACTGTGCCCTCACCAACGCGGTTATTGGGAAGGTCCACCTACATGTGCACAAGTGCTGGTGGGCAGGGACACTACATCTCCTTGACGGCACATTGGGTTAACCTTGTGGAGGCCGGGACCTAGTCTGACCCTGAGTCCGCTCACCGCTACCCACACCGAGGATTGCAGATCTTACCTCCGTCATGGTTTCTCCGGCTTATTATGCCACGTCCTCCACCCCCCCCCCCTCCTCCCCTTCCTCCACCTCTTAATTACCATGTGTGAGCACGTCGCCTTCAGTCGGTAGCTCGAGGCGTTGCAGCACTGCCGCGGGGAAGCGTTGGCAGGTCATGCTGAAACTCCTGAGCCTAGGTGACAAAAGGGAACACTGCCCAAGAGCTGTGGTTTGACAACAGGGTTTGAAGGAGCAAACAGATCTGTGGCTTCCGCCGCTGAACCTCCAACCAGGCATGGGGGTGTGACAAGGGGCGTAACCTGGTGGCGGCTCTGCAGCTTGGCAGAGTAACACACGGGCCATGCCTGCCCCATGTGCTCAATCTGGTAGTTCAGCGCTTTCTTAAAAATTACCCCAATTTGTCGGAGCTGCTCAGCAAGGTACATCGTGTGTGCGCACATTTCCAAAAGTCCACCACAGATGCTGCCACCCTCAGGACAATGCAACATCCCTTTCAGCTGCCAGTGCACCGACTGTTGTGTGATGTGCCCACACGCTGGAATTCAACATTGCACATGTTGGCTGGGGTTTACGAGCAGCGTAGAGCCATTGTTGAATACCAGCTGCAACACGGCCGTCGGAGTGGTAGTCAGCCTCCGCAGTTCTTCACAGAGGAGTGGGCATGGATGTCTGACAGCTATCAGGTCTTAGGAAACTTTGAGGAGTCTACCCAAAAGGTGAGCTGCGATGCGGCCATTATACGCATAACCATCCGGCTGCTTTGCCTGCTGAGAAGGTCGCTGCTAAGCATTAAGGCTAATGCTTTTAGGATAGAACAGGAGATGGGGAATGACAATACATCGCTTGATAGCCAGACCACCCTCACGTCTGTTTCTCAGCGCGTATTGGAGGAGGAGGGGGAAGAGACTGCTGCCCACACTGCAGAGGGTACCCATGCTACTTCCCTCACATCTGTTCAGGGTGTATAGGCTGAAGAGGAGGAGATTGAGAGTCATCCTCCTAGTGAGGAACGCGATGTGTTGCGTACTGGGAATCTGGCACACATGGCTGACTTCATGTTAAGCTGCCTTTCCCATTACCCTCGCGTTAGACGCATTCTGGTCAACACAGAGAACTGGGTGTTCACCCTTCTTGACCCAAAGGCATAGGGAGAACCTTTCCACTCTCATTCCCAAAGAGGAAAGAAGTACAAGAGTGATGCAATACCACAAGGCCCTGGTGGAAAAGCTGATACTAAAAGTTCCCATCTGACAACGCTAGCGATAGAGGACGTAGTTCAGTGGGCCAACTAGCAGGGGAGATGCAGGGAACAGGCAGCATGTTCAGCGCAGGCAGGGGAACACTCTCCAAGGCTTTTTTCCAGTTTTATGGCACACCAGCCAGACTGTGTCACCACTCCCCAGTCTAGGCTGAGTAGGAGGGAACAGTGTAAAAAGATGGTGAGGGAGTACATAGCAGACTGTACCAACGTCCTACGTGATCCATCTACTCCATACAACTATTGGGTGTCAAAGCTTGGCATGTGGCACGAACTTGCGCTGTACGCCTTAGAGGTTCTGGCCTGCCCTGCTGCTAGCGTGTTATCAGAGAGGGTGTTTAGTGCTGCTGGGGGGATTATCACGAATAAGCGTACCCGTCTGTCAACTGACAGCACCAACAGGCTTACACTTATTAAGATTAACAAAGCCTGCATTTCCCCTGACTCCCCTCCTCCTAAACCAGCATGTCAGCACACAGGACAGCCAATTCTTCAGAGGGCCAAAAGGCTCTGTAAAAACTAATTTTTTTCGGAGGGCTGCCTCCAGGCTCTGTTAGCAAATTAAGCAAGTACGAGTTGTATTTAAAAAAAAAAATTCAAGGTTTCACCTGCACTCTGGGTAAACAAATTTTTCAGGGGTACACCTATGCTCTTGGCACATAAACTTTTCCGGGGTTCGCCTATACTCTTAGTAAACAAATTTTTCCGGCCTTTGTCTATACTCTTAGTAAACGCATTTTTCAGGGGTTCGCCTATACTCTTAGTATACAAATTTTTCAGGAGTTAGCCTATACTCTTAGTAAACAATTTTTTTAAGGGGTTCTCATATACTTTTGGTATACAAATTTTTCAGGGATTCGCCTATACTTTTGGTACACAAATGTTTCAGGGGTTCACCTATACTCTTGCTACAGAAATGTTTCAGGGGTTCACCTGCACTCTGGGTACAAAAATCTTTGGTTGTGGAATGCGTTGCTGAATTGTGCAGATAGTTAGAGATACTAGCATCTGAATCCGCTTTATGGCCAAGTTTGTGGCTCCTGACAATTTTATGACGGAGGTGGCATGTGATTGAAATTATTGGAAGCCAACAGTCCTTTCTAGGACTACAACTCCTCTCGTTGTGTGCATCATCAGTTTGGCTGCCTGGGACCAGTAGTGCACACGAAGCATTCACAAGCATCCCAACTGTATACTGCATACTGTTACCACTTCTATACAGTATACTGCTACTGGTGTACACAGACTATATAGGAACTATCAAAACTTCTCTCATTTTTCATTCTTTTATTAGTTTTGTGCCGAAAGCATCTGCATAATAGACCCAAGTGTGTGTCCTATTGATAGAAGTAGCTTGGTCTATCCTTCTTTGATCATCCTCCTCCTCCTCCTCCTCCTAAACCAGCATGTCAGCATGCTGAACAGCCAATTCTTCAGAGGGCCCCATAGGCTCTTTAAAAACAATTTTTTTTTACCAGGGCTGCCTCCAGCCTCTGTCAAAACAATTTTTTTGGAGGGCTACCTCCAGGTTCTCGCCACCAATTTTGAAAAGGTTAACCACTACAGTTCAGCAAATGTGCTGGTTTCAGCAGCATACGCCCACAGAGTCCACAAATGTATCCCAGCGCAGTGTTCAGCTATCTGACACCTCAACAGAATGAATTGTCCTGCTTTGGCCACCCAAATTTCTTCATGTGTCCCACTGTTCTTGTAGCGATCAAAGGAATCGTAACTGATTTCATGAGACAATGATAGTTTCACTGTATGCCTGTGGTGGCAACGTTTGTGACACCTCCTGCTTAAAACCAATCTTTGGTTTTAGAATGCGTTGCTGAATTGTGCAGATGGTTAGCAGTACTAGCATCTGAGTCCACTGTATGGCCACATTTGTGGCTCCTGACAATTTTGTGACTGAGGTGGCATGGGCATTGGAATTCTGATCAGCACTGTATAACAAGACAGAACTCATTGCACACTGTCTACTTTTGGATTTAGCGGACATAAAATACCTTGAGTGGTAAACAGACAGTTTGGTTTGGGTCTGATAAACGCACACATCCCTGGGGGTCAGTGCTGGTCGGCACATATCAGCTCTCGTTTTACCACAGTTATCCGATATACTGGATTGGAGCATTCACAGGAAGCGTAACTGATTCACTGTATACCTGTGGTGGCTACCTTTGCGACACCTCCTGCTTCAAACCAATCTTTGGTTTTAGAATGCGTTGCTGAATTGTGGAGATGGGTAGAAGTACTGGCATCTGAGTCCCCTTTTGGGCCACGTTTGTGGCTCCAGACAATATTGTCATGAAGGTGGCATGGGATTGGACTTCTGATCATATGTTAATTTATCATCAATTCTCATCAGCATAGTGGGATATCGCCCACAATTTCAAAGAGGGTTGTTGCCAGGCCCTGCCAACCCTCCGTGTGTGTCTCTTGTTCCTCCTCATCCAGTACGCACTTATAAATAGACATGAGGGTGGTGTGGCTATCAAGCGACTGTGTGGCATGATGACAAGTGAACGCTGCACTGCAAAAAATTTGAGAACACTGTGGATGCAGGCTCGTGCCTGCATTCTGGGGCGGGATTGGACAGCAATGCCAGCATGTAACACAGGAGAAGAGGCAGTGGTGTCACCCGCAGGTGGTGATTGGCCTTTGTTGAACATAGTGTGGTGCTTAGCTAAGATATGGCAGCGTGTGTGCCTTGCTGATTATGATCTGTCCCAACTAAATTGTTAAGGGGGTGACCACCAGGCTCGTGCCCCTATTGTGGCTTAATAGTGGGACCTGGGAGCCTCAGATGCATCCATGCATGCTACTCCTGCCGTTCCCTATACATTTCTGTGGTGTTTCCATCACTTTCTGATGTTTTCAGTTGATACACACAACCTCCCCTATGCGGAGCATGGGTCACTTTGAAAAATGCTTGAGTCTCCCATTGACTTCAATGGGGTTCGTTACTTGAAACGAGTTCTCAAGCATTACGACAAGCTCAGCTTGAGCAATGAGCACCTGAGCATTTTGGTGCTCGCTCATCTCTAGAATCTATCAATAACTATAAGCACAATAAACTAAATTATGGTGCTTGCAGTTTAGGTGACGGGTTACCCAGGAAGCTAATTTTCATACTCACCTGGCTCCATCTTCCTGTAGTGTCCTCTAGAAAAGTCAGTGTGCGCCAGCAGCTTGACTCTTTCTACACGCACACCTCCCATAGAGATGGATGGGCGATGCGCACGCATGCGCGGCCTTTTCCAGGGAACACTATAGGAATGGAGAGCCAAGTGAATATGAAACATAGTTCCCCGCACTCCTAGACTATAAGCACTATAACTTAGTTTATGCCACTTATAGTCTCTGACAGGTTCCCTTTAAATAATAGACTGTTGAGGATGCTAAACCTAATGAAAGCAGCAGGAAATATTTTCAGTACTTCATTCCAAAGTGTTGCTGAATAATGCATGTAGGAAGTTCTTATGGTACAATTATTATTGACATTTTCAGACCTGATACTTCAGGGAAGAATTGTAGGAAGACTTATTTAAGTATGTTGCAGAGTAAAGAAGTTCATATAAATTGTTGCTGCACCAGAAAGATGAAGCCATACTGTATAACCTGAACAAAGCGCAATGAAAACTAGGTGCTCTCTTCATCTTCTGTTCAGGCTACATGGAAATGGACACAAAGGTTGCAAAAATTGAAAGAGATTTCCTGATTGATGGTTCTCTCAGGCTTTAACAAGGAAAAAAAACTGTTAAAAATCACTTCTTCTGCTTTTTTTCCCCAAGGTTGTTGATTGTTCCATCTTCTATATCATTGTCATAGTCCTATCGTAAAGTTTGATCATGGATTAGAAGGGTTTTAAGTTAGTGTGAAATCTAACCTCCAATTTCCCCAATAGCTTCGATGTTGTCAAGCAATTAACTTTTATAAACAAAAGCTTAATAATTTGAAATGTGTTCAGTAAATGTATCACTATATTTAATGAGAAAAAACTGTCAGTACAAAGACAACTTTTTATATATGTCTCATTGCTTCTCCTGGCACTCTTACTCTCAGTCAACTCCCATACAGACCTATATAAAATTAAAGGGGTTGTCCCGCGAAAGCAAGTGGGGTTATACACTTCTGTATGGCCATATTAATGCACTTTGTAATGTACATTGTGCATTAATTATGAGCCATACAGAAGTTATCAGAAGTTTTTCACTTACCAGCTCCGTTGCTAGCGTCCTCGTTTCCATGGAGCCGTCTAATTTTCAGCGTCTAATCGCCAAATTAGACGCGCTTGCACAGTCCGGGTCTTCTTCTTTTCTCAATGGGGCTCCGTGTAGCTCCGTGTAGCTCCGCCCCGTCACGTGCCGATTCCAGCCAATCAGGAGGCTGGAATCGGCAATGGACCGCACAGAAGCCCTGCGGTCCACCGAGGGAGAAGATCCCGGCGGCCATCTTCAGCAGGTAAGTAAGAAGTCACCGGAGCGCGGGGATTCAGGTAAGCGCTGTGCGGTGTTCTTTTTTTAACCCCTGCATTGGGGTTGTCTCGCGCCGAACGGGGGGGGGGGTTTGAAAAAAAAACAAACCCGTTTCGGCGCGGGACAACCCCTTTAATTATAAAATGTGTTATTTGATATTTATAAAAATGGCTGCTGCCTTCCAAAAACAGCATTCCTCTTATCCATTGTGTGTGTCTGATATAGCAGTTCAACCCCTCTAACTTTGAGGCCTCGTTCACACTAGCATGGTTTTAGCACTAAAAGTAGCTAGGCTAAAAAAAATCACATCTCACTCGTGCAAAAATTGCATGAAAGGGTGAGTTACAGCTATTAAATCTCGAGCTTAATTATCTGTGAAATTGCCCATTCACTTGATCGGCGCGTGTTATCAAGCTCCTATAGGAGTCCATGGAAACTCCCACACATCACGCACCAAAAATAGGTCAGGTCCTATCTTTTCTCGCACCATGGACCTTAGATGCGAGCTTTGCAGTCACATGTTCTATCTTTGTTAGGTGCATGCTTTTTGCATGACTAAAATGCCTTAGTCTGAACGGTTCTATAGGAAACCATTGGTTCTAGTAGATGAGATCTTTTCACGCGCCTCTACTGTGCTAAAACCATGCTCGTGTAAACAAGGCCTAAGACAGAGATGGAATATCACACATAGCAGATGGACATGTGCCATACTGTTTCTGACATATAGCTAAACTTGCTTAATTGCTTCATATCAACAGCCAGTTCTGCATAATGCATGGTATGGGCAGATGTGCTCATCGTGATTCCGACTCTCATTAAAGTTAATGGTATTAAAATCTGGTTCACTATTTTGCCCTCCAGAAGGTCCCCAATGCAGCCAAAGCTCCCCAAGAAACAGCTATAGAGCTACCAAAAATTATACTATGCAAGAAAGCAGGTGTGCTGCTTGTTTTAAAAGCACTGTCATAAATTTTAAAAGGAAACATTCTGCCAGGCGAACATAACACTTAATCATGGGCTTCCTACTCCTTTTTCTCCAAGTAAGGCCGAATGCACATGGCCGGGTCGGATTCCGCATGTGGGAGAGGAATCTGTCCCTGTGCCCAGCCAATGACTCCTGCGTACCTCTCCGGATCTGTATTGCGGATGTGCAGCCAACATGCTGGCACAGTGCAGACTATGCTGCGTCATCGCTAAGCAATAATGCGGATTCCGTAACCTTTCCGCAATGATGATTGCAGAAGGGCCACGGATCAGATAGCTTCCATTGATTTCAATAAAAGCCGTTTGCGCGGAATCCGCACTGGAATAGAACATGCTGCGCCTTTCCCTTCGCAAGCGGAAAATCGCAATTGACTTCTGCTCATGGACATGGAAAAGCGATTTTGCATAGCATATTTATGGGCAGTATTTGCTGCAGATTCCGCAATGCAAATACGCCCATGTGCATTTGGCCTAAAAGAGGATTCACCAAAAATTATGTTAAGGAAGACAGCAGGTGTGCTGCTTTTTTGAAAAGCAATGTCAAAATGTTTGCAAAGGACAAATTCTGCCAGGTGAACAGAATAGCCAAGCACATGTAGTACCCCAGAGCTGGGTACTACAGCAGTTTTGTGGGCAATGTGTATATGTCTTTAAAAGTTTAATTGTGTGTTAAACTTACGTGCTCCTGCAACCAAACTCCACAGTATTCTCTAACCTAACCACGCAGTTTTCTTGTAAATCCCCCTTGCATGTCTGTCAGTCACCATAAGCTAGCCTAGGGATTGGTTAGCTAGCCAGCTAGTTGCTAGGGAGCCTGTGATTGGAGGATAAGCCCTCTGCAAGGGTTGCATGAGAGGATGCAGATAAAAGAAGTGAGGGGGTGGAGTATGGAGTGGAGAGGAGCAGAATGAAGTCCGACGTCCTGAAGGAACAAGCAAGGAAGCGACATCAGAGAGAGGTCAGTGCTGTGGGAAGGTGAAAAAGTGTGACTACCAAAGTTAGTTTGTGTGTAACGGATGAAGAGTCAGCAAAAGAGGATAAGAAGAAGTAGGGGAGAAGCTAGAGGGAAGTAATCATCAGCAAGAATCTAGGGAAAGTAGGCAAGAAAGAGGAAAGCGAATCTTTATAGTCAGTGCCAAAAAGTAAAGCGGGAGTGGAAAGAAAAGTGGACAAAGGGTGATTCCAATCCAAAGCTCCCAAATGTAGAGAAACTGATTCCTTTATTCAATTGTATTTACCTGTTTCAAGCCCATGTAATGTAATCCGTATAACTGCTGTAAATTGTTTTTTACCATCTAATCCTGTCTCCTGGAGTCCCTTCCCACCACTTACAACATCTGCACTGAAGTATCACACTACACTTCAGGAGGAAAAGGATTTTTTTTATTTTATTTACCCTTTTAATATTATTTTGTCCAGAGTAGGTTTCAGCCTACATACAGACTGGCGTCATGACAAAACACCATCTTATTCTACCTGACTCTGCAGGTAGCACCCCACAAGTAATTACCATCTAACCATACCAGACTATTTTGGATCATGCACCTCATCATCTTCCATCTCTTCATCCTTTTCTTTGTTGTTCTCCTTCTGAGTGGATTCTATGTGACAATGAGCGCTGGGAGCTGGCTCCATTTCCACATCCCCCACATTGCCTGTGGAGGGCTGACTGCATGCACTGACACACCCTCATCTTCCTCTTCAGAGGAAAAAAAGTTGACATCCATGACAATGAATGATCAAACAATTCCTCAGACTGATCCATGTTGACTGCTTTGGAGAGTTCAGGGGATTTGTCATGGGAGGAAAGGGAGGTGGTAGAAGTTGAGACATGCTGTGTCATCCACTCTATGATCTGTCTTGCATTCTGTCGATGTGACACTTTGGCAGAACCACTTTTAAGGAATGACAGTAGTCTTGCCTTGTCTCATAGAGCGTGGAGCTTTTGCTTCATTGTGAGCCATTTGATGTGCCAACTTGGTTCGCCTCTACCAACTCCACCACCAAGATATCCCCTAACCCTTGCTTTTTTCATGTTTCCTTTTTATTTATTTTAGTCCTTTTATTGTTTTACGTTTTTGTGTAGTTTTATGTAACTTTTCGGCTAACTTTATATTTTGCAGATAACAACTGCTAGTTGCATAAGGTCTACAAATAATTTGTAGTGGTCTGACTCGTGACTGAACACCATCTGAGACCACTGACATGCACTGTGTGTAAATGCTGCTTTCCTGTTTAGTTTTCTTTTTGTTTTGTATAAACAAAAAAATACTGAAAACTAAATAAGCTGGGAACAATAGGTGAGCACTGAAGGCCACACAGTATAGCCTGCATATTTGTGCACTGAGTTTGTATATTTGTGCACTGTTCCTGTTTGGCGCAATGTAATTGAATTCCCAAAACCTCACTACAAGCTGCGTAAGGCCTGCAAATAATTTGTAGTGGCCCGACTGGTGACTTTGAATGACACATAAGGCCCCAAATAGAGAACTGCAATATTCCTCACACTAAAACATAGTTTGTCTGTCTGCTTTGCTGCTATATACAATGGTAGCTGAAGAAAAATACCTTCTTCCCACATACAGACCCTGTTTCATATAGGCATATAAACATGATGCAGCTTCTTTCTCTGCTCCCTCCAATAGGATCTGTTTAATTTTTCTGCTGGTATACAAGCTTTCACACCCACTCAGTAATATGGCTGTGGCTTGTTGGTCATGACAGCATTGTGGCATGGTGGCCTCGACATAGGCCACGACCTGTCACCTTGTTATTCAGGACAAGGGTTAATGCACCATTTGTAGAGACTGCTGGGTGCCGTCTCTCTTTGCTACATGGATGCATGCTGGAGTAGTATTGCCTGGGAGAAGGTTGGAGGTGTGGTTCTCTAATTGCTCTGCCAGTCCTCAGGTGTGTGGAGTAGCCTTATATTCTCACCCCTCCCTTTGCTTAGTGCTGCTTATTCTGTTCCATAGAGGAGTAGTTGGAGTGTGGAGCTCCTCTGTGCTTGGTGTATTGCTGCTACCAGATAAATGCTGCAGTTTCCTTTTCCGTTGTATTTCTGTATAGCTTTACTGTGTTGGTTCACCTATCCAAGGTCTTGTATAAGGACAATTGGGGCCCAGGAAGAAGACCTTGGGGCCGCCTCTATTGAGGTGATGACTCCGCTTCTGGTTTGACAGAAAATTTGATTTTCCCACACATTTTATCAAACATCAAGTTGGACTCACCTCATTCGATTTAGTTAAAGTCAGGGTGTTTTTATTACTTAAATGATCATTGCAAGCAGCACTATCAGTAACAGTTCTAAGCAGCAAAAGAGATCTAGTGCACTAATGTAAGAGGTGGCTGCTTAGGTGCTCTGAAGATACTCCCTGCAACAGAGCCACAACAACCTCTTCATGGTGTTATTTTTATTTTTTTATTAACAATAATTTGGGACACCAGTGCTACATTAGCACAACAATGCTAAAAGTGATGCAATTAAGAACCAGGGTTTAAAATATAACTTCTCCTTTTCTTTGTTGATGTCAGTAGCGATCATATATCAGTGTACACATACAAGTCTTTTATTATAAGTGGTTATTTTCTTTACATGTTAGGAATATCATTAACAGGAATAATGTACATGGGCTACCCCAGGTTAAAGACAGAGATGATGCTCTGGGTAATATATAGCAGTGCTATTAGTTTTCTTTGAGCCGGTTTAATGGCTCTTCATGGGCGTGAACTGTGACCAGTATACACCTTTGTTTTGGCCCAGGTTATGAGGGTGTTCCGTAGCTCTGGTGTCTGCAATTATAACTCTGTTCTGTATTTGGGGCCCTCTCCTCATGCTAAAATGAATACTTCTGTGTTTCACCTCTTGTGTCTTGGCCACCTCGCAGGGACTCTTTTGTGAAGTGCAATAACTCGCCTCTGGATCCAATAACTCCTCCAGTAGCTTCCGTCAGCTCCCTGACTGCAATGCTAAAGGGGATCTTTCTTCTCCCAGTAATCCAAACTCACTCTCTATACACACTAACACTGTCCCTCTCCCTCTCTGATGGACACCCAAATGTTTTTACTATCTAACTCTCTCACTTGTCTGACTAACTCCTCTCAACTACACACATGGTCACACTGACTAACTATACTGCTCATTTGCTTAACAGCTGACTTACTGACAAACTCTCTGCGCACTTTACTGTTCTGATCTGACTGAAATCTCACTGACTGACGATCTTCTCACTGTAAATACGATAGGACTCCTCTACTATCTCTCTCTCTTCAGTCTCCAGACCTGCACAATCAACTGCCTCCCAGCTGTCACTCCACTGGCTTGCAGCCAATCCGAAAGAGTTCAATCTGTGAGCAACCAATGAGAATCGTGTGTCCACCTTGCAGATTATTAATAGCTCTGTCATAAAGAAAATTAAGTAGTGGTTAACCCCTGCTGGTTATACATGACCTGAGTGCTGCCATTTAAAAGCAAGGTACTTCTGTAGGACCCATTTAGGCCACTACACTAATGCGGTCACCTCTGACATTATCTGGGTAGCGACCAAACTCACCCAAACCTTGACCAGTGGGCAATGCCCTGTATAAGATTATATATATATATATATATATATATATATATATATATATATATATATATATATATATATATATATATATATATATATATATATATATATATATATATATATATATATATATATATATATATATATATATATATATATATATATATATATTATAGTGAACATTTGCTATGTAAAACTCCAGTTACCTGGAGAGGTGATGTAGACACACAGTACACAACTTAACATACATCATACAATATTGTTAAATCCATCTTTAATTTCTATGGCAATAACATTTTCCACCAAAATATGTGAGTATTTGTATGTGTTTGTTTTAGTTTGAGAACTGTAACACAGCAGTACCCCTTGTAAATATTTTAGTGGCAATTTTCTAGCATTCTATGTTTTATGATATAGGTCTGTTGGGGGCTATTAACTTAGTAACACTATGGCTATTACATGAATGATTCAATAGCAGTATATTGCACTTTGTGCCTTTATGCCTCTTGTGTGATGTCCTTATAAATGATGCTTGCAGTACTGTTGTATCAACTATCTCAAGAATTCTGCCTGCGTGGAATATATTATGGATAAAAAGTTGGGTTAAGACCTCCGTCCTCTATGAAGGAACAAGGAATCCCAGTGTCTTAATGCTATTGACTTTGTGACATACGAGTCAATGGTATTAAGACACTGGGATTCCTTATTCCCTTGTATATACTCTGTGTGCTGCTGTATAGCACTGTTGGCGCACCACCGTATTACATTTATATGGAATTCAACAAGAAAAACTTTTGAACACCTTTGTATGAGATCTGAGGCACAAAGAGATACAGTAGGGCCTACAGAAGTCTCAAGGTACCTTTACACAGGCCAAAAGTCACCTGAATAATTGCTTAAACGGGCGATAATAAGCAACTGTTGCCCTTAACAGGGCACTAAGTGAGAAGTCTCTGAGTAGTTGTTAGTCATTCTGTTTCAGCTCACTAAGCAACTTCTCTCTCAGTATAAACAGGAGTTGCTCAATCTCTGAGTGGCTGCATGTTTGCAATATAGGTGGGCAGTTGGAAGAGATTTCCAGTGTGCTCCGCCTCCATTCTATGAATGACTATAACTCCTGTGTGAAAGCACAAGAGCAATGTTAGCTGGAATTACCTGCTCCTGGAAAACGGAGATCTCTGTAGTAACTAGGGAGATTGGCTCATCAAGGGCGGTAGGAAAATCTTGACCTGCCAATTCATTCCTCATGTAGAGCTACTACCTAAACCTCATTGTTGAATGTCAATTCTGAAGCCCGAATTTGATGGTATACTGACCAACTATGGAGGCACCTTTGTTCAGGTGTAGTGTCCCAGAACATCATTCTGGACCACTCCGTAATTGTCATACAATTGCCATGTGTTGCACAGCTGCAGCGTCTGAAGGGTTAAACCCTCTTAAAATCATTGTCTGGCAGCTCTGCGCATGTTGAATGTATCTATATTACAGTGTCATGTGGTACAAGTAAGGTTATAAATGGGAGTGTCTGAGAGCTGGAGTGGTTGTTGATGATCATCTGTCTTACCATGCTGTTGGAAGACCCACAGTGATGCAGGGAAGCACCTTCAGCTTCCCTGCATTGAAAATGAAGAAAAAGGAGAGGCTCCACAGTAGGAGCTGAGGATCTTCCCTTTTTCCCAATCCGGTGGAGAAACCGCAGGGGCGCAGGGAGACATCTTTGGTTTCCCCGTGTCTAATATGGAGGAGACGGAGAGACAGTCTTACCGCATGTGAAATGTATGAGAGAATGAGTGAGTCACTAAAAAATCCCCCAGAGAGAGAGCAATTCCCCAAGTAATTCTGTATAAAGCGACTCTTTGTACCAGGTTCCAGTTCACATCACGGCAGTTAATTTTTCCTGTGTGTCTGTCTGCCAAGGGATCAGCACACAGAAGTATGTGATTTCAACACGCATGTGGAGAATGTGCAGGGTGCATTTATTCTAAGTCTTCTGCTAAGTAATTGTATTTTGCCAAAGAGTATGTGGAGAGGATCTTGTTTTCTTGCCTCCTCTGGAGTATATTTTGTGTCCAGGGCCGGTGACATATAGATAACATGGACTATAGGGCTGTATTGGTCCTGTATCATTTTTGCCTCCCAATCTCTGAACTTCTGTTTGTAACTACTGCCATAACTACTACCATGAATGTACCTGTAATTACCCATGTTGCAATGTTATGCAAGTAAGGTTTTACCGGGCCTCAACCATTCCTGAGGACACGAGGTACTATACACGTGTCCAGTGTTTATTCATGCGTCACGTATGAATGCCGGTGTGTGGAATGGTGGCGTCACGAACTGACAACTACTACGCTCCTCATCCTGAGAACTACTGGCCCTATCCTTTGCTGTGTTAACTCCCTCCGGGAACAGGAGTTGATAAGTGCCACTGTGACAGGTCCATGCACTACGCCCTCCCAACTCCAGCTGTATGCTTGGGTAGTTCGTCATTTACCTGCAATATCCCACGTGGGGCATTACAAACGTTGACCTCATAAACAGCCTACCACAAAATCTGGCATCTCTCGCAGGACGCTACAAAAATCTGGTGTCACAAATAGGATCTTACCTAGTGTGCCTAACCAAATTAATGGACGCTCATACAAGTTTTAGTGGGGCCACCCAAGATGGTACCCATCATGTCTCTATGCTCTTCTCTGTGACTCACTCCCACCAAGTAATTCCCTCCAAAGTTGCTTGGTGCTAATTTGACAACACCCTGACCTGGCACAAAGTAGGGGGGGACTACCCTTGCTTCATGGACTTGCTGGTGCCCACAGTGGGAGGAGCTAACTGTGGCTGTAGACTCCTGGACCCAAAGCATTATTGGCAGAGAGCGAGAAACATGTCTTCTGCAACAGACGCAAGCAGTCGTGTGATCCATTGGGTGCCAGCGGGTTACCCACCACCTACTTTTTGGGTGATGAACTGGACCTCCTAGAACTCATGAAAGCGATCACACCACGACCAACTAAAAGGAAATTCATCCCTCCGGGAACACTACAGCCATGCAGACCATGGAGGACACTGAAGCCTGTAGAGGAGGCCACGTTACTACCTGCTATTCCATTTACAGATCTGTCAAGACCCAGGCAAGTGGCACAGTGTTCAGTGGCAAGGGGACTACCCGCGGGAGTAAAGAATCCCTTGCCACAGCCGTCACTCCTGTGACAGCTGTGGCAGAGGATCGTGAAGCTCTCCGATTGATTGAAAACAATGGGATGTCGACAACCCCTGTAGTGATTTTCGAAGAAGGGCTTTAAATATAAGCTCTTCTCTGAAAATCATCCCTAACTGTAGTGAAAAAAAAGATGTACTCACCTGTCCACCGCTGTCGGGGCTCAGGCGTGTCTAGCCGCTTGGGTCCCATCACTGTAATGAAGTAATGTAATGCGTCTGATTGGGCGAGCCCTCAGACAATCACAGGCAGCGCTCGGCCATTCATTGAATTCACACGTGTTTGTGCACATATGTATGTGCGCCGGTTTTGTGTGCAACTATGTACACACCAGTGCAAGCTTATGTGAATGCACGCTTGGGGCGCCCACCCACTGGCGTTTGCGATTTTCGTGCGTGAAAAACGCCGCGTTTTCGCGGCGTTTTTCCCGCGTTTTTTGCCGCGTTTTTTGCCGCGTTTTCGCGGCTTTTCCATTAATTTCCATTGACTTTCATGGGTGCATTAGGAGAAAAATAAGGACACATATGCAACTGACAGTTCCTATGTTAAAAAACGCAACGCAAAACGCCAGTGGACAGGAGTACATTCAATTCTAATTGCTCTGCAGGAAAAACGCAAAACGCAAAGAAAAAAAAAATCGCCAGTGGGTGGGCGCCCTTAGAGTGTAATAATGTAAAATGCATTTAGAACTGAAATAATTTTCCTATGTAAGATGTACAAAGGGGTTAAAACAATTCAAAGTGAATATCCCAACTTTTCAAAACAAAAGTCACATTAATGGGAAAATAGTTTTCCATTTTCTAAAAAGAAAATGTGATTTTAGCTAGGTGGGAAGGTAAAAAAATGAAGTTGTAGTATGGAGTGGGAGTTCTGATAAACAGAAGTTAAACTGGGCCATTTCCTTGCAGAAGACAAATGTCAATTACATTGACCAATTTGTGTCCCTGCAGGAACAACATTTGTTTTTCCGTCAGTCTCTCTGTCTCTGATGCTCTTGATTACACAGATTTCAAGCCCAGTGAAATCCTACTCCACCTGTGTCTAGTAATGATGCGGATTAGCTCTACTAGCTGTACGTGTCAAAGACTAAGTTCAGATCTAAATAAATATGCGTCCCTGTTTCCCCCTATAAAGACTGTTTGTGCCACATCCTCTAATATGACAATTATTCTCAGCCGAGATTGCTGTGCCCTGAAAGCCTTGCTTTTAGGCAATCAATTCTACCTCATCAGCTGAGCTGCATGCAATATACCGGTTGGAGTATTTGCCACGCAACAGGTCTTACTGGCAATATGAATTCTGTCCCTTTTATGTGGCTGAGCTGTAAACAAAGCTGAAAGAGCTAATTTAATGAAATATCAGGCATTACGTCTCAATTTTGTTAAAGTGTTGTCAGCAGTTTCAAATTAATTTCAGTGTTCCGTTAGAGCTAGAATTCTTCATATAAAAAGTTTGCATTCTACAACTAGTTACGGCGTCATTATGGTACATGAGCTCGTGCTGCCACCACTATTGCTCATGTTTTAGGGATAATGGCTGAGCTGAACTTGAAAGTGCAGATTCAGTCTGGCAATTAGCTCTAAATTACTAGCGTTAGCAGCGCTGTTTAATAGCGCCATTAGATGAATTATTACAAGCAGTTCAATAATCCCCTGTTTCAAAGTGTAGAAAAATTAGTATGGCATAAATCATATACATAAATAAAGTTTCCAAGATCCATATACTATAGAGGAGACTATAATATACTTTATGATAATATTGTAGAATTAAAAGTATATGTAAGGGGTTATGACAAGAAGGCATTCCGGTTCTTATGCCCTGTTAGAGCATTTGACCCCTAGTGGACATCCAGTCTACACGAATAGTTTCCATTCTGGAAGAGTTGTCCTTGTGCTGCAGCACTAATGGTGTTCAACTGGTTGCCCCAAGACCAAGTTCTGAAAGAGATTGTGTATGATGGCACAACTCCTTTAAATTAAAATAATTTTAAAAAAAAACATATAACTTCATGATACGCTGAAATGCTAAAAGTCATGGGACATCAGTATGTAAATTGCTTATGAAGTGGTGTTGCCTAAGGTGACGGCTAAACCTGTATAAGTTGTGAGGTGTTATCTTAAGATTGAACACTGGCCAACGTGCTCGTGGTAAGGCAATGTGAATTGATGCGAGTTCCAACAAGGCATGATAATGGGGGCCAAATGGATAAGACATTCCATTTTGAAAGTTTTGCGGGCATTTATCACTCCTCAATTCACAGTGTCACATGTGTATTAGGAATATGTCATTAAAGGCATTACGATCTCAGCAGACAGCACGGAGGCCCCCCACTGATGCTTAATGATGGCAAAAGTTGGTGTCTGTCTAATTAGAGTTGTCCATGTTAACAGACAAGCAACTCTGGCAGAAATCACATCCATATTCATATTCTGCAGGACGGTGTAGCATTGTTTAGCTTCTGTAAGACATTGGAGCAGAAGACCCACCAGAATGCCTCTGTTAACACCACAACACTGGACACAGCACCTCACCTGGACTTATGAGGTTACTAACTGGATCATAGAGCACTGGCAAGGATGTGCTGTGAGTCATGGTACCAATTGTTTTGGGCTGATGGTAGGGTTTGTGTTTGGTACAGACTTCTTGAAGCTGTGGGTCCCAGTAGTCAATGAGGCACTGTGCAGTATGGTGGTGGTTCCATACTGGTGTGAGGTGTGCTCCTATGGCATAGTTTGGGTGCACTGATCCACCTCAACATGTTATTGACTAGTGACCACTACATTTCACTGCTTGGTGACCATTTACAGCCTTTCATATACTTCTTGTAAACCCCCCCCTGCAGTGATGGGATATTCCAGCAGGGAAATGCGCCATACTATCAAGCCTAAGTTGTCCAAAATTGGTTAAAGGGGTATTTTGTAAGTGTGTCCTGTACATTTGCTCAAAATGAGCCCAGTCAAGAATTTATGGGATGTGATGTAGAGGTCTGTTCGCAACCGAGATCCTGCACCTACAAATACCATGGAGTTGTGGTTGGCTATCTAGACCACATGGCTTAACATTCTTTCAGATGTCTTCTGATTACTTGTGGAATTGGTGTCACATCAAGCTGCTGCATTTGACCAGGCTAGTCCCATGACTTTTGGCATGTCACTATATAATGCCAGAAGGGTAATAGTAAAGAGTTTTTGATAACAGATTGCTGAGAAAGAGTGCCTTATACAAATCTTAAAGTCAAGTTCCACCTTTTCTTAACATTAACCACAAGACAGACACAGACAGGATTTTTACTTATGGGAGTACAAACAGGAAACAGGACATTTGTGGTGTAAGGGGTCTATACCTAATTCGTCATGACAGTTGAGGGTGACTTAAAGGGGTTGTCCCGCGGCAGCAAGTGGGTCTATACACTTCTGTATGGCCATAATAATGCACTTTGTAATGTACATTGTGCATTAATTATGAGCCATACAGAAGTTATAAAAAGTTTTTTACTTACCTGCTCCGTTGCTAGCGTCCTCGTTCCCATGGAGCCGACTAATTTTCGCCCTCCGATGGCCAAATTAGCCGCGCTTGCGCAGTCCGGGTCTTCTGCTCTCTTCAATGGAGCCGCTCGTGCAGAATGCCGGCTCCGTGTAGCTCCGCCCCGTCACGTGCCGATTCCAGCCAATCAGGAGGCTGGAATCGGCAATGGACCGCACAGAAGAGCTGCGGTCCACGGAGGGAGCAGACCCCGGCGGCCATCTTCAGCAGGTAAGTATGAAGACGCCGGACCGCCGGGATTCAGGTAAGCGCTGAGCGGTTTGTTTTTTTAACCCCTGCATCGGGGTTGTCTCGCGCCGAACGGGGGGGGGGGGGGGTTAAAAAAAAAAAAAAACGTTTCGGCGCGGGACAACCCCTTTAAAGGTTAACACTAAAGGTTGGCTGTGGTAAAGGTGGCAAAGAGTTTGAAGGAAATGTATCACCTACATTATTTTACTAATTAATACCAGATAGTAAAACATTTTCCATTTTTCTAATCTGTTTTTATTTTCTGATTATAGATTTTTTATTTTATTGTCTGTATATAACTATGGGGGTAGAATCTTTCCTGATGCTTTTAAGAAGAATTCATGGGCCATTCACACAATGGACAAGAGAGAACCTATTGACTTCCATAGAAGGCTATTCTATGCATGCTCTGTTAAGGCCCATTTAGAAGGGACGAATGTCGGGTAAATGATGCCCGATACTCGTCCCCATACATACTCACTCTTGTGCTGCTACACAGAAGCTAGTATCGCTGGCTCACAGTGGGGAGGCAGGAGGAGACTTCTCTCCTTGCGCTACCCTGCCCTTCCCAATTAACTTAACATAGCGGCCGTTCAAATACTGAACGGCTGCTATTTACACCAAACGATGATCGTTCAGCTCATCGTCCATCGTTTATGCCACATGTGGGGGGGGGGGGGCAGCAAATTTTAATGAACTGCCCTAAAACAAGATCAGTGTAGACTGGGCTTAGTATTAACTTATTTCCATCTTGCCCAGATGCAGACCTAACAAAACTACAAACGATAATTACCCCATATTGTTTTTACATTTCTCTTCAAGTCTTCAACTCTCATTCAGGTTACCTAAGGTAGGACAAGTTACAGCAACATGCAAACTAGATATAGCTCTTGTCTTCTCTGCGTGTCCTCCAGCATCTCTACAACACGTTCCTCTAAGTTCGGTTTATAGCTATAGTGCATTCATAAATTCCGTTTTACACTATATGAAATTAGCGGGAGTGAATAGCTAAAAAGTATTCCAAAACAGAAGCAGCGCTTAAATATATGTAAAGATTATATTTACACCAGTAAACACCTTCAGTCCCTGAAGTTTAGCTTCCCGGCTGAAGATAATCAAGAAAATGTTAAGATATCACAATATATTTCTATTATTAAGAACTATTTTAATATTGAGTTTTCCAGATTGAATTTTTGCTCTAATATACATTGTATTCATTAACTCTGCATCACCATATTGTCACTGCCGCAGCCTGAATCAGGGAACACAATGAAGACCAATTCGGTTCTCTTCTTGTTGTTGTATTAGGTTATTGTTGCTATTATCTCGCTCTGCTATGTTCTGCGCAATGTGCCGGCTTTTTATTATTAAACACTAATGTAGAAATAAACAGAAACTACACAAGGCTAATAACATAAGGGGATTATGTTTTTTTTTATTTTTACACAAAGTCATATACTGTAACTCCAGTGATAGGGAAAATGTTTTCAGTATAGGATAATATACATTTTTAGTGTTTCTTTTTTATTGTAAATTTGGCAAAAGCATTCATTTGTCCTATAAAATGTAAAATAAGAATATGTCTCTTTATAAAGTTATATTTGCAAATTATTAGTAACTATACTAAAAATAAAAAAAGGAAAAGCATTTAGTCTTTATGCATGCAGTCTTGTTGTAGTAGCAGGTTCAGCCTATATACCTATGTCATTGGTGGAATAGCAGGAACTGTAGGTAAGAACAGAAAGAAAGCTTTCAGTAGTAAGTCATTAGCGAGCCAATTCACCTTATTTTTAGCCATAAAAGAATATATTAACCCTTTCCAATCCACTGTCTGACCTCTGAAGACATTATGATTTAAAGCTGTACAGCTCTGATGTTGGAAGACGCCTGTCGGGGTTCTCTTACTGTATATTCCCAGCCTCTCTGCTGTCAGAGCCTATCCAACGTGTCACCTCATGCAGTACTGGCTTTAGCCAGCATATAGCACTGTTGTATAACAGAAAAAGAGTAAGCCCCCTAGGAAAACCAAGATACAAATTGGATTGGAAAGGGTTAAAACTCAAATATTGATCGACCCATGTAAACAGGCAGTTGTTCACTTGTCAGAGACTCTCTGTTTACTCTTGGGCCTCATTCACATGTGCGTTTTTAAACAATGAATCAGAAGCGGCGCTCCAATGGTGTACCACGAGATTAAAAGCAGAAGCAATGTGAAAGGAAACTCACCGCAACTGAACCGGTCCTAGGGAAAGGAAACCGGTCAGTTCATAGGTCCACTGAGATATTTCAAATCAGTTGGAATAGGGTACGTTGGTGGTCCTAAGACATCCCCTGGGAGAGAGCAGCAGCGAGCGACTCCGAAACAATGATGTCAAGGAGGAAAGAAATGTAAATTTAAAAAAGCAGAAAAACTCACTTGATGCGCTCCATCCAACTGTATCAACTAGTAAAAATCTTACTTGATGTGGGGTGCCTTGGACTCCTGGCACCCCAATATCCAAAGAGGCAGGGAAATTCCAACGATGCAAGGGAATACTTCATAAAACAATTTATTTACAAGTGAGTTTTTCTGCTTTTTTAAATTTACATGTGCGTTTTTAAGTGACTGTTTTGCCGCGATAAAACATTGGCTGAAAATCAATACCATGGGAAGCATTTGATTCCAATGGATTTGTTCACATGGGTGATTTTCGGGAACATAAAAAAAATGCGCTTCTAGAGCTGATTCACACGTCCGTATACCTGCTGGGTTTTCACGCCTGGCCAATATATACGGTGTCCCTTTCTACAGGGGGAGGAGGCGGGACGGGAGTAGTGCACTGAGCTCCCATCCACCCTCTCTGCCCCTTGCCACTGTTTACAATGGGAGGGGTGGGGCAGGGGCAGAGCTAAGTTCCCACCCCCACCCCAAATTGCAAATAGTGGTGAAGGGTGGAGAAGGAGTGGGAGCTCAGTGCACTGCTCCCGGCCTGGCCTGCCTACTTCCCTGCAGAAAGG
Organism: Eleutherodactylus coqui; assembly: GCF_035609145.1. Classification (NCBI taxonomy): domain Eukaryota; kingdom Metazoa; phylum Chordata; class Amphibia; order Anura; family Eleutherodactylidae; genus Eleutherodactylus; species Eleutherodactylus coqui. The sequence goes on along the minus strand of NC_089839.1, from coordinate 243,169,126 downwards.
GACACCATATATCGGCCAGGCGATAAAACCCGGCCGATATATGGACGAGTGAATAAGCCCTTAAAATCATCAAATCGCTGAGCACTTTCAGTCACCGATTTTTCTTGCAGCGTCAAAAGACCTATCTTTTGATGAAAAATGCAAGAGCTCCAATAGACTCCTATAGGAGCTGAAAAAAAAGTAAAAAAGAGGGAGTTTACCTGCGTCCACGCTTGGAAGAAAAGACTGTTGGCTCTATTTAAGCTATTCAAGTTAATAGAAGCCATGCTGCCGACCAAAGGAATTCCTGCACTGCAGCGTATTTTTCACGCGATAAGCCCGTGTGGATGGATGAGAAAACTCGAATTAATTTTGGAATTAGATCGTGGCTATTCCTCTTCATTGCAATTGTTGACCGCGTGCGGCCAGCATGTAAAAGGCATGCACTCGTGTGAATGAGGCCTTAATGAAGATGGGCGTATGGAAGAGATCTCTGGCATGCTCCACCTGTATTCAGTGAATGATTATTATCGCTCTTGTGTGAAAGCACAGGAGCGATAGTCATTGGGATGACTATCAGGCACCTATGCACCCAACAGTTGTCCTGCGTAAAGAGCCCTTACTGCTCTTTGTTTATTTGCTTTTCTTTTTTTAACCCAAAAAGACAATATAAGGCTAAGTTTGCATGGGCAAGCGTGATATCGGGCCCGTCAATGTGCGTCCGTGGATGTGAGGCGATTAAAAAGCTATTTCGCCTAATGATGTCAGATGTGTTCTTTTCCCCGCGTTTTGCACAAAATGCAGGAAAATAAAGCATCTCCTACCTTTTATGATAATGAGCCCATTGAAATCAATCGATTCTATTTTCTGTGTTTAGCGAACAAATATTTTCCGTGCACAAAAACACATGCAAATCCGCCCGTGTGAGATGTATATACCTCCACCTTCAGTCTTAACATTCTCTAAACTTTTTTTTTTTCCACATCAATATGGAAGGTCTGATTTTTGAAAGCTATAATTGTGCAATACAGTTTCTGGTTATAAATAACACCTTCAAAATGCTCATAGAAGCGGAGTTGGTTCAAGGGCTGTGAGTCGTCGCTCAGCCTACATAACCTCAATTCCACTAAAGTATTAACTTCATAGATTGTATTAATATAAGAAAATTATCTCCTTCCAATCCTTTTGTAATTTTAGGCAGAGCCATATCAAATAAATTCAATCTGTTTTCTTGCCCAGGTCTGCTTTACATCTTATCTAGGATTGAGTGCGCATTTGTGCGCACCTGAGCACAGTGTATTTGCAAAAGGAATGATGCTTTTCTGCATGCGCATTGGCGGATTTTACTGTACGTTTTGTGCTCACAAGGCATGTTCATTTGCGCGTGACAACGAAGACACACGGATTGCAATGCCCAATTAGTCTGATGAATTCCACAGGAGTTCCTTTTCCTGCACAATAAGGGCTCGGTCAGACGAGCGTGTGTTTTGTGTAAAATGCATGCTTCTAAAAGAACCAATGGGTTTCTATAGAAGCGTTTATATGTGCGGAATTTGAAGTGCAAAACAGCGTGCACCTAAAAAAGATAGGACATGCATTACTTTTGGTGTGCGTTTTGCTCCCATTGACTCCTATGCTAGCAGGAGTTAATGGAAGCTCCTGCACACAGAATAGCTGCGCCGCTGCTTACAGCAGGACATTTAAAAGGCGCTTCTGGCCAGAAGCACCTTTTAAATGTCCTGCTGTTAACTCCTTAGTCCCAGCGGGGATGATGGGACTCCCCGAGTGTTCCGTTAATCCCCACGGGGAGTCCCCTCATCACTGAACACTGTGACAGCACTGTCACAGTTTTGAGTGATGATGGGACTCCCCACAGGGATGAAAGATTTCCCTGCCACAGCTGTGGCAGAAGACCAGGATGCTATCCCATTGCTTTGTGATAAAGGCAACCCCCGCAGCGATGATTTTCGGGGGGGGGGGGGGGTTAAAATATTAACCCTACCTGACAAATCATCCCTAGCTGCAATTTACAAAAAGCATAACTCCCCTGGAAGCGCTGTAGTGTCCAGCCCTTCTCTGTGGTCCCAGACAGTCTATTTCTTTCCTACGGGGATTGAAAAATCATGCCTCCTGAAAGCACTGCCTCTAATTGGCTGAGTGCTGTGACCAATCAGAGGCAGCACTTTAAGTAGGTGAGGATTTTTCAATCCCTGCATAGAAGAAATGCAGAAGAAGACTGCTGAGGACCACAGAGAAGAGTTATGATTCTTTTTTTCTGCAGCTAGGGATGATTTTCAGAGTAGGGCTTATATTTCAAGCCCCTCTTCCCCTGAAAATCATCGCTGCGGGGGCTGCCTGCATCTCATTGCTTTTAGTGGTGCAGCTGCAGTGCCGCCCCCTTTGAAAGCAATGGGATAGCATCACGCCCCTCTTCCACAGCTGTGACAGCACAAAAAAACACGCTCGTCTGACATTGGTGTTATGCAGTGTTTCATGCATCTCCTAGCAAATTTGCGCATCTGGCTCTTTAAAGCAGGGTCATTCCACTGAGTTTCTGCTGCCTACCGTCAAAACCCAGTACAATAATCCTCGACAGGGGAGTCTCCCTGTCGCAAACGTCTGATATTTCCCTCAGCCACAGATATCTTATCTGGGTCATCATAGATAAGACCCAAAGCAGCAAAAAAGGTATCCACTGAGGCCAAGACCTCAGACGTTGAAGGTAAGGAGAAAGCCCATGCCTGCGGCGCTCCCTGCAGTCTGGACATGACAATGCCCACCCTCTGGGCGTCGTCCCCTGAAGACCTTGGACGCAAGCTAAAATAGAGCTTACAGGCATCCCGAAAAGATCCAAATTTCTGCCTATCACCAGAAAAACAATCGGGCAGCTCAACCTTTGGTTTCTTGCTGGGAACCTGCAGTGCAAGTTGTCGCTGTTTTACCTCTGCGACCTCAGCAGCCAGCTCTCCAAGCTGGTGCGACAAAACCTCAAGGGGATTCATAATACAGACACAGAATCTCCCTGAGTAAGTGAGGGCTGGTCAATCTGTTGCATCTGTTGCATCCCGGACGTGCAATATACAAAAACAAAAGAAAAGGCACAACTGTGCAACATAAATACAAAACTAGGGGATAGCCTTTCCCTGCAAACCCCTAACCCGGGAGGGGGCCCTGCCTACTCGGCGGGCCGATCGATCGCTTTCGATAGGTGCGGACCCACAACGCGTGCCTGGGCCACTGAATATCCCCTACCAGGGAGCCCTAATACAAAAAAGGGAACAGAACACCATAAACTCAAAGATACTTAACTTAAATGTGGAGGCGCTCCAGTGCTGGCTGTGCTCCTCAGCAGCAGTCCAAGGAGCAACTGAAAATTGACCAGCACTGAGATCAATTCTTGCATGGCTTATATAGGAGCAGAGCTACTCAAAAACAGGTGAGGACTGACATCACTCATTCAACCACCACACCCCTCAGCTCCAGGAAAGGTAGAGACACTGCTAAACCCTGGTGCGGCCTGAAAGCAAGGTGAAGACTTCAGAACAGCTGTAACAATACCATAAAATTAACACCACGGAGGGAGTCTTAGCAGGTGAGGCCATGCCCACCCAACTCCCCTCCCACACAATTTACACCAACTTCAAGACCCCCCACCCGCCAAACTGCTATGACATTCTCCAACTCACTTAAAGGGGTTGTCCCGCGGCAGCAAGTGGGGTTATACACTTCTGTATGGCCATATTAATGCACTTTGTAATATACATCGTGCATTAAATATGAGCCATACAGAAGTTATATACTTACCTCCTCCGGTGCTGGTGTCCCCGTCTCCATGGCGCCGACTAAAGATGCCTTCTCCTTCCATTAGACGCGCTTGTGCTGTCCGGTCTTCTGCTCTGTTGAATGGGGCCACTCCAGCGTGCTCGCACCGGAGAGCTGGTCTGCGCATGCGCAGAAGACATGTGCGGCGCGAGCACGCCGGAGCGGCCCCATTCAACAGAGCAGAAGACCGGACAGCCCAAGCGCGTCTAATGGAAGGAGAAGGCAGCTTTAGTCGGCGCCATGGAGACGGGGACGCCAGCACCGGAGGAGGTAAGTGTATAACTTCTCTATGGCTCATATTTAATACATGATGTATATTACAAAGAGCATTAATATGGCCATACAGAAGTGTATAACCCCACTTGCTGCCGCGGGACAACCCCTTTAACTCTCGGGCGGGCAGGACTTGCTTGTCTCCCAGCTAAGCATGGCGCTGTCACAACCCTCCTATCTTAAATAACCCCCCACATCCTTCCCTATCCTCTAATCACCACTGTCACACCCTTATTTCCAGAAACTTCCCTACTGTTCACTTAACATTCACCTTTCACTCCCTGAATTTCCCCCTCCCCCCTGGTCATCTCCCCCCCGTGTCATGAAGGGCTTCTGCTTAAAGGGGGCCCGTGTCCCCTCCGCTACAGCCCTATCCTTAACCCTGAAGAGGTCAGAATAACCTCCGCTGTTACCATCCCACCAAATAAAGACACGACTCCTTCTTCTTTGGATAAAGTGGCCACAGCAGCCAATTTATTTACAAATTGTTCATAAAAAACATCAAAAAAAAATATGAGGGGGAGTCCTTGGAGCCACAAAATCTGGTGCAACCCTGCCCCCCGCTATACCAACAGGCTCAGGGGCAACCCAAACAGCCCAAGAGGTGGCTACTACTACCATAACTTACAGCCGGAGGGAGTCTACAGCCACCCCCTCACCAGCCAAGTCACCTACACCATACACCATAAAATTAACATCACAGAGGGAGATCGTGCCCACCCAACTACCCCCCCCCCCCTCACACACACACGCAATTTCCACCAACTCCAAGGACCCACCACCCGCCACAGCCAGCATGGTTTACACCTAAGCCTGCACCACCACTAACAATGCTAAGACCCCCTCTCTATCCCTTCCTGAATACCACATATTGATCCCGACATCATTTAGGTGGACCCCATCTGTGACCCAATAATTCCCCCTGCCTTTCTCCAACTCTAAGTGTTGGTTGAGTTTTACCCTTTCCCTATCAATCCCCTCCATAGAGCGCACATACCACCAACTCTTCCTAGGAATGACTTCCAACCACACTATGATCATGCTCGGAAAAAGACTACGGATCCACAAAAAGTCATACTAGATGTCCTGGCAGAGCTCACGCACCAGGCAACTACCCAGATCATTACTGCCCATGTGAAACACCAAAATATCTGGGCTTCCCACTAACAGTCTACCAATTCAGGACGAACGTACAACTGGTACTGCTTTGACTCCCACCTTCCAATTCTCTGTACTACATCAGCAGACAGCCCCCAACATGCCGCCTCAGTTACAGCACCAATCCTAAAAAAATGCGACAAATATCCAGCACCCACTAGCCATAGCACTCCCACCACTCTCTGGAACAGACCCACAAGCATATCATCAGACATACAATACATGGAGCTATGCTCACCAGGCTGCATGGACGCTGTGTCTCCACCAGCTGGACCTTTATGAACCGGAACCTCTGCGTCACTCCCGGTCTCCTCAGAATCTTCACTATCCTGGCTCCAACATTCAAAGCTGCATGCCGCTCTGCTCTCGACGTGGAACGCACATCGCCGACCTCAATCTGGCCGTACTGCTCCCTATGGATCCCTCCTGGGTCTCTTGCTGTCGCCAGGAATCCGCCCTCTGCGTAGACACTTCAGCTCCTCCCGAACTAGGTCCAGTTTGCCCCTGGGCCGGCATCTCACCCATAGAGGTCACCGTCATTCCGCTCCCTCCTCCTCTGCTGCTACCGCTGCCACTGGCCCTCTCAGCCATCCTCCTCCTCAGGATTGCTATCCTAGATGCTCTCCTAGCCGGCACTTCACCAGGGGAGATGTCCGTTACTCAGGTCTGCTGCTCGCTGCCAGGCGCCACAGGCCCTGCCCCCTGGCCGAAGTGAGGGTCCCTGCTTGCCGTGCCCGACGGCTGCCATATCAGATTTCTCCGAAGCTGGGAATTCCTGCCCTGAGGCTTAGGGAAAGCGCTGCTGCCATGAGGGTCCCCAGAGAGAATCCAGAGCCGCCGAGCTCTAGGGGTGATGTCATCCTTACAAAGTCTGTCCAGCAGCCTGGCCCGCCACAAACTCCACTCCACCGCCAGAGGCCCAACTGCTGCTGTGAAGCCTTTGCCC